>NC_136686.1:49612559-50212559 GCF_903797595.1 Erithacus rubecula
CTTATTTAAAATGGTACAACTGATTAAACAGTCATTAGCTTGAAATAAAAGATACTCCAATTATTGCCTTGCGCTGTGATCTATATTAATAAGAGGTGCTTAATTCATGTCACAAAACACATAACAGTCTTCAAGAAAGCAATTTGAGCAGCATTCCTAAACTGATTCTGTTGAGAGCCAAACTGAGCAGCACCAGGCAACAGGTGATCTGGCAAATACTCTCTGTCATATTAAATGTTAGAGTAGAAAGCTTCAGTGTAACTTATATCCTGTTCAGAGCTTCCTCATCAGTACAAACTAAAAAACAGATTTGGGGGAAATGTAAGGAATTCAAAGAGTCTGGTCATTAACCAAACCTGCATAGGCAGTGCAGATATATTCACACAGCCTGAATAAACAGTTAATTGCCTAAGGGTTAGCACAAACATTTCTCAGCCAGAAACTAACAAAATAAACCCTTATGTATCTTGGCTGTATTCTTCTTTAACAAATTTTCTACACATGGAAATGTCTCAGAATAAAGATCTGAAATGTTTTCATAATAAAAACCAAAGAGAACAGGAATGAAAAGGAAAGGGAGGATCACAGAAATAGTTAGAGGTTATATTTCATGGAAATCAATATTACTAACAAAGAAAAAATACGCCAAGTAAAACTAAAGGATAAATTGTTCTTACAAAACTTTCCTTGTATAAATTCCCTTTCTTTCAGAAAGTGTTTGAAACATCTTTACCTCTTTAAAAACAAAATATTTTTGGCCTGTAATAATACAATTATGCATATTTAGAGCACATATTGCCTTTCTGAACTTGTTTTCATATTACTCCCTTAAACAGGCCTTTCTTTTTACAGATGTAAAAACAACAAAGACAACCTTTGTGATTTCACTCATTTTGCTCCTTGGTATTCCATTTCACAAATATTATGTCACTGATCCTTTGCTGAAAGTTATTTCACCAATAATGTCAACACAATCAACACCAGTAAGAAATCTTTTAGACTGATATTTTAGCAGTGAAAATCTTGAAGCCTAGACCACAGAGTTATATCCATTAACTCAGTTAGTTTTTCTGCAGGCATGAGATGAATGACAAATCCTAGATGTGTGTTTGTAGGAGAATTGTTGGCTCAACCACAGCAATGAGATGTTTCAGATCAATAGAAATATTTTATGTACTACAAATACCACTTTTTTGGAAAGGACAGAGAAGAGATGTTCCTTTCCTACTTTTCAGTTCTTTGCAGTTCAACTTCTTCCCTACAGTTACTTCTAATAACAGTGGAAGAAAACACTGGAAATCACAGAAATCACTTGGCACACTAGTAAGCTTAAATCACCACTGTTTTATAGTATTTGCAAGCTTGTTATTAGCAGGAAAGAATAAGCCATGTGCAAGTAAGGAGAAAGAAACTCCCTAAACAGTGAGCCAATCTTAAGTTTGGAGAAAAAATGGTTCTTGTAATGAAATATATAATTATTTTCCTCATTTCTTTCTGTATATATCCCTCATGGTTATAAACAGCACCATGTTCAAGAATTTTCTCCACAGAATTGCAGAATTCCCACCCAGAAATGCTCCATGGATTTCCTCTTTGAAAGTAGTTTATGCAAAAGTAAATAGTAACTTCCTTCCTTTCCTGCTTTTAAATGTACATGTATATTTAAATGTATATAGGGGAGCTCTGAAAAACAGCTTTAAAATTTGAGTATTTGGTTTATGCTCCAGTTACACAGGAAGTGAAGACTCAGAATGAGACTCAAAGAAATTTTTTAGCATGAGGTCAAATTCTTTGGATTTAGTGGTTCAATAATCCATGAATGAAAAATATATACATTAAAATCTAACAACTTTAGTTATGGACTGTAGGTTTAATAAAGCATTTTACATTTCCCCAAGTACATTTTACAAGATGGAACATAATACTGCCTAAGCAAGGGAACTGTTATGCTCTATCAATTCAGTAATGTGTGTTTTTAAAACTCCCTAAATACAGACTGTATTTCTATGTTAAGTTCCACTAGTCTCTTGAGACATAAATTTGCATTTTGAAAGAAATCTGTAAAGGAGGAGTTTCATTTTCTCATTCTAGATTTCTCTACCTAATTTTTCAAAATTAAATACAATAGCTGTAACATTTACATTGTATTTAAGTAGTATATATCAGTGTTAATGGTGTATTTCTCTCTTGGGGAAAAAAATTGATTATATAACCACATTTAAATTGGTTCTTGCACAACATCTGTCACATTCCCTGACAGTTGCTAAAAGCATTCATGTTTGACTGTTCATTGATATGATTTCTCTATTTTTGACCCCTTATGGTTTGGCCACTGTCTTCCAATAACCTATAACCTGATAAACCCAACTCAACTAAAAAAAAACAAAAAAAAAAACCCTAAACTCAACTTCTAGTGGGTGACAGACCTGAAGTATTTGAAATTATTATATAATTCATAGAAGCCTTATTTTTAAAACCTTAAGCTATTTATTAAATGTTGAAAACCAAAAAATCTTAGTGGGATATTTTTTAACAATATCCAGTTTTAGTTTCTTACTGATCTTAAGCTGAACTACTGCTGAAACAACTTGTGATCCCTCAGTCCTTTAATCTAAGTCAGGGGTGGCTCATTTAGTTCTATTGCTCAGTCACTGGCATCAAAAAAACTATTCAACATGCTTAAAAAATAAAAAACAATCTGGAGAAAAAAAAATTAAATCCAATGCACACAAAGTTGCTGATAAGTAAGCAGAACACTTAATCCTTGAAGATACATTCAGTAGTCCAGAAAAGTCTGTTTTTAGTGGGTCTATCTGTACACATCTCCTAGCTAATTTAAAACCTGTCTCTGAAGATCTCCTCTTCCCAGGGTACTGGAGAAGCAGAAGTGACCATCCACAAGCACAACTGTGGCAGCTCTTCAAAGGAGGAATGACATCAGTCCAAGACAAGCACAGAGTCTTACTACAAAACAGACTTGTACTCCCTCATGCAGGGACTGTGGACAACTTCAGGAGTGTCAAAGGCAGATAATGTAACTTTCCATTTATTTCAGCCAAGTGGTAAACCACTTTCAGCTCCTCATACACTGAAAACAAGTCACCCACTACTCCTGAATCCAGGACTATTCACAGAAGAACATTCCTGTGAATCTGCCTGGGGTCCAGTGCTGGGCTGCAAACCCTCAAATACAGAAAAGCTGCACTGAGGATGATAGAGGAAACAACATGACCTAGCTGTGGCCTTCCAGGGCAGTGCCTTCACCAAAACCAGGCAGTTTTTAGCATGCTTTCTCTTGAATTACATGCTCTCTAAGTTTAAGGCAAAAGTTCACTAGAACCCTTTTACTGAGCTTTCAAATCCATTTGCATGCTACATTTGACAATGTAAAGCATCAGCTGGCCATTTCATACGCCATCTTCCTTTACACAGTCTTCCAGCTGAAAGCATGATTTGGGAATAAAATAGCAGACAGTGAAATGAACAAAGCTCAGACAGAAAAAGACTTGAGAAAGGAATCACTATCAATTTTAAAAATTAGACATTATGAGTTACACTCACAGCAGTAACTATGTTGTACAGTCACCCAGAGTAATGGGCTTAAATCACTCACATCTTCAGTTTCACTACCCACTCAGTCCTATCCCTACTAACTTTAAGATCACCTATAATTTTATTTCTCTTTTCCATTCTCTCATCACTGAGCCAGCTTTTTTTTTTTTTGAGAAATATTATCAATAGCATATTAAAATAGTAATAATTGCAACTAAAAAACTGAAGTCAAAAACTTTAACTTAATGACAACTCAATATCAACTGGCATTTTACCACTGACTATTACAGCTTGCAAAGGAGTTAAAGTACTCAGAATAAAATTTGACCGTGGAAACATATTTTCAACTTGATGATTTTTTGAATTTTAAATGTCTATCATTAATCATTAACGACCCTGTCTCTTCAAGATTTTTTTTCCCTTCTTCTGTACAGCAAGAAAGTTATTTGTGAGTACAAAAAATTAACAGCACTGAAAGGATTCCTCAAGCCTAGATATTGAATAGTTGCAGGAGGAGAGCTGAGGTCACCATACTTAGGCTATTAGTGACATTTTTCAATTGCCATCAGCCAGAGAACCATCTTAGTTTGCTCTTGCTTCTGAAAAATGTCAGTCTGCAACACAGTAATGGCAAAGTCATTCAGGAAGGATATTCAAGATTCAAAAGAGTTTGATAAAGCTTAATGACATCCTACTGTATACCAAACAATACTGAAAATGTCTCATTACTGCTAACTATAGAAGGTGAAATGCATCCTGGAACATTTCTCTCCACTGACTATAAAGAGAGCCTAGGAGATTAATTCAACTGTCCTACACACTCTGCAGAACAATAATGTAAACAGCTAAATGTCTCCCATTGAATATCACAATCCCACTCACTTTGGCTACCCATGATTATCAAGATGCCTTACATTCAACTTCCTCCTATGGTGTCTTCATCCCTCCCTTTATGACAAACACTGAGAGGTCACCCATGCCATCATCAGGTATCTCATTTCATTCAGAATAAACCAATATCAAATCACCCTGTGAACACCTAACACATCAAGACTCAGTAATGCCTTTAGAGATTTGAGATGGCCCATGCAACATTCAGAGCAGCTGAGCAGGGGGACACCACAACAACTCTACCAGCTACAAATCAACCCTGCTAGAGCTGATGTTATGGAAAAGTTTAAACACATGAAGTTTTTTCAATCTGTCTCATTCCAAAGATTTTACTGTGAGGAGGAATGATCTACAACAATATATTTTCCCAGCAAATAAATTCATGTATTCATTTATATTTATAAACTCAAGCAATTCTAATAGATATTTAATTAGATGAATACATTCTCCCTGGATGTTAAGGACGACCCTCAATGACAACAATATTTATCATTTGTTGTTGCTGAACAATAATGCATGTTGTTCAGGAATTACCACTGATTTCTGCCTCGCCCCCAAAAGAATGTTGATATTAACTTGAGCAAAAGCAAGAAAACACAAATATGTTTTTCACCCTGATGAATGCAATTTAAAGTGTGTTTAGTTCAAAAAACTTTACTAGAATTTAAAAAGCTTTGGAAACCGAAAGAAGAAAAGTACAATCAGAAAGCTGTCATTAGCTGATTTCACTTGGTAGGCAGGATTTTCTTAAACCCATTTGAATTATTCCAAGTCATTCCATTTGCAGTAAATATCACAGCATTTCATGTCAAGGGTGCTTGCAATTCATACACCTAATGACAGGAAGGTAATGGACAGGTCGCCTGAAATATTTGGAAAGTTCTACATATATTTGTACAGGTTTTGTGCAAAGATATGAGGATTTGTGATAAAATGCAACATAGCTATTTTTTTGCCCCAAATACACAAAGAAAAGGGATCTATCATACCTAAATGCTTCTGAGCTGGAACAGGTAGATTATTTTATTTTTTTCTTTCTATTTGTCTTTCACTGGGTTTACTTCTGCTGCCAGTTACTTTCTGAAGACATATTCCTGAGCAGAATATATCTTCAATGATCAGCACTAATACTTTCATGAAAGCACATAAGTGAGGATCAATACAGCTTCATTTGTTGCCAACAAAATTATTTCTGCAACCATCATAAGCTAGTCTGGTACATGAAAAATTGCAGAGGCAAATGCAATCGCTAGCCTGGTGGAAATGAGGGGGTAAAATCAAACATGCAAATCCTCTTTCATTACTGATTTTCCTTTTTTTTTTTTTTTTTCCTCTCTCCACTACAAACACAGTAATTATGTATCATACTTCTTTCTGAGGATATTGCTGGTGGTCAAATTGCTGATGGCAACTACAGTAGCCTGAATAAACTCAATTACCCTAGTAAAAGTAATATTTTTTAGTTAATACATGTAATTGTATAGTGACAGATAATGGGCTGAGAAACTATTAAAGTTGCATTGCATCACCACCTACCATAAAGAACCTTTCACACAGTCTAACAAAACATGCTACACCAAGTGTATTTCAGTTTACAACCCACCATTCTGCCCTGGTAGAACAGGATATCACAAAGGAAAAATGTGTATAGCATAAAGTACCTAATAAAAAGTGTTTGAATGGATTAGGTTCATTCCAGTGGGTTGAAGTAGGTCAGGGACTCATTAGAAGTCATTACTTACACACAAGGGATGCTATAGAAAATAATAATCATATGATATCCCAACCTCAAATCCCACAATAGATGTAGCATCTACAAAATATATGCACTACTACAGAAAGAATGGGGTGCACTTTAGGGCAAAACATTGAAAGAATATTTATGCATTAGGAACATTTTTCAAACTGAAGTACATCTTGTCACACTATGAAATGCTGTGTAACTCCAGAAGGATGAGAATCCATCTAAGGACAGCTTGAATTGCCATCAATATTCTGTGCAAGGGAGTCTATTGATAAGTGTTAAATAATGGCATTTTCTCAGTGTAGAGTTCTATATCAGTATTTCTGCATCACTTTAAATCCTGGGTTTTCCTCTCTGAAAACCAACCCAGTTAAGCAGTTGCACATTAAAATATCCACCATCTTTAGGCAGGCTCTTTCTAAATATTTTAAGCCCAGCTGAGGTCCAGGCACTGAATGATAAACTGAAGAAGCAGCAGATCAAATGAGAAATATTCATACTGAGATCAAATCACAAGGAGGGGGGATGGAGGGGACCTTGAGCTTGGGAATTGCTGGGAGCTCTTCCTTTACAGAACCTTCTGTTCTCCAATCATCAGATCAAACAGAAAGCCAAAGATGGTCGGATAGCTTCAGGGACTTCTTAAACTATTAAAATTCCCTTTCTACTTGTCGGGGAAACCCACGCTTAATTATGTGTATCAATATATTAGACTTGTGTCAGACTCTGCTGAGCACAGTGTGAACTCTGATATTTCAGTTTTTCTAGCTCTACTTTCCTCATTAGAGCTTGTCATGTCAGTGTCTGGAACTCTAATCTCTTTTGATGACTTCGAGAAAAATATACAAAAATGTGCATTCCTTTTAGTCTGAACTAAGAAAACCAAATTCTTATTATTATTCAGCAGTAACAAGTTTACCTAGTAAGTCAAAATATCCCTCAGCCAAAATCAGGTTTCCTTTACATTCATTTGATAATTTGTACCACAGAGATCACAGCAAGCAATTTGAGAGACTTGCCCATGGGGACACGCACTCGTCCATGGAAATTTTCCTGATTATGGAGACCATCACTATGGAAGGAAGTATGAGACACAGGAAGAAAAGGAAAAGCACTGGAACAGACTGCCCAGGGAGGTGGTAGAATCACCATCCCTGGGGTACTCAAGAGACAAATGTGGCACCCAGTGCTGTGCTCTGCTTGGGAGGGTGGTGATCAAAGGTTGGACTGCATGACCTCAGATCTTTTCCAACCTTAATGATTCTGAGAAGGGAAGAGTGTGCTCTCAGCAGGATGCCAGATGGGATGCTCTGCTAGAGGAACAACTCTGACCTTTGCATTCATTTTTACTGCTGCAAGGCCACTCCAGCTTACAGCACTGCCTGAGCAGGAGTGCTGCCCTTCTGCTACCCATGCTGCCACCTTGACTCATGAGACACAAGCAATCCAAAAATACCATGAAAAGTGAACTCTGTATTCTTGACAGCTCTCTCCACCATTGTAGACAATGTGAAGATATGTAAACAGGGCTCAGCTGGCCAGAGAGATATGTGCAGTGCTTTAGTGGGTGCTTTCACATTTTCTACAATACACTGCCTACACTTCAGCTACAGCTCAGAAAGCCCAGCTTTCCAATAACCTCTTTGTCCCATGCTAAAACTTGGGCACCACATATCAGAATGCATTAAGAAAATCCCTATGAGTCACCATAGCTATAGATTCATTTTGCAGCACACACAATTCATATGGACTTATAAAGCATCAACTTAAACCCGTACACTACAGACTTAGAAGAAGGAAAATTCAAAGTATCTCTGTTTCACTTGTATCCAGATTAATTTTCTTGCATTCTTAAAACAATCAGACTTGGCTGATTAAAAACTCCAGGTAAAATTGTTTACCTTAAAAGTTATAAAACATTAGCCAGTGCCAAGTGATTTCCAAAAAGTTTAATATTTCCTGTATTACTACAGTGAAATGCTAAATCCAGTTGCTACCAGTAGAAAAGGTGAAAAAAGCAAAATATTTATGGAAGAGAACTAGGTGGAAGAAGAAAGAAACAATGCAAAAATACTTTAATTATGTGATAAAAATGATTCAGATAGAAGGAATAGCCTAGTGTTCTCTTTCCTTGTACCTAACAGTGGCAGTGTCTTAACTCTTCCAAAGCACAACCTGGCTGCCAAGGGGCTAAAATCTTACTTGTCCCTTTTGAAAATCCCAGGCTTGCAATACGGAAAAGCAAATGTAACTGCATTATCCACCATCTGGGGATTGCTCAAAAGAATAACTACCCAATCTTAGACTTGAAAAAAGAAGCTTTGTAATTCAGGCTCAGAAGTACATTGTACAAAGTACAGAAACATACCTTGTCCTTCACTCCCTCCAAAAACTATAGTGAAACCAGCATGCTCAAGCACATACAGCAACTCAGTACCCATCATTTCCACCAAGGGATCCTGCAGACAGGCTTTGGGCTCTTGAGGATGCACATGGTTCTACCCTGCAGACTGCTCCACAGCCAAAGAAGCACAGCAGCAGAAAGCGCTAAGATTAGCAAAACTTTCACAAAAACCTGTGCTTCATACATTTTGCCATTCTAATAGGATAGGTACATGGCACAGCTAAAGAGAGACAGATAAGGCTGGTAACACCATCAGCCCTTTCATTTGCATTTCTTACCAGTCTTCATCCACAAACTCTGCACATTTTCATCCTCAGTCCTCATTCTCATACAACACCTGAGCTCAACACCTTTTCTTCTACAGACCTTTTCCTTATACAACACTGTCTCTTTATCTTATGAGCCTCTCTGTTAGTTGTGTGTAACTCTCTCTCCTTATAGACCTCTCTGTTAATTCTGGCTCCATTCTCTTATTAGCAGCTTGTACTGATTCCTTTACCTATGAGCAGTTTCCATGGCTCTGGCTCCTTCCATCTTTCTGCATGGCTGGCTATCCCAAAATTTTCCTGTCCTGAGTGACCCTGGACTGTCCCTCATACAACATTATCTTACCTGATCTGTCCCTTACACAGCTGTACATCCCTTTGCTCCTCTCAGCACAGTCAGCAACTATGTGGTCTCACTGCATCTTCAAGTGTCTATGTGTGGTGGAAAACTGGCCTACTCCTTTATATCCTGCAGACTGATTGGCCAGGCACAGATGTTTCTTCTCTGGTAATCAGTACAGCTGCAAGTTATCAGAGAGGATACCCTCCTGCACTACCCTGGCTCTCCACAGGGACAGCCTTACAAATCATACTCAACACATCACAACACATGAGTCATACCCATGGTCAGAGGGTATGATACCTTTGTCCACCACGTTTTGACCCTGTCAGCAGCCATGAGTAAAGTTTCTAAAAAGTAATGATTGTCATAAAAGTCAGGAATTCAGAAGAAATTATTAATTTTTATATAAAAGTACTTTATGTACATATGCACACAGTATTTCATATGTTGAGTCATTTTTCTTTCCTTTCTTTTATGGTAATTAGTGGTTTATACTTCCCCCCTTAGGAGGCTACCCAAATTTTATTAGTGAGTCAAATTGAATAAGATGAGCTTTAAGAAAAGCACAGCCTAGAGGGAATAAGATTACCTGAAGAAACAGAAACCTTGCAGATGTTTCTTACCTGTACAGCAAGATATTCTAGATTTAAAGGAGACAATTAGAATATGGAGGAAAATTTTTTAATAGTGTTATTTCTTCTTGAACCTATTTCTATATATAGGTGCATACATCTGACATTTTCTTTTTTTTTTTTTTTTCTTATATCTCATTCCTACATTTTTTTTCTTAGGCACTTCAACAGCCTCTAATTCCCCTATGCTTCCTTCAGGATGCTCTCTCTTTTTTCTCTACACAAACACCTTCCTCCCAGATATCCCTTTTCCTTCACACCTGTTTTCCCTATCTCTTCTCACTCTCTTCCTCAACCACAACTTGACTGAACTCAGAAGGCAAAGTAGACAGTAGCTGGTTCCTAAAGAGTGATTTAGGATCCTCAGTTTGAGTTTTGCTTCTCTCCTTTGGCAGCTCATGTTCAAAGATACTCAGTGGAAAGGGCAAAGGGGAACTCATTTTCTGTAAGACACGGCTGGACAGGGTCACTCCTCACTCTCATCTACTGAGTAAGGCTTCCTTTCCTACAATAGATATTTTTGCTCTCCAACTGCATTGGGACAATGTCCATAAAGCCAGCAAAAGCAGTATTAGATGCAGGAAAAAAGCCTGTATTGGATGAGCATTTCACAATTTGTGCAAATTCTCCTTTTCCCTATTTTTATTCATTGCAATTTAACTACAAATCAGTTTACTGTTATCACCACCATACAGCCTTGTTTGAGCATGTTAGCCTTAGCCTTCCTGGCTACTGCAATGGAGATTTCCTCCCTAGCTGTGACTTTCCAATATCTCTAAGTCCAAATACAAAATGATATACAAGTCCTTTTGAAGGTTCTTAAAAGTCCTCCTCAGTTAGCTTGATCCTGTAAGTCTGGCCACACCATCAACATCCTACTTCAGCAGCTCAGCAGGATGATGAAAGAAGAGGGCCTGAGGAGCTTTCAATAAGTTCAAAAGCTCCCCCACTCAAATTTTTTCCCATTTCAGCAATCTCAGTAACAACTCACATTTCTGACAGCATGTCAGTAGTCAGAGGCAGAGCTTGCTGATAACCACTTTCCAGTGCCCTGAGAAGCAGCTCTGCTGCCTGCTTCCCACCTGCAGGGATCAGCTCACCTTTGCCACTCAGCACACCCAGGCAGTGCTTCAGTTGCAGCCAAGTAAACCGTGGCCTTGGGCTGCACATAAACCTCTTTTTTCCACCTAAAACAGTTGAAATACCCATGTCAGCCCACAGTGTATTTCACAGAACTATGTCTTTCTTTACCAGAATAAGAAACTAATTGTTACTGTTCTGCCCAAATATTGGAAACCTTAACACTCATCAGCTGTTAAAGATTTTTTACTATGACTGATGGAAAATGCTGCAGTTTAAATCCAGCTTTAGCACAGATCTCCTGAAGATAAGCCCATGCTTTCCTGACAGTGCTCCAGACTGCAGTGCATCAGTGTAGTTTTTGGAACATTCTTGTATATTCTTGTAAACATTCTTGTATATATCTGTGCACAAATTATTTGTATTAGGGACTGGAGTGCCACAGTGCCACTTCTGAATGCTACAGCAGCTTTTGATGAGTGAACATCTTTTATTTTGAAATTGTCCTCCCTCAGTCTGTTGCTGCATATGTTAAAAGATCCCATCAAAAGCAAAATTACACTAAACTAGATTTAAAAGTGTCAAGTGCATTGAATAAACATTGGAGACATCAAAAGCCTGAGTGGATGCTCCTGACAACAAGTGGTGTGGGAATGCCAGCCTGTGCTGAGCCTGATACAATTCCATTTCTATCTACTTACTGAAACTGCTTCACAAATATATTTCTGTATATCAGTGTCACCTATCCAGCTCCAGACACTAGAAGAATTGGTTTAAAATTCCCAACTGAAAGATATCAACACTTTTTTTTTTCCCATGGAATATCAATGTCATCTACATCTCTTTCAAAGAGGAGAAAAACACAAACAAAAAAAACCCAACAACCCACACAACTTTGAAGCATTTGTTTTTGATGTTTTAAGTCTGTCTTCTCTTTCACAGTTTGTAGATCTCACTTTTTAATGACAAAAACTACAAAGCACTGAGGTTTATTGAAACAGAATTTGTGGGTTCTGTCAACACATGGGTTGCCTACACAGCAGAAGTTCATTACCTTGGAAAAGGATTCATATGATATTTATTGAGCTAGCCAATCGAAATATCTAGTAAGAGGTTCAAGATCATAATTCTTCTGTAGCACAAAGTCATTATCAACACATCAGAGTGGTTCACATATCTTTTCTAAACAGAAGTCTGGAGATGAAGATAATGTTGACAACTATATCTAGTTTTTCTTAAGAAAATGTTAGCTGCCACTAAGCCCACATTTATACATTTGCATCTTCACTTGAGATTAATTTCTTCTTTGTAGGGCTAATGAGGGATCATCAAGCCCCTTTCCTCTAGGTTAGAAACCAACACAGAAGGAGTTTTAGCAAAAGGCAAAGTGTGAAACATGGCTCTTGTGTCACCTTTAGCATGCATGCAGCCAGAGCCAGATCTCCCAAACGACTGCTCTAACACTGAGACACTGGCCAGACTGAGATAGGAGGGATTCAACTCTCATGGTAGCAATCCCTGCATGGATTGGTTGCATAAAGCTGCAAGACAAGTGCAGAATTACACTCCACTGTGTATCTGACCTGCTGCAGGTGCCAGGATCTGGCTTTGACTTCTCAAGGTATGTTTGACATTGAATAAAATATTTGCCAGATATGCAGGAAACAAGGTAACTGACAAGGTGACAGCCCCCATGGGGAAATATAGCCACAGAACAAGAGAAAAATCACTAGCCAAAATCAGGCAGCAGAAGTTTCACACATCCAAGAACATCTTTAGAGATCACAGATTAAGATGCCCAAGTGCCTCTTTAGGCATGTAAGAAGGTTCTGTGAGGTCTTATTTTTTTCTGTCTGGGCTTGATAGTCCAAATATAACTCTTCAGATCTATAAAAACAATTAAGGGATACAGTTGTATTATGCAGTTTCAAAATGAACCTGCAAATCCTCTGTGTTAGATTTCTAAAGAATGGCAATTTCACTCCCTATTAGAGAACTTGTCTGACAGAATTCCCTGTACATGGGGAATGATTTTTCTATGTTTGTATATCAATCAGTGCATGGTATTACCATTACTTTAAGGCTCATAGACTAAGTTAAAAGGGCACAAAAAAGCTCTGCAGCACCTGGTAGCTGGCTAGACAGGAGATTATTTAAATCTTTGCAGGGGAGCAAGACAAACCATATTGTACCACCACTTTTCCACACAGTGATTTTTATTTCCCCCCTCCCACAAGAGGAGTGCTCACTTCAAACCACAAATCATTCCTATTATTATTTTCTCATCTTTTCCTGAAAGAAAAGAAACAAACAGAAAAAAAACCCTCTTCAGACCTTTGTTTTGGTTTGGATGCATCTGGGACACACAATAAAAAAAGCAGACACAGCTTTTCTGCATGGGAATTACTGGGCTGTCCTCCTGCTACCATTTCATCGTAGACTGTGGAAGTCTCAGCTCTACAGAATAAACTTCCAGAAAGGTAATTAAGAATCATGCTCTCACATAATGTAAGCATTAACCTCTCCTTTATATCCTTGCAGATATAAAACAAAATAATGCTATTTTCCTATATTCTACAGAGAATAGGAAGCTCAAGTATCAAACTATTTAATTTCACTATTTAAGGGTTTATTAAGATCAAGGAAGCTTTTCACAGATGCAAAACTTCACCTGAAAGCAGCAGTTAAAAGATCAAAATAAAACAAATTATCAGAAATGTGGTCTTCTCACACATCTTTTTTTTAAATAAAACTTCTATATCCACACCTACATATTGTAGAGAAATAGGAAGCACTTGAGATTCTTCTCACACTACATCAATTTCCACATCTCATCTTATTTCAGCTCATACCTCCTCTAGAAATGAAATCTAAAAAAAAAATTAACATGTTCAAACTTACCAGCTAATAATAAATTCTTGATGTACAGTCAAAACAGAATAATGTGCTTCATCTGTTTAGAATGCAAAAAGCAGCAGGTTAAATTCTGAACTTTCTCTCCAAATGTGAAAAAATAGATTCTCCTTTTTATTAACTGCAAATATTAAATCTAAGAACAGCTGGAAGGTAGAGCCTGCAATACCTGCTTTGATTAGTCAATAGATGTTCTACAGAGTCCAAACTTACTGACTCCCTGAGTTTTGATTTTTACTGTTAACTCAAACAATAACAAAATAGAAACTTAAGCTGCCCTCCCCCAAATGACTACAGTCCCAGCAGCTCTGTAAAACCATCCCTGCTCTAATACTTCATTATATCTGCTTGAGGGAAAGATTCCTATATCTGAGATAATTTGCACCTGCTTGCATGAGTCACCTGTTAGTACAGCTGCTTCTTAATGATAGTGCCTTGCAGCTGAGATAAGAGTGAATTCAACAACTACAGATCAAGAGGTGATTTGAAAATCAAATACATCAGTTTCTTCCCTGAACAGAAAACTTATTTCCTTATAAAAATAAAATCATTACATGATCCAATAGCTAAAATGAAGAGAGGAAAAACATTAGGACTAGAAATAAGATAAAGATATTTAATGTTGAATTTAACAAGTAACTGCAAAACTCTGTGGGACTGTACTTGATATCTCATGTAAAACAGCAGAGTACAGAGTCCAGACTTCAGGTCAGCAGACTTTAACTTACTCAGGAAACTGTCAGGTGTGATCTTATGGCAAGTCTGAAAAGTAAAGGAGTGCAGGGAAGTAGGCAAGTCTGTCAGACAACCTAATACAAGTGCAAGAGCAGTCCTCAAGAATAGTCAAGAAGATCATCAAATTTATCAGAAAATCTGCATGAGTGAAGAGGGAACTTATAGCACAGAAGGATTAAAAGGCAAGACACAGGAGGAGGATGGAGGGACCAGGAACAGGAGTTTAAAAATAAATCATGCCAGATCACCCTGCTATCTCCCTAGAGTATAGAGATGGAGTGTGTGTGTAGTCAAGGATAGACCACTAGATGTCATTTACATTGGCTCAAGCTTTTGCCTGTCTCACACAGTATTCTTGTGTCCAAGTTACAACTTTACAGTCTGCTGGTGAATAAATGGATAGTAAAAAATCCAGTCAGTCTATCCCGGAAGGGTCATGACTAAGGGGCCATAATCCCATGTGGAGGCTGATTAAAAAGTTGACCACCACAGGGGTCTCTTCTGGAATTCACCCTGCTTAACATGTTCACCAGTCTGCAGGTTTCTGAGACAATGGAGTGCACCTCCACATCAAACTGGGGGAAATAGCTGATACACTGCAAGACAGGACTGTCATATAGAAAGACCTATACAGGAACAGGCCAAAAGGATCCTTATGAAGTTTAATAAGGGGAAAAGCAAATCCCCCATTTAGGAAGGAAATGGTCCTTGCAGTGATACAGGCTGGAAACTGATGCATGGGGAGGGACTCTAGAGAAAAGACCCCTGAAGATAGAGACAGCAGCATCCTGGCAGCAAAGAGGATGAGAAATATCCTGGGCTGCAGTAACAGGAGCAGGACAGAAGGGATTATCACTCTCCATTCATCATGGTGGAGGATGATGCACACTGGAACACTGTGCTAAGCGTTGGGTCTCTGGGTACAACACAGAAATTATAAACCAGACCAAATTCAGGAAAAGGCCACCAAAGTATTTGGGAGCTGAAATCCTTGTCCCATGAGGAGAGGCTGAGGGAGCTGGGATTATTCAGCTTGAAGCTGAGCTGGCTCAAGAGGAAGTAAATGCCAGTCCTTCAGTATCAGAAGATGCAGTCAGACTTCCCAGCTACGAGGTGGCAGTGTGAAAGACATCAGACAAAAAGCTGAAACAATAAAGCTTCATACTAGCATTAGGAGAAACTTTTACCCCACAAGAAGACAGTCAGACCGTGCAGCACACTGCCCTGGGAGCATCTCCCCATTCTTGAGGGTTTTCAAGATCCAACAAGATAAAGAAAGACCTGAGCAAATGGTCTGATCTCATAGCTGACCTTGCTTTGAGCAGGAGCCTGGATTATCCCAATTTACTGGAGACTACACTGAGTTTTGGGTTAAGTGTTCTCTGTAGTTCATGAAGAGAGACAAGAACCTCTGTCATGCAATTCATATCTAAATGGACTAATCAACCTCTACTGCAGACCTGTTTGTCTTCAGTAACTGCAGAGATTAGATTAAAGTCATAGCCTCAATAATATTCAGATATATTTCTGTGTACCAAAGAAGCAGCAAATATTTGCCTTGATTCTCATTTAAATATAGAAGTTAAATGGAAATAGGCATAATCTGACCTAATTTTAGTTCTTTGATATGCTCTCTTTCCAAAGAGAAAAGTAAATATAAAACAGTCACTGAAAACATGGAAGAACCTAAACCTATGCAAATTTTGCTGCTACCTTAGGAATTGTAGCTGCACAGTCAGATTTTGGGGTTACTTTCTCTTAAGATTTGCTGTGCAGAAAAGAAAGTATATAAAATGTGATGTAGTAAATTGTGAAAACTGTAAAGGAGATTTACAAAATATTGCTGAACCTTAAAAATCAAACACACATGGCAAGTTGCATAGCAAACAAGACTTCCAACTGCATGGGCAAGAATAGCATACTGTGACAGCACAAAAAGGGAAATTTGCACTGAACCAAGAAAAAAACATCCATGATTATTTAAAATATGATATATGCACATACACATAGCGCAGGAATAGACTTCCTGTAGGTAACTGCCTCTGCAGCATCCTCAGTACCATTCCTCACTAGCACAATGCCAAGGAACACCTTGGCTTCTCATGCACCCTGATTTTGATACTGTAAGTAAAATAACATCAGGCACATGTGCACTCTCTCTGCTAAGGTCCAGTTCCCAGAGGTACATGGTGCTCTCCCATGAGTGAGGGGCACCATCAGCTCTGAAGACCACCAGGAATGTGAAAGATGACTTCCACATCTTGCTTCTCTTTTTTATATACGGAGGCAGTGTCTTACTGAGAATAAGAGTCTCCACCATACAGAAAACTCAAGATATTTTAGCAATATGCTCTTTATGTATTTGGGAAAAAAAAAAAAAAAAAAAAAAAAAAAAGAAAGAAACAAAAGCTAAAAAGGTCAATTTCACTGTAGCAAAGGGATGAAAAACCATATCTGTATTTCTCCCCTTTCCTCATGATTTTGAAGATTGTTTTTGTAAAAACGTCCATCTCATATAATCAATTTATTTTTCTTAAATACTGCTACATTAAAAAGCTCTTGAAAAAATTTATTAATTTTCATGAGCATTTACCACTTCCTCCAGAATACTGTCAGATTTATTTTGCTTTCCAGCGTCATCATATACAGATACCATTCCAGCACAAATGCCACTTCAGCTCTGGCCTCCTCAGCATGATGAGCCTTCCCTTGTACTGTGTGTCCTAGACCACAACAAAAGCTCTTTGGCTAAGCCATTGTGAAGATAAATCAGGGGTCTGACTCCTAAATATTTCCACAGGTAAGAAAGAGCATTTACTTGCTATCTTGCTCACCATCTAGGAAGCAGGAATAATCTCATTAAAATATAATGTTTCCTTGCCCATTATCCATTTTTCAAGAATGACAGAATTCCATATTAACAAAATGGTCTCAATTTTTTCCAAAGGAAAATATTTCAAAATACATACTTCAATAAACCATCAGTCTTTGTAATTAGAAATCAAACTTCTGTAATTTCTTTAATAAAGCAACATACCAACTATGCTATAAATAAATCAAATAAATTACAATTTTTAATTAGGCATAACAAACAATTAAACAGATGACATTTAAAACTAATTTTCTCTACTGGAGAGAATATGATTTAAATCGGTGCTGAGCCTAGCACTCTCCTTGTGGATATTCCTTCAAATGCAGTGACATTCAAAATCATCATAATATTTTCAGAGACAAGTCTATTTCCATTTTCCAGTATTTGAGGTTTCACTTTCAAGCCAGGTTTTTTCAATTACCAAACTTCCGTAGAAATGCTTCATGTCTTAAAGTTTCTGCTCAGCTCCATAGTATGTAATTGCAGAACAGCTGCACAAGTCATACCAACCACTGATAAAAAGGCATTACAAACTTCTAAGCAAATCATATTTATAATGCATAATATTAAAGGCCAAAGAAAATCAGTAGTACTTCAAGGGAAACTTCGGAAAATAGGGCAAGAGCATCCTGGGAAAGTGGTAAATACTGTGCAGCAATGAAAAGATGCAGCTGTCTAACACATAACTCCAGTACAGCACATTGAAAAGAGAATTACCTTACTTTTGGCTGTACTTTGTCTCCCAAATTAAAGCATTATCTACAATGAACTGTTTCAAAAATTCTTAGGAATCCAGTCCAGGAAAGAGCAGACACTTGTAGGAGCTCCTGATTCTAAGAACATGGGTCCTCTCCTGGACTTCACATATTTCAAAACAGGAAAGATTTGCCCCCTCTGAGCTATTTCAGGTAATCCAGAAGCCACAAAAGGAATGTCCTATTTCCTTCTCTGAAAGCATTCTGCAATTCTCCATTTGTAATGGTGTAAGTAATGAGTGAGACTAGGAATCAGTGAATTAAGGCTCTGTAAAGGCAGTCAGCAAGGAAATACAGCAGGTGCACATTTCACTTGCAAGATTTGCTTAACAATTGTCATCACATATATACACACTTCTGCAAAGTATCAAATGGTAAAAACACAGCAAAGATGTTTCATATTCACTAAAAGGTGGCAGACAAGTTTCTAGAAACTGCAAAATACAACAGAACATTTCACTCAGATCATTTTCAAGAAAAATCAGAAGCCCAAAATGATACCATGAATTTATTTTTTTTTTTTCTGTTGCCTGAAAGAACTAAATACAGTATGGTATCTTCTTGCTTGGACTGTATGTGTGACTCCCATCAGCAGAAATGAGTGCTGGGTATGTGAATTGAGGGTAGAACAAGTCTGGCTCTGTATATACCGTCTGGAGTGTGAGAAGGTAGCAGTGAATTTGCTCTAAATGAAAGAAGTGGGAAGCTGAAGTGGCCATTTTCATAGCTAGCATATCACTATTGAAAAGGTAATTTGAGAAACCTGTTTGTGACACATATTACATCCATCAGTCTAAGACTATTAGCTAGTCTGTTTTATATTGACATATATAAAAATATGTATTGAAACAATACAAAAATAATAAGTTGTTAAAACATTTGAATTATGACACAAATAACTCTTTCTACTTGGGAAAAAGCCTCAGGGGAACACTTCTACAGACAAGTCCCTGCAAGGGAAATGCTTCCAGGGAATGCCTCCCTAGACAAATCTCCTGCTAAGCAGAATGCCTCTGGCAAAATGCTTTTGGTAAAACGCTTCTGAAAGGTGATGACTCTCTTGACAAAACCTGTGCTCTCACTCTCAGAGTGTCCAAAACCAGGCTTTCATCACAGCAAGGTGCAGCCCAGCAGTGGGATACAGACTGTCTCTAACCAAGGAAAATAAAAACTGGAAGCAATTACTGCCTGTATCGCAATGATTATAAAGCCAGAGATTTCCATAATCACAGTTATTACAAATATTTATACTCTGATTAGGTAATAGTGACAAATAACTGTCAGAACTAAGGGATTTATGTATGATAGTTACTGAGAAATAATCATACTGGAGTTATGCAAATTACTCTTCATCAACCAATCTTACTGTAAGGATTTGCATATGTGATTACAAATGTGGAGTAATACACATGCAACTCTGAGCCCTGCCTGTCTGAGAGAAAGCTCCTGAGGAGTATACAGTTATCTGGAAAATCTTGACATTACACTAATACTGAAATTTGGTCTTGTTTTCCACATTCATTCTGCTATCTGTTAAGTATATCTGTTAGGAAATTCTTGTGTCACAGAAATCTTAAATCATATACTCACAACTAACAAGACTACTGTAGTTCCTCTCTTCCTCACTAATCTCTTTAATCTCTCACTATCCTCTTGCTGCAGCTACATCTCTTGAGGACAGCTTTTTCAGTCCCTGTGAGTGCTACCTAAGAGTGAGAAAGCAAAAAGTAGGAAGTGACTGTATTTACTAGAGTGTAGAATAAGGAGATTAAAGTACATACACACATAAACATGCTATGCAGATATTCAGAAAATGTCATTCTTTTAAAATAGATGTATCATGTTCCAAGCATACTTCCATAGCTAAAATTAGTAACCCTGCTTTTTGTATTAAACATTTTAGGGCTAGAAAACGAATAACTTTCTAGCTATAAGATCCATTTCCACTATTTCAGATTCCTTGTTTTTTCACGATGGTCACTATCATATAAAGAACTTTGCAATACTAGCTTTTTAGCATTGCAGTAAAAGGCAGGGTGGGGAAAGGTAGGGAGCACAATTTTACAAAAGATTAGGCTTTTCCACAACTTTTCTACCTGAAGTGCTTGTATATCTGTTTAATGATCAATCTGAATATAACTGATACATGGAATTTTCTGCACATAATATTGAAAATGTGAATATACACTGACGGCCTGGAATATCTGGTCACATCATAGATTAGACCTGAAACCAGATCCTGTTTCCCAAATTCTGCAAAAATGCCAGTGTACAAATTCCCTTTATATTTCCAACAGCAATCCAGCCCTCCAAACTGCATTCATAACCCTTTAAGTATTTTTCTGCTTGTCTGAAATTTTCTTTGGCATTTGAAATATGTCTTCCATTAGAACATATCTGTCATGAAATAGTTTGTTATTATTTCTAATGACCTTGTTTGGGAAAACAGCATTTATTCTCATAATGCAAGGAACTTTGATGGATAATATCAGCTTTTACAACACATATATTTCCTAATGCCACTCCAAAGTATGTTATTCTAACATGGTCATTGTCTATTTGCTTTTCTGTACATATTGTGCCATTCTTTTCTGTTGTCAGTACATAAATACCAGGAAGAAATTACATGCACAGAGATCTTTGTAAATAGAAGCATCATTGATGAAACTTGAAGGCAATTACGAAAAAAAAAAAAATAAAAAATAAAACCTCCTAAGGAAGGTGCTTTGCAATCCCAAAGACAATGAATGCAGCATTTTCAGACACATGCTTATTCAAATAGTTATAACTAGGTGCTCTCAGAGCTGGATGAAAAAAGATATCTCTACCCCAACAATAATTTCAAGATTTCAAAATATTTTCTGTTCTGCATGAGAATGGAAACATAACATGCCCAGCTTTTCCACCCAAAATAAAACAAATCTGTATTTTAACATAGGCGATGTTTCTAAAACGTGCAAAATCAAAATTCAAATGTCTATCTAGGAACCAAAAATTGTTCAGTTGGGATTGGGGGCTGTCTGGAAGTTAGTATGTGTTTATAAGCACAGAAACTGCTTAATAGGTCTGGAAAACTTTCCAGATTAGAGTTTTAGTGAAACTATGTACTTGCATTAAAAGTTTTGATTCAAATAGTTACAATTTTCAAAGAAAAAAGTAATGTTCATCATAAAACTCCATGCAAGGAGTAGTTGCTAGTATCCAAATGTCAGTGTAGTACTCCTTTTATCCCATTTTACCTTTGTGGGGTTTTTTATTATTCTTTTGTAACAAGTGAATCATTTGTCAATCAAAATAAAATTACAGTCAATTTCAGACTGTGGCACTCACTCAAACCAGATATCTAATTAGATGTAGTCAACATCATGACTCATAAACTAATGAGATATCCCCTTTTGATTCTATCAAAAAGGAATAGGGCTTACCTCACTTGAGAAACCTTTATCCCACTTTGAACATTAGACCATAGTAATCACGAGATCAAAAGTAATTTATTAAAAAGTTCTATTCCATATGTATTGCATAAATTTACTGCGTAATATCCTATCAAGAATTTGTGAGTTCTTATATAATACTGAAAAAACATTCAAAAAATCACTTGCAGAATTGCTCTTTCATTCCTTACATTCAAAAGAAATAAAAGACTGTTATTATATCCTTGACAAAGGCTAACTTGTAGACATAGCAAAGCTCTTCCCCACAAGACTGAAAAAGTTACAATTCTCATGCCTACATAAAAAAAAAAAAATAGTGGGTATAACATCAATATGCCATGATTTCTTGGCATCACCAACTCCTGAAAACAGATTTTAGTTCAGATTTTAGTGCATTTTTCCTGTCATTAAAAATGCTAGGAAAAATTCCAGGAATGCATGAAAGTTTCTGTGTTTTTCTTTTGAGAGAAAAGCTTTAAGCCTTTAAAATTAAGCATCTAGAATACTAATGCATAGTTAATATTCTGAATCTACCTCTTTACACTGATTTATTTTAATCTGCTCCTTTTTTGTTAGAGAATGTAAGCCCACCCCCAGAATGACTAATTTAGGCACTGGTGTACATACATTTCTAGCACCTGGTGAACTCAGGCGTAACCAGTGTGACTGAGTCTAAACACACCTTGTGCATTAAGGTGAGTGCCTTTGGCACCCAGCACCAGGGCACTGACAGAGAGGACAGTAGGATGTCCAGTAGGGTGCAGCTTAGGAAGGTAGATCTTGCTCCTGGAAACCTACATTCATTTTGCTTGACATTAGCATTGGTGAAAAAAATACATAAAAGTGAATACAGCATCATCTAAGTCCTTCCAATTAGAATCAAGCTGCCTTTGCAGATTTGTCCTTTTGCCTCACCAAACTGGCATCCCCCATTACCCAAAGGATCACACTCTAATGTGTTGAAATGGCTTTTCCCCATAGAATCATAGAATTATTTATGTTGGAAAAGACCTGTAAGATCACCAATTCCAATAGTTAACCCAGCACTGCCAAGTCCAGCACTAAAACCATATCCCTAAGCACAACATCTACACATCTTGTAAATAACTCCAGGGATGGTGACTCAACCACTTCCATGTGCAGCCTGTTTCAATGCTTGACAACACTGCCAGAGGTTTGGCAACCACTAAAGATGAAGAAAATGTGTGGACAGCTCTTAGCAGGTTAAGACAGACTTGTGCTGCCCAATCTTTCATGCTTGTAATCCCACTAGCTAACATCCCCAGAGAAGAGTAAAACAAACTAAGGTATTTCAGAAGTTAATTTGTCATAATCTCTGCTGCCTGCAGTTCTCTCTGTTCTCTGCCTGCCTCCTTTGCAGCAGACTTTTACCAGGGCACTGGTGTTTAGCATGCCCAGTATCATGGGATGGACATGAAAGCAGGAAAACAGCTACGTTCCTGGAAAAGATTTCCCAGCATTTGGGGATTTCCCTTCAAAGTACTTGCAAAGTATTCATTGCTCCTTTGTTAGCTTTCTGCTGCAGGAGCAAGGCTAGTGCTAGGGAGAAAATGTATGGATCCCATTGCATAAAATTAAATCAATGTGCCCTGAGACTGGGCACACAGTCTGGTTGGGGATGACCCAAGCAGTCTTACACAGATTTGAGTCTCAAGGGACAAAAGAGCTAACAAAGGCTAAAGACTCCAATCCTGACATGTCAGCTACAAATTACACTGTTTGGTAAGTAATAGTCTAAATGCTTATTCTCTTATTTTTTCTCTGTTTTTTTAGCAATCTGTTATGCTTCTATACAACAAATACTCTTCCAAACCTCTCTTGCTATCACTGATGTTTTTTAGGAACAATTCCTATGAATGATGTCACAAAGTATGTTAGCTGCAATCAGTACTTCTAAGTGAAAACTTTTATGGCTTTGAACTCAGGAACAGAAGGTTCATGTGACAGCTCAGCTTGATTTGTAATTAATAAATCCACAGGTCACTCAGCAAGAGTTCCTACTGCAAAGGATTGTTCTTTCATATATTAGGACAGGACCTGACTCCAGCAAGGTTGAGGCTGGTGGCCAGCTAATTTGGGTAGCACATGATGCTGAGCATCTGCTCTGAAACAGATGCTAAAGCTTTCTAAAGCTAGACACACTCCTCTGTCTAGAGGTCCTAGTAGATGGTGCAAATAGAAACAGCAGGGGCACACTGGTCCTATTTATATCCATTCCACATATCTCAAGTTCATAATTCCATCAAAATACTAAGGATCTGTATCAAAGGACATCCATATATGTGTTCCACTTCAGACCAATGGTCTGATTTGTGGAAGCCTGGTCACCACAATGGGACAGCTAACCACTCAGAAACTGCAAAACAGACCAAGAAAAATAAACATTGGTCAAGATGAATCCATCACTCATGCATGCTTTAAGAGTATCTTCACCCAAAATAATTTAAAAACCTGAAAGGGCAGCAAGTCTGCTAAGCCCAGTTATTCAGTGGTATCTCTGTGAGCTTTGTGGCAAAAAATTCAGAAGCCTTCTAGTAGCTTGTCTACTAAATCATTTTGGCATGAAATTTGTTTACAAGACAGAGATAACATCCTCCAATAGTTTTTTTTTTTCTGAATAATTTCTAACTTACTCTTCTGAAATTGTAATCTTAAACTATGATAATGTCTCAAAATCCAGTTAGAAAAAATAACTCAATGGGCAGCATAATAGGGATAAATCTTATTCAAACTAATTCTCCTTAAGACATTACAAATGAAAATAATTTTACTATGGTTTTTAGTAAAAATTATATCTATTCAGTCTAAAAGGTAAGATATTTGTGTGCAGATAGGTACATAAATGTGAGCAGAAGACCGAAGGAATACATACACTTTTAATCCTTGAGTGTTGAGAGGCTATTTTTAATGTTATATTTTGCCTACTTTTCCCATAAATGTTTTCATTTGATCTTTAATGACCTGCCAGAACAGGGGCCAACTATCAGTTCTGTGTTGTAGACATCTAAAAAACTGAACCAAAAAGACCATGGTTATTTCACATACACTGATTAACTATCACAAGTGAAGAATTCTGAGTCACTACAAACAGCAGCCAGTTTTGAACTTGGAGGTGAAAGTACACATAGTACAAAGCTCAAGAAGGTCAGGGAGTTATATTAACATCTGACTCTCAATCCAAATAGATTACTTCAGGTGTCGAGGAATAGAAGAAATCATTGCCCTCTGGTGGCCAAAATGGCATTTTTAAAGCATCAGAGTTTAAGAAGAGTATACAGGAACAATAATTCACTATCACAAATTTACAGTGAAAAATCTTAAAGGACACTAATTTTATTGATATGTATATAAATGGAGAATAGTATAGTCTTGTCTTTCATAGTTTCAGGATAGAGGCTCTTATTAAATCCTTAATCTAAATGCAGCTTTTCTCCCTTTACCAGAGCTGTCTCTAGTTCAAATTCAACTTGTATGAACATACACCCATGAAGTGTACTACCTTAATTCAGTGTCAGGAGCAAAGCTCACTTTCAGCACCTAATCACCTCTATCAACAGCAGCCTGAACATAGCATTTAAACATAGTAATGCATTATTATATCTGTCTGAGAATACTGTTTTTTCTGGACAGCCCTACAGATGGATGTGAAGTACAAACTCAAGCAACACTGCCAGTCTGACAGTGGTTCTTGTTCAGGGAACAACAGACAGGCTTCCTGCAGCCCACTCACAGGCAAGGGCCAATTACTCTGCTGGTGCCTGGGATCCTGGGGTGAGAAGAGGGATATTTTTGTGCTACAGGAAGAGAGAAATGTAACTGCTTCACTCTGCTGAGGGCATATGCACACTGTCCTTGTGCCATATGAGCAGGTTCAGAAAGGACACTGCCTTCTGTTGCACAGACTGCCCACATGCATGCTCTGCCCTTGTGTCAGCAAAGACTGGTACAAACACACAGCACAGCACACCACCACCTCATCTACCAGAGAGCATCAACCAATCTTCAGTATGAGCTCTGTGATCTTCACCAAGCATCTGTTGACATTGTGGTTGCTCATCATTTGACAGACACTTTAGCAAGAGACCCTTTAGGTTGGTTCCTTATTAGTCACAACTGTTCTGTAGAAGCAACAAAGGAGAGGAAAATGATCTGAACCTCTCACTTCTCTCACAGCCCACCTGAACAGGTGACGTTCCCAAACACCCTTTTATGCCCCCCAATTGTTCTAAGCACGACTCCTGCACCTAGAAAACTCCCAGGGAATCTGTATCCCAGAGTGAATTTAGCAACATGCATTAATTTATCCATGGGAAATTTTAAAGACTCTTGCTTAAAGGCTGGCTTAGCCTACCAATTTTTTGGGGAATTAATACTTTAATTTCATTGCTTTTTCTTTTAACTTCATTCCATCATTGTAATTACAGATTTTTATCACTATTTTAAGAAAAGAATAGAAATGTCAGCTGAGCAAAAACATTTTACAGAAAGGGGAGATAAAAGAAAAAAAAATGAGAATTCTAGGCAAGACAGAGCAAATATATTAAATAGGTCATCTAGGAAGCTGTCTTTGTTAGAAAGGAGTGAAATTAAGCAAGACAGAGTAAAGGTTATGGTCTTTCCAATCCATCAGGTGGCTTTATTGAGTTCTTAAAGGAGATAGAAACAGGATGGAGAACTCCTTCCTTAAAGGAAGGGTAAGATCTTTATCCTCCAGTCTTAATGCTTATTCACATAAGCAGTTACTTATTAATGTCAGAAGACGCTTTTTGTGTTGCACAACTGTGTTCACACCACCTGTAAGCTTAAGCTGTTCTTACTACTTATTTAAATATGGTTTCATTAACTAAACCATTCTTGTACCAAAACCTGTCAGTTTTACCTAAGCCCAAGTATCAAAGCATTAAGCTTTATATACTGTACTAATTAGAGATGGGAGGTATCAGCCCATGGTTTGTTTTTGTCCAAGTGTTCTAAAATGTGACATACTTAAATTGAATCTCAATTTCTGTGAATGTAATTAACTTTGGAATGAACAATTACAAAGGCTAACAACAAACACAGAATGACAGAATCAGATAAATTTTATTAATATTATATTGCCTACAACAAATGACTAATCTTTTTTCCAAGTATATCCTGAAATATAACAATTGTCATCTCATAGGGCTATTCATTTAATTTCATTAGAGAATGATAAGCTTATTGCACTTTGGAAAGCACTTTTTAATTTTACAGCTAAACAACTTAGATGGTTTTCTTCTGTCATTCTCAGCAATTGAATATGCTTTATTCTGGCTATGCCAACAAAGCCCTAAGTGCAAGCAACATTCCTATTGATTACAGTGCATAAAAATAGTAATCCAGCACTTTAGGATGTGATCCAGTATCTGGGGTTTCTGGAATATTGACATTGGAGTAGATGTTATGGAATAGTTGTGAAACCACTAGCATTTTTATAAACAACAATGCATTTTTTTAAAATTATAATTATTTCCCCTAATTGTCATGAAATTAAGAAGTGAATGAACAACTATTTCAAATTCAAGAGGGACATGCAAAAACATAAGCATGCATCTTTCAAAAATGGGAGCAGTGTCTCTTTTTTAAATGTTACCCACAGGAGATATACATAGAGATCATTTTTGGAAACACTATCTTTTATCTTTTTTCCCAAAATACAGCTATTTTTAAAACATTTTCTGTAAGTTTTTAAGTAATTGCAGATATATTTTTTGTGATCTGATCCTGTATGGGCATGTTTCTTATAGTAAATATTAACAGGAGCTTAAAATACTCATAAAATTATAGATTATCCCCATTCATATAATATCATGTAAGTTTTGCTCTGGGAATTTCTTTGCAAAGTAGTATTGAACCTTTGCCTTATGGTAAAAAAAAAAAAAAAAAAAAAAAAAAAAAAAGAGGGCCTTCTGCTTTAAAACTGTGCGAGATGCTTGTGCTAGGGAAGACTCAGCAGAACAGAACTGCACACATCAGCAGGACCCTGAGCATTTCATCAGGAAAATCTCCCAGGGAAACAAGAATTTCATCTGGAACAGCAAAGGCAAGATGGGGCTTTAGTTAGAGGATGTGTGCTGGTGTGGCTGAGATGGGCAGGGGCTGAGGGTGTGCTGGGCACAGCCCAAGCCCTTGCAGCTGCTCCAGTACCAGCTGGCTGAGTTTATCCCAGGTAACATTCTCCTCCTGAACATATTGCACCAAAGGCAGGGTTTAGCAGGTTCACCAGGCCAGACGGTTTGCCCCTCAGTTTAAATGGATTTTCTTAAATACTGTACATCACAAACAGATGCTGTTACACCCAAAGATGATTTGTTTTGTTCTAAATATAACTCATAAGGACTCCAAATGAGTTCTCATAAGATTGTTTTAAAACTTCGAAAGCTGAGCCAGCTTTCAGAGCAGCCTGGTACCTCGTAACTGGCAATGCTCCTCTTGCAGCAGTGCAGAGTCCATTCCAGATGATGTGGCTGCAGATACTCTGGTTGCATCCCCCCTACACTCCCACAAGGAGCTGTTACGTTTCTTTGCGTGGAAGAGGTTAGCTGAGGTCCCTGGTTTAGGTTATCTGCTTACAGATGGCATTGCTTCTCTTTAAATTTCCAAGTTCCCTCACAGGCACCTCAGAATGAGCCACCTTATTTACCTGGACAGGAGAAGTCTCAGTTGAAGACAACCCAGCTGCTTGTAGATGGTTTGTCTACAATGGCAACACCACAGAAACACAACATTCAACTGGAAGTTTATGAAGAGAACACTTTGAGGGGATGATAGAGTGATATTTTAGAACCCAAAGCTCAAGTGTCATCTGAATATTTCTTTCAGCAGTATTACTGCTTATGAGCCAAACGCTATGTAAATTGCTGGGAAGACTCCTCAAACAATTGAGAGTTAGGATTTCTTCCCTCCATTACTGGAATTTGTTGTGATCAATAGGAAGGTTTCCTTCAGCTTTTTTTTCATTATATACAGTCTACAGCCACTCTGATTAGGAAACTTAAAAAGCTTAGACATTAGCTGCTTAAGAATTAACTTCTTAAGATTTAACTTCTTAAGACCATATAAATTTAGATCCTCTCTGCTGTGACATTCGTCCAACAATTCAAGCAAATGCATTTCGATTTGGAAAAAAAAAAAGAAATTAAAGCAATTCATGTAATTATGCATCTGCAAATACTCAGGACTGTACTTTCCAATTTCTTTCTTTAATCTCAAATATACAATACCCATTTGTTTCCAATAAAAGCTTTACTAGCAAGGTGAGCAATCTCAGAACAAAGCTGATCAACTCTAAGAGTCTTCCAGACTTCATGTTTCAACCACATCTCTATTCACTGCATTGTTAAACAAAAAGAAGTGCAGAGCCAACAGTTCCTTTCCCCCACATCATGACTCACAACTGTTTTCTCTGATCTACTACTGACATGCATATACCTTCTGTGAGAAATAGAAATAACTCTTCTGGAAGACTGACAATGAGCAAATATCTGGTGCAGTTTAAAGGTTAAAAAATTACAAATAAATTAGCCCATGTCATGCTGTTTTCAGATACTGAAACATATTAAAAGAAATTTGGGTTTCATTGAAACACTGATATTTTAGCCCACTGCCAAATTTTTAATGCATTTTTATTCCTTAAAATTGATTCCAAATTGATCATTTCTGGATCTAGTGCTTTCAGACAGTTTTTACATTCAGGTTAAGAAGTACATGCCTGAATATGATTGAATCTAAGCACTGTAAACTCTAAGAAAGGTGCCTACAGTGAACAAAAGAAGCAGGATAGAATAAGAGGGCCTAATTCTGTCCACAGGATTGCCTGGGCAATCCTCTGCTACTTCAAGAGCTGCATTATATTGAAGTGTAAGACTGGGATAAATTAAAAACAAAAAGAGCTATTATCTGTTATAAGCAGATCATATATCAATAAAAGTATTAACATTACTATCTATCTAGTCCACCCATCTGTCAGGACAGGATTATCTTTTAAAAGGGCATTTTCTGCCACTGTGCTCAGTCCAGGTTAGATGTCACATGAGATATGACATATTCCTTCCTCAGAAGGCCAGCTGGTCTCAGAAAATATTGCAGACATAAAAAAAGATAGTCAAGGTCAATGATTATTTACTTTATTTCATTTAATTACTTGTTATAAACTCTACGACCACCCTAAATCATTCAGAATCAATCATTTTTCTGCAAATACATAGTTTAAGAAATCTTATCTTCCCTCTTGATAAAGAAAAAGGGCCAAAATCTCATCCCATCACATGGATTCAATCACAGGCCTTCTTGGAATTACTGCTGCATCCAACCACTTTCAATACAGCCTGCAAGGACTGACTTTTTTGACACACACTATTCAGGCCTATAAACTCTTGTACATTTTAATTTCAAGTTGATCAGCCTTCTGTTTTGATGGTTTTTCCTGTTTCCTGACTGGTTTCTGTGTGTGCAAGTCTCTTGTGAAGACAACGTGCCAGGAAAGGCTGCCAGCCACACTGCTGAAACAGGACCAGGGAAGGAGACATCACACTCCCCTGGCTTATTTGATGCTGTTCAGTCTCATGTTGTACTGGCTGCTTTTGCTCTTTTCCAACACTGCAATCACTCATCACATTTGCTCTCTGTTCCATCCTTGTGTCTTCCAAAGTATTTAAGCTTGTAATTATTTTGATTTGCATCACATAGAATACCAGTATATTTCCTTGAACTGGAATCCATTAAATTTTGAAAACTAGGTAAAGAAGCCTAATTTTCCTTATTTTCATGCCCATTTTCATAATATCTCTGGCCTTCTGCTAGACAATTGCCCCAATTTATGATGTATACTTATAACCAATATATGTATTATATTTATTTTATTAATTTTCAGATACAGTTGTGATTTATTATTATTTAAAATATTTATTATCAATTATTCTACTGTTATTGTTATTATTTATCTACATTTATTAATCATGTCAAAAGACTATTCAAATTAGCATGAAAGTCATTACTTCATGAGACATTGTCAAAAAGCTTACTAATACCTATATTCATTACATCAGGCTGTAGCTGTGCCAAGATCAACAACTGCCTTTGTGAAGCTGTCTTTACAACATCTCTTAAAATTTACAGACCATTAAATACTTTTTTAGGCATTTAAGCTGGATATTGCAGATCTGCTGCACAGTAGAGATACAACAGTCTTCACTGAGCAACCAAGTTGGAATGATAAAAAGTATCTCCTTTTTGGAAGTGCGTATGGACTTCCCAGCAGCTAGAGGCAACATGAACCCTATCTGTTTATGGATCTATCTGACCTCATCACATATATAATTTCTTTTCTTTCACTCAGAGACGCCTTCAATTCAAATTCCTTGCTTTTGTTCCCCAAGAGTCAAGCAGTTACAAGACACAAAGGGTGCTCAAGCACCATCCAAAATCTGGATGCTATTATGCCAGTTCCTCTTATTTAAAAGCCTTTATGTAGCTTTTGGAAAAAACATGACAAGGCTAAGGATAGATTCACCCTGGTATACAATCATCTACATGGTAGAAAACCACAGCAAGTCCCACGGCACAATTTTGGCTTCATTCAACAGCTACCAGCTGTGTTCAGTCTTAACTTGGAATAACCTGGGCCACAGACATCCAGGGCACCATATTTTGCTGTATAGATGTGGGCTACTGGCACAGAGGACAAAGATAAAAATGTAGGGACTGGAAAATGGTCCAAATCAATTTTGTACATATTTTAAAAGATCATCCAGTTTCATTCACCATCAGGATTTATGCTCAATCTTGATATTTGCTGGTTAAACTGAACTAAATGTTGATAGATCTGAAAGCAGGGATGGATGAGATTTATGGAATTTCCTTATCTGTTTCTCAGCCAAAGACAAAGACTCATGGTAATGTTCTACGACCTTATAAGTACCTGCAAGTGACATACCTCTGTTCTTCTTTCATCTCAATGTTCAAATTTTCCAAGTAGTCATTATTTGCCTCATTTTCTTCTCTCAGTCACTGTGCAACTGACATACTACTTTAGCTCTTTAAGTATTTCCTAATAATGATTTCTCCAGACCACAATAATTTCTGTTGTTCACCTTAGAAATGTTGCTTTAATTTGTTTCCATAGCAAGAAAAATATAGGTGAAAGATCACACAAAATTTTGACATAAACTGCTGTCTCAATCCTCCATGTTGTGATGCTTTCTTGGGAGCACAATGAAATCACCTTCTTCTTTACAGTTTCACCACATTATCTACTTGCTGTCCTTACTGGTAGTTGCTATTGTCCCTCATCCCTTTTTTCTTCTGTCCTGGTACTGGGCAATGCCTTTTCTTTTCCTGAGTCTCTGGTGCCATCCCCGTTGCTAGTGGTCTTTGTCAGCGGTCAGACATTTAGAGAGTCTCAGTGGTTACATATCATCTCTAATAATTGATTTGTCTCTGTTTGCATTTTCCAAGTATTCCCAAATCTGTTTTTTTACCAGTAACAGCAGCTGTTGTTACATGATCTCAAACATCTAATTGCCAAGACTTCATTTTCTTTCTGTTTCTTCTTAAAGGCAACATTAAGAAAGGACTTCAATCCCCTGAGTCTTTTTAGGTCGCGTTCAATTTTATGTGTCTTATTTATTTTTTAGCTCCCTTTGTCTCTAATCTATTTTTCAAGTTATCTTCGTTTCTTCTGGAAAGCCTTGTGTAACTATGTCATTTCTGAGAGTCAAATTGCATAGCTACCCCTTCCAATCCTCTCCTTTCTCTCCTTCAGATCATTTTTTAGGATCTCACAGACTTGAAAATTGGAAGCAATTATGCTATTTGGAAGGAATACATTTCTTGCTCTACTTTTCATGTGTGAAGATTCACCTGCTTATCTTTCAATGCCATCCTCAGCTCAAAAGCATTCCCTTCTCCAGCTTGGCAACCATTACTCCAGACAATACATCTTTTTATTTCACCTTTTACTTACTGTTTCTTAGTACTGTCTGTCTCCAGTCTGGGCTTTTGTGCTGCTGCAATCACAGACATGTTGGCAAGGGTGAAGGTAATAATGAAGCTAATGCAATTTAATATAGCTCCAAAATAGATGCCAGGGATTTACAGGAATTTAGTAACACATACTATTATCCCTGTTTTATCTGTACAGTATCTTAAATCAAAGAACACTTGCCTACAATCTACCTTTCCCTTAAATTTGTCTTTGTAATGGTGTTTCCCGCAAAACATGATTGTCAAAAAAGAAAAAAAAAAAGATTAAAAAAAACTTCATTTGTGAGACTGGTAGACTCTAGGCACATCAACAGTAGAAAATGCAGTAACTTTTCAAAACACATGCAGTAAAGCAGGTGCAAACCAGTCACTTGACTAATATGGAAGGCTTAAGGTTATTAGGTGATCTTTTATGGGAAAGGAAGACTTTTTCATTTGATTAGAGAGAAAAGCACAACAAAAATAAAACCAGAGAAGAACCAGACATTTCATAAAGCAGAGTTTGCCAAGTCCCATTGTGCTTCTGTTTCAGAGACAAATTCCTTTGACAAGAAGAGGCCTGGACAGTTCAGTGAATAACATTTCTTGATGAAATGATAAACAAGTTACTGTAATAACCTCAAAATATTTCTGAATGTTGTAGGATATTAAATCTGCTTTTCAGCTTTTGAAGAGATAAATCTCTTTTCAAAAGGATACCCTTTAAGCAAAAAACTTTATTCATGTCAAAGACGCCAGTAACTTTAATTTTGAAGCCATGTCATTGACACAGTGACACTTCTCCCATTGAAATTGCAGCCATAATATTATCATTTTTATTGTTATTATTATCAGACAGGAGTAAACCAAAAATTATCCTCTGTTTTCTAAGATGTTGGATTTAAACCTTTCACCCCTCTCCACATTTGAAGCTACCTTGCCCAGAAAATACAGACCATATCCTTCAGCATGGTCCTGTCATATTCACTCATCTGCCAGCTGCCACCCAGAGAGTGAATAACAGCTAGAATTTCAGTCCTGGACCCATGTCATAACCAAAATCCCTATTAATACCCATTCCTCTAAAGGAGGGCAGCATCTTTGGTTTGTACCTTTTCCAAAGCCATCGTGTTTACTACAAGGCTGAGAGAAGATGAAAGCAAAAACTTTCAAGCTCCTTTCACATGTTTGAATACCTGAGGCTCCTACACTACTTCCAGAGCTGCCAACCCCTTTAGCATAACCCTTGGTGATGCCAGAGCATTCCCAGCCACACCAAATGCCCTTACTGCACCAAGCCAGATGTTCATCCTAACAGGGCTGTTACTGAGCAGTGAAAGGTACCTGAGGCCATTGGCAAGGAAAAAATGGTTTTACATAATAAAAGTGTGCAACTCCAAACCTTTCCCATTGATAGGAACCCATGAACTGCAGTATTCCTCAAATGTCACACCTAAAAAATTGTTTCAAGAGCACAGGAACCAACTGTTCACAAGTATTCACAAGTAAATGACTACCACTATTTTTAAGTCTAGGCAGAGGGTCTTCAAGTAGTCTGTCTCATTCCCTGCTTGTGGCAAATCTAACTTCATTGCCTTATTTTGCAAAGGTTTTGGCCAAATTCCAATTATAGGTCAAACATCTGCAATTGATGATTTCTGAATTTTTTTAAATTATATTTTATTTATATTATTTTTTAAAATTATTTTTCTGTTATAATCTTTTGACAGCTCAGCCCAAGCAGTTATCATCAGATAATGAAGTCCTCATCACCAGATAATAAAGCACTCTGGACAAAAAATACCTGAATGAATATTTGCAGGTACTTAGCAGGTCAGGTAGTCTATCAGATTGGGTAATTCATAAGCTAATTTTACCTCAATGGATCTTCTTTAAGTGTGCACAGCCAAGGTCAGCATATTAAGATAAATTTCTCATGTTCATGAAAGAAGAAAATATTTTTGGAACTTAACTTTTCTCCTAAGACCACTGAAGCTAAAATTCCTCTCTATTAACAAGAGTATTTGAAAGGATACAAGGATACCCATTTTCCATCTTGCCATGATGCCCAAGGAACTATTTCAATATATTGTAAGAAAAGAACGCACGTATGAGGTGACAAAGTAAAACGTTAATTTTACTTGGAGTGTGACACCAGTAACTACTTAGTCTAACACTCTGGATACCAACTTTCATAAATTCCAGCTTCATACCAAACACAAATCACCCATAAAACATCTGCAGTTCCTTTTACAGAAGCATGTTGGGACAAACCAGAGGCCTTTCTCTGGCAGTGTTCAGTAACAAACACCCCATGGAAGAGCAAGATAATCAGCACATCTTCTGCCTTTGCATCTCAACAGATCATTTCAAACTAAGCTATTATAGGGAATAAAGGGGTCTTGGTAATACCAAGGAGACATATACTGTATACTGAAGCATTTTGCTTCACCTCCATTCATGACTTTAAACCCCACTTTGGAGGACAGGATGCAGCCAAAGAAACAAATTAGTAATTAACACTTTGCCTTCTCAAGAAAAACATCCTTACAGAGAACAAAATTCACACATATGCAAGAAAAATCACTATCAAAGCTCTACCTAATTGTGCAATTAATGCTTCCTTTCATAAAGCCCTGATCTGTTCTTCTTATATATATAGCTCAAGCAATTATTTATTTGGAATACCATAATTGTACTACCTTCATCACAGAGTGGACATTTACTTGTTTCAATAGAATTACTGTAACCAGTAAGTTAATGTAAGCTCATAACAGAGATGCCATCATTACACAGATTTATGAGAAGAGCACTAAACATAAAATTGAGGTAATTGCCTGTGTGCTGCCAGGCTATTTTGCCAGTTAATATAAATAATATCATTCTCAGCATGAGCCACCAGAAGGACACCATCCTCAAAACTAATTCCTCACCTGCCACTGTCAGAAATTCTCACTATAAACTTGATGAAGAATGTGTTGCTCAGTGCTACTGAAAATCATATATTATCAGGGAAAGGTGGTTACCTCAAGTACCCCAAACAATCTGTTGTTTTGTTATGTTATCACATTAAATTGATTTAATGCTGCAATTTTCCATTTCTCTCTGGACCACAGACTGCTAATTTATTAGTCACATACATTTAAATTTCTCTTTTCCATTCATGTACAAATTTCCATGAGCAAACTATACAGTATTTGTTTGGCTCATTCTTAAAACTTTAAATTAAAAAATGTGAGGTTCTGCTACTCAAGCTATTCAAATGGGTCCTATGCAGCAAGCAAACATTAAAAGCCATACAGAAGATCAGAGACTGGAAAGGTTGGTACAGAAATATAAAGACTTGTGTGTTTCCCTGGCTTATGAGAAAAGTCAAACAGAACAGTTTTTTGTGCTTTCTTAGTAAACAGTGCAAGGGCAAATTTGAATGGATACTGCAGTATGTATTTGATTTTTTAATTCAGATTTAATTCCTAGCTTCTTTAGTTTTTTGAACTGAAAAGGGAAAAAAATTAACTGCTTGTCTGAAACAGTGAGTCTGGAAATTTCTGACTGCCAAGATTTGCACAAAAGCAAAAGCAGGTCCCCCAGCACACAGGAATGCTTGTGACCAATCTCCTCTTTACCTAACAGCCTCAATGTTTATTATGAAGTCTAAACATTGTTTCATCTGAACAAAAGAGATGTAAAAGCCTATCACACACCAGAGCCTCTAAGGCTTCTGAATCTCAGGATGATGCTCTGAACACAATCACTGGATCTCTGTCATGCTCTTGGTTGCAGTGAGACTCAAACTATGGCACAAACAGATGAATCCAGGGCTCACTCACATCATGGACTTCTTAAAAGTTACACATACCACAGGTGTAGCTGAGAAGGATCTTAAGAGCCAAAAAAGTAATGAGCCTGGTGGCAAATTACACCATGCTTGATTGCTCTGCAGCCAATTCCAGAGTGGTGCAAAGTGCTTTAAAGCCCAGCAGCTTTTAGGAGAGCAGCTAAGGAATAATGAGTAGCCCCTGTTAAAGCTAGGGATTCCCAAAGCAAATTTTGTTTGTTCCAATAAGGCTCATGGTACAGGAAAAGGGCTGATATTATTATCTTACAGGAAATGGACTAAGACAGCCACATCAATAGTACTCGCTCCCTTGCAAAAGAAAGTTGTGGAGGGACTGTGATTTTTGCAATCTCCTATCTTCCCATCACTCAGCACGTACAGAAACCTCCCAGGTGAAATGAATTATCAAATGAGATGTTAATATCCTTCTCAGGAATAGCTGTATTCTTGAAAACATCCAATAAATGTAGAAAATGTCAGGGCAAATAACTTTCTGATGCCTAGTACACCTGTTCAAGACTCTAGGTGTGGTGAAGAAAACATTAAACATGGGAGTTTGTATCTTGCTATTCCTTTATAATATTATCTTCCACTAAACAAGCGTACTTTCTGTCTGTTTGGGGAAATGGAGTGATTCCAGCCCAAAAAGACATTTCAAGTACAAAGAAGCTTTAGACTTTATCTATCTGAAAGTCAAGCAGCAGAGATAGATTTCAGGTGCCGAATGCTTTCCAGCCAATTAATCTTTTAAATAGTCCTCTGGCTCAGGACCCTGCAGGCCACAATATTGCAGCAGAAAGTTAGTATTGCTCACATGGTGGTTGCAGACTGAAACAGATGTGTCTTCTGTCCTCAGCCTCCTGCTGTAATAGCAGTGCCCTGACAGTACCATGCCCTGACAATTTTGCCTTCTATCCATTGAATTTCAAGAATATATTCTGTGATTCTAAGACTAATTTTCAAATATTCTTCCAGACTACTCTTTTACAACTTTGCATGTAGCACCAATCATTAGGATTAAAGCACAAACTAAGCAGTAGCTGTTCTCTTAATCTCATGATAAATCATCATGATTTTGATAAGACTCACTACAGGACAATTTTAGCAACAACTTCTGGATCAAGTCAGTATTTGCTAAATTACTTTTGGTTTTAGTTATAGAAAAAGGATTTTTTATTGCAGGATACATAACATGTCTTGACCCACAAATTCTATTTCTTTTGTCTCAGTGTGCATACCTTGAAATAGCTCAGGTGACTGAACTAACAGTAAAACAATACATTCAAATGACATAACTGGCATCATCTTGCTAAGCTGATATCAGGAATGAGAGATAGCACAGCCAACAGAGGCCAGGTATGTTTGCTGTAATTTTCTCTGTAGGTTTCCCCCTGACACAGGCTCGTTTTCTTGCCTTTCACATGTTCTCTCCTTCTTCCTCCCAATCACTCATCTCACTTGAAGGCCATCAGAGACCTACCTAATACAGAGATTTCAGCTCCCAGCAGTATGCTCTGTTTATGTCTCACAGATATTCCTTGAAAACCTTAGAAACAAGCTGGATAAGTAAAAAGGTTGAAAGAAAACTGGCTGCAACAACCAACAGTTTCTGGCTCATAATCAGAAAAGGAGTACCTAGAGTGGCTGTAGAGGAGCACTGGCAACCTGGCAAGAAAATATTTCCTTAAAAGAAACAGGCATTGGCATAAGAGCAATATCAGCAGTAGCTAGCAGAGAAAGAATTTTCCCAATGGACCTTCTTCCAGATAAGCCCCAAGCTACCTAACTACCTAATTTACTATTAGTGTAAAGAAATAAAATTGAAAATACATATATATATAATTATTATGGTCTCATTAAATAAAGTATGTTTAGGGTACCTCACAGAATGACATTCTGAGATTTACAGAAGTCAATACTGTTACCTTTGCAACTCAAAATCTTGCTAAAAAGACATCCAAGTTTTTTTTTTTGCCAGACCTATTTTCCATCCCTTCACGTGGACTGGCAATCAAGATACTTCATTGTACATTAGTACTGGTTTATATCAGTTATGTTATTTTGCCCCTGGCGGGGACTGGTCACCAGTTTTGCCTTCTTTTTCCCTCCTTTTCAAAATATTAGTTTATTCTAGGTCCCTGATAGTGTTCATGAAATAAAGCACCACTTAGCAGGAGGGATAAGGCAGACAAAGACATTTCCTGCCAACAGGAAACCAAAAATCAATTTTACAATCTACACAATATTAGCAACCCCACTGCCTTTTAAGCACTGCAGTAAGCCAGAGGGTGTGGAAGACCCCAGCTGGGAGTCTGAGTGCCCAGCCTGCTCCCACACTCACACCTGGAGTATGTCTAATATATACAGCACCAACCTTCTGGGGACATCTCACCCAGCACACCTCACTCCTCATTTTCTGCTTCTCTTCCTAGCAGGATCTCAAGTGAACAAACCACCAGCTCTCTAGGGCTTCAGCCTTTCTCACCCGGTTTTCTAATTTAAATTACAGTGAATGTTAACACACAGTGTAAACAGGTGAAAAGGGCTGCTGCTATTTAAGTCCTGTATATTAATCACCTATGGGAGATTAATAATAATGTGATAATATTGATGATGATAATAATAAGGTATAATAATAAGCATTATAAATACCTACATAACTACATGTGCAAAATGCAACTGAAAATTAAATGTTAGTTGCATGCATGTATCTGATCCTTTGCTTTGCAAACATGCAATAATTGGCAAGTATCTGCAGATGTGTTGTGAGTGCAACTCAGGTACGTTCTGACTGTTGAACTGAAAGAAAGATTTTAATGAAATAAATGTCAAGATGATTTCTTGGATGACTGCTTACACTAGGATTTGATCTCTTGTTTATACTTGCTTAATATCCATAAATTATGGCATATGTTTCACAAGCATGTAATTACACTTGTCATTCTGTGTGTTAAATTCCTAAGCACTGCAGACAAACTGTGCAGTGATAGATGGCCAGTTCAGACATCATTTGCAGCAAGTTAAATCATTTTCAAAAAAAAACCCCACATGTAGCACTGGAAAATAATCAAGAAGTAATGTTACTTTTGGTTTTGTCAGCAGCAGAATCTTACTAACTTTGCTTTTCTGCTGGCGCTTACTTGATAGTCTTTTGCTTAAGAATATTTAAATTCTTTTAAGATTTTCTAGGACAAGTCTGTAGCTGCATTTTGCATTTTGCAGTATTGCTATCAAGGTTCGTTAGAGAGAATTTTAAGTCATTCTTATGATCATTATCCACACCAAAGTGCTACACTGGCCCATGTGATGAGAACACCTAAATATTCCTTTCCCTTTTTCCTAAGGTAACAATAAATGCTTCTTAATTTACACCCTTCTGTAAAGCTTTCCAGCAGTAACCAAAGGAAGAGGAAAGTCCACATATCATTTAGCACTGAATTTCAGTGAGTCTCTTCATGCCCTTACACAGCTCCAGACATTCCCATTGCAGCAGGTGGAAATTGAGCCTTTGCCCACAAGAGAACCCTTGGCCCAGGTTTCTGAGTGTGTGCCCTGCAAAGTGCTCAGCAGCCAGAGGCTCTCCTGGCACAAAGGACAACCTCCCACTGCAGGCAGGGGGGATGATTTGAACGAGCTGGTTAAGAGTAGCTCCAGCACATCAAACCTCATCCATGGCTGGCTTTTGTAAACCAAAGCAAGGACCCCACATGGCCAGGTAAAATTTGATGTTAATATCAGCACGTGCATAAGGTGGTTTGAAGCATAGGGCAGCTCTACTTGTGCAAATGTAAAGCAGCTTTGATGTAGTGATATTGCATCTCCCATGTCCCAGGTGCCCTGGTGCAGTGCCCAGGGGTGCAGCTGGCACTGCACAGCACTGCCTGCACTCAATCCTCAGGCTACTGCCATCATTTTTTGTTCTCCTTAGCATGTGACATGGGGCAGGTACAGCAGAATTCAGCTCTTACAAAGTGGGAATAAGTATGTGTATAATGTTTTTTTTTCACTTTTTCCCCTTTAGTGTTTATAACAGAATCCTTTAATAAAATCAGGAAGATTTATATGGACATCCAACTCCGTAACACCATTATTTTTTCAGTCAGTGGATCTGAGAAGTGTTCCAAATAAATTCTACTGCTGCATTATTTAATTAGGACTTGCTGAAATATTGGCTGTATGCTGTCCTTGCCTCTTCCTGACCTCCCAACATCCTGACACTTCAGTTAAGGAATGCCACATCACTGTTTAGAAAGACTGGTATGTTACATTTGGAAAAAAAAAAATCCATCATAGTCCAGTTATTTCATTTTTCCATTTTGCATTATTTTTATGATTCATTTTCTGTGTGTTCTAGTATTTTAATGGTCTATAGTGTATTATAGGGAGGAATCTGGAGCACTGCTGCAAATAGAACTGTGAAATTAAATACATTATTTATTATTATGAATCAGTCTTCCTCAATAACTGTAGTAACTACAATATCCACAACAGTGTGAAGAATGAAAGATGACAAATATCACTATCAATAGCTGCTGTGGGAGTGTCCTCCAATGTTCTCTATTCAAAACAAAAATTTTTACACTTCTGTAAAGTCCTACATGTGAAATAAATCAAAAGTAATTACAAGCCTGTATGTCAGGAACAAAAACTATCTGCATTTTATGAGAGTAAGTAAATAAGACAGTTCATGGCAGGGTTTTGCACTGCAGAGTTATCAGCCTTAAATACTGAAGGAGCTGCTTGGCATTTAGACAGCTCAGAAGTGAGATGGCCAGTGCTGTACAGCAGGAGGTGGTTAGAAACTCCCAGACTGAAAACCACCGTGTCTTCATCTATGACTAGCAAACACACACAGGCACTTCCAGAAGTCCACTTCAGACTCATGTGGGACAATTCAGCCATTCATACAAATGCAAGGGTCTGTCCTTGAGATCTGTGTCAGACTGGGCAGCTGAAGATGGGAGTGGGATGAATTTTGTGTTACTGCTCTGGCCAATACTTTCAAGCTTAGTCTTTAAGAGAAATCTTGGCAATCCATGGCCAAAGCATATAAAGGAATGTTTCATATTCAAATGTGCTTTACTCTTAGGTCTCCCCATGGCATTTATCAGGACTTCTTAAAAGGTTTTCCTTTGGTTGTGGTCTCTGTCATCACATATTTGTCTTTTTTTTTTGTACTTTATCCTCTCAATGCATAAGTATACTCCAAAAGGAAAAATGAGGCTGCAGTAGCTGCCTGAATTACACTTAATAGCCTGGTGGTTAAAGTACTCAGCTGGGAACAACTAACCATTGAGTTATAGGAGTTTTGGACATGAAAGTCTCTCCTGCTGAAGCTGTTCATGTTTTCACAAACAATTAAACTTCCATTGGACCCGCCTGAGAGTAATTCACTGCATAGTCCAGTATCCAGTGAGGAATGTGAACAGCTAAGTTCAAATCATTACTCTAATGAACATTTAATGAATTTTAGCATGGATGAAGTAAAATTTTCCCATTGTGAAAGCTTATCATCAGTGAATAGACAGCATCTGGCAACAGCAACATTCACATGCATGCAGCTGTCTAGAGGTAGAAGAGCAGGCAAGAGTTTTCAAGAAGATGCACCATTACAGACCTGTTTTAACAAACAGCTCTGAGATTAGAGCTCTCCAGGGAAAGTCCTGCACACAGCAGACTGATGAGATAAGACCTGTTCTAGCAGAAGGAAAAGTTACAGGGTGGAAGTTCATTGTATACAGCAAGCCTAGGCAGCCCTGTTTTTGCAGAGTTCTCACCCTCTGTGTCCAGAACTCATAATTTTACCATAAAGCAGTCTCGTCTGTGTCTGTCCCATCTCCTAAGTTATACTTGATTTCCTTCTTTGAATCCAAAAGTATGTGCCCAAGAACCTTGTTAAGTCATGAGTAAACAGTGGGGTTAAGAGGGGCACTTAATAAATGGTACCCAAGACTGACATTTTAAACCTATCACATTTATTTTACATTATAATATTCCCAAAATATAAAGAAAACCAACAAAAAAAGAAGAAAGGAAAACCTTATCCAAAAAAAGAAGCCCCTAAATTTCATTAAAGTATGATAATTTTGGTTCAGAATAAAATGAATGTTTATGTTCAGTTCAGCTGTTAAACTATTTATTTGCAGAGCCTTGCTCACAATATTGCATTCATGCTTTGGGTAGATTAAAAACAACTGAAAAGGAGGACATTTAAAATTAGTAATCACCTTTTCTATAAGGCATGGAATCATCTTGGTAAATAGATGAGGCAGTTATTCACCACAGAGCTGCCAGAAGTTGCCTATTCTTAGGCAACTCAATTTAGAGATAAGCAAACAAACTTCTAATGAAATCATCATGAAAAATGAAAAAAAAAAAAAAAAAGGCTCTTGAGAGACCAAGAAATATATTGGCTAATGTTCAGCCAGCCAGCCTTTTACAAAACTGTTTTGTTTCTCTTGTCAAACATCTAAGAACATAAGAAGTCCTCTCAGCTTAGTAGGACATGCATTTGCACACACACCTATCTTAATTTTCTTGAATCCTATACTACTTAATTTCATGCTGTGTCATAAGAATGACAGACATTCATTTTTTCCCAATCACTCTAATATAGGTTGCAGATATGAATTTTAACAATTTTAATATTATTGAGCAATATCTTTTCCTGACTCTAGAGCTCTCTCTTTTTGAGTGTCATGGTTTCCTAAGGGAGATGTACAACTTCTGATTACAGGTCAGGCAGGCTTCACCACTTGCTCCTGAGACTGATGACTTGCATATTTAAATCATACAGTGAGTTGGATAATCTCCTTTCATAGCAAAACCCATGGGAGAGAACTATGTAAGAGGATACAAGGAATCCCTCGTTAAGGACTAGCTATCTGAAGTACTTACACGCCCCCACCCCTTACTCTTACATCTGATTATCAAGGAGCCTCTATATTCACAAATCCCTCAGCCACACAAGTGCTCTGAGCAGGGAGGCAGGGGCAGTGATCCCTGGACATCAGTGCTGCAGAGCCCCTGGGCACTCACTGCAGGGGCACCATCCGTCAGGCTGAGGATTCTCTGCTCTGTGACTTCCCAAGGTCGCTGAGGGAAACTCTACTGAAGCAAGACAAAGGATGTAAGGCTCCAACGAGCACTCCACACAGCAAGGGAAGCCTGTCACACTCACACAAAGCTCTGCAGCTTGCCATTGAGCCAAGTGATTATGTGATCCATACCAAAAATACCCTGAGTTCCCATCAGCTTTTTACATCTTTACTCCCATTCTTTCCCGCAGGCCAGAATAATTATTCGATGTGCATGCAAAGACACAACAAAAGTATAACTAGAATGGTGAATCTTCATTCCCAAAGCACAAGTTCTTTGCTATTCAGCCCAAAAATAGAAAAAGGAGAGGAAAAAAAACCCACAAGCTTTGGAACTTGGCAGGAACGGCAGGAAATCTTACCTTGAGTCACAGGGCACTCTCAGCATCTGTTCTAACTGCAAGCTTTTCATGCTCCCATATACAGCTCAGCTACCTTCCTGTCTTATTCCAATCACCAAAAGTAGCACTAGCAATTTTTTTTTTTTTTTTTGCAGTCTTTAATATTCTACACATCCAGTTTCCAAAATGCTGCTTAGTTACTACTGGACATGGGAACTAGCTCACAGATGATGAAGTCTTGTTGTTCAGGTGATATTTGGAAAAACAGTTCCCAGAGGGTTAAAACAACAGCCCTGCACTTAGGATTTGCAAGTGGAAGTGTTCACTACATGCACAAAGAGATGCTGGTTAATAAGGCAAATGTTTACACTTAAAACTTTCTAAGGGCATCATCAAATCCTATCCAACAAAGAAGACATAAACACGTTATTTTTCTCTCATGTTTCATGCTTTTTAATAGCTTTTACTTTCATTACAAACACTTCAGTTCTGCCTGAACTGAGCACAAAGAGAATCAGCCCTTTAATCCTCAGGACAATACATGTTTTCTTCACACTTTGGAAAGCAAATATAGCAGCTGGTAACTTTTAAATCCTGTGCTTTGTTGTGCAAAAGATGGCAAGCAGAACCATCAAATTTAGGAGTGGAAACCAGTGGCTACTTTACCTAGATCATTTTCCTAGTGGTAAAAAAAAATGTATATTTTTATACTTCCGTCCAGTCCAATTTTCAGATAGCTAGGAAGGTGAAAATTTGGCACTTTTCTTACCACACACAACTGGATTAAACTTTAGACAACATATAAGAGAGTACCTTTTGGCAATATTTTTTTTTTTCTAATTATCAGCTCATATTTTCATTCCTTAAACAATATCCTAGCTCTAGATATATAAGTCTGTGCTCTACTAACTCCTCTTTATGAGCAGAATTTGGAGTTTTAGGTTTGTAGCTTATCCATTTTATAAAATTTTTTGGAGAGGCATGTCTGTGGAGATCAAATTGCCAACTCCCTCAAGATCATTACTGTCCCATATTAAAAAAAGAAAAATATCTTTCAATTGAACATACCTCTATCTATTTTCAGACAGCTATCAATAGTGGATCAACATGATCATATCTGAAAATTACATAAAGCAATAGAGGACCCACATTCACTTTTTCTAAGTGCCTGCTGGACAAACTCTACTCAAATACAAAGCCTACTAACAGTGATGACACATATTTAATGGACATAGGACATTATTTGCCTCTGGATAAATCCAGTTTAAGAGTGGTATAATTTACTGGCTTCCCTAGAATTCACTGTTCTCTCAGGGATTCTTATTCACATAAGCAAGACTGAAAGTCGCACAAAAAATCAGACTTTGTTTCCCTTTAGAGTAAGCAGAATTCAACAAGTTCTATCCATCCAGCTATAGGAAAACAGAGCTATTACACTACTCATGAAGACAGAACAAACCAGAAATTTGAATCCTAAAACAAGTCATGCCCCTGCAGCAAGACATCCACAGTCTTGGGATTCCAAGGCCTTTGCACTTTCCATTCAGTGTATGATACCAGCCCTGACAGCCTATTTGTCTTTTCTGTGGTTTTGGTTCCGTCCCAGACACCAGAGCAGTGAGCACATTCTGAATTCCCCAGGTTTTTTTATGCTGTTTCCAATGATAAATTTGTTCCTGTCTCAGATTGCCAAGATATATTCTCCCACACCACTGTCTTGAAAGGTTGTTTGGACTATGTGGTCCACAGCCAATGAATTTACAGTGATATAACAACATAGCAACATATGCTATATATTCTCTCCTTTCTACTGTTGGCCAAGAGGTATTAGCTTAATACAGGTCTGAATTTCAACATGCTCCACTTTATTAAATAGCCCATTTGCATATCATCCAAACAGGCAGGTCAGCCTGGAGACCTCCTTGAACCTCACCTACATTCATACTGCACATCTTCTAGACTGGCAAGTTCTTGTCTAGATTGCAGCCCTCAAGGAACTCATCTCTTCCAGGACACTTTCTGTGTTTCAGCAGCACTCATAAAACCAAAGCATACACATGATGCCCAGAGAAGAAACCAGAATGGCAGGAAAACCAGCCCTTTCCTCAGTTCATTTCCCAGGTTTTGTTCCCAAAGCATCAGGCCTAGAGAACCACTGTAGTATCAACAGCTTCTCCAACAAATTCCCTAAATAAAACAGTGGTCATAAGTTTTCACTAAGACCTTAATATTTCACAGCACTTTGCAAGCAAAAAACAAACACATTTTATATGAATAAGAGTAACCATCACTTTAGGGGATCAGTGCTCCTGCAATGCAATGGAGTTGCTTAACAAAATTGTGCCTTGCCTGGAAGACAATTGTGATGGCATTTTAAATGTACTCTCAAAGTAAAAGTCTTATGGAAATTGTTAGGCACTTTTCATAGAATAATATCCAAAATGGGCTATCATACTTTTGCTACTTTCCAATTTCTAGAAGAGTTATGTGCAAAATGCACTAGTGAAGAAGGAATAGAGATTCTTCCTCTACAAATACCATTGCTACATAACTAAATGCTGGAGGCACCTTTAGTGAAAAAAAATAAGTCAAAACTCAAAGATGAATTATTCCAGCTCAGAGAAATCACTTTTGCTTCTCTCCCATAGTCTCAAGCTGTAAAAAGTACAATAGGAAGAGAGATCTCACAATACTATGGACTATTTCAGCATTGCTATTTGAAACAGTTTATTTCAGAGAAGAGTTAGAGCCCAGAATCTATGTGAAGTGCCAGACATGAAATCCTACAGGGAGGCAAAAAACCATAGAGACCCTTGTCCCTTTAGTGTTCAATCTTTCAAGAAGCATTTCCCTTTTTTCCAATTATCCCCATAGACAGAACCCTCTCATAAGTTTCCTAATTTACAGCTCTTCCTCCTGCTGACACAACTTACCCTCACAACCTGCAGAAACCAAGACTCAGTCAGAGCCTTGCTGATTAAGCATGTTTGAAAAAAGTTTATTTTGAAGACTAAGGAATGAAATAACAACTTGAAAAATACTGGCAACAGCAGTGAAAAAGTACCTCTTCTTAATTAAACTAGAGAAAGAAATAAATGTTGGGAAAAGAAAAAGAAAAAGGAGATGAGTAAAATTCCTTCCAAAGACAAGTGAAGGCTTTAAGAAATTGGCACCACCTTTGCAGGTGCTTGAAATCTTCTTATAAAACCTCCTACCACTTCCATCAAAGGTTTCCAAAGCCTTCCAATGACAAGAGGTTCTATCTGATGCAAGTGCAAGCCTGCATCAACCCATCATCTTTCTGTAAACAAGAAAGATGCATCCACACTCATAGACCTGATCCTGTCCCTTTCTGAAAGCATTTTATTCTTTCTATTGAGGACACGTACAGCCAAGGGCCAATAGCCTCCTAATTTAAGGTCTCACTTAAATGCTCAATTCTCCTGTCAGAGAGATAGGGGACATAATATCTGGCTGGGAGTACATATAGATTCCAGCCCAGACGAGTGTTTTGCTCTTGGCTATTTAATTCATTCCTGTGGAATTAGTGTCCTCTAGTAAGACTTTTGTTCTGATGACTACTTTTCTCTGATAAATGCTAGGAAGCACAAGGATATACATTTAAGCACTCTAAATCAGTTTAATCCTAAAAGCACAATATGCTTTAGGGAAAATAATGAGAATGGAAATAAGCAAACACACAAAATCTACCACTTGGCTGTAACACAATAGTGTCTGGTTTCTGATGACAGTCAGAATGCAGTACTATTCATATTGGCCAACTGCTACTGTACTGAAACAATTAAACACCAGGGTGGAAAAGTCATCTTAATTTGGTTCTCAGTGTAGCTAATAAAACTAACATTGCTGTAGTAAAGCATTGAAAAAGTGTCAATGATCCTTGCAGTGCCATGGCTTCCCTTCAGTGTGATGTAGGAGCAGAGGAGCTCTATCCTGAGAAATCAGCAGCAATGTCTATGCTGGTAAATCACATTATTTCAGAGCACATCTCTCAGCAAGAGCTCAGCTGCCTCTACTGTCAGACTGTCAGGACAGTCCATAACGCAGCCATGACCTGTGCCAGCCAAGTTTCCCCTAATTTTCTGACAGGCTCCAGAAGTCATGATGGGTCAGGAATCATTCCCTCCTGGTAATCTGCATGCAGACCCATGATTTGGGGGGAAAAGGAGTATGTGATAGGGGTGTGGACTGTCTGTGTCACCTGACCTCAGCCACGAAAGGGTGAAATGATTTCCTCTGCATATGCAGTTTCCTTGATGTGAGGGAAATGTGTAGATATATATAGACATATATATTCCCTGCCCTCAGGGAAGTAGAAAATCAGATTGTTGGTGTTTAACACCTACACACTACTCGTAAGGTGCTCATGTATTGCACTTACGCAATGACGTAAAACCCTCCACGTTTTAGACAGTTTAAACATGGCCACAAAAGCAGGGGAGATATCTCAAACATTTAACTAATGTTAATCAAGCTTCTGATTGTTCCTGTGAAATGCTTAAACACAAGCAAATCAAAATGACAACAGAGAACAGAAAGGTCAGAAGATGCTTTTCAAGCCTTGTAGCAAACCAATGAAAAACAAAATAACACAGAAAAGCAATTATCCTTTTGCTCTAACCATAGGTTATAGTTCCATCTAGGAATGTGAAAAACCAAAATTCTTGAACTTTAAGAGGAGTATTTAAGGAACTAATATACTGTAAAATAAAGAATGAATGCATCAAGTTGGTTCTGTACTCTCTTGCCTCAAGCAGCTTAGCACAAATAAAATTTGATGCTAATCAGTGCTAGCAGTTTTCACAGAATCTGAAAACCTATTATTTCCTCTGGCTGCAACTAAAAAATTTGGCAACTGTTTCATTATTGATGTTAGCAAAGCACCTCTTGTACCTATAATTTTATCTTGGTGTTGACCTAGTATTTGCCTCTCTTGACCACACACATTTAACCTGGCACTGACAGAAGAATCATGGCTGAGTTAAAAGGGGTTTTTTGCATAATCAAGTATCTACTGCCATGGAAATATAGAGATGAATGTTTCTTCTATGTAAAAGAAGTTCAATTATGAAAAAAATATATAATAAAGATATTTTCCTGCCATTAAGAAGACAAGATGCTCAGGCACTAAACAGATCTGTGCATGTACTAAGCTTCAAAAAAGCACTGTAAAATTAAATGGGATACATTGTTTTCTTTTATAGGTTAAAATTATTCAGAAAGTGCAAATATTATCTAGAACAAAAGTAAAAATAAATATGTTAATCTTAAGGCCTACTTCAAAATGTTTTACTCATCTTCTCCCTACATACAACAATTTATCTTCATACTTTGCACAAAATTTTCCACATATGTTTTAACCACCAGGCAAAAATCATCCTATTACATATTTCAAATGGTATGCAGTGGAAAACACTGACACATGTGGAAAGACACAGTGAACAGAAAATGGATATATTTTAATCAGTGCAGCACTTTTTTTTTTTTTTTGGTTAATGAGAACCAATATGTTGGGTAAAATTCTTGAGCCTCTTCTTTAAAGTATATAATATAACTTTTGCACTATGGAAAGAGCCCACAGTCACACAAGACTGACTCCTATGTCTTCCTAGAACCTTTGAAGTCTGTAATGCTCATGAGGTGGAAATATTTCTGTAGATATAGAGTCTAGATCAGGATCTGTGGATGCCGCAAGTTGCCTCACAAAATATGTTTGTGGTCTCTGAAATGAGGTGGTAAAATAGTATCACGTTTTATATACATCATATTCCTTTCACAAGATGCACTCTACTGCCACAATTTAAACAGAAAGCCCAGCATTTATGAAGTTCAGTGAGATAAGCCTCTGTACTATGGTAAATGCCCTCATTTCTGGGAGCCCTGTCTGCTGCTCTGTGCAGGTCTAGAACACAAGGCAGCAAAAGTGCCAAATGGCAAACATAAAAATCCAAACATAAAAAGACCTGCAACTAAGCATAAAAATAGCATCATCCAAGAATAGCCCTAGTAGCTGTGCAAAGCTACCAGGCAAAGACATACACTAAAACCCAAAATGAGACAATGAAACAATCAAAGTGAATAAGCAAAATGCTAGTGGAACTAATATATTCACTTCTAGATTTACTGAAAGAAACTATCCCTTGCATTTTGGATGGTTGCCATAAAGTTGAAAGTGTTACTCTGTAATGTCATTTGTACTTGTACCTCTATAGAGGTAAACGTGTATGAAATGTATAAAGCAAATGTGCATGAAGTGAATATTAGTGCCTTCAGACAGCACCTATTAAAATGGATTACAGCTCTGCAGCAAAAAGGAAATTTGACCAAGAAGAGGAAATAAGTAATTTAGCCTTGGGAAACTGGTCAAAACAGAAGGTGAGACAAGGAAAGGCCAGGCAAGGCAAAGTAAGGCAAGGAAGGAAAAAAGCTGTTGATTAATATTTGGCCTTATACACATGTACATAAATATATAAATAAAAGCTTGAGATCACAATTCACTAAGCATACTGTCCACCCATCTCAATTTGCATGCAAATCATCATGCCCAGGCTGCTCCTAGTGTGACACCAGCTAGAAGATGTGTGAAGGTGACAGATGGAGTGTACCAAGGAGTTCAGAAATAGTACGTGGGGTTTAGATGTGAGGACACAAGCATAAACAAACGCCTCCCTTTTTCCAGCAGATTTTAACCATTGACACAAGTTATTCAGACATTAAACAAGTAGAAGCTTTGAATACAGGAAACATAACTCATGAAGTGAGCTAAGTTACATAGTCTCTTGTTACCTGCAGGCCAAGTTTAGGGGGCCTGGGAAACAACCCAGATGCTCCTAAGTGTCACACAAAACAGAAAAAGTTCCCATTTTAGTCATTGCTACAAACTGTAACTTCTTCCTATGTATCCATAAGAAGGAGCTAGGCTTAGCATAGAGACAAGCACGAGGTTCAAAAGAGTGGCTCCTTGCCTTTCTTTATTTCATGGTGGTGGCAGGGCAAAAGAGGAAGAACATCTCAGGTCTTGGCTTTTTCTAGGAAAGGATCAGGGAGAGGATTTTTGGCTCTCTGCCAATAGGATGGGGACAGTTGGGGAAGAGGTAAGACCTTCCTTGTACCTCTGGTATCGGATTACAACAGGTCATGCCTGAGGTCTCTACAGAGGAAAACAGAATTTCTGTAAAACAAATATAAGGAAGGATGTAAGAGTAATATTTTGACAGATTGAGTCAATAGGAAGGTTTCCTTTGTGATAGTGAGAGCTGCTTAACTGAGACCTCCAGATCTTCAGTAGATCCTACCAGTCCCTTGTCTCTGTTTTCTTTGTGAAGCAGCCCACTCCTGATGTTTTCTGGCAAAAACAACTTAAAATTATGGCAAAACTCAACAACCTTATGATCATCAAGGAATAACAGGTCCACTTTCACACAATTAATTCCATGCCCCAGTGTTTCTTCTATGTAAAGTGCCCCTGGAAATGTAAAAATTCTCAACGGGTGAAATTAAGCCTGTCTGAATTTGTACCTTAATGTTTTGGACCTGCTAAGAGCAAAACCAATGGAAAATCCCCTGTTTAACAGCAAGGCACCTCAAAATTCACAGAAGGAGAAAAGGGAGAGAAGAATTCAAGGCCAGCCATTTGATCAAGGGAAAGGCTATAGATAGAGGTCATTTTCTGTGGTGGCCTCCCTCCCCTCTTCTCATGGAAACACTTAGATAAAAGAATACATTTACTATCAGTTTATGCTATCCACCAGATCATCAGATAGAACTATTGACCTGTGTGTTTTCTGTTGTAAAATCAATAAAAGAAAAAAAAATTGCAAGAAAAGGAAAAATAGCAGCATAAAATTTCTGGCAGCTGAGAGCAGCACTTCTAAGGCTATCCTTGTGTATTCACACTGAGATATATACTTCTCACAATTTCATTACAAATTAAAATTTCACCAGATAATAATGTTCTTAAAAATATGTAGTCCTGATATTTAGGAACTTCCGAGCAGGTATTGCAGCAATAGTGAACTTCAAATCACAGGTTCAACTTTCTAAAAAGTACTGTTAAACAGAAATATGGATGAATCACACTCATCCTGATAAAATGGAAACAGGCATTTGCATGATGGTGATTCCTGACTTCACTGGAAGTACAGATATTTGCCCCAGCTGAGTGTCCCACCTTGACATACATCAAGATACACTAAACACAGTTTCATGCCTCAAGCCTCTATGAGCACCAGCCAAGGTCCAGGTTCTCACCCACAAAGCTGTGGGGATGCATCAGCTGAGAATTTCAGCCTATGTCTTTGGTCTGAGTACAACCCTAACTGGATTTTGCATCTAAGTTTCTGGAAAATGACCTTTAATTTCCTAATTCTCTTGACTATAACCATTGGGAGTGGTTTCTACTGTACTTCTAACCCAGAGCCTTATCCAGAAGCCTTTACCCATGAAGAGATTTACTTCTGAGAAGAAAGAGTAAAAACAGATTTCACATGCTAGTTCATCATCAGACATTAAAGGGTATAATTTATCATTTTTTTACATTATTAAGAACATTTGTACAGGATCTATATTTAAAACTAAAAGAGATGTCTCCTCCTTTTGCCAGCAGCTGTGTTACATCAATTAAATGGGTAAATAAGATCTTTCCCTAGAGGGGATATCACATGACCCTCTATTGATTAAGACTGCAGTAGAATGTTATTTGCAATCTTATTGCATAATGTAAATCAGGAGGTAGCTGTCAAGGTTTCAGAAGACAAATTGCTGCTATCTTAGACAATTCATAGGCCTCTTTCCCTTTTGCTGCTCTTAATTCACAGTTAATGCATGTCTTACCAGGCTTAGTTTCTTAAATCAGTCTATAGAACCCTTTTCAACCCAAAACTGGGTGTAAGTCATAGTCGACATAGCCCTGCATTACAATGGATATTACAGTGACCATTCCATCTATCAGTATTTCAGAAATATGTGTTGGTTAATAGGATAACACAACTTCACAAAATGATGTGAACTGAAAAATAGACACCTCCTGTAACATGCCTGATTGTTCCCAGGACAGATAAACCTCCCCACCAAGCACAACTCCAGAGCTGCTCTCCATAGAACGTTTTTTAAGTCTTAGCTCAATTCTGTGCACTTGATTTTCACAAGTAAAACATATGGCTAGAACTGGTCCCCTACTCTCAAACCTGTGCAGTAACTGCAGCTGAAGCATCAGTTTTGAGACTGAAAGGAATACCTAACCACAACCAATAGTCATTTTACCCCTCCACTGAACTGTAAATCCAGCATTATTTCCTTTGAGGGAGAACCAAAGGGAAGGACTAAAATCTCCATTCAAATGACTGAAATGCACTTTGCTGAGAAACCATTAAAAAAGGCCAATCTTTCTCTACTACTAATCAATCTCAGTTACAACCATTAGAAAACAAGTGCAACACTTTTCAAAACACGTAACAGCAATATTAAACATTACCAGAATCTTCTGCACCAAAGTCAAAGAAAGGGTCTTTAAATGGGTTTTGATGATTGCAAAATTGTATGAAATAAAGTGAGAATTCTGAATGGGTAAAAAGAACAGTGGGTGGTAGGACAGTAACAGATTCAGACATAAGTTACAGTCGTTCTGCACATAAAAGAAGTGCAGAACTTACGATCATCTGTTTGCCATTGCAAAGGATTAAAAATTAAATACCTGCTGCCTGATCATTTCCATCCAAGTTGATTGATTAGAATGTGCTCATCTTCCCACCTAGTTTAGCAAATTTAAAAGTGGCAGCTTTACTTTTCCATTATCTAGAAAGTTTGAGCTTCATGAAGTATTTGAAAACAAATGCCACTAGAGCTGTTACCTAAAAATAATCTCTCACAAAGAGATAACAAATAAAAAAATATCACCTTTCAGAAAATATGGAGGAGGTAAAATTTCAATAAAATCAAAGATTTTACAGTACATTTCATTTGGCTAGACATGCACACCAATAGCACTAGATTATTACTGGCATATATTTCTATGTGAGGAAATTATCTGGGCCTCCAAAAACTTTGTGTTAAAATCTTATTTTTCATTCTTCTGGAAATTTGGGAAATCAATTCCAACCCAGCCTTGATGAACATAAATAGTCAACATGGAGCAAATTTGAGTAGTATAGAAGTAAGGATACAAATCCCTAAAGAGTTAAAATGTGCACAGATTGCTCAGAACTTTAAGAGAAGCACTTGGCACCTTCAAATAGGGTCTTCAAACACTCCTTTCAGGTATTTTTACCCCCTTTGCTGTGAAAGGGCAAACCAGTCATTTCAGATTTTTGAATATGGAAATTGTCTTTTCTTTTTTTAAAGTATGACAACACAACCACTTCATTTATTTCATCATTTTTGAAATTTAAAAAGAAGACAGAAAATGCTACTTACCTTAAAGAGTCTTAAAATATTTGCGACCATAATGGACACAGAACTTGCTGCAGCACCTATCACACCTGATATCTTGTCTGGCTTAGTGAAAATTGGTGGGTCACCATTCGCACACTTCACATCTGAACCATCTTTTTCTATCAATGCTTGCACAAATGTTAAGGACTGCTCCAATGCATAAGTGTCCCTGGAACACGTATCAAGGATACGGACGCCTAAGGTGATATTGGCAAGGAGATCAGGGTCTTTATTAATCTGATCTACTGCATACAGCATTGCCTCCAGTCTGTGGATCCCCTTCTCCTTCTTGAGCTCCCCACAAGGCACCCCTCTATCCCCTTTTGCATGAACGGGGAACAGTCCTCCCAAGATGATGTCCCCATCCAGTCGAATGGAGTGGGCATATTCCTGGCCATGAGTTCTTTGCATCAGAGTGAGTATCCAGTAGAATTTGGCTGTTAACAGGAAGAAACAATGGCAGGAAACCAATCGTTTGCCTTCGTATACCATTTTCTCTGAAGACGTTGTTGCTATCCAGTATCCAGGTTTTCTTCTTGCTAAAGGATGAGGCTGACCATTTGAAGCTGCACTTTCTGGAGGCTACCATCAGTGCCCAATAAGTAATATAGAACCATGCAGTAGGTAGGTAGAAAAAAAGATCTCAGCAGAAGTACATAAAATGTGTTTTACAAAAGGTGTCCACTGATGGAACAGGTTGACCAGCTTTTCTGAGATGTTTTTTCAATTGCTCTTAACTGATGGTAGGGTAGTATGTCTGGTCCTGATGCTAAAAGGAGGTCAGTAGCTTATGTCCTTGTATTTTGCCCTACAGCTGAGGTACTTCTGAAAAAAAAAAAAAATAAAAACCAGTGAGAAATACCATTTACTTCAGCAGTTTTATACCTGTCACACAGTGTATTTACTTTTGAATAGCAGTTACATCACCTAGGTTTTACTTTCAATGTTCTTTAAGTTAGCAGATCTTGGCCTTCAGTGAATTTGAACACCTGGCTGCACTGCATTGTAAGCCAGGAAATTGATGATGCCAGCAGAGCAAGAGCCGAATCAGGGGAACTAAACTTAGCTTGGTGCTCAGATTCTGAACAGTAATTCATATTTACCTTCATGTTGCATGACACCCAGAAACAGACCTGATCCATAACACATTGTATTTTCTCTTTTCCTGCATTATTCTGTTCAACTTTATTATTCTGCTACAGCCTACAGAAGTGCAATAATCGCTTGCACTCTCTCTCCTGGAGAGGTCTCATTCATGACAATGGTGTAATCAGGACGCCTGAATTTAAGTACACCCTTCATCCAATGCACTACAAGCACATTCAATTCATTTGGATGCTAGACTGATTATTTCTCCAATGGAATTCACATTGGGGGGGCCTAACTATATACCTCAATCTCCTTCAACATAATGTCTAACACTAAATTATTTTTATGAAAAGGTAGCTGATTTCTCAAGTAAAAAGAGCACAACATATTATGTTAGGAAACCAGCTGAACATCCAACATTCCTTTTCCAACATTTGGCTTGAGCTGAGTTTTAACATTAACAAGATCTCTATTTTCTGCTTGCATTTGGACCACATTAAATAGGAACAATGTTGTGTCTGCACTGGCATTTGGAGAGATCCCACTGATTTTAAGGAGATGAGGATTTCAGCCTACATATCTAAACACCTGACTGTTAAAAATATCTCCAAATTGCCCACACTTTAATTCTCAAGTGACGGCATTTATTTATTTCAATTCTTAACAAAATTATACATGCCTGAATAAATTTTTAAACCTCTGAGAAGAAGAAAAGGAGAAATAATTTTACCTGATACTAGACAGGCACACTGTGGGCAATTGCATCTGAACCTCTCTCAAAACATATGATACAAGCTATAGAGAACAGCAGACATCCTAGGGTGCAATTTACCTTATCCTTTTCTTTACAAAATTTTGCTTAATATGGAATTGATCACACTGAACAAGTGCCTATATCAATGCCTGCACAGAAAATCCAGGCACCGGGCTCATCTGTAAATTTCTACTTTGTCCTCAGTGATCTGACTAGTTCCTATCAAAAATATGGCCACAGAGGAAGACAACTACAGACAAAACCACAAAACTTTTATGTATCGTGTGGTAACAAAACTCAAAACACACTTTGATAATGCTTTAAATTGATAATCTTCTTCTTACATTCATTTCATTACATGTTTTCCTTACATGATAACATAAGCTCACAAAAGAAGTCTTCAAATTATGGCTGTTTGAAGACTTGAGAAAAATATTCACAGTGTAAAGTTGTTTACTGAATGTGAAAATATCTCACTGTGACCTGGTATTGGAAGCAGTTGAAAATGAAATGTTTAATGGGTATGAATAAAACTACTGCAATTGAAAACAGCACACAGGACTTTCCACGCCTCTTGACATTTAGTTTGGCTTGAATTTGGCTTAGGGTTCAATCCAAGTGGTACAAAATTTGTCTGGTTCTGTGTGATAATCCCATTGTTCTCCCTTGGCTCCTTTTGGGCACACAGGTTACAAAGATGCCTCGGCTTCAGCCCTGTGAGCCAAACTCAGAGTCATTCACAACCTGAACAACTTGACTCACACTACAGTGCAATTTGATCCAGGCCCATGGGATGTTTCTCATATGGTCCACACTATAGAGAAAAGATTGAACTACTAACTAGCCACAATTGTCTGTTGCTTTGATTGTTTTAGTAGAAAAAACACAGTCATGGGTTCAAAATAATAAAGAGTAGACCTAAAATAGGTATGGAGGCTATTTGCTTTATGGTTCCACAACGAACTCATTAGTCCATGCATGTACATATAAACCAGGCAGGGAGAAATTCACTAAGGGAATAAAAGATAAGACTACTCTTATTTAACACTATATGGAGAACAAGAAAGCACCACTGACAAAGGGAAAATACTCCTGAAAGAAAGAAACACTGCTTTTTCTCTTTCTCAGCCGCAGGTAATTCCTTGCGGCCAAAGAATGCCCAGAAGTTAAAGCAAGTGACAAGTCTTCATGCAAACAAATAGTGATGGATTCAGCTATTGCAACCCAAATTCTAACAATGGAGAAGCTACAGTGAGCCCAAGATCATCAGTCTAATACTTTATCTGGAACTGACTGAAAATCAAATGAATTGGCAATTAACATTTTTCAACATTATAGTCCTCATAAGCATTAATTGCTTTGCCTCAGCTTGCATGGTTTCTTGAAGAAGTATGTTTCTTAGCTGCAAGTGTCCACTGCTTGTCTGTAAAACAGAAATAAAATTTTAAAGTGTTCTTTTTAAAAATTTAAGACCTTTTAGTCTTTTTTAATGTTACCTAAGAAATAAAAGCTTCTATTATACCGCCTAATTTATTCATGGCACACTGCTTTTTATATATTGATTAATATTACCTTTTTCAGAACATTTCAAGTCTGTGTAGCTAAGCAGAAAGCATATGATCTAAATTAATTCCATTTTCATCAATGAATGTTAGTGAAAAAGCATAGGCCTCTGGGCTATAAAGCCTGAATGAACTTTTCTCATGTGGAGAGATTTCATTTGAAGTAAAATGCTGTCCTTTTCCAAATGACCATAAAAGTTTGAATTAATGCAAATATATTCTTGATTTACCAGGCTCCCCATTGTAGTAGTTGGTGTTCTACAGAAACTTCAGTTCAGAGAAGAAATTCATATATTTCCCCAGCACAGCCCAAGAGTAAGCAAACCACAAAGCGTCTCTTCCAGTCACCTTGTAATACATGCTTCTCTTGGGTTTATTTCATTAAAAATATCTGGCATTATCAGAACATACTGCTATTTTTAAAGTCAGTATTTCAGCACAAACCTCCACTTGTTCTGCTAGAAAATATATTTATTTTTAAACCTAAGGAGGCGGAGTACTGCAAGACAGGGGAGATGGAAACTTCTGCATGTAGTGTCTGGTTCTGAAATTACTTCCTTCACAAAATCATTCAGCTTTATCAGATATTTGGCACTCAAGGTTGTGTATTTTTGTACCACACTGCCAGAACCAGTGCATCAGTATGAACCCAGACCAGTCATTACTCCAACCACAGACACATTGCAATAAAAGACAGCCTCATTATGGAACCTCTTTATGTTAATGAAAAGGTCTAAATAATGAGTTGAGTGACAGATAAATACTTAAATAAATATAGGAAATGTTTCTATTTTGTTAACGAGGTTCCTGAAAGCGCCATCTTCAGCTGGCACTGAAGTTTTCAGTGAAAACATGTAGAAAGATTCAATATGTTCATCAGAAAATACAGGGTTTTTTTTAAATCTCACGATTACAGACAGCAGCAGGAGCAAGGCATACCCTCTGAAGCACAGGCAGGATGGGCATTTTACAGCTGACATTGCTAGACTGACATACATGAACACTTTACTGAGGAACAAAATAAGCTATCAAATGAGGGGAAAAGATACCTAAAAAAAATGTTTACAATTTTGTTTGAGACAAAAAAACTAATCTGTTATTGGATTAAAAGCATGGTTGGAACTTCACTAAGATAAAATAAAGCAAATATTCTGTGAATTAGGATACGAGGAGTTCTAGAGTAAAAACCCATTCACAAAATATCAGATTGTCCGGTCAATACAAAACTGATTGGTTTTACTGAATTAAAAAAACAAAACAAAACCTAAAACGATGGCAATTTCCATTATTAAGTTCTGAGGAGGGAAAAAAAAAAAGAACAAATTTGATTATTTTGATGTTTTACTACTGACACCTTGGAACTATGATAGAATTCTCTTGCTAACATTCATTTCGATGTTCACAAAAGTTGCTTCTTTCTCCTCTACAGCGTTCCACAACAAGCAAACAGCTGAATTTCCACACAGAACAGGTAAAGAGTTGCCACCTGCACACAGTAGTCTGACACATAGAGAAGATTAATGGGTTCTGCTGACAACAAAAGCGAATTTGAAAAACCTTTGGCCTTGACATCACAACTCCTAACTTGCAAGAGAATTCTCCACTGTAAGTAGTCTTATCTACTTGGGCTCTTCTGTAATGGTTTGCTGTGCCCCTGCCACAGAGGTAACCTTTACACAATAATCGGGACTTCAAGGCGAATCACTCTCAGCATCTCGTTTACAGGAACTATTTCTTTCCTGTGCAGTCTGATGTCTACCCTCAGCCTGATCAACCCCTTTTCCAATACCCCAAAAACACCTGCCTTCACTTCCTACCCTTCAAATATCCATTTACCAAACAAGCTAACCTGTGAAAATCCAGCACAGGTCCTTCTGCTGGGGTGAGACTAAGTGAAACCTACAATTTTTAAAAAGGAAACATTGAATATTTTCCTCTGCCCTTGGTTGGACTTGAAACTTAATGAACCCCACCAGTATTAACACCTTCAGAAAAGGTTTCACCTCTGGTCTAGCAAATCAAGATTTTTCCAAGCACCCTAGGAGAGCTTTCCCTTTTGTTTCTGCTTTCATTTGACCCCCTACCCACTAGACTCCTTCCCCAGTCGGCACAGCTGTGTTCAGAGCAGGCGCTGCTGGTGCAGTCCGGTGCTCTGCAAGAACGGCTCTGCCCCCAGAAACGCAGCCGCCCGCCGAAATCGTCCCAGGGCACCCTGCAGGAAAGTCTCCTACTGTGTCCACGCTCCATCCCGGCGAGCGGGCGAGTCCCCGGGCGAGCATCGCTCCGCATCCCGCTCTCCGCATCCCGCTCTCCGTATCCGGCGCATGGCGCGCCCGTGCGTTCCGCGCATCGCTCCGAACAGCGCTCCGCGAACCGCACCGCGCCCTCCGCGCAGCACACCGCGGCCAACTCCGCACCGCACCCGGCACCCCGCGCGCCCCGCTCCGCTCCGCTCCGCACGCCGCTCCCTGCCCTCCGCCCCGCTCCGCCTGCCCCCGGCGCACACCGCCGGGAGCCGACAGCCGGCCACGCACCGCTTTTCCGCGGGGCTGCTCCGCGCTCCCCGGCTCACCGCGCGCTCCGCACCTCTGCCGGCCCGAGGAAGCGCCACCGCAGCCAGGCCGGCCCCGCCCAGCGGAGGGGCCCGGGGAGCGCCCCCGGGCTGGGCGAGCCGGCTCTCCCGCAACTCCGCGACCATCGCCCACCAGCGCCGCGCTTCTCCCTTGAAGGGAGCCCCCTATTGTTCTCCACTTTACTTAGCCGAGCGATTTATTATTTTTGTCTCTTCCCAGGCTCATCCGTACCCCAGCCGGCGTGTGCTGTGGAGGGATTCCGGCACAGCCTCGTCGCCGCTCTCCTCGCAGGCTCGCTCCTTCCAGCGAGCGGCCGTAGCACGGCTCTGAGCTGCCTCCGGCCGCGGCCTTGCAGCCCAGGCGGCCCGCGGCGGGGGACGGGGGCACATGCGGATCTCCTGGCTGGAGCCAGGGCTCCGCCGGTCCCCTCCGAACCCTGCTGCCCGGCCGGGAGCGCTGCACCTCCGTCAGCGGCGATGCAAAAACAAGCGTCGCCTTTTATTTCCAGCCGGCGGTGATTCCTTCCTCTCCTTGCATCAACTGGTCAGCTTTAATGCGCTTCTGCTCCCCCCTCGATGCAAACCTAAGTCTCTTTTAATGAATCCCTGGTCCCAGAGGTCAGAAGCTTGCAAACTCCAAAATGCCAACGCCGGATTTCCACGCACTTTGGGTCACTGATTGATTTTTATTACTTGAGTTGTGTTGTACGGTTTTTGTGTTTGGTTTTCTTATTTCTCTATTTTTTTGTTGCTGTTGCTTGGCTTGTTTGGTTTGGGTTTTTTAACCGTGTCATACATTCACCTGCCAACACTTCGCATTCCTGCAGCCAGCACATGCCAGCGCTGGGGATGCTGCTCCACGCCGAGGAGGGCTCCAAGCCCTTGCCCCGTGCCCGTACAGTCTTTCGCCTTTTTCCTCGAGGGGAGAAGCCCCCAGAGCTCGGCGGGGATCCTCCTGCCCCTTCCCTCCCCAAGCACGCGGGGGTGTCCCCGGCGGAACCAAGGAAGCTGAGCCCACCCAGCAAGGATGGGCGGGCGGCCGGCACCTCGCCCGATCCTGGCCCCGGAGCACTCAGCGGCGGCGGGCAGGGCTGGCCCTGGCCCCTCTTCCCTCCTGGCCAGCGAAATGGGAACAAGGTGATGGGAGCTCGGGGGAAGCCCTCTGCCCCCCTCCCCCTGGGGGTGGGAGAAGACCCGGCTAAGACGGCCAGGGGGAGACCTCACTGCTCGGGAGCTCCGAGATTCTCCCTTTTTGCTCGCTGCTGTGACGGCACCGTGTCCGGGATCTCTTTCGTTAGATCTGATTGGGGGAGGATATCGACAATAAAAATTATAAATAATTAAAAAAAAAAAAAAAAGCTCCCGGCGCCACGAAGCAGGCGGGGAGGATTGCCCGGGATTCCCAGCCCAAAAATCTTAACTCAGGCAAAACGCACATTATTTGCCTCCTCCAGTCTGCTTAAAAGAACTAAAGACGACACACACAGATACACAAATACCTTGATCGAAAAGAGTTGCATATCCATGTTACTGTGGAGGTCCCTGGAATTATGCTCGGTGGCGATCGGGAATAGCATGAGGTAATTTCTGTACAAGTCTCGTCTCAGACAGCTTCCCTCAGCAGCGTCAGCTTAATATGCGAGAGCTCAGCCCGGGACAGGTATCCAGGAGAGCGGGTGTCGTGCTGTTTTAACACTCGCGAACAGCCAAGCCGAGCCTGCCCCACTGACTCCTTCCTCACTTCTCCTCCCCTCGCCTTAAAAAAAAAAAAATATATAAATAAATAAATAAATAAATAAATAAATAAATAAATAAAAAATCAAAAAATTCACAAGGTAACTTTTTGGGGTCAGTTGCTCAGCCCCCGTGACTATACCAACCCTCCGCTGCCTTGCTGCTCGCTCGCAGCGGCGGACACGCACCGCCCCAGCCGAGCCGCTCACAGCCAAGTAAGAAAACACCCCAGTGCCAGCGCCAGCCCCCGCCCCCGGCCCGGCCCCCGCCGGCGGAGCGCTCCGCGCCCGGAGCCCACGGCCCGGAGCCCCCGGGCGCCCGCGGGAGCGGCGCGACGCTGCTGCGCTTACCGCGGCTCTGGCGGGACGGGCACGGCACGGAACAGCTCAGCACGGCTCGGCTCGGCACAGCGGGGGGAGCACGTAGCCACACTTGTAGCTGTTCTTGGTGCTGAAGGAGGCGACGCGGCACGACGTGGCTCGGCTCGGCTCGGCTCGGCTCGGCTCGGCTCGGCTCGGCTCGGCTCGGCTCGGCTCGGCTCGGCACGGCACCGCACGGCACGGCACGGCACGGCACGGCACGGCACGGCACCGCTCCACGTGAATCCCCAGCTGGTCGCGGGCTGCGGCTCCGGGCCCGCCTGCCCGCGGTCGGCACCGCCCTCCCCGGCACCCCCGCTCCGCCCGGGGCGCGGTGCCCGGCAAACGCGTGCCGCGGGATTCCTGAGCAGAGGGAGTCAGTGAAGGCTGAGGCTGTGGCAGTGGGGAGCGGGAGAAAGGAGGGGGACAAAGAGGGAGTCACCGGCACGAGCCGGGTCTGTTTAATGCCGTCTCCCCCAGGGCGCGGAGCCTCCCTCCCCATCCCGATCCCCATCCCGCCTTCCGCGGGCGGCGATGTCGTGTCTCCCACCACCGGATCGATGACACAGGATAAGATGCCTGTCGCTCTTTGTCCCGTCCCCGGTTTTGGCTCGCGGCTCGGATGCCGGGAGTCCCCATTTATCCCCAGGCACAGGGAGGTTTCGGCAGTGCGGAGCCAGGGCCATTCCGGAGGGTAAGGGACACAGCCGGGAACACCGCGCCGGAATGCTCTGGAAGTTTTCCGCTCCTAAAGGCCTTGCCCAGCACTCGGCCCTCGCACAGGGATGCCGCACGGCGCCCGGCGGGAGCGCAGCCCCGGCGGGGCCGCTCCGCCCGCCCGGCAGCGGAGCTCAGCCTCGGTGAGACGGTTCCACCTCGAGGGCGCTGCCCGCAACTGCACCCGCGGCGCGGCCCCGCACGGCTCGGCCCCGCACGGCTCGGCTCCGCACGGCTCTGCTCCGCACGGCTCGGCTCCGCACGGCTCGGCCCCGCACGGCTCGGCCCCGCACGGCTCTGCTCCGCACAGCTCGGCTCCGCACGGCTCGGCTCCGCACGGCTCGGCCCCGCACGGCTCGGCCCCGCACGGCTCGGCTCCGCACGGCTCGGGCCCGGCAGGAGGACCGGGCTCCAAACCCCACGGGCAGGATGGCCGCTTCGTCAGGCTCCTGACATCAACCAGGTCTTTTCCATCTTCCTATCTACCACTGGTCTGAACTACTTTCCTTACAAGGAATAACATTTTGCTTTGCTTTGCCCAAGGCTGTCTTACTTAGACGTCATTGCTGGAAGGAGGAATTCCAAGAGTGCTCAAGTATGTCCAAGCAGTATTTCCATGATCATCTTTGTTCTGTGTTACTGCTTGTGTTTATGTTAAAGGTCTGCCCCAGGCAAACCACGAGACTCAGACCATCCTCGATGAGTCGTTCAAGCCTGTAACTTCTTTTATGGAAAAGGTCTCTTACAATTGCAGAATGGCACTGGGAAAACAGCCAGGTCTTAGGCAGGATGTATTATCTCGTGTTTGCATTTGTTTCTTCTCAAAACCTTCAATGACAGAAGGCGGAGGAGATGTTTCAATGATCTATTTCAGAAATTAGGAATATAATCATATAGGTGACTATGTCCTGATGTTCAAGCATGAGCAAAATTCCATTTAAATTCCATTCCTCTTTTACTTCCATCAGGAAAATTAGGCATACATGAGTTGCAGTGGTCTATCAATGCTGAATAGACCAATTTCCAACTGCGTTTATACTTTGCCTCTCCAGCCACTTAACAGAAAGTTCAGCAAAGCAAAACCCAATGATGTCCTGAGGACACACTGAACTCTTGAGTGCATCTTGCAGCTGGAGAAGCAAGCTGAGGTCAAAAGACTAAGAAACAGAAACCTCCAAAGTGCTTCCAGCTTGGCCACCAACCTGAATGTACCCTGATGACCCCCCCTACTTTTCCTAGCCACATCTTTTCTATAGCACCATTTTAAGGGCATTGAGAGTATACTTTTTATGTATATTTATAGTGAGTACCACAATGATTTTCTAGTGGGAATATGATAAATAAATGCATAACTGAAGTTTGCTGTTCTTTAACTAAATGCAAACAGAGAAAATTAATTGGAGGGGATGGAAGATAATAATAAGCTTTACAAGAAAATGGCCATTCCGTGAGGATAGATGACACAGGAGAGAGGTGAAACACATCTATGGTTCTTTGAGCAGGATTTGTTCTGATTCAAACCCAACAGTAGCTAATGTCAGTTTGTACAGAAGACTAATGTCAGGGCTGGGCAACTACTACCTTCACAAGTAACTTGGAAGGCAAGAAATCCAGTCCTGGAGACCAAGCTGACATAAAGGAGATCTTAAATTACCTTTTTTGTTTGTGAAGTCCTGACTGTCACAGGCAGCATGTGTCACATTAGAAGACTGGCAGAGCCATGCTGAAATGGATCATAAAGGCACAGCCTGAGAGGCTGCAGGTTTAACTGCTGCCTGAAATAAATCCTTACTGTAAACATCTCTTTAAAGCCAAGCAAAACCAAATACATCAGTCAATCTCTGTGCCTCTTTTTCTCTTACACAGAAGATGTTGAACCCCTGTGTATCCAAGCAGTGGTTTCAGCAAAGTAATTTTTGTTCCAATTGCCCTCTTCCATAACTGCAATCACCAGTATAGTTTTTAATGACATTCAAATGGAGCTGATTTTTTAAAACTTTGAAATGGTGTGAAGACACTCTGAGTTCTGGATGAGGGTTTTGTTGCTACTTAGGTGAGAAATGTGACTTTCTGAGTTATTCAAACATGGGAATTAAATCCACAAAGGCAATAAAACCTCTTGAATAATCACTGTTCAGTAAAAGCCTGCTGATTAATAGCCATTAAAGAATACAGAACCACAAAGTCATTGACTTCCATTAAAGTGATAGTGGATACTACTGGGTTCTGAGTTACAAGGTACTACAGAAAAAGTGTGTTTGAATTATTCAAGAAACATAATCATTAAAGAAAAGAACTTGAAACTTGGTTGTTTTGTGTGCACTTCTTTAAGACTAATATTTTATTACAAATTTTATGGGAAGAAAAAAGAAAAGGTGGAGAAAAGGCATTTCACATGAGTAACTATGACAGGAAGCATTATCTGGAGGCCAAAGAAAGTGTGCAACTATCTGTTAATAGAATATACCTTTAGAAGGCCCCAACTGTGGCTCATTTCAAATAAACGTTCCAGCAATGAACAGGAGATGTAAAAGCTTAAACTTTAAAAAGAAAGATAGTCATCATGTAGGAAAGGCAGCCTGGTTTTCAGGCATGATATTTTCAGAATCAGACTATTTTCAGTTTCTTATTTCCAAATCTGTCTAACAAACTCCGGTATGCTGGAAGATTTTAGCAGCTGGAATCTACTGTTCTGCTGGAAGAAACAGCACATGAACACTGTTTGGTACATGGGTTTTTGAAACTTTTGAAACAGGTTTCAAAACCTGTGGACACTAAATCCCACCACAGCCAAACTATGGAGCAGAGCAGGTCTGGTGGCAGCAGCAGAAGTCATCACATCCCGGAGATTGCTGGAAAAATCACAATGCTGGGGCAAGCCAGGAAGTCAAGCTGGAAGATCAGAATCTTCATTACAGGGGTACATGCAAAGGCACAAGCATGGCTGAAACAGCTCTAGGAAGGGCAAAGAAGGAATATCAAAGCTTAAAAAAGCTCTGGGGAACCCAAAGGAGATTTGGTACAGTTTTCTCACAAAGCTGTCTCCTCAGCAGCCTCACCCAGGGTCACACCATTGCATTGTGTCTGAGTTGCCTTGACCACTGGCTGTCAAAGCCATGGGAGCAGAGTAGGGCTCTTGGCCCTCATTTATATACTGGTCAAAGTCTTGTGTCATATTCTCTTATGTCTCCGTTTTCTGCACAGAGCTAGAGGATGACAGTGACACATCTCTCCCAAACATGTCACAAAACTTGACAGATTTTCTTAATGCACAGTATAAGAATTTGCCTCTAAATGTGATTGAAATGTGAAGGAGACACATCTGGAAGCCAGAATGGTGGACACATATGACATTTAAGTGAAGGTTATAGTATATTTATTAATCAAATACAGGGTTTCCAAAATACAAGTGAATGATGAGCCTGCAAAATACTCTCCCTCACCAGCTAGAACACTGGAGTCAGCAGATAGGGTTGTGAAGCAAAACTTTTGCTAAAGAGAAGAGACTTGATGCTAATTAACTAAAAATGGCAGCTCCCCAAGGGAGTTATCTCTTACACTGTTACAACTGGGACAGTCCCCACTATCATGTCCACTAGTAAAATGACAAGTGCCTACAGAGGTACTAAATTCAGCTGCTTCTAAACCCCTAGTCTATCATTTTATCCTTTAGTAAAGGAAAAAGGAAAACACGTTTAAGAGTGCCTTCCACTCTAAGCTACTTTACAAAAACTGATAAAAAGCTATATTTAGTGATCACTTCACCAGCCTTTGAAATGCTGACATCTTTGAGTTGAGGTACAAAAAAGGTTTATAAATCAGAAAGCCAAGCCACATTACCTTTTCAACATGTGAGCCATAACCTTTCCTCTTAAATGACAGCAGATAGATATAGCTATTTTACACAGCTGTAAAAAAAAATTGTATTTATAAACCCTTCCGAGTAAGTTATTTGCATACAATGTCATTTGCCATAAGGCAAGTGGAGCTGATCAGGCTCTGCCTTATTCCAGCCACCTTGTCGGCTTTTGGCAAAATCCTCTCAGTTAGCAATGCATGTAAATAACTAATCTGCAACTTTGTTATCCCCATCATTTTTTGTGGACAGCAGAATCTGGCAGAAGACTGTTTTCTAAGCTAAGTGTGCAAAATCTCTGTGCAGTCTCTAGATAAAAAAAGAAAACTCAAGGTTTGATATAAACTTTGATTCTACTTTTAAAACTGCCTATTAGACAACCAGGAAACAAATCTTTAATCCATTGTCTAGATTGCAAGGCATTATTTTGCACAGGCAGCTCTTTTCATGGCTTGTTGCAGAAGCAACAGAATTGTAGCTCTAGGAATCATCAAAATCATGAATGAAAACTCACTTGAAGCAAAAAAATACTTTGCTTAAATGTGATTGTAAGTTTAAATGTTGCAAGACCCCCCTTCATGCAGCAGGGAGCAGGAACGGTATTTTTTATAAGACTCTGAGAATTCCTCTAAAACCATGGCTTCCATACAGTGTTCATACAGGCAGCAGATGTATACCCAGCCCAGCATTTGGCCTGAAGTTAATCTCTGAGTGGTACATGATGGTGTCACCTCATGTGCCCAGATCCATCAGAACAAGCACGTGAGTATGCCCTATTAGCCAATTCCTCTTTAAATTGTTCTGTAAGAATCATGTAATGTATTTTTGGGTTCATATATGTGACTTTTCTTGGGCAAAATACACAGGTCTTCAGATGAGATTCTCAAACATCTAAGATGTAAACCTTCTGTATTTAAAATATTCCTCTGTGTAAAAGAAAAAATAAGGAAATGAAAGAAATAGCTCCTTTTCAGGCAGTGAATCACCTGATACTAGCACAGATGCCTAAAAAGAACATGTAAATCATGCCTCAGAAGTGTCTTTTTCTCTCCATGAACTATAAAAAGAGTCTAAACAACTGGCTCAGATGTAAATGTCTGCAGTGTATGATCAAAGTGAGGTGAGGTATATGCACCACTGGAGCATGGGAAGGTGCAGGCAGTCAGACTTAGGCTTAGGGTCTGAGAGCACACATCACCAGTTCCTGACTAGTTTCTCATTGTGCCTGTTCTGGTGGTAATGCTCCAGCATTGATGAGTCCTTCCTCTACCCTTCCCACAGTAAGTTGCTGAAAAATACTCAAAATTATCTTAAGAAGTCAATCAACTCTGTGTGAAGTATTTAAAAGTGGAAAATACTTAGCAAAACTTGCATTTATTAAGAAGTTACATATTTGCAAGGAAACAGTTCTGCATATTTTTTCCTAAAACTTAATTGGTACAAAATTAAGCAATCATTTTAACTGATTGCCTGTGAAAAAAAAGGGTTCAGTTTTTCACTGACCTTTACATGAACAGGATGTAGTTGAGCTGCTGCTCAAGATTCACACATGATGATTTTTTGCATCCATACCGTACTTTGTGGGGGAGTGCATGTTAAACATGAACTCTTCATCATGAGCACACCTTTGAAGTAAACCTTCCAGTTGTCCCTTCTTATGATGTGCTTTGGTTAATGTAAGAGAGCAGTCTAAGGGCTCATGGACTGGATTCCTGTGAAGGAAAAACAGAAGGTGAAGTTTACTCCAGGACTGCACCCAAAGTGTTACAATCACTGGCAGACCAAACTGGGGCTAACATGAGGTGATCCACGTGATGTGGACATCAACTCATCAGCACCAGATATTTTGCTCTATAGACCTGTGCTGGCCCATGTGACTTGTTAAGATATATATAGCCCATGCCAGATTGAGGTTACAGTCTTGAAAACTGTCCTGGTGCTGCCCTGAGGGCCAGAGCTGAAATACAACACTGAAACTCTAAGAGAAATAGACCTTGTAACTAATTAAAGGCTAGCATGTTTCACGGGGGAAGTTTCACACTTCATTTAATAGCTACCAGCTGTAAATAATGCACACAATTCTATCTTGTGTTTATAAAGTGAAGGCAGAACTTTTTTAATACACTGGAGGATCAGAAAACTTGTGAGTAACCATATTTGCTGTGGGTTCTGTGCAACTGAAGCAACAAACACTCTACCAGTGTTGTTGGGAGGAAGATTAAATGTACAGTGGCACAACATTCATCCAGTGTTCTGCTCTGCATCTCTAGTTTGGGAATTACATTCATTTGTCAATGATCATGATGGTCATCTTAATAAAACCCTTCATTGTTTAAACTGTAAGTAAAGTACAAAGCAATGAATGGTAGTAGTTAAATCAAGAAAGACCAACAGTAATGTACTCTTATGATAGTGGCATTTTCTTGTATTAAAAAAGATTACCTAGGATATCTAAAAGCCACTTAGTCATGTCATTGGTATTAAGGTTAATGATTTATTTTCCTAGGCTTCATCGCTTAACTCTGACCTGAAGACAGGTAACCAATTAGCTGAGTATTATACCAGATACTGATGATGCTTCTGCAGCAGAAGCATTTCCAGTTCTTAAATGCTACCTCAGTGGTCTTGTTGGGCAACTTGAGAATGGCATAGAGATATTTCAGTGTGAAATACAACTACTACAGCAACTATACTTGTAAAACTTGACAAAATGTTGTGTATTTATTAATGTCTCTAGCTGCTTCTCCCATATTGCCTTGTGTTTGCCCTCAATATTAACTCTCAATGCCCACAAGTGTTACTACAGAAATATGAGTGCCCATTGCCCAATAAAACAGGTAAAATTGAGGAAAAAGCTTTTGAACTCAAACTGAAGCCCTTTTACTCCATAGAAGAATTAATTCAAGTATCCAGCCAAGAGCTTTCAAGAAATAAAACATTCCTCTGGGAACACAGTAGCTCTATATTAGACTGGGGATGACCTAGTTGGGGAGTCCACAGTCTAAATCTTATTTGGCAGACTAAATTAGAAATGCTCAAACATTTGAAAGAAGATGAAATGAGCAATGAATGACATAAACACAAAATAAATAACTGAGGATCAAACAAAAAATATTTATTCTTCTTTTTTTTTTTTTTTTTTTTTTTTTTTTTTTTACCCTAGGTGCTATTAAATTGCTTTATTATTGGTTTTGTTGGTTTAGGTTGTTTATTATCTTGTTTTGTTTGGTTGGTTTTTTTTTTTTTTTTAGTTTGCATTCAACACTTAAAAAAATGAAATTTGAAAATAAAGGGCTGGACTTATGTAGGAGGAGAAACTGATGGGAGCTCCCACCCTGTAGCTGTGCTATTCATTTGCCATGACAGAAGCACATGAAGGCATCCTTTTCCTGACTCCTTGCACCCAGTGGTTGAAACCAGCACTCCCTGACATCAAGAAACTGCCCTAATTCCAAACATGCTCCAGGATGGGTTTCACTGCCCAAGTCTATATTTGCATCTTAGCTTAGGGCTGTTACTTTGATGAAAGCCTCTTTTCCACCACTGCTCACACAGCTCAGAATGGACCACAGAGGAGTCTTGGACCAAACCAACAGGATCACCCCTGGGTTGAAGCCAAAACACAGGCTAAGCCCCAGCTCCATCAGAGCTCATCCCCAGACCAGTCCCTGCCCCAGGACAGTGTGGGCACAGGGCCCCAGTGCCCACACCATGAATCTGCTCCTGTTGTGCAAAATGAATTGCTCTGCACTTCTTCTCATCTTGTGCAGTTTCCTGCTTCAGGTCAAGAAACACCCACTAGGGCAGAGAGTGTGTTCAAGAAAGAGTCCAAACAGATGTGCTGACTGGGGGCAATATTCTGTCTTTTGCTCAAGCAGCTCAGGAGGCTGTAGTGATAATGCCCCAGTTCCTTTCAATTGCAGAAATGCTGCATAAACATTGAGAAAATAATGAAGATTTAAATCAGTTTCAGGCCAGGAGAGATATTTTATCCTGCAATGATTATGTATTGAGGTGTCACTAACATCTCTTTTCATTATTTTTGCTTCACAGAAAAATTTAAAATCCTGTACTTGTTCTAAATCAGAACAGAAAAGAAAAAAAAAAAAAAAAAGATGTTTTAAAATATCAATAATTTGTGAGGACAGATTCACATAAGCACTATTGCTAAGTGTTGGATGAGAGCCCATAGAAGAAATGGCTGCAAATCTCTTCTGCAATTTCTATTTCCCAATATCAGGGGAAAAATCATATAAAGAGTATATAGTGGTATAAAAATACTAGTTTGTTGACCAACAGAACCACTATTAATCATATTATTTCATTGGATTTATGAGTCAAAGACTTAAAAATTACTTTTCTTTACTGCATTTGCACTGTATTCCAGTATAAGTGTAAACTGTACTCACTAAAATCTAAAGTTGCACTTCTACAAAATTAGCACTGCAACATGCAGTGCTTCATGCTCATTTTTAAATGCAGTAAGTTTGGATTAAAATACGTTAAGCATATTAATGTGTCTATTACTTATGAGCTTTTAAAACCTTAGCACAGACTCTTGATTGAAATTTCAAACATATGAAGAAATGAGCAAAAATTAATTTCAGTAGCTTCAGCACACATTGAATGAGCTTGTCCATATTACAAAATAGCTGTTTTTACAACATCTAACATGTGTTGGTTACCTCAGTGGGTTTCAGGCTGGGGTTTGTAGGTCACAGGCAATGAGCAGTGAGATGCTAAATGTATTTATCACTAAGCTGAATAGTGCACCTTGATCTATAACAAAGTTTTGGAGCATTGATCCTCCAGGAAATCCAGGAGACAAGATTCACATTCCCCAACAGTAACCCTAAGATCTTTTTAAAACCAGGATGAGAAATCATCCACTCCAGAGTAACCACATCATCCTGAAACAGGTGACTTAAAAAAGGTGGTAAATGGACTGACAGATGTCACAGTCTCTCTCCCTTGAATACAGAGGGAGTCTCAGGAGACTAACAAGAGAGGCATTAGCTTTAGACTAGACCTCACTGCTCTCAATGTCCCCTTCCATAATCTCAGAACAGACAGCTCAGGTGCTCCTGCTCTGAGCCTTGGCTTCTCTGCCTCTCCCCAGGAGCTTGGGAAGGAAGAAGGACTCACAGCACCAGCCAGGACCGTGCATGGGGCACACCCATCAGCCCTGCAAGAGGGTCCCAGCGGGTACTGGGGCTGCCCCTGCACAGGTGGGCAGGGTTTGCTCTGATTGCAGTGCCTGTGCCTGTGCCAGTGTGGGCATCTTATCTGACCACTTCCACCTAAATCTAGCCTCTGCCTAATCCACATCTTTGTCAGCACAGATATATTGGTACTCACACAGCTGAAATTGAGGAGCTCTGCAGCCTCACATACTCTGGGGAAAGGAAATACCAATACAAAACTTAATTGGAAACAGGTTTTTACCCTGATTCAGCACATGAGTTTTTCTTCCTGCAAGCCCACAGGGGCCAAGAAAATCTTACACACCACCTTCCACAGAGGAATCTGAAATTGAAGCAAGCTTGTGCTGGTGTACAACACATCCATATTATTCAGAAGATTTCCAGAAGGGGTTCCATTTGGGTCCGAGTTTCTCAGTGCAATACAGCTGTATCCCATGAACTAGCTATTGGATAAAAAGGATTTTAATGCTTAACACTCATAACTGCAGCCTTGTGTTTGACTCAAGAACCCCTCATTGGGATTCTGAAACACTTCTGCTTCTAAACTGAAATATATAAAGTTGTCGCATCAGCCATGAGAAGAGTTTAATTGACTGAAAGGAAGTTAAGACTAAAACATATATACATTTGCTAAAAAGTAAAAGTAATTTAATCTTGTATTTGCCAGTTAAAAATATGCTTTTACAATTAAATTTAAAATCTCTAGAGAAGCTAATTTGGTTAATGTAGGTAATTTTTGGAGTTCTTTCTCAGCAGAGCCAATTTTAATTTTAGATTAAATGAATAGCTAATAGAGACATTAAGATTTTTTCCTCCCGCACATTTGATGTTTACTTAAAGATTTTTTTCTTAACAATCACCCCTTCAAAATAGCACTGCCTTCACAGAGTATATAGAACACATGCAACTTATTAAAAACTTAAAACAAGCCCCAGGTTATTACAACTGCATCCATTAACAACCTTACTTTGAGAAATGGCTTTGCTAAAAGAACATGTTTTAATCGGCTGGTACTACTTGCTTGCATAAAGACTAGAGGGGTTTAACAATTTTTTTTAAATTTAAAAGTTATGCAGTCATCAGCAGCTATTGAGGACACACTTGGCACTAACAAGACTACTACAACCCTACAACCTGATACATTGTATTTGATATCACAGTGCCTGTATGTGCCATGTAACCCAATAATTCTCCAGCAAAAAAAAAGCATGAAATGAAAATGATACAAGATACTGTGGGGGAAAGCAGAAAACTTTTCTGTGGATGTTGAATCCTTCCAAAAATCACCCTGAAATATTCTCTTAGAGTTGAAAAAGTTAACAGGCCTTTTAGGCTTGCAATAAAGCCTCATTTAAAAGTTTTCTAGACAGTAGTTTATATATGATTAAGCGATCTGTAATGCCAGGTGAATGAATAATTGATCTATTCTGGAATGACCTGAGAGATTTCTTGTTTTCAAGCCTGATCAGTCTGATACCCACACCATCCATTTACCACTTCTAATGTTCAGCAGACTGTTCCATAACTCTGCCAGGTTCAGTTCTGCAGCTACAATTCAATCAAAAAGTCATGTCAGGGCTCAGAGTTGTATTAGCTGAAATTAGGAATGTTGGCCATTTATTACACTTGGAGTCATATTTATCTTCTAGGCCTCAGCTTTCCACTGAAGACAAATTCTCAAGGTTTTTATACCAGCTAAAGAAAAATTTTTTTTTTTTTTTTTAATGGAAACTTAGTGCATCCTGGTTTTCATCCACCTTCCAGGTCTTTACAAATGGTCACATATTTCACAAGAGTTATGGCTCAAATCACAAGAGCTGTCAGCATTGACATTTACCCATCAACATTACAGGGTGCACAATTGCAAAGATACGTATGAAATCATTAGAAGTATAGAAGAATAGTTCAGATATTTTTTCTACCTTTTTGGGTTAGATCCAGTGAAAGATTTAAAGGCGCCAACACCTAACTTTTAGCTGACTTCCATAATGAAATTCAGAATGAGATACCTGAGTTCCTTCCATATCTTGAAATAGGTCACTCAGTGGGAAGAAGACTCCTGAACAAAGACATTTAAAAACCTTCAAGGTTAAGCTACCATTGGGCAGGATGTTTGGATAAAAGGCACCAAGAGCTTGGTCCAGCTATCCAACTGCAAAAGGTGTCTAGGAATGTTTCTCCTGTCCAAAGGAAGTGAAGGTGGGAGATCACCACCAGCCACATGGGAAACATTCACTTCTTTGGAGTGGCAGCAAGGAGCCAACAGGTACACTGTAGCATCTTAAATGGAAAGTGGTGACAAAGTTTTAGCAACTGAAATAAGCCTATATAATGACCAAATCTCACATTAGGAAGAGCAAACTTTTACCTTGCTTTTGGATGTTGGTACATTGAGAAGATACTGTCAGCAGTAAATACCAACTGAAAACATGAGTTCACCTATTTATTCTACTACACATGAATAAAATGTTATGGAAAACGTTCCATGCCAGAGCACAGACCTGGGTGGGCAGCTGCACATTGTGAAGTCTGTGGGAAGTGGGAATAAAGTTATATGTGGTTGCCTCCAATTTCACTCCCTTTTTAAGGTCAATCAGACCATACACAAGTTTACAACTGTACAGATAGAGAAACCTGTTCATGGTCTTTCAGAGAAAATCCACTTGTTTTAGAGTGAAAGCCCACCCAATGATTTGTAAGCAAAATAAGCTTCTAAACAATGGCATGACTAAGTGCTTACCACAGCAGGCTGTTTGTTTTGGACACAGAATGGAGAAGACTTTTGCCAATTTCTGTTTAGCTTGGCAAATCCCACAGCAAAAGTAGTCACAGTAAATATATTCCCAAGCCAGATGACACACAGTTCCAAAGCTGATACAAAATGGGCCAGTGGAAGACGAGAGTATAATAAAACAAGTTGAAATAGTGTGACAATGATAGCTTTGCATACTATTGCCCTCAAAGCATCACAAGGATCTCACATTTCTTTCAAAGATTTGTATTAGCAATGTATTCAAGTCAAAGATGAAATTATATCCAATTTTATACATAGAAAATTGGATGTTTTTATGTCACAAAGGCTGATACTGCACATATTTGCTATAACAGACTCTCAGAGAAATCAAATTCAATCATAAAACAGAGAGCAAGACATTATTTTTTAGTGACTGCATTATGTAAGCAGGAAGAAGGAGATGATGTCAACTTGCCAGCTGGAAATCAACAGGAATTTGGCCAACTACCTCAGGCTTTTTTTTTCTGTTTTCTTCAAGGGGATCAGTTTACTAAAATAATAATGTAATCCCATGTGCTTCAAGAATACTGGACATTTGAAGATCTGAACATTTAAATCCTGGACATTGTAAAGCCAGCATTTTATGCACATTCTGAAGTTGCATAGCATGCAATTTTTGTCTGGTCAATCACACTGTCATGTGCAATAAATTACATTATGATCAATTCAGATACTCATGACTAAAATTGATTTGTTTTACTTAAAAATTTTTTCTTGTTTGTAGTTTTAACAAGTCACAAGTCCAATTCCTCAGGCCAGAGGAGATTAAGAAGCCTGTATATGCATGGCTCATAAAAACAGTGAGAAAATGGGAAAATCATTGTACATTTCTTCCATGTGCTGACTTCATGCTTTACATGCTTGGCTTTTGTTAACATATCCATTCTGATACTTGAGTTAATAGGGCCATCAGCTACCTGGTGTCTTTTTAGTGCCATCTTCTTACCAATCTCAAATTGCAGGTGACAGTGAGTATAACCTTAACTAACCACAGCTTGTTGCAGTGGGTCAAACCAAATTCAAGGCTGAAAACTTATCAAAAGTCTATTAAAACTCGACATAAAGCAAGTTCCTCTCCCCTACTGTCTTCATGCCTTTGTTGTGAAAGACAATCCTCAGCCAGGTCCTCCCAAGCATGCACATTCATTTAGTGACTGCATGTTTTCCCTATTTTCCTACCACAGCTGAGGTAGTGAGCTGTATGTAGCTCAGCAGCCTGACCAGACTGAAGAGGCAGACATACAATTTTACAATTTTTAAACTGCAAAACTGTTTGCAAAATTGTAAAATTATTTATAAAATTTTCAGCTATGTGATGTATAACAAACAAGCACAGATGCCATCCTTTGTTTTCCAGAAAAGGAAGGAGCAAGTTTGTTACCTACAAGGTACACAAAGTCCCACGGAACAGGCATGGCAGACTGAGCTGGGACAGAGGACAGTTCTTGTTTCCCTGCTTGGGGCCATGCTCAGGGAATTACCACATGCTGCCTTTCATGCTGCTTTACCCTTGTCTGGCTGATCATGTGCCACCAAGCATGAGAGGCAAACATGGAAGGTCTCACCAAGCCCACTCTAAGACTTTACAGAGGTTATAGTCTAACCCATTTCTCCAAATTACAAACAAGTATAACACCTTTGCCCATTGAGTATGTCCAGGTGTAACTCAACTTTAGCTCAAACAGCCTCCCAGCATCTAAGAATAGGATGTGTGAATAGTTCAGACAGCCTCAGCATTTCACAGGAGCTAGAAGAGCCTTGTCCTTGAGTTTCTTCAAAAAACAAGAAAGTCTGGGAGAAGATTAACATCGATTTTTAAGAAATATTGGTATAATGTGGAAATAAGAAAAAAATGGCAAAAAGCTAATTAGATATTAAGAAGGTTAAAAGGGATGACCTAAATGGATAGACTGGTATTGATTGCTCACAAAATGATGGAAGGCTGATAGGGATGCCATTTGCCATGATTATAGTGGCATAATTAAGGTTATTCAGTGAGAATTATATAAAACAGGCTTTGTCACACAAATACCCTTACTGCAAGAGATTAGAAGTTTAGGTGATAAAGTAAATTATACTGACATAACAGACTTTGACAAACTATTTTGCATCATGGTGAAGGACCTTCTGTTTAAAAACAAGTATAGAGTTAAAAGAAAAATAAGATGAAAAAACTCCATATCAGTATCTAGTTCATCACCCACTTGCAGATTCTTGAATATAAAATGGATTTCAACTGAAAATTTGGCTTATACATTTCTAAACATAAGTATTTCAAATAGTGTTGACCAGAGCTTCTATTCTTGGCTCAACTATAAGAAATAACTTTATTGTTGAACTGAATACAGAAGAATCACTGCAGCTAGTGTACAAACTCTGTAGAAATTCTGGCAGCATACCAGAAGTGATAAGAATGGGTCAGTTCCACACAGAGGCTGTGGTGCTTGAAATGCTGGTTTCATTCAGACAAAGAATATAGGTCAAACATCCAGATCTGGAAAAGTATCCTGTAATTCAGTAACTTGGAGAAGAATTCTGATTTAAGGGAAATAGCCAATGAAAAAAAAAAAGCTCATAACATAACTGTGTGATTAGGGATATATGATCTTCAGATGTGTAAATAAGAACTAATCTGTTACATGTATAAGGCCCAACTGATATGAGATAACTGGGATTTTTTTCCAGATATTCTTCATCAGAAAATTCAACATTCTCAGAGGGAGGTGAAGTTTAAATAAGAAAAGAATTTTAGAAAATAAGATGAAGATGTTTTGATTTTCATGTTCTCTTGTGTTTTTAAATATACATGATTTGGTTTTAAATTTAATATGCTTTTTGCATCTTTGCTGACATCACATCTTATTAAAAATTTAAAAAATAAAACCTATTAAAAGTCAAACTGTAATGAAATGCCTCATGTTTGCTGTAAGATTACTTTTGAGCCTGCAGTTATAGAAATTGTCAATGTCTTCTCTTTCTATTCTGCTTTGAGAGAAAGACTTTCTGAAAATCCATACCTTCTGTCAGCTGAGATTGTAATTCAGATATTGGAACCCGAATCCAATGCCAGTATTTAAGAAGACAGAAAGCCAAGAAATGCTATATACAAATGACAAGAAGGTTCCAGAGTTGCATTTCTTTAAAATACAGTTCAAAAACAAGCGTTTAAATGTTTTCTTAGCTTATCAGACCAACAGAAACACAACAAAGCCCAACATCAAAGTCACTAGCTAAAGGAATTCTAATAAAATTAAGGAAACACTTATTACCAATTGGAACAACTAAACTGGGATTACTGTAAATCAGATGACATACCTTCCTAGAAGGCATGCTTGGAACTCAGTTACAAACATAGGACTCAATACTGAATTTCTGCAGGGATGTCCTGCAGCTCCTACTGTGCAGGAGGTTCTCACAGCTCCTGGGTTTAAGCCCATGAGCACAAGTGTAACTGCAACCTCAGCTTTTTTTAAATATCACAGCTGCCTGATAAATTGTTCCTCTTAAATCCATAGCAATAATGGTTTTAGCTTAGAGCTTCAGATTAAGATATGTATTTTCACACATTGCTAATCTTTGCATAACTCATGTTTCAGGAAAGCAGACCTAGTAGTAAATAGCGAACAAATTGTGAAATTGTATTAAAGTATAAAAAAATCTCTCTTAATCTAGGTAAATACCCCTCTTCTTAGATCCTATAGATCAATCATAAGCAATTTTTTTCCATTAGTATCAGATGAGCAGTCATGTTCCTGATTTATTAGGAATTCAACAAATGTAGCTAATCTGTGTATATTCACATCTCTCCAGCCTTAGCTTGCAATTTCTCAGGCCAGGGACTGTCTTTTCCTGAATGCATGCAAAGTGGTCAGCTAAATTTGGGCACTGGCATAAATAATGACATTATAGTCACTAGGGACACAAATAAAATTATACTGTGTGACAGATTATTTTCTATGTACTGCTTCTAAGTTCCTTTACTTTCTTTTGAAAACACAGTATCAGCCAGAACTGAGGAGGGAAGAACATCCTTGGAGAGTTGCTTATTGTGATCATGGAATGCTTAAGGCAACAGATGAAGCAATGAAATCATTGCATGGAAAGGGAACATGCCAAGGAGCACCAAGAAGCCTGCCAGCTCAGGGAAGAACAAAAAGAACTTCCCAGGAATGAGAAGCCTGGATAGAGTTTGCTATAACTCAGGAAGTTACTGAATTGGCTAAAGCAAGGACTCACCCAAAAGAGCAGAAATTGTAGGGATTAACTTCCTGTTTGCCTTTCTTAAGGGTAAGTTTGCTCAATTTTAAAACTCAATTTTCTAGTTTTTATTCAAATAAAGTTTTCCTTGTTTGAAATTTAAAAAAAAAAAAATCAATTTTAGTTAGAATATAACATAATATAAAAAAAAGACTGCCTGATGCAGAGTCCCATCAAGGATTAAAAGATAACTGCCCTTAGTGCTGTCCCCACCATGAGAGCAAGGAGGGAGGGTTTCACCCTGGGAAGCTTCACTGCTGTCAGAAGTGGAGCAGGAAGTGTGAAAGAAGGAAAGGAGTGGAAAAATACAAGATATTTTGACTGGTAACAGGCCTCCTCACCTCCCCACATACCAAATGTCCTTCTGCAGGGAAGACAGGTGCAAAAAAGAACAAACAAAAGAGAATGAGGAGGAAAATCAAAGAGCAGTCAAAAGAGAAATGAAGGATAAAGGAAAGCTGGGAATAATGACATTGCTGGTAGCAAAAGAAAAGAACAGAGTAACAGAATTACTCAAGGTCTTTCCTTCCCATCATCCAGGCAACTCTGTCATCCTAAACTGAGTCAATCAAGTTCTTGTGATACTGAGTCCCAGAGCAATGAGTCAGCTATTGACCTCAAGAGATGACATGAGAATACCCAAGACAAGTTACAAAAGTTGGAGAAAAATGTTTCACTGCAATTGGAAATGGTAAAAAAAAACACATCACACATAAAAAAAAAGTAGTCTTTCTTAAAAATTCATCTTTAAAAAAATTTTAAAACAGAAGCATGGCATAAATGCTCAACTACTCCTTAACCTTCAGCATCTGGAAATGAGAAGTGTTTCTTAAAAAGTAGATTCTAATGCCTCTGATCTCCCTATGAAAAATGAAAGTTAGAATGGGTCAATGCTGTAAAGTAAGTACAGTTGTTGTTGGTACAACTCCGATTTTAACATTAGAATAATTAGTTTATACCATAAAAAAGAGTCAACAAGTGCCTTTTTCTTTAGTCACAAAGTTTGTCTTCATTTAAGTTTGCAGTGCCTGCTGTCAGCTGAGATAAACTGTACCTCAAAAAAGACATTATACTGGGGGAGTACAGCATCACAGTCTTTCTTTCCTTTTCTTCTAGTACATCAGCCAGTATTTCCTCTGCAAACAGACCTGAACATCATGCAATAGCAAGTCACAGTTTTCAACTTCTGCATTATTTTAGACGTCCTTACTGTACACATATTTATCAAAATTAAGTAGAGAGAATCTCATTAATATAATGCATAAAACCAGGAGAAAGCAAAAATTACAATAATGTGGCCAAAAAATTCTCAAATTGGGAATCTAGGTATGTATTTTCTCCCAGAGCATTACCATATATGAGTATGCATCAGAACAGAAGGATGTGTCACATGGGGTTCACCAGGGGTCTGTCCTGGCTGCAATACACTCCAGTATTCACTCCGTGATTCAGAGTGCATATTAAATTTACAGATGGCAAGCATCTAGAAGGAAATGAACCCATTGCAAAGGAAAAAAATACTGTGAACAAAGAAGGAAATAATGTCTGGGAAAAAGAAAACAGAATGCACCCCAACAGGGACAAGCTGAAGATATTATAAGAGCAAATGAACCACACAAATACAGAACAGGAGATAGCCAGTTAGAAATCAGTCGTGTAGAAAAGGACCTTGAATGATATAAAAGAGAAACTGAACAAAAGTCAACATCAACCTATAGCAGGTTTCTTAAGGTATCAACAGAATTATGCATGAGCCAGAATACAGAATTCAAAATCCGTAAAAGTCCTCTGCCCTGCAAGGCACAGCTGTGATACTGCCTTGTTATCACAATACTAAAATAAATAAGTAAAAATTCAAGTGGGCCAACTGGAAGGAATGCATAGGAGACTTGCAAGAACAGTTCCAGAAACATGACCCTGGAGGAAACACAGAGCAGTGAGTTTCTGAGTCCAAACAACTTAAGACCTAAACATGACATGCTAACAGCCCTCAAGTACATAAAACACTGCTGCAGGGAGAGAATGAACAGTTAGTTTCCTACATTTATCCAGAAGAAAAAAAGTAACAGGCTTAGATTTTAACAGCAAGGTTTCCACCTCAAGCCAAGAGAATTTTCTGCTGGCAAGAATAATGAAATGTAAGAATGAACTGTCTGAAGAGGAGGCCTTTTCCTTGAAAAAGTCAGCTGACCTTGCCTCAGAGTAAAGAGACTCCACATCTTCCTTGCACCCCCATCATTTTCAGCTTGCCTCAATATTGTCAAAAAAAGAGTTAACATTTTAAAAGCAATCTCTTTATGGTGACCAGCTGGCCTCTTTCACAGATGAAACAGCTATGCCTTGCTGCTCCTGCTCCTCACCTTCCCCAGATCAGCACATGGGCTGTGCCTGGCCCACAGCAGCTGCCTCCCCTCTCTGCTACCCTGTGCTTGTGCCCAGGCTGTCTCTGCTTTCCCTGAGCCACCTCCAGAGAGGACACAAAAGCCTTTCTGGATGATTAATAGCTACCTTTCAAGGCTTAATGATTTGACTAAGAAACTACATCTTATAGATCAGTCAGCTAATCTAGACCTTGGCCAGCTCTCTTCTGCTCTTTCCAAGAGGCAGGCTGAATATTCAGCTCAACATCTCCCCTGCTTTCAGTAATTTTTCTCTATTATCAACCACCTATTCAGACAACTATTCCCAAGTTGCACCACTTTACTCAACAGATCATCTCCATCACATTACCAGTGGGTAAGCAGAGAAACCTTAAACCTTAATCAAAACAAACTGTCACTAAATACTCAGAAACAATTCAGGAATTAGTCCTATTTTACAGTTCTGTGTGTTTTATTTTCCAGTATTCAGCTCTGCAATGATGAGACTGCATTTTATTTAAGGAAGAACACACCATTTTACTACATGTTAGGTAACGTATACAATTCCAAACAGCAGAAGTTCTTTCCTTCTGTTGCTGGAAAAAAGATGAATAATAATGTTAAAATTAGTTACAGCCAGTATGTGGTAGATGGACTGTTGCCATATGGTGGTTATGTAAATTAAGTGACAAAATAAGGATCTAGCATTTATAAGCAACTTTTGCACACTTCAAAAACCCAGCCTGCCTGTGAAATACCTATGGGCTCCCACTTAGGGGAAAAAGATGACATCAAAAACTTGATTTTTTTTCTGAGAGTCTGAACAATTATTTCAAGGAAAACATAAGCCTCTTATTTGCCTAACATATAAAGAATATCAAGTCCAATACCACTCCTATGCATTACACAAAGTACTCTTGTTCTGCAATTAAACATCTATTTTCACTTGGTAAAATTGTATCCCAACTCAGCATCGTTGTGTTGCCTGGCTGGGAAGGTGCCTGACTGTACTTCTTGGATGACTTAAATGCTCAAACTTAGGACAAAGACAATTTCTCTAAAAGCTGTCAAAGCCACCCACTTTTGCTGACTAGATAGGGAATTTAAGACCACCTTTAGGAGTCCTGGTACTCTATGTGCTTGTTATTGAAATATAAAATGAGAGGGCAGCTGAGCAAGATACTTTCCAAGCATCTCAGCTCAGTAAACTTTAAATATGTTCAAGAGGCAGCATTTCAGACTCTATGTGTAGCTGTCATGGAGAAAAGTGATAATTTGAAGTATTTAATCTTTTTATTATTTCAGCAGGCCAGGATATTAGGAGTCAAACAGATAATTGGACCAGAAATCAAAAACAAAGCGGTTTATTCTAAAGCTAGATCACTATTTTAAAAAACTAGTTCTCATTTCTCAGGTTATAATAAAAGCATAGCTCCTACTATGAAAAATAAAAGTTGAAATTAATTATGGTATATAAGAGCTTCATGAATCCTTGACATACAGCACAGATTAGATTCCAGACTCCTACTGTCCCACCACACAAAACATTAATATTTTTTCTCTAACCATATGCATAGAGGCTAATTAACACAAAATCCTTTTTCCTTATTGAAAAAGGAGTCTTCAGGCTTTATTAGACGAACAGGAAAGCAATTAACTAAAGATTAAAGGGGCTCCATCTGCAGGAAGCATGATTGAAATTGCCAAAATGAGCAGGAGACAGGTAACAGAGGATATAACAAAAAGGGGACAGAGAAGGAGAGAATGAACAACAGAAGGTTAATATAAAAATTGCAACTGGAAATCTTTTCTTGACCTGTTGAAGTCAGCCAGAGGGGATAACTGCACAAGCTGAGGCAAAAGTCTATGGACTCTGTTTAGGTGAGATTATCTGATCATAATCATCCTTTCCCCCCCTCATAAATCTAAATTACACATATATGAAGACAAAAGTGAACGCTAAACCCAAAATCAAGGAAAGGTTTAAATCTAAGTTGAACTAAAACCTTACATTATTATCATGATAGAAAAAGGAATATGTAAAAGGCACTAACTTTATTCTTGACATCTCTAGCCTAGTGTTTATCCCTCTATCAGTCTTCACAGGAAGAGCTGTATCTCATAGGGAGTAGCAGCTTGGCATGTTTCTGAAAAAAGACTACAGGACAACTGTCAAAATTACTATCCTCTTTGACTCTCCTGTCTTAGGGTAACCCTGGCTTTGTAACAGATTATCTCTTCATACAGATTTCTAGCACTGGAACATTATTTAAAAGCCATAAAAGTAGCACAATTCTGACTGAGTGTATCTAACAAACTATATTCCAGCACAATCTGATGGAGCTGGAAGTCTAAACTTAGTCATACAACCAGGCCTTTTGCCCTATGTAAATTGCAATACATCTTAACTGCCTTACTTCTGTCCCCACAAAAGTTGGCATGTATCTGAACTCTTCCCTTGCAGCAGTTTCTACAGGATCAGGAAGGGTAAAAAAGGGAGCTATGGACTCATTAGAAGGTCGGTTAAGTCTCAGGGGGACCCAAGGTCCTTTGACATGTACTGCTAAAGCTGTCAAAGGTCCTGTCAATATTACATTACATATTAGATCTACTTAAAAGTTCATTTTGGCAGAAATATGCAAACGTGAACCACACTGATGAGCACATTGTATAGCTCCTACAACACCTTGGGTGGATTTTTCTGCCTGTGGCTCCATGACAGACCACTTCCTAAAACACCACAGCTCATATGCTCTCAGTGACTGGAGGGAAAGCTGACACCACAGAGCTTCTCAGGGATCATCAAAACCTAAGAGTTCCTTAAGATAGTGACTAATTTAGTAGATGAGCTGACCATGAAAACATGACAGTCAATCTGGCAGGTACAGTATCCTGTTAGTTCATCTCCGCTGCAGATAAAAATAGTCTGTATGTTGGATGAACAGCTTCTCCTTAATGATTCTATCTGGCCAGCACTGATATTACAACTGATATCACCAGAATCACAACAATAGTCCTAATAGAAGAGCCTATTCTCTTATCAATTCCCTTTTCTCTTCAGACAAAACAGAATTTAATGGAATAGTGTCATCTTTGTTAAAAATTGCAGGATACCACTTATCTATAAGATTGATAGTCTACTCAGCTGCTGTTTTCAGCTGAAACAGAAAGTTCTGCAAATCCCAAGTGAACAGAAAGGACAAAATTCATGGTGGTACTGGCAGCATTCCACTCACCTTAAGAATACATAGACTGCAACTAATCTAGCATTGATGCAATTCAAACACCTTTCTATGCTGTCAGATGTCTGTCAGAGACATCTGGTTGTCAGGTGTCTGCTGTAATTGCAACAGCTGTATGGGGACAAAGCAGAGATGGATATGAGGATGCAATGATCTAAAATTCTTCAGAGCCTGCAGCATATTCTTTATGGAGCTGAATCTTGAGCTACTTGGATGCCTCCAAGTTTATAAAGAGCAATAGTTATGACCTGGTTGAAAGGCACTGTCTGCAAGCAGACATAAAAAGGCCAAAAGAGGAAAGGCATTTCTGGAAATAGCAAAAAACAAGATCTTTCGTTTTGCTCAGAAAGGGTCACAGTGTCAAGAAAGCTGGCTAAGATATTGCATTAGATGTAGGTGCTGCAGGCAGGGAAGAGCTGGGATACAACAGGAACACCCCAGGAAGCAGCACAGGAGAAGCTGGGACCTGGAGTGATCATGACACCAGTGAGCTAAGCAGTCTCCTCACTGGCTCAATGCACTCTCACAGTACCCATGCAGTGCTAGGTTTTGATGTGACATTTAGACATTCAAGACTTCTGGATGTTCAGAATTGCAGATGAAACCACTGCAGAGAGCTCATTTGCAGCAAACTCATCATTTCACATGAAATTAAACTGTGCACTGTGTGAATCCAATAAATCTGACACAAAGGGCTATAGGATGCTTACACATATAAAGGCCTCCACAGAAAACAGGTTGGCACCTACATATTAAATCATGTAAGTCCTGAAGAGGTCTGATTTGACTGTGTATGACCAGAATAACCAAGCTTACCGCAGATGTTTAATTAGAATAGATACACATTTCTTTACAGGCAGAATTAGAAGCTGTGAAAAAGAGGGGCTCTGATGTGGCACTACTGGTTTTAGCCATCTTCCAAAACACAGTCCAGAACAGTCACTATACTGTACACTGACCTGTATATGCCTCATTACGGCTACCAACATAGTATTGTATTCCCTGCAGCCACTGCTCAGAATATGAGATACTGATATAATTTCCATTTTGAAGAAAAAAACCAAACAACAGTAACAACAATCACCTCAAGACAAAATAATACACCAAAACCACACAAATGCTCATTTGGAAGACACACTAACTGCTTTTCAACTAATATTATTCCCTTTCTTTTGGCAGAAGCTGTGCTAACTTGAAATTAAGTAGTCATCTATAACAAAAGCATAAAAGAGATGGTATCTATCTGTAGATATGACCCATGTTTCTTCTTTCCAAACAATAAGTCTGGGAATAGATTAGGATTCAGGGTCTGAAAAGAACATATTAAAAATGCTAAATAACATAACAGAATAGAAATTTCTATTTACGATATGTCTTCCACCATTCCCAAGATAAAGTTTGTGCATATTAAAAGGTCAAAGCAGTTTTTTTGCTTTTTAAATATAAAGGTAAGTTAAATGAAGCTTAGAGGAGGTGAAAGACATTAGAAAAGTACAATTCCTCTCTTGAAATTCGGTAAGGGACTAAATAACAAAAAAGGAGCTGAAATGCTATTGAGCTGCACAAGTTTTTGATGTGCTAATTTTGAGAGAGCACCTTGGCAGACGACATATAACCTTGCTCCAGTGCATTGTCCCCAGCTATTCCACAGCCTTGGCGACAAAGAGCAAGTGCAATCAAGCAAGCCTTAAGTCTTCATCCTTACAAATACCATTCAAGAATTTCAAATGTCACAACCTACGAACTGCTTACAGATATCATATTAATGAGTCATTCCTGTGTCAAAGGCTTAAGGCCAACCTTTCACAGTAACCTGCCTTCGCTGTTTGAATACCCAACTGTTTTTCTAGGGATGCTCTTGCAGAAGAGGCCGTGCCCCAGCCCCGGTCCCGGCCGGGCGCCTGCTGCCATCTCGCGGCATCGCATCCCCCGCTCAGCCCCGCACATCGCATCGCATCACCGGCTCAGCCCCGCACATGGCATCGCATCCCCCGCTCAGCCCCGCACATGGCATCGCATCCCCCGCTCAGCCCCGCACATCGCATCGCATCCCCGGCTCAGCCCCGCACATCGCATCGCATCCCCCGCTCAGCCCCGCACATCGCATCGCATCACCGGCTCAGCCCCGCACATCGCATCGCATCACCGGCTCAGCCCCGCACATCGCATCGCATCACCGGCTCAGCCCCGCACATCGCATCGCATCCCCCGCTCAGCCCCGCACATGGCATCGCATCACCGGCTCAGCCCCGCACATCGCATCGCATCCCCCGCTCAGCCCCGCACATGGCATCGCATCACCGGCTCAGCCCCGCACATCGCATCGCATCCCCGGCTCAGCCCCGCACATCGCATCGCATCCCCCGCTCAGCCCCGCACATCGCATCGCATCCCCGCTCAGCCCCGCACATCGCATCGCATCCCCCGCTCAGCCCCGCACATCGCATCGCATCCCCGGCTCAGCCCCGCACATCGCATCGCATCACCGGCTCAGCCCCGCACATGGCATCGCATCCCCCGCTCAGCCCCGCACATGGCATCGCATCCCCCGCTCAGCCCCACACATCGCCCGCCCGGCCCCGCGCACCGCCCGCTCCCGGCAGCCGAACACGGGGAAGGAACATCCCCAAGGCTTTGTCCGAACACGGCTGCGGTACAAATTGAGATCACCGATGTGCCCTCCACTCTCCGGAAGGCAGAGCAGCAGCAGCTCAGGCGGCGCAGGGTGACTGCCCACCTCACCTTTCCAGCCCAGAGAAGGACCAAGGTGTGCTCCAGGCACTGCTGGGTTTCCTCGGCACTGACTCCCCACCCAGGGAGATACTCAGCCTCTCTCCTCAAAAGCCAGTGCAAACCTGAAAAACCTTATTCCTCACCAACCCCAAGATGCCCCTATAGAAAGATTTTCTTTCTGCTGCTCTGCTTGCATCCACAACTCCAAAAGTGAGATTTCTTCCAGGCTCAGTCGTCTTCGGACTCCTCTTCCAAAGTCTCCTGGTCCAGAGAAGAGGATGTGGCATCATTATTATGCTGTGACTGTACACTGCCACAACTACAGCCCTACTTCCCTTCCTTCCACACACACTCAAAACACTTGCCCAAAGTATTTCATTCTTTATACCAAGGCAAAGACAAAAACTGTTTTTTAAGGAAGTGAATGCTGTAGGAATTATCCTGTTCCTTTCACATACATGTAGTATAAGGCAGTTCAAAACAAAAGCAACAGCCCGAAGCACTTTCATGAGTCTTGCCATGGTTACCTTGTTATTCTTATTAATTTTATTTATTGTTTCATTATGTTTTGCTCCAAAGTTAGAAAGTGTAGTTCCAAAGGCAGCAAGCCCCTTTGGAGCAGAGAAACCAGGATTTGGTAATGATTTGAATTTAGTTACGTTACCTTCAATCTCTCCAAACAATTTAATGACTAAGGAGAAAACAATCCAAGAGCACCAAACTTCAAATGAAAAGGGAAAAAACTCAAAAACAAACAACACAAGAAAAGAATAAACTCTTCACTTCTAATTCAGGTACACAGAAATAGTGAGAAAACAGAACTGGACTGAAGTTCTTGAGCCATTTATCAGATGTCTAGTGCAGGGACAGAAATATTACTTCTGGCAGTTGTTTCTCTAATCTATCTTTAAGGTATAAATATAAGAGGATCCACATTGCTCCTGCCCAGATCTCTTCTTTTCTTTTTCAAAATTTCCCTCCAGAGCACTCCATAACCAAAATCTGAATGCCCAAATGCAGTGTTTGGATCACCTCATCCTCCAGAAAAAAAAAACAAAACTGACCCAAGAGTATCAAATGCCAAGAATTTTAAAAGCAGCTTTCAAAACAGAAACAAACAAAAAAATCTACTTCAAAAATTAGGGTTTTAAAGAAGCTAATATGATAAGCACATAGATAATTCGGGATAGCTCAACCACAGTCAAACAGTAAATTATTAAAAAATTAACTGGGAACTACACAGGTGAGTAATGGAAACACAAAAATTACAGCAAGCACCTTCAACAAGGGAAGAGACTTTTTATTAAATAATAAGATAATTGTCTTGTAGCTGTGATAATGTAGCTATCAAAATGACATAGTTTTATCCCTTCCCTCTTTAACAGAACCTTACTTACATATTAAGCCTTACTTCTCAAAAAATGTTTAAAAATATAATAGGAATTCTACTACTTTTGGATGATATTGCTGTGCATTATACTGGTGTAGGAAAACAATCTATTAAGATGAGAAAATTAGCTCTAAGATACAAAAACATTTTTTTTCCAGCTTTTCAAGATGCAGAAGTATATTAGTCTGTTAGTAGTCTTGTTTTGAAGCCAAGAATGCTAATAGTTTGCTGGACACTTTCAACCATTCTGGGTCAGCCCACAGCTGTGCAGGCACTCAGTTTCAAAGGCTCCTCCACACTTCTCAGTACATTTCTCCAAGACTAAATTTCTTTCTGAATGTCTCAGGCAAAACATCACTAAGTACCTGACTCTGCATTGCTGCAATCAGTTACTTGCCTCAACATTTACAGAGAAAACAAGGAAAGCAAACATCCTACCACTGCACCCAGATAAGGTAACACTAAACTGAAAGACAGCTTACTGAAAACAAAAATTTGAAAATAATTCTTCAAAGTTAATATGTTCAGTATCACTTTAAATGGTAGAAAAGCAAATTCTGGATTTAAAATAATGGTAAATAAACAGTAACTCAGAATAGCAAATGTCAGATGAAGTACAGTTTATGAGGTGTTTGTTATAGTGCAAAATAATGACTTGCACAAACAAGCACCTTGTTTTCCTGGCTTGTATTAATGCAAACTGCACCTGAACCTAGGCCTAATCAACCCATCCACCACCTAATCTACTACCAGTATGACACCATGCAGAGAAATGTCTCACTGAGCTTGGAAAGCCATTACCACTTTTATACCTGAAACAAATTAGTCATCTCATTATCTGTCAATATCATGAATGTATTTTTGTTGGAAAATGCAGCTTTACACACTCCATTTTAGGCTCATTCATTCTTAGGCAGTTGTTCCTTTAAAGAGAGAGTAGCAGTTGAAATTTTGATGTAGGTTATGAAGGAAACTGATTACAATTTACACATCTATTTCAGTCTAAGATTCACCCCACCTGCCACAAGACAGCAACTTCAAACAATCCCTTTGTTTGCTGCAGAAAGTCACAAGCTGAGAACTGCAAAACCTCAACATCCTGGGGAAGAAAGCATCTGAGCAACAGAGTGAAAAAAATGTAAGCACATGTACACATAAGATCTGCTGCTAACCCTGGGCTGTGCTTTTTGGTCTCTGCTCTGCCACCAAGCCCACTCAACTCTTTCAGATAGCATCAAGCTGTGGAAAATCATCAAAGCAGACTGTTTTGCCCCTAATAAAGGAGCTCTCAGGTTCAAAGCACATAAGTAATGTGAAAGAGCAAATTCAGCTCAGCCAAGAGAGCTGAACCAGCTAGCACTGGAAAGGCTTATGCTGAGAACACTGACCAGGTACATCCCAGTTGCCCCAGATTGAAAGAGCAGAAAAGCATCAAAACAGAAAACACCAGTATTATCAGATGCTAACAAATTAAGTGCAGTGGATTATTGACACAGAGAACCTCAATCCTATCTATAACTGAGGCAAAACCACCATAAAATCTAGTTCTGAAGGGTAACATTAGAGCAAGATGAAAAAGCACACTCTCCTCACCCATCCAGATTTTGAAACAACCATGACACTGAAACAATACATAGTTCCATGTTTTGCAGAAAAATACGTTTGGACCACATGCTATCAAAGGCTCAGGTGATCTTCATTTCCCACTAAATCATCCAAAGTCAGTGGCAATTGTTTCCTAATTTGAGACATCATTCCAAACACACATTTCTATTAAGATGATCAGTATCTTGATAATACCCAAGGGGATGAATGAACCCAAACTAGCTTTTCAAATTACATCCCACCTTGTCTATATGAAATTACTAATTTAAGACTGTAACTGATGGATTTTGTGAAGCAAGCTCCCTAAAAAAGGGACCCTGTGATGCCCTTTTCAAGATGAGCAGAGAACCTTTTTACCCAGCCAGCAGTCCCTCTTGCAAGTCTCCTCATTAGCACAAAGACTGCAGTTTCTCCATTAGTAAAATCATTGAGGGTCTGTTCTCTACCCGTCATGCTCCAAACACCACACTGCTCTGCCTTTGGTTAACCAAATGATGTATTTCTCTATTCAGCAAAAGGAAATGATGTAAAATACCTGCCCACAGCTCTTTCAGCCACCACTCAAAACTGACCTTGCTTTCTAAGTACTTCAAGCACCTGAATAGTTACACAAATCCTTCATGCATTGGATTTAAGTTCATCTGAAGAGAATCCAATCAAAAACTAATGGTTGTAAATGAGCACCAATTAAGATTTCTTTATTCTCCTACAAAACGGAGGAAACTAAAAACCAAGCACTACAAGGACCTCAAACCTAACATTTCTGACATTTTAGACAGAAACCTAACATTTCAGACAGAATAGACACATAAAACGTAAAATCAGAAACCACTCTAAAAACAAAGAAAAAAAAACCAAAACAAAACAAAAAAAACCAGGAAGACCAACAATCTCAGCTGAGAGACAATTTAAAAAAACAGATGATTCTGAGACACACACAATACTAGACTTCAGCAAGTCTGGTAGCACCATATCAGTGAGATTCCCTTGTTGGTAAATTGAGTTCATGTCCCTGAAGTTAGCCTCTCAAGCCTTAGCAGTAGAAGACATATATCACTACAAAAACCAAAAAAAAAAAAAAACAAAAAAACAAAACAAAACAAAAAACCTAAAACAGACTTACATACAAAATATTTAGATAATCCCAAAAGTTTTCTGTAAAGTGTCTCACATTCACTCTAAAAAAAAAAACTCTTTTAACAAGACTCAACACTAATTCTGAAGGTCCACCAAAGAGGCTACATTTCTCTCTGGCTAGTTTAAGTGAAACAAGCCAAACCAATGTGCCCTATTAATGATGCAAGACTGCATGTTAACTAAAAACTCATATCCAGTGTGCTGATGAGCAGAAAACATGCCATTGATATAGGAGTAACTTCATCTTCACATATTTCAAAATGCAGATTACACACTTACCCAGAACAGACAGCAGAAACTACAAAGATAGAATAACTTCATTTCTCAATTTATCTCATGTTTGCATTTCAATTTCCCAATATTAATCTGCAGGCACTCAGGAACATGACTTCATATGAACTTGCATTAACAGCCTAATGTCTTCTTTTACAAAAGAATAAACAATGGTTATGGCAATTCCTTTTTACATCCAACCATGAAAGCAAGGAACCTTCAGCAGCCATCAATGTTATTTCCAATGGAAAACTAGGTAATCCTATTTTCTTGTAAAAAAAATATTCAGCATAGACTATCTTCTTGTAACAACAGGAGTTCCTCAGTTAAGGAAGAGATTCCTTCACAAGGAACAAAAGGCTGGTATGAGCAGTATTTGCCAAAAATACAGCAAGTTGACCACCAGTGTGAAGTGTTCACCCCACAAGTGCCAAATTTTAATTAAAAAAAATCCAAAAAACATTTATTACAACAGAATATTACAAACAACTAGCTTCAATAATCAACAAATAAAACTTTACAAAATGCAAACAATGTAATTTTCAATTGTGGAGTGACAGATATCCCAAGTTTACAAACACAGCATCTTTCTGTTTATGCCCACTTAGAAATCATTTCCAGTCTGCTTTATTTTCCATCAAATACAGTACATTTATCCAAACAAAAGCATGTACATTCAATATAGAACATTTTGAGCAAAGCTACAATCTCAGTTCCCATTCACAGTATTTTTAGTGCAATGCACTAACAGGCCAAATAGTTCTCTATCCATAAAAGCATTTTTACTCCTGATCTTGTGATCAACATTTAGATATATTTTATACAAAAAAAGTATATATGAACACGAGGCACCTCCCTAAGTAAGGGAGTGAACCGATATAAAAAACATGGCATTTCTTCTGATGTACAATACCTTTCAAATTGTAGCAATTTGACACAAATCACTAAACAAAATATTTTCTAAAAGGTAAAAAATAAAAAATATACAAACAAAAACCCCCCTCAACAAAAAAACCCCAAAACAAACCTCATGATTGCATGAAACCTGCCAAGAACTTCATAATGGTAGGCATGCAACTGTTTTACTACAATCTTGATTAAAAGGTTAAAAAAAGGTATCTAAAACATTTTCCAATTACACAAAGTCAAGTGCTACCCACAGTGGTCATTTACAATTTTGAGAGAAAATATATTTTGAGTTTCTCCCAAACTATCCTCCCTTTTTATTAATATTTCATGAAATAAGCTAACATTATAAGTGGTTGTGCACAGATTGTCTATAATACATCAGCAAATATTCACTACCTTCATATTAACATTAGTGTGTTGATCTTTCAAAAATAAACTGAAAAAATAAACTGCAACTATCATTAAAGTGCTTGTGTATAAATTTTTTTAAAAAAATTAAAGGATATAGGAATGTGGATATTCTTGTAAACTTCCTAGACGTTTACAAAGTTTTCCTCTGAACCACATATGGAAACAAAATGGAGGTCTTTGAAGCAACTTCAGCACACTGAAATTCAGAATGTCCTTGAACTGGGAAATTAGTCAATATGAACAAACAGAATTTATGGCAAATACTAAAAATTAGTAGAATTCAGCCATTAACACTACATTGTTTGCTCTTATACATTCATTTGGAATAAATTTAAAACAGTATATAACACAACATTTACCAAAGTAGGATATCACATCCAAGTCTGAGCTGTCCATCAATTAGCACTACCAGGGAGGACCAGGATGCACGATGAGTTTCCTGAAGATTTCCTAAATGAGGAAAGACCACCTTCTTCCACAGCTGCTGTTCATTACCTTGTCTCTCTTTTTCAATTTCAGGAAGTTTGTTATATACTGGGTCAAACTACAACTGCATAGAGAGAACTGCTAATTTAGAAGCATCTGCATTTCACTTCAGCTACTTCAGTGTTCTGGGAAGTGGTACTGTCCTACAAGCAGTCAGAATGATTATTAATGTAATATGAAAAAAAAACCAGCTTATGAAGGTATTTCCTCCTTATAGTACCATTATCAAGAATTAGCAGTTCCAACAACAAACTAAAGTCTTTTTCATTCAAATGAACTTCAAACTTCCCGAACATCACTTGAACCTATCTGAAGAGAAATGGGAATAAATTAATACTTTGAGTTTACCCACATAATTGTTTTAAACTACACAACATAAATAATTTATCAAGTTAAATTTTTAATTCTTATTCAAAATGCAGAAGTCATTCTCCCTCTAGAATTCAGCATAATTCAGGGTTCAACTCAGTTCATTTTTGAAGTTCAGCCTAATTTGGTCAGGATTTATTAGAAAGTCACAAAAGCACCACATCACAATTTAACATAACTAGGTGGTTATTCACTGTGAAAGTTGAACTCAAATCAAATCACCTCCCAGAAAATAGCATTTCAGAGTTGAAATATAGAACAAGGCACATATACTTAGTTTTCTTGTTACCAAATATGCTGGAAAAGTGATTCTGAATAAGTATGTTGAAAACTCCTGCAACTATCACTACAGTATCCCTTCATCATACTTTTCATCATAATCCCCAGCCTTCAGCCATCAGTTGGTCATTTTGAAATACAAAGTGACTGCACACAAATATTTTCTTTTTTAAAAGGTCCTCTAAAAATAGGCCACCTTGAACATGAAGACTATGGCAAACAGAATAACTACAAATACAACCCCTCCAAGTGTAAAAAATTCCCAGAGTACCACATAACTAGAAGTTTAGAAAATTCTAGACCAGACTTCAATTCATATCAATGCTTAAAGCAAAAACTTTGATAAGATTTGAACAATTTAAAAAACTGAATAATCACAAGTCTCCAAACCTGGGCTTATATAAATAAGCATTAAATGAATGAAATTGTAAATCTGATGAATTTGCAGGCACCTAACCCAAAATGATTTTAAATCAAAGTGACAAAGCAACCAAATTATATTATTAAAACCTGTTGTATGCACTTTTGTTGATAGTGTGTAGGCAATACAAAACAAAAATTTAAATTCACAAATGCTAATTCCAATAAATTCATAGAGATTTTTTCTGTTATCAGTTTTTACTTTAGTACTTTTAGTACTTCTTCAAGTGGTCACAGCAAAGTTAATTAAATGAGTTAAGTTATTCAAACCGTACAAAATTATTGTTAATTTTAAAAAATTACTATTTTAAAAATGTATGTGTATTAGCTTGATTACAACAGATGCCTTAAGACAGTTTAAAGAGTTGACTTAGTACAGTTTAATCTACATTCCACCTTTCTACAATGACAAATTTAAATTTTAACTCTTTTCCAAAACACTAGAAAAAAAAAACAAACCAACAAATTTGACATCTACTTTTGCATTTAAGCCACTAAACCATAAAATCTATGGGAAAATATGTTTTCAGCAATAAATCAATAACAGCAAAAGAAATGCAGTGGTATTACTGTTTGTTTTTTTTTTTTTTTTAAAAAAAAAGACAAAACATTTTTTCTTTTTCCTCACCAGACAACAGCTTTAGATCTTGTACTTCTGCCTTTGGTTTTACTTTCTTCAGGTGAATGAGATACATTTGCTTTGTGGGTTTTCTTATGATGTTCTAGAAAAGCTTTTCTGGCAAATGCTTTCCCACATTTATTGCATCGGTGCAGAGAAAAGTTTTTTGTCACTTTTACTTCAATGCCAACATCAGCTCCTTCATACTTTTTACTGGGAGAATTAGAGGTGACATCCTGTTTTGAACCAATCTGTTTTGTTTCATCCCTCTGAGAGCCTCTTTTTGTCACCTTATTTAGAACAAGATCAATTGGCTTCTTTATTGCTCTTATTTCTAAACTTGCAGTTATTTTCCCCAGGTAGCGGGGTGACTTTTTATGAACCACAGTTATGTGTCTTATCACATCACGCTTGCGGCGCGTTTCGTAAGAGCAGAGTGGACACCTGTAGTATTTAACATAAATATTATTTCCGTCTGTGTGTAATTCAATGTGTTTTGTTAAATTCTGTTTGGAAGTAAACTGGCGCTTACAGAGTTTACAGTAAAGCTGCTTGAAGTCAAAGCCAGCTGAGAGTTTTGGCTTCCTGGTTTTTTGCTGGCCACCTGCAGCAGATGCATTGGTTGATTTAGGGGTTGATTTAGTGGCTGATTTGCAGGTTGATTTAGTAGTTGATTTAGAAGTTGATTTAGGGTTTTCAGGGTCCTGTTTGACCTTATTTTTCTGTGCTGATGGTGTGTTCTTTCTCTCATTTGAATGATTTGTTCCCTTTAATTCATTCTGTGGAGAAAGCGCAATGGAAGGGGGTGAAGGTTCTACAGAATCTGCTGGTTCAACTTTTAGTTCTGTGCCATTGGTAGTATTGTTGGGTCCTTTCTCTCTTTTAGAGTTCTTCCCAGAAAGAGTTATCTTGTGAACAATTTGCATATGCCTTTTCAGCATTATTTGTGAACTATATTTTCTCTTGCACAGAAGGCATTTGCATGCACTTAAATTGTATTCAGCCTTTGAAGACGACTTTTGTTTTCTGGTCTTAAAAGATTTTTTAGCAGAAACTGTATCCAAGAACAAAGGTTGCCCAGGTTTTGTAGCTATATCAGGAGTAATGGAATCCCTCCTTAATCCTCTATGAACTTCATCAAAATGCCTCCTTACATTGGCTTTTGTGGCAAATGATTTGTAACACACAGGACAACTTCTACCTAACGTTACGAGAACATTCTTATTTCGTCCTTTAGCAGAGCACTGGTTTGGTTTCTTTTTTGTTTCTATGTACTTCTTTAGCTCTTCCATCTTTTTTTTGTGTACTTTTCGAATGTGCCGACGTACACTGCGTCTTGAATGAAATTCCTTCCTACAGAGGCAACAAATCAACTGGTGGCCATAATCAGAATTCTCCAGAGAGTCCAAGTCAGGATTTACTGCTGGCGGCTGTTCTTCAGGAGTAGATATCACCTTGTTTGTAACAGGATCAGCAGGAGGTAATTCTACAGTCTCCCCAGCTGGGACTGGGGCTGGAGCTGAAACAGTCTTGGGTTGCTCAGTGCTGGGTTCCTGTATCTGTACTGGAGCTTGATCGGAGGTATGGCTACTTTCTGTGTTCTCATCTGGGCTATCAGTCCTTGACACATATTGAAATACAGCATTTTGATTAGTTTCTATAGGTTCCAAAGTAATTATATATTCTTGCTTATCTACCCTTGGATAGATTGCTTCAAGAAGGTCATTTATGGCTTGACTCTGCTTATCTTTTGTATCTGGGAGGTCTGTGAAAAGAGGAAAAGTATTTTTAAAATCATTTGGTATTTTCCACTTACTTAAATTTCAAAGTAGATTTTAGCCACTACCTGAATTCTGTCTTCAAAATTCCACAAATCCTCTTTTGTACTCTCTGAACACTCAAAGGCTTTGAGTAATCATCACAAATTGCCTTTTTATTAAAAGCCAACATCGGAAATAACCCTCCTGCGTGCTAATATGAAAGCCACCTGAACTAAAAATTTTTATGACTGGAATTAAGCTGGTCTTTAAAAAACTGTGTCAATTGGCAAAAATAACATCATTCAACTGAGCTTGTTCTGCAGGTGTGCAACTAAGCCTGAAGTATCATTAAAAACCGATTTTCCTACTGCGGGATACAGGCACTCTCAATAAAGGAACCTAATTCTGGAAATAAGCTCTTCTCTGAGAATTCTGAACAATCCTTACCAAAGAATGAAACATCTGTGTAACCTGAACACTGCATGAAGATATAAGTAGATCATATTTTACAGGTCTCAGCAACATTCTCTTTTTAAATGCCAAATTAGTTCAGTGCTATAGTTCCCAGTGTGACACTCAAAACATCTGCAATGGCACAACTAGGAAGCCAGGGTAATACAGCAAAAAGGTGAGATGACACAGTTCAAATTATTGTGGATAATTTTAAAGATGTGAGTCCTGGTAACAGCAAATTATAAAAACAGTCAGTATTACTCCTTCCACATACCCAGCAATACATGGAAAGTGTCAGTACAAACAATAGGCTGTTTTGCTGCTCCAAACCCATTTCTTAATACAGAATTTTTAACAGCCTCTACAGTCAGTTTCAAAGAAGCCTATCTACATAGTTTTTACCAAGAGTAAAATGTCCTTTCTATTCTATACCATCTTTTAAGACTACTTAATGACTATACTGAGCACCATGATTTTTCTCTCCATGGTGTGTTGAACTTTTATTCCTGCCTCTTGTTCACTATCCTTTATTTATTGAAAAATCTCCCACTTAGTTCAGTAATTGTACTCAATTTTATATAAAGCACAAGTATTTATACAGTTTTATTCAGAGTGTGTAGTATTACTCCTTTTATTTGCACTTCTCTTAGTTAACAGTAGAAGTTATTTTATTTGTATGTTGCTTGCATGTTATTTCATATTAACATATAAAAGTTAATCAGAAAGTTAAATGAAGGCTAGAATGCCAGGAGCTGGACATTAAGTCTTTACTCTGGGTAATCTTGCTTTGCTTAGAAACTCTAAAGTCACATGCACTTCTAACCTTGCTTTGAAGCTACAAGTCACCCCTTCTCACAGGGAAGCTCTGTGACTCTTTACTGTCCAAGCAAGCTCAGTTAAGGAAGGTGACAGTATCAGCCTTTTCACATTTTCCCTTCAGCTGATACTGTGTGTGAAAAGAATCAAAGTATATCTCTGTTCCTAATTTTTGAAATATTGAGGCAGGAAGGCATTAATCAGGAAAGAAAACTCCTCATTGCATCTATATTAATCTAGTTAAAAGATCAAGATAATTAGCTTTACCAAATATTTTTGAATGCTGACACATTTCCAAATTAATAAACTTTACTCAGATAAACAAAAAGTCGTCAGTGGAATGAGACTAAAACAAATTTATTTTTCCATTAAAAATATATTTCTTGGCTTTTTCCTAATCATTTAAGCTACTTCTTTTAATAATAAAGTTGATTTTCTACAACAAATACATTGGGTTAGGCATGATTATGTAAGGTATGTTAGAGCAGCAAACAGTCAAGTGAAGCAAGTGAAAGAGAAAGCATTATTCAAGCACAGATCCTTAAATAAAAGGGTAAACTTCTAGTCTGTGTTTCATATTGACTAAGACCAAAAGACTGCATCCATGACACAAGCACTGTAAGGGCTTCCTCAACAGAGGAGATTATTAAGAATATTGACCCAGGTCACTTCACAGGAGCAGCCAAAGTCCATCAGAGCTATGATGGACTAAAACCAAAACACTCTGTTAGAGCCACTCTTTTCTGTGAGATTAGTTTCTCAGTCCTTTGACATGCCTTTGGTATCTTTCACAATGAAGTACAGATGGGAAAGAAAGAGGGGAAGAAGGAATGGAAAGCATTAAGAGTGGCAAATGTATAAAACTAGCTATCCAATTATAATATTGGCATGGCTCTTGGTTGTTAATTCATATAAAGTCATTGCTGTAGTTCCTTCAATAACATAGAAGTGATCTACATATGTTACTAGAGAAATTTAGATCCACCTCTTTTTTTTTTTTATGGCGTTTTTGTTTAATGTATGTTTGTGTAAATGGTAAAGAAAGATAAGTTTTTCAACTTCACATAGCTTTACTAAGCATTTAAGTTAATAATACTTACTATCATCCATCTGCAGACTTGGAGGACAATAAAACTTTTTATGAGTGATTAAATTTGGTAATCCTCTGAAGAGACTCCGGCACAATTTGCACTCAAAAATGGTGTCCACATCTTTTAACAAGATATGTTTCAGCTGTTTCGTTCCTGTAATAAAAGAAATGTTACACTTAAGGAAGGTTTTCTGTTCATCTCTTAATTCACACCATCCCATGAAAGTGGAAATATTTTATACCATGAATAATTATAACAGCATTTTATCTTTTGCTAATGCTACTTTATCATTTGTACTGTAGGTTTATGATGCATGCTCCAAATTTCATTATGAAGACAAAATTATGATGAAAAGCCCCCTCAAGGATGTTACATATGTAATATTACAGTTCACAGAGAAAGTGAATTGCAATGAATTACATTAAAAACTGACACCTAACATTAGGAAAGAGTTCTTACTATGGTATTTGGTTGTTGCAATACAATTGCCCAATAGGAAAGAGCAAGCACATAGAGCATGTAAAGAAGCCTGTAGTATTTTTTCTTGAGGGTTATCCTACAGTGCTAAGAAAACATGACACATACAGCTATTTCACATAGGAACAGCACCTGGTAAGGCAAAAAACTAAAGGGTAAAATAGATCAAAGAGAAAAACTAACAGGTCAAGAAATGTTACTATGTAGGTATCTGACCCTAGCCCAAGATGATGAAATTTTAGGTGAGATATGTAGGCATATTCTCAGCCTGATGAAAGGAAAATACATACAACTTAAATCTGAAAGATTTCTATTAAAACATAGATAGCATGATAAAATATGCCAGCTTTCCAGACTACTTTGGGGTGTATACAAAGATAGTTAGATCTAGCATTGTTGAAGTATCCAGCCCATGTCACTTTTATACACTTCAAACTTACTCCTTCATTTCTCATCTCATGAAAATTATGAATGAAAGGCCTAAAATTAGCAATAGATTACAAAATTATGCTTACGCACTCCAAATTAGAAAAGAGCACTAACCAAATTTAGCTAATTTATCTATCTTTTTCTTTGAATTTAATCACTCAAAATTAATCAAGCAAGCAAAAATATAACAAAACTGGACCATGAGTCAATAATATCAAACACCTATGTAACAGCAGCAGCAAGACATTCTTCAGACTGAATTACAAGGTCAAATGTTCTGACATCTCATCACACTTAAGAATTCCTTTCAAAGATCTAAATCAGTCACACTTCAGAACCATTTTCTAAATTAAAATCTTTCAAATAATAATTTCATAATAACCAACAGTTCTTCAATACAAATGGGCCTTATAAAAAAAAAAAATCATTTCTTGGTGCAATAATAGTACTAAGAAGCTTTTTAAATATGAGTTTCAGCTAAGCACAGTGTCTTCTTCAACCTTAAAAATGGTATCCAAACTTGACCATCAGAGGCTCCCAGAGTTTTTGTCCCTTCCTGTGCCTTCCCACGTCATATCCACTGCTCTTTCTTTGAGTGTTACTAACCTCACCTTCATTTGGCCTACATTTTTACAAACGAATTACTAGACAAATATTTAGATATTGTACAATTTTTGTTGCTGAGTTTCCCCCAAATGCAAGTTTTTTATTCAGATATCACCAACGAGCATATGGATTTCTGCATATAAAGAAAATGCAGCTGAACAAAACTGAAGATGCTTCCTGCAGATAAAATTCCATGCTGTTCATGCATGCCCTAGCCACAAACCTCAGTCTCAAAAAAAAAAAAAAAAAAAAAAAAATTCTTCACTATTACCCAATCAAGGGACATACAGGTTCCTCATTCTCACGCCTGTTTCATTGGTATTCAGTCTCCTGTTCAAGACTGAAATGTTTTTTTCTAATACAAATTACTGGATTTAAGAATTACTGGATGAGATTAAAAGATTTATGACATATTGGAGATCATATTATATGACATGGTAGTCACACTGGCTTCAAATCATTCTTACGCAACTGTGAAACTTTTCACAGGTGGGAGTAAAGAAAAATAATTGGTTCTTTTGAATTTAACTGTAGACATTCAGAAACTTCTGGAAACAGCAAAAAAAATTAAAACATCCACTGGCTTTGTGGACACAACAGGCAGAGGAATGCAAAATCATCTCCCTATTCTTCACCAATGGCAGATTGTGGCAACAAGTTAATTTTCTGCCAGTACATGCTGCCTCCAGCTCCTTGGAGAAGATTTACTGAAGTCTTCTCTATTTTGTAGTTACATCTAACTGTATATTGTGATTGGAATGCAGCTGATACCATGTCAAATTCTGCTAAAATTTGCAAATGTTGATGAATAACATCAAAGTCATAAGAAACCAGTACAGAATACCAGTAATAAATACCTTCCTATCAGAAATACCTATATGTATGCCTTTTGCAAGCAGTTTCTTTTTTAGAAAAAAACAGGTTCAAATTCACTTTCTAGTCTTAATGCTTTGAATGACAGAAGTCTTTAATAAAATCACTTAAACAGTTATGTACAATACTCTGTCCAAAATTTCTTTTCCTTTACCACAAGAATCAAACATTCTTTTTCCATAATGAAATGTTGCTTGTTCAAAACTAGTTGATAAAATCTTTGTCTCAAAGTCCTCTTGCCTTTTGCCCAATCACCCTGATGCAGGTGACTGATGATATCAAAGTAAGCTATTAACTCAATACCTGCCTGGAAGGATGATCTGGAAGTAGCTCAGTGACAAAGTACCTGCAACTAGTTTGTGCTATTACTAGTAGATACTCTAATCTGTGTCAAGCAAAAGAAGCCTTTCACACATATCTGAGGCTTCAAGCAATCTCAAGCAAACCAAAAAAAGACTACTAATGAATAATCTCACATTCTGTTTTTGTATTAAGTTATTGAAACACTAGTGGAGAATTTAAATACTGTGCCCTTTCATAAGACTCAGATCAGCCACACATCTCATTGCACAGCAGTACTGTTTTTAATATGTGACACATTTCATACACTTAAAAGCTCTATGTGAAAAAATCTAGAAACAAATAGATAGTAGCACTAAAGACCAAGAGTTGTGAAAATAAAATGTTTGGTTTGCCACATCAGAAGCGTAGAAACAGCTTGAAAACTCTGAAGGTTTCAATTTTCCCTGGCACACTGCCCCAAATGCTTAGCTGCTCATTGATTTTGGGAGGTGTAATACATCGCAATCAAGGAACACCTTAAAAGCAATTTAAGACATTCAAGAGGAAGCATTCTCTTTACCTCAGGAGTTTTATGATAAACTCATTGATAATAGCAGCAGAAATGACATAAAGCAGAGCAACAAACTTAATTTCCAAGGTTTTGGAAGGATAACTATACAGCTAGACCTGTATATTCATTACTTTCTATGAAAACCTTTATTGAAAGGAACAGGCCATTCCAAAAATCTACAAATATTTTGCAAATACCCATAAAGTCAGGTGCTGGTTATTTTAACATATTAAATAAACATAACTCTTTTAACAAGGCAATGAACTTCTTAAGGGTCAGGCATGGTGTCCTACCTGATCGGAAACACTCGATGATTTGTTGAATACCAGACTTTGATGTTTGCAGAGGCTGCTGCAATAATGGAGGATCACCAGGTTCCAACAGATGCACTGAAATATATAAAAGGGTAATAAGCTATTAGAAAACACTCAGCTGATTTCTGTAATTCAGGAATTTTCCATACATACAGTAAGCTAGCTAAAAAGAACAGTCAGGACTACAGTAAAAGTAGCCTTACCCTAAAATTTTCACTTATATTGAACTAAAAAGCAGTCAACACTGACTTTTCCAGCCATGATGCCTTCTGACAGTTTGCTGTCATTTTGATCACTGAAAAAATGTGTATTCAAAGCTATGTGTAACAAACACAGAAATATATAAATTTATAAAACCGAATTAACTCACTAGAAATGTATGTCAATTAATGTAATTCCCTAGAACAACCTACTTTACTCCCATTGTTAAAACCAAATGACATGTATAGAGCATTACCAAATACTTCACTAGATGATTTCAATGTTGCAGTATGCACTTAAACATTGAAGCCAAATTGAAAGTAGCAATGGTAAGAAAAAAGCACAAGCATAGCTGCATAGCATATTAAAAAAATACTATCATAGTATTTTAACCACAAAAATAACATTCAATAAACTCTTCAGGCTCAAATAAACTGCTGAGGGAATACTCTATTTCTGATGTTTCATTCCAGATAATAAGCTATTGGAACTAAAATATATATTAATCTTATATTAATGCTTAGCCATTCCAATATGCAGTATTTATACACATGAAAATTAATAGCACTTCACTGCTGTATATAGATATGGCAATTAAGTTTTGCCCAGAGGGAAACCCAAATTTACAGGAATAAGAACACTTATTGAAACATGTGTTTGCAAAATCATTAGTGAAATTTTCTTTTATATTTCTTATTGATTAAACAGCCAGTCTGGCACTTAATAAACTGGCTCCCACCTTAACAATTTTGCTTGATTTTAACCCCATTTTAAAGTTTTAATTTCTAAATGAAGCACTGAAATCTATAAGAAATCTGTTTTTAATAAAGGCCTGTTGATAGTATAAAACTATCAAGAGATAATAAGTGCAAAAGACATAAACAAATTTTGACAGGAACACTGAACTAAAAGATAAAAGGTTATAAAAAGCTGAAAAGAACATTAGAAAACAAAGCACTGTACAAAAGGACAACAGAATGAACACTCCACCCAACTATGCTGGTTCCATAATATATAATTCATACAAACACACAACAACCATGACAAATCAGCTAATCATTTGGGGATCTCTAACACAATGACATATTGTATTCTACTAGCCTACTCCCTGCACTTCAAAATGAAACATTTTGGTTTGTATAAAGCCTCCAATATGCATGTACAACACCTACTGACATCAAGAGGAGTAACACAGGTGAAGCAGACTTAACACATCACTGCTCATTTGTCAGGCAAGAAAAATATTTTCATTTTTTTAAAGCATTAGAACAACTCAAAACCATTTCATCATGAACACCAAGAAATGTTTCTACTAACTGAACAATAGCTGCTCTCAAATTACATTTCCTTAAAGGGGCATAATCAAAGTCACTATGTCCACACTTTCATCACTCAATTCCTCAAAATGATGTCTTTCTTCTCAAAACAAAAGTGAAAGCATCCAAATAAACTCTGCAACAAGGCAAGAGGAAACAAAATTGCCTTTAAAATACCAATTATAACACTAAGCAGAATATTTTCAAAAGCATCTAATAGGTTGGTTGAACCTTCAGAATATTCATTATAGTTCCCACTGATGGCATCTTCTGCATCACTCAGGCATGGAATGTTAAGAGTTGTTCTGGGACTTCATGTTTTCCTCCTCTGGGACTAAGATCTTCAATTTCAACAGAATTCACCAAAGAATACAGAGTGAAAATATAAACAACAAATGCAAATGATTGCCAGAAACACCATTTTACAAAAAAAAAACCAGAGAACACTGCATTTTTTGGAAACAAAATGGTCAGTTGTTTGATATAACTTCTTGTCTTCCTCTGCTGACTGCATACAATGCCCATGTGGTGGCCTGAGGATCATCCCACACCCAGGAACTAAAATATTGTCTTCCTGAAATAATTTTAAGGCGACAGTTCAAGGATACAAAAAATACATTTCCAAACAAAATTCAGAAACTTTTTGTACCTAGAGCTCACACTAATGGCACACATTCGCAACCCTCACAACAGTTTCTGCGAGCTTTTAATGCAGGAGCATTTTAATGCCGAAGCACCACAGGCCACTATACCTGGTTCGCAGCATCCATGGTGATGGTGGTCAGTCTGACAGCACTTGTCCCTTAGAGGCATTTTCCGTGCGCACGACCTACTTTCCTTCTACATCCAGCAGCTCGTTTCTGCTAAAATAAGCAAATTAGCTGTCACTGCCGAAGCACGGCGCCTCAGGAACGCGCCATCCCCGCACATCCCCTCCGTCGGGCAGCAGGGCCGGGCAGGCCGGAGGCAGCGGCTCCCCTGGCGCAGGAGAAAGTTCCCATTGTTTTCGGCAGGTCTCCCGACGCGCTGTGCAACGGCCGCGGCGAGCGCGGCCCCGCTGCGCCCGCCGCCACCTGCGCCCCGGCCGGCGGGAGAGCCCCCGGCCGCCGCCCTGCCCCGAGCCCGGCCCGGCCGCACGGCCCCGCGCCCCCTCCCTGCGCGGCCCGGCCGCGTTCCGTCCGCACCTCGCAGCCTCGTCCCGCAGCCCCGCCGACGGGACGGTGTCTCAGGGCTCCCGAGGGGAAAGCCGCGTTCCCGGCCGCCGGGGCCGCAGCGCTCCCGCCGCCGGGCCGGCGCTCCCGCGGCGCTGCCGGAGCCGGAGCGCGGCGCGCCCGCCGCCCGCCACGCGCAGCCCGGGCGGGAGCGGCGCGCGGCCGCAGGTGACAGCGCAGCCGGGACGGGGCGGGCGCGACGGGCGGGTGCCGCGGGCCGGCCCTACCTGGAGAGGACGGGCGGCTTCCCCCGCCCCGAATTAAACTTTATTCGCCCCTGTCCCGCCAGAGCGGCGGCCGCTGACCCCGGAGCCGGATGGGCACGGGGGCAGGAAGTGACTGCGGTCCTGGCGGCGAGCGCCCGCCCAGTGCGCAGGCGCCGCGCTCGCCGCTCCCGGGCCGGCCGCACAGGTGCCGGGCGGCGGCCGCGGGACGGGACGGGGCGGGGGCGGCCCGGCCCGCGGGGCTGCGGCGGGGCGCGGGAGGAGCCCCGGGCGGGCCGAGCCGCAGCGCCTGCTACAGACCGAGCCGGCGGGCGGAGCGGCGGCGGGAACCGGCGCCGTCTTTGTCCCGGCGGGGAGAAAGGCCCCGCGCGCCCTGATGCGCAGCGCTGCCCTGAGGGCACCGGTGCCCGGAGACACGAGCGGGAGCCGCCAGCATCCCCGGAGCTGGCATTTCTGCCCGCTTTCAGCCCGGTCTGCGCCCTTACAGTGTAAAAAAAATGAACTAAACCTACTAGACCTGCCAAGGAATAGATTAATGATTTGAACGCCTAGAGGAAAAACTCGTGTTCTGAAAGAGAATTTTGCGTTCCCTATGGCAAATACCGTCGGTGCAGTGCAGTGAGCGGCAGGGCAGCCGGTGGCTCCAGATACTTCCCACAGGGTCCTGCTTAGTCCTGCTCTCTTAGTGCCTTCTGTAGGCACCTCGGGTTGTTGAAATGGCGATACTTGGCTTTTGCCAAAGAAAGGGGTAAGATTAGGTCTTCGTACACTTCAGGAAAAACTTCTGCCGTTGAAGAAAAGTGTAAGGTAATGCCAGGAATAGGCACATCATTACAGGAAAAATGCTAAGTGATGGTGCTAACACAGAAACAATCTGTCAAGCTCTGGATTGTAATAGCATCACTTAATGGAGATAGGTCTGCTGGTTTCAGAATTCCAAGTCACATTACAGTCTATTCGAGAGTAAGATGTCTCACACTTTCTCAAATCAGTCATGGAGAGAGCTTAACCATCTGTGACCATCAACTTGTACACAATAGTGTCTTCTTTTAAGACATGTTTAAGAAATAAAAGTTACTGCATAGAAGTAATTGTGGCCAGAGAAGAGAGGAGTGAGAATATGTGAGAGAAACACCTCTGCAGACACCAGAGTCAGTGAAGGAAGATGGGGAGAGAGGAGGTGCTCCAGACACCATGGCTGAGATTCCTCTGCAGCCCGTGGAGGAGCCAACACCAGAGCAAAGGAGGCTGTGACCATGTGGGAAGCTCATCCTGGAGCAGGTTCCTGGCAGGATCTGTGGCCTGTGGAGAAAGGAGGCCATGCTAGAGCAGGTTTGCTTGTAGGACTTGTGATCCCATGGGGAACTCATGCTGGAACAGTTTGTTCCTGAAGGATCGTCCCTCTGTTGAAAAGGACCCATGCTGAAGCAGTTCATTAAAAACTGCACCCTCTGGGAAGGACTCCCCTCCCTAAGGAAGCAGCAGCAGAAATGATGTGATGGACTGACCATAACAGTAACCATCTGTCCCCATGCACCACTGCTGGGGAGGAGGTGAAGATTTGGGAGTAAAGTTAATCCCTGGAAGGAAGGAGAAGTAGGGAAAACATGCTTTTAAAAGTCATTTTACTTTCCATTATCCCACTCTTGATTTTGATTGTGTTCAATTTATTTCTCAAAGCTGGGTCTGTTTTGCCCATGACTGTGACATTCTTAACTCATGAGATTTCATTATATTTTTCCTTTCTTGTCCAGTTGAGAATAGAGCAGCTTTGAAGGGAAACTGGCATCCAGACAATGTCAATGGCCTTTCTTTCTTGTCCTTTTCCTATTCACTTTCAAGAAAGTGTAAAGTTCCTCCTTAACAACCCCCCATTCAATGAAGCATTTGGATTATGATGTCCTTTCAATGTTATCTTCAAGACAGAGAATCTGGGTTCCTTTAGTCTCTCCCTGTCACATGCTCCAACCCCTGGAACCTTGTTAGTTACCTTCTGGATACTTTTCATCTTCTAAGTATCCCTTGTGTACTTATGAGCCCTAACTAGACACAGTGTTGCAGATGTTGCCTTGCAAATGGCAACTAGAGAATTATCACCTCCCTTCACCTGCTGTGACGTTCGTGTGGCACAGTCCTAATTACCCCAAACTTGCACTGTTGACCCTCATTTGACTATTTAACTGGCGCCCACAGGTTCCTTTTGTAGAGCTGCTATCTCATTAGTCAGTCTTCAGCCTATACTATTGCTTGGGGGTTTTTGGCCTGGGTGCAAGACTTTGTCTTGTCAGGACATTCTCCATCTTTTCAAGCTGTCCTCCCAGATCAACCCTGTCCTCCAGTATGTCACACACTCCCTGGTTTATGCCATTCATTTCATCATAAAAGACCATGACATGGGTTATACAAAAATGTGCCTTTCTGCCTTTCACCTCTCCAATTTTAGAAATTCCAACTAAAGTCAAGTTCTCTATTGCTGTATTTTTTTAGGAGGTGGAAATACATATTTTTGGAAGATGCCAAACAGCAACTGAATTCTTATTCTGTCTTAAATTCTATTTCATAACTTTTGTGTTCTACACTAAAGGAAGACCTTAAATGGGCACTGTTGCATGCATGTGTAAATCTTAGGAATTTAGCTAACCTTATAACCTGATTGTGGGTGGAAGACCCTGGTCTGTATACTGCTGTTTAACTCTGCACGTAGTTTACAATGTAACTAATTAGTAACATGAGCGACCAACCACACTCAAATTTTGGCCAGTCACACAGTCATGTGCAAAGCTTCTCTGGGACTGATAAAAGCTGCCAGCACAGACCAGGTAGTGACCCACCAGAAGGTGCCTTCAGGAGGGTTAAGGCAGAATGAAGTCCTTTCAGCCAGTAGCTGGCCATTGAATAAGAGAAATTTGGGTAAGGGTTGCGAAGATTCTGGTGAAGCCCACTTCACAACACACTGCTGCAGTTGTTCATCCAAGAGGTTGAACTGGAACCCAGATCCAATTTGATTTCATTGTGTAAAAAAAAGAACAAACACATGATGTTGTGTGACTTTGAAAATAAAATATTCTCTGTAAAATATGAAGAATAATTGAGACTTATAATAACTTGCCTTTTGTCTTATATAGATAAGACTCAATGAAAATGAAAAAGATTTCTAGAATGATACATAATCCTTCATACAATCAATAATTAGCTTGTATCCAGGGAACATGGAAATTCACAGTGAAAGCAAATACAGTGTAAAATGTAGAGGATGCATTTGCATATAACAGAGGTAAGGATGAAAATATTTTGATCCATTTCATGTAAATTCTAGGCATAAAATATATTATTAGGGGAGAGGGTTTGAGTTTAGCTTTCATTCCCTGGCTAATGTTCTCAACATAAAAAGCAGAGTTTGAAGCAGAATCTTTATTTATTCATTCTTCTAGAGGAGCCAGTGAGAATTTTTGAACTAAGGCTTCTGTTACAACTTGATGATCAAATTATTTTTTAATTGTTTCTCTGTTTTGAGTATGGCTTTGAAAAATGAAAAATTCAGAACAATTTCTCTTAGTTACTGGATTGTGCTTCCAAAATATATGAAGTATTCTAGCAGGGAAAGTATATTTTTGGTAGAGGATATTGAAGCGTTATCTCAAACAGCTGTGATAGTAGGTTTAGTATCCACTGAGAGGTTTTGTCTTGCCAAAGGGCTGGTAGTAACACCTGCTGAGATGCCTTGCCATCTGTTTGTACATATAAGAGCTGTAAGATTTGATTACTAAACTTTTCCTCATATGCTATGACCACTAACATTTTTTCTGTATTTGAGATGCATTTTGGATGAAGCACCTGGCTTAACAGTAATTTTTCCTAGGAGAAAATAATTTTAAGTTGGAGTAAGTTAATGCTGTGATGCTGCACTGACCAGAGTTCATTTTTTGCAGAGGTGAAAGTTGCATTAACCCTGAAGGATCTCACATGTAATATGTGCTAATCAAGAAGTATCACAAATCATGGTCCTAAAGTGTTTCACTGCAAATGCAGATATTCCAGCATTCCTTAATATATCACTCTTTGTTTACAGATGTGGCTTCATACAATTGCCTTGCTGAAACCATCTCATGAAAACTGTATATTCAGAAACTGCATTTAAACAAATTTTAAACATAGAAACCTGAGAGAAATGCAGACTCCTTGAAGGGCAGAGAGACCCTGCAGAGAGACCTCAATGCATTAGAGAGATGGACAATCACCAACAGTATGAAATTTAACATGCACAAGTGCTGGAATGTGCACCTGAGACAGGACAATTCCAGTTGTGTGTATGGGCTGGGGAACAGGAGAGCAGCGCCACAGAAAGGGACCTGGAGGGTCCTGGTTGATGTGAGTTGGATGAGCCAGCAGTGCCCTGGCAGCCAGGGGGGCCAGCTGTGTCCTGGGGACACCAGGAACAGCATCTCCAACCAGGCAATGGAGGGGATTGTCCTGCTCTGCTCTGCACTGGGACAGCCTCAGCTTGAGTGCTGTATGCAGTTTTGGGCATCACATTTTAAAGAGGATGCTGAGTTATCAGAGAGCATCAAGAGGGGCCACGAGGATGGTGAAGGTTCTGGGAGGGAAGCCACAAGAGGAGCTGTTGAGATCTCTTGGTCTTTTCAGCCTGGGGGAAACTGAGGGGAGTCCTCCTTATGGTCTCCAACAACCTCACAAGGGGAAGTGGAACACATCAGTGGGAGACCCTGATCTCTTCACTCTTGTGAGTAGTGGACAGAACTTTAGAGAATGGCATGAAGTTGAGTTGGAGATTTAGGTTGGATATCAGGAAAGTTTTTCACCAAGAGAGTGGTCAGGCTCACAGAACAGGGTCTCTAGGGGAGTGGTCACGATATCAAGACTGTCAGATTTCAAGAAGTACTTGACCACCACTCTCAGGCAGATGGTGTGATCCTTAGGGTGTCCTATGCAGAGACAGGATTCAGACTCATTCGACCTGATGGGTCCCTTCCAACTCAGCATATTCTACGATTCTATGATTTGGGCACATTAAGATTCCTTTGTTAGTCTCTGACCATGATGGCCAAATGGGTAGAACACTTGCCAAGAAAGTAGAATACCTTGATTTCAAAATCCTAAACTGCAAGTTAGAGACCCATTTTTAGCACAAGCCACAGTTAAATCAGGAATTCAAGAGCTGGGGGACTGTAGAGAAGTTAACAAAGGCTGATTTTATTGAGAGTGAGCTTAACTTGTGTAAGGGGAAAAACAATATTGAGATCTGGTTGCAACTCCCAATGTTGTTTATTTATTTCTATCCAAAGATGCATTAATGGGAAATTAATAAACTAGTCTTTAGAGCACAGATATGTTAACTTTCAGATAACAGTGAGACAATTCTATGTTGCTTTTTCCTGTATCAGTCACCTCAAAAAAGTACATTAAAAGTTTTCTATGTACTAGAAATTAAATTATATGAGCTGGTTGTCATGATATGATTTTATAATCTGATGCAACTTGCTCATGGTATTTAAACTGTGCATACTTACATGCTTCATGCTTTTGCTGAAATCTTAAAATTAAATTCAGTTATATTTGCATCAAATCCACATTTGCATAATTGCAATGTTTATACTATTCTTATACCTTAGTCTTGACAGTATCTTACAGAAAATCCCTGGGCTAGAATAATTCTGAATCTTAGTCAATGTGTATTCCAATCTAACAAGGAGCTGTATCTTCATGCTCTGTTCCCCAATTAACATAAAGCTTCATTACTCTTTTGGGATAAAAAAAAAAACCTGCTATGTGTATCATCTTACCCATAATTCATTTACTTACAAAGTTATTAAAACTCATAATTAATTAGACTTCTCATGAGGTCTAATTCCCTTCTGTGCTTTCTGGTGCATGACTGTAAAGTTTAGCAAGGAGAACAATTTGCATTGCATCTCTCCCCTGAAGGTCCTTGTCATCATTTGATCATGGATTCAACCTATTCTGTTGTTTTCCCTTTACACCCTTCAGCTTTGATTTCTGGTTGCACAGTGACACAGCTTCACAGAGAGGCAGGAAAAATTTTCTGGCCTAAAAGTATTCAGCAGTTCTGTGGGAAGTATGAGCTGCTGGTTCAGTCATCAGCAGGGCTTCTTGGGGGCTGGAATCCAGCCTACCCATTTCAGTGCTGCACCTTCTGACAGTGGGTTTTGGCAGAGGAGTTTAAGAGCATATGGAGCAAATCCTCTTTTTGAGAAAAAGTCTGTGCAGCTGGAAACAACTGAGGTGACAAGAAGTGGCCATTGTAATGCCCCAAGAAGACATTCTGCATCATCAGATCAGTACAGTCAGTAACCCTGTCCTACAACCGACAGGGAAGAAAAGGTCTAACTGAATTGAAGATATAGTTTGGGTGTTTTAAGTGGGATTTGGACACTTGTGCTGTTGAGAACTCAGCTTCAACTAGCCAAGAAGTTCAAATATTCTTCTTTCCTCCTCATCATTCACTAACAAGTACTGCATATCTTGCCACTTTAAAATAATTTATCTTGCATATCTTTCCTTTAAAAAGGCATTATTCTGTGTAAATATTCTTGCCTTTTTCTTACCTTCTTAGCTGGGGAAAAGGAAAGAAAAATATATGCTTCTCACAGGACAGAAAGTTCAGTTAACAAAAGAATTAATCTAGTAAAATATATTAGGAAAAATGAAGGACTTGCTGACAGTATTATATAATGAATTTACATCTTCTTACCACATTCAGTTTTCTTCCAGTCCAGTGATTTTTTTTCCTGTACACTCTTCCTGTAGAGCGAACATAAAGTTAATTTAATTCATGTTCTCATCCCTGATTAATCTGATTAATACAAAACACATACAGATATGCAACAAAATGAGCTTCATGCTTTCAGAAATCATTTAATTGAAGCATATATATTCTAAGGCTTTGTGTTGTGCACTAGGAAATGAGGGACAATTCATCTGGATAAACAAACTGAGGCCAAATGCAGACCAGGTCTATCATGCTGAGTCACAAGGTGATTATGTTCTCTACCAAATAATGTATTTGAAACCTATTCCCAATTGTGAATCTAGTGAAGTTTAAAATAAAATGCTGCCAGTTGTCTCTTTCTTAAGTGGGCAGTGGCAAAGGATCTAAACTGTTAAGGACAGAAGAGAGGGATGTAAAGAGAAAATGTAAAAATTTCTAAGTCTTTCAGAGGAAAATGTAGAGTACCATGTTCCTAAACTTATCTCAAAATGTGCTGGTGAGGGAAAAGTCCTGCAGAAAAGTGGACAAGGACTTGTGTTTCTCTTTCTGTACATATGTGGTGTATGTCCATACACAGTTGTGTGGGTATAGCATGGGGAGGGATGGGAAGCAGTAGAATGAGAGAGGTAAGTGAGAGAAATGGGAGAGTGAGGGAAATACATCTGGAAGGAGGCTTAGACCAGGAAAGGGAGAATGACAGAGATTCATGAGAAAAGCGGAGAAAGAAGGCACAGGAAAGATTCAGAATGAAAGGATGCAGTAAGGTGCAGTGGCTTCAAAGTAATGGAGGCAAGACTGACAGCAAGAAGCATGGCAGAAAAGGGGAGGTAGAAGTAGGAAGTCAAAAAAGAACAAGCAGTAGAATTCATTAAGCCAGGCTTCTCGGGGTTCTATGACTCGCAAAGCGATTATCTCTCTTAGGTTTTGTAGTAAAAGCAAAGAAGTGTAAATATAAACATGCAGGTAGTGGGTGTAATCAGAGTGAAAATGCTTTAAAAATCCAGAAATAAAAAGATTTCAATTCAAAAGGAAGCAACTATTTTTCTAAGCTCTTTTATATATGTGTCTGTATGTAAAACAAGTGCTATATTGCAGGGCAATAGGAATCTTTCAAATTTTGGGATGATTCCAGCAGCAAACTTGCATGATATTACTCAACATCAAGGAACATATGCAAATATTTTAAGATCTCTGAGGACAAGCCATGAAAACAAAAACCAAAAGACCAAACAAACAAAAAAACACACAAAAAAAAGGCAAGCTGCATTCCAGAAATAATACTGTCAAAAGTACCAAGAAAAGTATTTGTAGAAATGCCATGTACAATCAACCCAATCAGAATAAAATTACTGCCTCATATAAAGAAGGACTACAGATGATAAATTACAGAGTGAACTGAAAGAAAAATGAAGGGTTCATGACCTAAAGAAAACTGGTGATAGGCAGCTAGTGAGCTAGTCTACATTGTCTAAGGCAGAGAATATCCATGTAAATGAATCCTGGTGCAGCTCTGCCCTCAGTGGGAGACTGATTGGGTTTCTACACTCTGCCTGGCTCTACTCAGTTTGTGGGAATGTTGTAACACTGAGACCTTGAGCATTGTCAAAATTAGTTGAAATTTTCAAAAAGATTCAAAAGCTTATTGCAAGATTTTCACTGACAGAATGTGCAACAGAGTAAATTTTGCATCCTTAGGAAGGGAGGCAAAACCTGTAGAAAAGCAAAAAGAGATAGATAGCCTGTTGATTGCCACTACATTAAAGCTAAATGCAGTGTACATTTGCACTGCAAATTAGATTTGCTTCTTGGATGACAGAACATGACATACCTAATTTGGATTATAAGTCCAAAGTAAAGGACACATTCATCAAAATAAAGTCAATGACAGTAACCTAAATGTACAAATGAGAAGTCCAATGCACAATGCAATTAACTAAAGGTACAAACTGGGAGATACAAAGCACAACACAATTCTGGGTAAAAGAAAATGTGCAGCAAATGTGACAGACAAGATTGTGACACAAGACTACTCCTATTTCAGTGTTCAAAATTCACAAATGCATAAGAAAGATATGTCTAAAATATTAGGGATCAGAAGATTAATAGATGATTACATAAATAGTATTCAGTTTATTATTCAGTATATTATTCAGTATATTCCCATAAATACTATTCAGCAATAAAAGAGAGTAGTTATATTGGTGTCAATACATTTCAGCAACCTCCATTCAAGTTGAATATGGATGGCAATGACAAATAGTCCCAAGGAATCAAACCTCAAACAGAGAATCAATCCCTGTCATGAGCAGGACTGATCTGTGCTGGTGCTGACCTACTGACTTTCTCTTCCACATTTTAACACTACTGCAGTGAATGAAATTTTTTCTAATGAAACTGAACTGGACTGAGGTTGGCAGAGGATGTTTTGGCACAGGCCATTTTGTCAATCATGACTCTTGTTCAAACTTCTTATGCTGCAACTTCTACTAATTGTATTTTTAATGTGTTAAAAAAAAAGTTGGTGAGCAGATCATCATTTTTCATTCATCAGCTTGGCAAGCTTTTTTATTATTTCCTTCAAGCTAATTTAGTATGTGATATTTAATTGGCCACTCAAAATATTGTCCAAGCACCATGCCAGCTGCCTCTCAGGTAAATTAATTCTGCTTATAACATTTCTCCTTGAACTACTGCAGAGTTAGTAATCATACAGTATTGAGCAGTATAGATATTAGAAAATGGTTCTGAAAACTGTCTGAATTTGGTCTTATCACTAGTCTGGTAAACATTTTTGTCTTACAGTTTTTGCTGTCGCATAGACTACGTAGCACAGACAGCTAGTGAGTTCAGTTTGTTATGTGCAAAGGAATAAGCAGCAGCCCTTAGAGGATTGTGGCAGCCCTGGGCTATTTGCACAGCAAAAGAATGGCTGGATTCTATTAATTCATTATCTATGCTTACTCTTTCTGTATTATAAGTATTGGAGTAGGGTAAACTCACTGTTTATATTTTTAAAAAGAGGAAAAAGACGAAGAAGAATTTAACAAACCTGAGAGTTTACCTTTGGTCCCCCCAAATAATGAAGTAAGTAGTGAAAGACACTATTATTAAGCATTTAGAAGAGAAAGGGCATATGTAAAAGCCGACTTATACCTTCCAAGTACTAATCTTAACAGGTCACCTAATTTCCTTCTTAATGAGTAATAGACCTCAAGAAACCGAGAAATAGAATCTAGCAGGATTTCAGGAAGGGTTTTGATGTTTCCTTATGTGGGATTCTCATTCATCGGCAAGCTAATGTGATTAGAAAATCACGTGCAAAGAGAATTTATCAATGGTTTGCTATCAAACTAGAAAAGCATTTTAAGATTCTGTCATGGTTGAATACTATTAAATATGTTTATTTATAACTGGGTGTGCTTGTTCAATTTATAGATGATTTCAAGTTGAAGGATCTGCAAGCATTCAGAAGGCCAGCATGAGAATTGAAAATTATTTTGATTAATTCAAAAAACAAACCATAAAAAGAACCACAGAATCATGGAATAGATCATGTTGGAAGGGACCACAGTGGTTCATCTGGTGCAACCTCCCTGCTCAAGCTGCTTATCAAGCAGCTTAACAACACAGGATTATGTCCAGACAATTCTTGAATATTTCCAGTGAGGGAAGCTCCACAGCCTCTCTGGGCAACCTGCTCCAATGGCCAGTCACCCACACAGTATGTAAGTTGTTCCTCATGTTCAGGTGGAACTTCTTGTGCATCAGTTCCTTCCTATTGCCTGTTTTATTGCTTGGCACCATTGAGAAGGGCCTGGCTCTATCCTCTTGGCACTAGGCATATTTCACATTTGGGAATGTGAAATTCTGCACTCGGGTAAGAATGGACACTGTGTGGGCAGCATGCTGGCATTAGTAATTTAAAAAAAATGCTGAGGAATTAGATAAGGATGCTAAGAGTATGTGTGTACATGAACCTCTGTGAATTGTATACTCAAGAAGAAGTACAATATTAGTGCTGCAGTCTGTCATATTACCAGAATGGTGACAATTACCACAAACTGAGGAAGAAATTAGTGAGGTCAAAAATTATAATAATGACAATCTTCAATTATCTGCTGTCATACTGTTGAGATTTCCAGCAATCAGGAACGAATAGCCCATCTTGAGATTGTAAAGGCTATGGTGAAAATGAGACAAGACTTCTCTAACAGTAACAGTCTAATTTTTAGAAGAAAAGAAAAATTTGAAGGAAGTTTTTAAAAGTTTACATTGGCTTGGACATTATAAAAACACGTTTTATGCCAAATGCCAATAAATACCCTCTACTGGGAAGACAACAAAAGCATTAAAAGCATTTGAAACCAAAATAGCATTGCTGTGATTCAACTACAAAGAAAGACACTAAAATACAGAAATAACTTTTTAAAAAATGTAGTCATGTCCAAAAGAGGACGGAAAAACAAGGTGAAGAATCTCTATCATGCTGAAGGTGTGATCACTTCACAGAAAAGTGTATTCAACAAACATAAACAATATCAGAAAAAGCTAAACTAATTCTTTGCATCAGTTTCTAGTGAAGAGAAGGTCACATCAATTCAAAGCACCCCTCTTTATGAGTGATTAATTCGAGGAACTGTCTCAATTTAAATATTAACAAAAAAAGTGCTTAGAATGAACCACTTAAATTAACCATCCTAAGTAACAAGGACAAGATGGTTATCAGCCCAGAGTTGTAAAGAAATTCAAACATGAAATTGCTGAGCAGTAGCATTGAAACATTCAACCTGTGGTTTAATTCAGCCTTTTAGTCCCAGTGGTCTGGACAATTAAATAATGTTACACCAAGCTTCAAACAGGCTCCAAGAAAGATTCTGAATGCTGCTAGCTCATAAATCTGATTTATCTGTTCAATCAGTTGTCATTCTATTTAATTAAATATTATACAAGTAGATAAATGCAATGTACTGACAGACAACCAGCAGAACTTCTGTTTGGGAGTCATGCTTTACCATCTGTTAGAGATTTCTGAAGGAAATAAGATACCTGTCATCTGTTTAATATGTTTTTCATAGATATCCTTATCCAAGGTGCCTGAATAACTTCCAATGTTATACATAAGATATAAAAATAGTAATAAAGTTAAATAGATTTTACAATGAGAAGAAGCTATGAGAGGAGATACCCCTAAGAATCTGAGTTAGAATATTTAACGTGTAAAATAGTCATAATCATATAGAAAATTAGGGAATTGTGAAAGAACAAAATTTTCAGATGATGAAGTATTATGCATGATAGACAGACATAAAACTGACTGCAAAGGAATCCACAGAGGTCTCAAAATGCTGAAGGTCTGTTCAGTAAAAACAACCAAATAAAATTGTGACAAGTATAATAACATGCACATGAGGTAAAAAATACTGTAATTATAAATATATAACAGCTGTCTCAAAGTGTGGTATCTGTTATTTTTCAGATAGAGATCTGAAACAATTGGAGGTGGGGAAAAAAACAATAAAGAGTATGTCAGAAATTACTTGGTATAGGGAGAACAGAAGAGAAAAACCCATTTATCACTGTCAACCCATCCTGGTCCTCCTTTTGAACACTTTTTACCTAATAAGGTGTTTTGAAAAGAGGTGCTAGAGAATTTTTCTAAAATATCACAAAAGAGGGACAGTCACTGAGAAAAGCAGCTGCTTCTTTACAAGGGACAAGAAAAAGTGCCAAGACTTTCTATGCTTGGAGAAGATAGAGAGGGATATGATATAGAGCTATAAAATTGCAAATGTTTTGAATAAGAAGAATAAGGAATGTTTATTAATTATTTCTAAGCTCACAAAAACTATCAAGCCCTTAAGGACATTATAAAGGAACAATGTACATACAAACAACATACAAAGTCTTAATCTATTACATAAGTAAATTGTGACAGAATACTTTGTCACAGAATACTTCAGAAACTAAAAGGACAAATGAGTTCCAAAAGTGATGGATCGATGGATAAATGGGTGCAGAAAAGTTCATTTGTACCTCTAAAATATTATGGTCTTCAGTCCTGGAAGCTCTTTCACTGAGACGACATAGCAGGTAGGATCACTGTTATGCTTTTTTTGACAGTTTTGCATTCTGGCTTCAATTTTGAATGTGGTTCTGGGTTACACTGCCTTTCAAACAAGCATGAAAGGCCACATGTTCTTATGAAATGCTTGTGATGTTCTACACAGAAGTTCTGCAGAAAGGGTTCTTGGGATATAGCATATGCCAAGCAGAGCAAGTGTCAGAAATGTCAGAGGGAAAATGGAAAGTATCCAATGGTGAAGTAAAGACATGAATTTGAAGGAATATTTCTCTTCAATTCAACTCTGGTAAATCACTAGCTGGAAAACTGGCCAGGTTTTGGCAGTGTATTTCAAGCAAAATTATCCAGAAAAAAAAAGAACCCCTAAGCATAAAAAAGGTCCAAGGAATACGACCTATAAGAATCATGAAACACATTGTAGAGTTTTAATGTACTGAAAACTTTCCATATGTATTAGGTAGAACCAAAGACAGAAGAAAAATTGTTTACTAGGTCATAATAATAAAGAATAAAATGTAGAAAGCTGTTGAAGAGAAGATTAGAGCTAGACCACAGAGAGTATTTCTTAGCAGGAAGATCCCAAATATTGATGTATATTGCTAAGGAAGCGTAGAATCCCTATCATCCTTGGGTTTTAAAACATCAGTTAGACCCATATCTTTACAGTTGGAGTGCAGTAAGTGGGCTATATGTATTCTACATTCATTAGAGTCCTATTTTTTTTCTGACATTTGAGGAATGGCTTGTCTGAAATGTGTGTGATCAATTCATATCATTTTTCACTGCATGCTGGCATGCAGCTATTCATGCTGTCTTTGTGCATATTTATTTTCTTTTTCATTCTATCTCTAATCATCCATAATTTTATTTACATGCTCGGCAACTGTTTCTCACAGTCAAATTCCTTTCCAATGACTTGACACTCACTGTTTAGTATTACTCTCTGTGTTTTGCCACATTCTCCTAGCTCATTTTTCAAACAGCCAGTGGTAATTTGTTCTCATTTTTATAAGGACAATTCCAATGTCTTTTTACTTATTTATTTTTTAAAGCATGATATGTAACAATTGAGCATGTTATACTGAGACCAATACCATCCTATGATTCAATGTATTCTCTCAGCAAACATTTATTCCTTTGGTAAAAATATCAGGTCAAGTTGCCCAAATATTTTGCTTAATCATGCTTGCAGGAGAAATACTTTTTGCTTTAAATTTAGTGCAATGTGTTGGCAGCATTTGTACTGTAAGGTTAGAGCTGAGGATGAAACAAGGAGCAAGGAGCCAAAATTACAAGGATTTGTAAATGTTTCTTCATCCCTGACACTGGCAGCTGCCACCTGTGGTTGTACCACAGCAGACTCTCCACAGGGACACATTGCTCTCTGTCTTGAGAACATAGGAAGCTAGTATCCATGATGTTCTGTATGCCCACATCTGCACACTGGAACAGGTAGAATTTTTTTGTGGATTATGAGCAGAGCACACATGATGCTCCAGGAGAGTCTACTTCCTATTACTTGTATCAGCAGACATAAGAGTACAAAAGTCCAGCAGCAGAATAGAGCCCCATGTTTCATCTGAGGAGGAAATGCACCTCCTGCCTTCTTTCACAGAAGAAAACCTGAGATAACCTTTCTAGAATCTTCAATATTATTTCCTATTTTGGGTGCAAGGCCCTTAAAGGAGATGAGGAGATGATACCTTTTTCAAGGGTATTCATCCCTGCTTTCTGAAAATCTAGCTCTGAGAAACAAAAAAAGAAAAAACCCATATATATTCCAATCTTGACTATTATTCAAAAGAACAGTTATCCATTCACTCATACCTGTGTGCAGAGTAAAGGCCTGAGTGAGCCATATCATTTTTACAAACTGTCATTTAAACCAGCAAGGTTCTATTTTTGTGCAGAACTATCGGGTGGGTAACAGCTCTTTACCTGTTATATTTTGAAGTTTCTAAAGTCACGTGTCTTTTCTTCATAATTGGGCAAAGCCTTCAAATGGCTTGGGACAAACCCATCTCCTGGAAACAAAAGTAGGGAGACACATACTCTACTAGCCCATTAAACTACAGTAGGATTGTTCAGACATGTGTCACTTCATCCTTCTCCTTAGAATGAGCCCAGATGCAGCAAATGAGGGCAAAATAACTGAGGGGTCGAGTAGACCAAGAGTAACCCAGGCTAACTGCATTGGTATCAGAAATGAGCCATCAAATTTGAAACTTTTTATCATTCTGCCTTGAAGAATACTATCACCATATTAGAGAATCAGAAGGACCTTTTATAGTCGCCCCTCTTACTGTACATAATCCTTTGACATGCTTAATAGTCCTTGATTATATAGGCTGTTTCTGCCTTTTGGTGATTGGCAGTGGTATTGTTGTGCCAGAAGAGGTTTAAAGTTTTTGTAATTTGTTCCCTTGTTGCAGGCAGCTATGATCAAGGTCTTTCACTGTTTTCTCTTTGATTCTCTGAAGCTGAGTTTATTTAACCCTAGTGTTTTCACCCCTTTTTTAAAAAAATGGCTTTCATTTAGAATTCTTGTAGATGTCCCATATGGTTTCATGGCACCCCTTCCTTCCTTGGCTGCACTAGCCAACCCTGTAATCACTGAAATACAGTTTTCCTAAAGAGCTGTGCCAAGCAGGCCTCTGATACTTTTTATATATGTCCAGGAAAAGTGCAATGGTATACATCTACTCCAAGTCACTGCTTCATGTTCACTAAGGTAATAAATATTTTTATTGTGTTTTTTTCCCTGTTGGTCCTGAAATATTTTTAACTACTGTTTAATTTTATGTGATTTTAACAGACTAATAATATAAATATTAGTCCTGGTGTTGCCTGATTCTGCTGTAGAATAGAGAGGATGTAAAAGGTATCAAACCTTTCCCTGAGTCTGTATTTGTTATTGGAGCTATGTAAATGGGGATTAGTAAATAAAAAGATTAAAGAGTAAGAGAAAAAAAAATAGAAATGAAAATGCTCCTTTGCTTTGTGACTGCTTAACTTTTTCTCACTTGTTATCATAATTCCACTTACAAGTCTCTTGAGATGAAACTAAGAAAATTATCAGAAAATTATTTTTAAGAGAAAGGAATACCTTTGGTTTTCTGCACAAAACTCAGATCACAAAACTCTAAAATATGTATAGATAATAAGAGGGACTTCAGAAATTGTTTTTACAGTATAAAATAGCATTTTCCATACAGTAAAACCGGTCATGAAATTATCCTCTATCATTTCTATAATGTAAAATTATTCTACTCTATTATCATCTTCTAAATCCCTGAGTTTAATTCTGCTAGAAGTACTACAGAATACTGCTGCAGATATTAAGCATAAAAACTACATTAGCAGAACAGTGAAGTTGCAAAGCTCATGTGCAGCCAGTGCCTGTAATGCCCTGAGCTCTTTCAACAACCAGTTCTCCAATAAACTGTTTTCTCCTCCTTGTGCAGTGTACTTTATGTCCTATTTATTGTACACAATTCAACTCCTGCTCTGAATTAATAATTTTCTTTCTTCCATAATAACATCAGTATAGGAGTTGAATACTTCCCAAACATTTATTTTCACAAATGAGATTAGAGATTACTATTCTCCTTCTGTTACCAGCTATTAAACACACAGAGACATTAAGGTCAAAGATACTTACTCATTTTCACTAGTCAATTTGAGACTCTCCTGATGTGATTTTTTTAGCGTAAACAGCAGAATACTGACTTCATTAATTTTTAAGTGCATTTGTTAACTTCTGAGGTTGCTATGGGCATTCTCTCAAATGAAATTGCAGTGCTTGAAGTCCAATATCCAGAAAAGAAATGCTGAATTAATGATCATGTATGATAGAGAAGCCTTGGATAATATTTCATTATGCATCAGAGACAGAAAGTAAAAGTAACTTCCTAAGATTGTCCCATCAGACCAATCCAGTTTTTCCTTCTTTCTTTTTCCTGTGCTCTTTCCCACTTCTGGTTGCTTGTCCTCTACCATTTACTGCAGGAATAACCAAACTTTTGTATTCCTTAAACTGCATGCCAACAGTGGCTGAGTAACAATACTAGTAGAACCATAGGATGACTGACAGACAAGACGTAATACCAGCTTTCTAAGGATTCCATTAGGCATTGCAGAATGAGTCTGAATTAGGTTGCAGCAATTATTATCCTGATTTTGTTTCTCACCATACCAAGGACTTGAAGAAATACCTGTAATGAAAGGTTTCTTCCTCTGATAATTAAAGATTTTTATTAGTCAGTCTTAGGCAACCAAATTTGAGAATTTGTCCCCAAGCACAAATACTTGCAATGTGATAGCAAAATATAATGTTATAATTGGAAAACTTCAGACAATAATATTGGAGCAGTTCAAAGTGCTACCTTTACCCCACCATTACAGAGGCAAGAACTTCCCTAATGTCATCAGATTTTGCCTCCTTTTCTTCTTTAACTGAACTAGAGAGTGGTGTTTTCCCAGTGGAAAACTTTAGACCGATTCCAGGGCTATGCAAGAACTTTGAAATGGCCTAACAAGGGACTGAGATGGAAAGTGGTGTGTGAGGGACAAGGACTGGTTGCCTCTGTCTCACAATCAAGGTGTTTCCCTTGAAACAGTATGAATTAGCTTAGACAATTAACATATGCTCTTATGGCAGAATCTGGAAGAAAGATGAAGGTCAGTTCCCTCGGTTACACGGGAAATAACCACCTAATCCCAAACCTTGGAAAATAGAAAAGTAAGCTGTAAAAATGACCTTTGTATTGCTTGGCCTTTATTTAAATTCATTTTTGGGTACCTTTTAACCAGACTATATCTGCATGCAAACGACTGTATCTGCTGCAAAAATCTGCAGGCCCTGATCCACTGAACAGACAGATCCACTGAACAGATGACATTTAGCTGAGTGATGCAGCTGACACTCCCCAAGGATGGGATGTCATCCAGAGACCTGGACAAGCTCCAGAAATGAGTCCATGTGAACTTTACATGATTGAAAAAGGGCAAGTGGAAGGTCCTGCACATGGGTCAGGGAAAGCCCCAGTATCAGTACAACCTAGGGGATGAAGGGACTGAGAACAGCTGTGCTGAGAAGAACCTGGGGGTGCTGGCTGATGAGAGGCCAGACATGACCTGGCAATGTGCACTTGCAGCACAGAAAGCCAACTTGTCCTGGGCTGCATCCAAAGCAGCGTGGCCAGCAGGGAGAGGGAAGGGATTCTGTCCCTCTGCTCTGTAACACCCCACCTGCAGAGCTGCATCCAGCTCTGGGATGTGAACCCAGCATAGGACGATGTAAACTTGGAGGGAGTCCAGAGTAGGCCTGAACTGAACAGAGGGATGGAACCCCTCTGCTATAATGAAGGACATCAAGGAGAACATCAAGGCATAGGCTGAACACTTCCTGTATGAAGGAAGCCTGAGGGAATGGGGGTCATTCTGCCTGGAGAGAAGATTCTAGAAGGATCGTATTGCAGCCTTTTAGTACTAAAAAGTGGCTTTAAAGAAAGATGGGGACAGACTTCTAAGTATGGCCTGTAACAATTGAACGGGGGGAGATTGTTTTAGATTAAAAGAGGGTTTATTCAGACATTTTATATGAAGTATTGGAACAGGTTTCCCAGGGAGAAAGTAGAAGCCCTATTCCTTGAAACATTCAAGGTCAAGTTGGACAGAGCTTGGAATGGCTTGACCTAATTGAAGATGTCTCTGGCTTATTCTGTGGGGTGTTAGATTAGATGACTTTCAAAGGAGCCTTCCAACCCAAACCACAGTATGATTCTATGGTTCAGTGTTTCTTTGATTCTGAATGGACAGAATACTTGTTGTAGGTTAGTAATGGTGATGCTCAGAGCTCCAGAGGGATGGAGAGGAATGGAAGCAGAAATCCTACCTGCTATCCACACCAGTGAATATAACCAGCTGGCACAAAGAGCTGTGCCTACAGCACAGGAATATACTCTGGGATCAACAGAAGTAGTGCCGAGTTACACTTAGTGTGTGTACCAGGAGTGGATTTCAGAGCAGATTTTGAAGGAGAAAATCCTTCCCTCCATCCTGTTACATGACATAGGAACCCATGCAACCCTTGCCTTTATTGCACATGCATCCATGCTGTACTAATAGTCACCTAACAGGAGCAGCAAAAACCCCTAAGGATTCACAAGAGCCATTGTAACAGAGCTCTTATGATGGTGAAGATCTGCACCATTCACATTGCAGGTCAACGTGTATGGGCTGTAGCACATAATGTCTTCACAATTAGAAGACAGCCGATTGTGTATTTGCAAACTACAGGGTTTTTTCTGCATAAATATGTTAACTGACATTTATGCCAAACATATTACATACTCATGTCAAGAGAATAGAACCCATCTGTACTGCTGAGAGGTAATTAGCATTAATTAATATGTTCACATTGTCTGGTGCTCATATATTTTGCCCTGAAGTCATAAATGCGGCATGGCATTTAGTAAGGCAGTATTCATGAGTCTTCATCTAAATTCCAAACATTTGGATTTTGTGATGTTTTTAATGCCTCTTTTTATTAACTGTTTCTTAGCATCTATGGAAACGAAGCTTAGTTCATGGCAGTGTTTGAGAAATAGCTGTTCCTGGTAAGAACTTGTTATAGGCAGAAAAGTTTCTTCAGCAATTGATACTCTAGCATAAAAGCAAACAGTTACAATTATCATGTGGTACAGTAATGGAGAAACTTGTTTTTCACAAACATGAAGCAATTAACAACAAATGTTTGAATAGGTTATTAACAAGATACAATAAAATCTCTTCATTTAAGCCATTTAGTAAACAATGTATATATTAAAAGGATGGCAAGTGATTCAAGAACAAATGCTCATTATCTACAGTAACACTGTTTTTACCATTTCTGATTCAGCAGAGATCCTCAAACTAGTGAACCCACTTGCATGCCCTACTCATGACCAGTATACATTTGCGGAAGACATGCTCCTGTTCTTATCAAAAAACTTTATAGGCACGTGAGATCCTCTATTACCACTTTTTTCTGTCTCTGCAAACCTCTCATCTGCGTTCTAGTAATTCTGAATATTGATGCATGAAAACTGAGGGCTTTGGACTGAATTTCCTCATTGGAAATCTTTAAAGTGAGTATTAATGTTCCTTCACAAGTCATAATATGTACATGTACTTTCTACATAGTTTTCCCTTATATTTATCCCTCCATTTCTGAGGGCCTTCCCCATTTACTTTTAGCTGCAAGCAATTTTTCCTCTTGTTTGATGCTTTTTCATATATTAAGAACAATAGCTTAAGTTGCTGGATATGCATTTAATTGGGTAGATTTCACTGAATCACTGGTTGAATGCCCTGAAAGTACCTGGGCTTGGCTACATTAACAGTAGTTTAGTATTCCTACTGTGAATGCAGCCTCCACAGATCCAGCAGAAGACATGAACATGTGAATGACTTAACTCCAAATTTTTAGAAGCCATAAACAAGATTCCACATCTAGAAGCAGTATGGGCCTCTTCTAGGAATGACAACTTTACCTTTGGATAAATCAGAGGTAATTTTGTCACATTTTAATTGTATGCCTCTAAATACACAGCCAGTTTATTTCTCATGCTTTCAGATGCACAACTTTATTGTAAGCAGCTGCCATAAATATGGTTTGCTCAATTTTTATACATCAGGTTATCACATATGTGTCTGTTAGTGCCATAACCTTGACAGGATTTGACTGGCAGCTTTTGGATGTTTTTAATGCTCATTTAGAATGTGATCCCATGCACCTTTTTCTTGCAGCAATGAGGCCTTGCAGAATCATCTTCACCAGCCTTAGGCATTTATTTACTATCTTCGTTGTGCTGACCCAATGTTTTGTAAGGCTGTGTGGGAAACTGGACTGGTTCACTGATGTAACTGAAATACAATGTGGCAGGAAGAGCAACTATTCAATGCACTAGCCTGGTTTACAGTGAGAACCAAAAAGAACTGAATCATAGCACAAGTAAGAAACCAACAAAGGGTGGGAAATCATTTTATGGATATACTGCGGAGGAACAGGTGCACAGTAAGTCCATATGGATGTGCATACTGGGGTTGTACCAACAGCGGCAAGTTGAATCCATCTGCTAAGGCTTTGAGCTGCTAATCAAATGACTCTGGTTAGTTACATCATCACAAAATGTGGTGACTCCTGCTTTGGCAAGGCTGGTGTAGGTCACTGCTCCTTACTTAGAGTAGGTAAGCTGCCTGGAGGAAAAAAGATAAATTTATCTTTGCTGATTCTTTCACCAAAGATAAACCTTGAAACAAACCTTCTGAAGTATGCCAGGGGAAATGTATCACTTGATTTTACACCTGTCTTTTAATTTGAGGTACAATACCACATTTAGAGAGTAGTGTGATTTTTGTACTAAAAACTAGAGGAGAAAAAGTCAGAAAATAATCCCACATTCAGCACAGCTAACTTTTTTTATATTGGAAAAATAATCTTTGCCCCCTTTTATCAGTATCTCTGTCAGCATCCTCAGAATTTAAACAGAGTGAAAGTCCTTTTTAGTAAGTCTTTCCTTTCTGAATTTCTGTATGGGGAGCACAGAAATGAGGACAGTTCAAGCTGTTGAGCTGGGGAAACACCCATGGCATAATTTTGTTGCTCAAAGAAGGGCAATACCTCCTGCAAGAGCTCTACCAGCCCAGCTGCTCAGGTATAATAATAAGCTTATTATTTGCCTCTCTGTGCACAGTTATGACTCTGTCATGCATCAATATGTGGGTATCAGTGCCTGCAGAATCAAAATCTGAAGATATTAGTGGAAAACTACACACTGAGTGTGGGGAACATGTTAGATGCAGATATTGGAAACACAGAGTTTGAAGGGGTTTGCTACATCAGTTTAAATTTAGTAAACTTAATGTTTCAGCTCAGTAATTTTCTGCATGAAAAGTTTGAAGAATTACATTTAACACATTTCTGAGTTATCCAGGAGGAAAAAACAACTAAATGGTTTTCTGTAAATATGAAAATTGCAGGGTTTTCACAATATTCAGATCATTAAAAATAAACTGTATGTATTTCCTTTTAAATTTGGATAAGTAGCATACCTGAGGGAATAAATGTGAGAATTTTAGCTTATATAGTCACATTCTGGGAAAATTAAATTGCTGAAAGAAAGACTAAAATTCCAAGGTGCTTTTATTCAGAGGTCTGTAACCACAACACAAACTTTGCAATAAATCACATACAAAAAAAATGTTGCATGTCTGCTATTTCAAGTGGTTCTGTTTCAGAAAAGGATATGCAAGCTGCTATACTGATTGAAGTTTATGATAAGATCCTATCAAGTTAGACTACTGATACTTCCATATATATAAGTGTACATAGGCTACTCTTTTTAAATAAAGCTGGAATTTTCTGAAATTCTTTTAAATAACCCTTAGTTGCATGCCTACTAATGAAAATAATAGTTTCTACAGTAAAACAAAGAAATCACAATGAAAATTATAGAAAGCACATAATAGAAATTAAATCTTATGTGTATCTCTGTGCAAGATATTTACCAAAATATCTGCAAGTTTCTGTCCTGAAAATCAGCAAATAGGCAATGTTGTTCAGAAATGCGGTCCTTTTGTTCTCTTACATTGTAGAAGGCAATGTATTAGAACTGACATCCAATCTTATCAATAGTAAAAATTATCTGCTATAGAGGAAATTGCTTGTTCCATGAGTTTTCAGAGCTCTTGTTTGATGCCTTTAGTGCAGAAACAACAAAAGCTAGCAATTTCTCTTCCAGTGAGGATCAGTAATTTCTTGTGTGTTCTTTTAACCTTATATCTGAAAATCAAATGATAGCAGGGTAATATAATAGGCCTAGACTTGAATATTAGGCATCATACCTCCTTGAAAGAAATGGCTGAAAAAAGCGCTAAAAAAATATTTATAAAGGTTTTTGCCTGCAATTATGCACCCCTTTATGATATTTTCAGGAAGAAAATGGAGATTATCTTTACCAAAAGGAAAATCTAGCCTCTCATTGTCCTAGATTGTTGGAGGGTTTTTTTGTTAAACAGGAAACAGAACTAGTGAGGAAAGCATACAAGCATCCTAACATTTGAATGCAAATGCCTGCTGCCCCTTTGTGGCTGTTTTCAGAGTCTCTTGAGGTTTTCAAACAAATGTAATGAATATCTGATTAAATTTACCAAACATTGAGAATTAGCGCAACATATATATAATATTTGAATCCTACGTAATTTTTTAAAGTTCAGTCTAGATCATAAACAGGTCATGTTGGGACACTTTGAAGTGTAAAAGACATTATATTAGTAAGCATACACACAAGAAGCAGAAACAGTAGTTGTGACATTCTAAAGATCAAAATTACTCTCTAAAGTGTAAGGTGAAGTGTCATCCTTCTTTGATTTTAAAAAAATGCCTGGAAAATTTCCAATCAATTTGTACTAGTTTTTATTTATTGGTCTAAAAAAAGTTCACTTGCAATTTCTCATAATACACTGTGTGAGGTGCTGAGTTACTTCAATGCTTTCTAATTGTAATAAAATAAAAAAGATGTTTTCCATTTTACAAGAAAGGGCCTGAATTTCAAAGGCAATTCAATTGTTTCTGTCTACAAGCAGCCTCCTTTCCCCTACCACAATGTGCAATGTGCAGGGCTCAGACAATGTGAGATACAACAGAACTCCAGGCCAGCTGGCCACATTTCTGTGTATATCTGCTGCAGGAGCCAAACTTATTCTGTGGTTGAAGCCCAAAGGACACCTTCCATAACAGTCCATGAATCAGGACTGAGAAGTTAAGCATAATTTGAAGTTTATGGAGCATAAAGTCTTACACTTAGCATTGCCAGGAACCAGGTCTTGATGTATTCCATGGTGGTGTGTGTTAACCCCAGCTGGCAGCTCAGCCCCACGCAGCCCCTCGTTCACCCCCCCAGTGGGACAGGGGACTGAATCAGAAGGGTGAAAGTGAGGAAGCTCATGTATTGAGATAAAGACAGTTTAATAGGTGAAGCAAAATCTGCACACAAAACAAAACAAGGAGTTCATTCACTGCTTCCCATGGGCAGGCAGATGTTGGGTTATTCCCAGGAAAGCAAAGTTCCATAACTGTGCCTAGTGGTTACTCAGGAAGACAAATAACATCACTCCAAACATCCTCTCCTCCTTTCTTCTTCCCCCATATGCTGACCATGGCGCCATAAGGTCTGAAAAATATCTTGGGTCAATTGGGGTCTGGCCTGGCTGTGCCCCCTCCCAGCTCCTTCTGCATCCCCAGCCTCCTTGCTGGTGGGGTTGGGTGAGCAATAGAAAAAGCCTTGACTCTGTGTAAGCTCTGCTAAGCAATAACAAAAACATAAAAACATCCCTGTTATGAGCACTGTTTCCAGAATAAATCCAAACCACAGCTTCATATTACCTACTAGCAGAAAATTAACTCTGTCCCAGATAAAAACAGCACACATGCCTGCTCCCCTCATCAAGGAAAATACCTTTAGTATCTTAAAAGCCTTTTCTTAGTAGTTCTTTACTGAAAAGCTCTTTACTTACTTTACCTGAGAAAAATCCCAAATGATGGTCCTGAACAGTACAGTCTTTTGAGTTACTAGCACCAGAGGTCTGTCTGTACATACTCCTAATTTTTAAGATCAGTCTAATTTTGTACTATTATTAAAAAGCTGGTTGCATAAAATAAGCATGCATAAATCTTATAAAGCTCTGTGCTTCTATTCTGTGCAAATGGAACAGTAACATTTTGAAAGATACAGGATATTATAGCTCTTCAAAATTAGGTAATGCATTCTTACACTGAATCCTGGCAGAGTTTATGTTTGCTTCCCATAACTTCCCAGCTGAATTTGAGCCAGCCATGTGTATCAATTTTTTTTTTTTTTTTTAATAGGGTCACACAAATTTTTAAAGATTGTTTTCTGATTTGGTGCTATGTTTCTGAAAAATATGCAGCTCCTAATGATGTTTGTTGTGAATTGAGGATAACATGGGCTTCAAGTTGGGTTCCTAGTTTAGTTTAGCCTCTGCTCAACACCTAGATAAGAAAAGTATCATAAATCATTAGATTTCCTTGGATTGTACTGTCTTTAATATTTGAAAAATGTCAACATCTTTGAAAAGCCACTGTTGCAATAGATTTACAGAAATTAATCAAATTGCTATCCTTTATCCTGAAGATGAAGAAAAATTCCATTTAATTTTTTAAACATATGAGACATTTCCACCATTATGTCCCATTTGCTCTTTCACTATGGAACTTAATTTAGGAAAACAATACAGGGGGAGCTGATAGCTTAGAGAGACATCTGTAAATACACATACCACAGCTAAGATACTCTGAATCCTGTGTACTTTAGCAATATGCAGCTGTACACTACATTCCTGAATTCAAACAGAAAAAGGGCCACATAGGGAATATCAGGGACAATTAAATGCCAATATTTATTATAAATACTTATAAAATGTACACAGACAATATCTATAATATATAAAGCAATAGGCACATCTCTTGACATCCTTACTGTTTATACAGTAGCACAAAGGTTCTACAGCACCACTCAACTGTTTTGACACAAGTTGTCAACACTTTTCATTTCTATTTATGATAATAGTTACAAATCTAAAGACTGGGATACCTATCAAGAGTCCATCCAGCCTGTTTCCCAAACCTAAGTGACAAGGATGATTTGGTGTTACCAAGGAAAAGTGGGGGTGGGAGTTCATTGATGATTCCTTTCAACGTGCATATTTTGTGCATATTTTGAGTAAAACCTGTCTTCCCAAGGATAGGCTTTTTTTTTTTTTTCCTTGCTTTTTTTCTTAATAGTATTCATTGGCTTTAGTGTTTAGGAGCTTAAACACTGGTCACAGGAGTAAAATCAAATGAAATGCTTTGTCATGGAAAGTTAGACCAGGAGCTAGGTACACATGTATGTGATTCTGAGCAGTTTCACTAACTCCAGCAGGATGAGCTGTCTGCAGCAGCTCACCAGAGGTAAGAATTCTTCCTTAATGTGTAAATACTTTCAGTTTAATATGAACAAAGCCAGTACTGGTGTCACACTAAGGAGTTCACAGGCTGACTGAAAAAGCAGAATTACATTATTTGTAACACCCTATATCCCACCTTCTCAACTGATGAGCTTTTTATCAACCATAGCATTTTCAAACTCCAGAGGGAAACATTTGGTACTTTGCACTTCCAACAATAAGCTTATACTATATCATAGTTTATATTTCTGAACACAAGCAATTAGTTTTCTTACAAAGCAAATCTTTTGTCAAATATCCTCCAGCCTTTTAAACAATAAACACACAGAAAATGGAGCACCATTCATAATTCTATAAAAAAATAGCCTTGGCGCAAAAGAAAAGGAAGTCAGTCAAGTAAGATTTAATTTTTTTAATGAAAGATTCCATATCCAAAAGAACAATTAGGCTTTGAAATATAAGTTTCAAGGCCAGTACTTGCATTATTTACACCTGCAATTATACCAGTGGAATAATACATCTGTAAAACTGTTGTTAAAATTGGTCTTTGTGAGGACTGCATATTAAATATGTTACATATTACATATGTAACATATTACATAAGTTAAATATTCCTGTGGTCGTCCTATAGCACATTTTAAAAGTCTGTGATGTTTCAGAGAGGAGGGTTTGGCCAGTTCATCAAGCTTTTCGGTATATGAAGAGAATATCTTCCTAATTGTTGCTTAGTTGACATAAATCATATGAAATTATATATTCATGTTATATATGTTCAAGTCTCTAGCAGGCTCAGGATTTTTCTTCTTCCTTTCCCAAATGTGTTTTTCACAGGGCAGTTGAGCATCTCCTTGCTTTCCCATTCCTTTCTTCTTTATTTATACAAAAGGTATCTAAACAGAGAAACAGAAATAGAAATCAAGAATTACAAACATTAAAAAATAAAATCCTATAAAGATTAAAGAATGGACCACCTACCTCATGAATTAAGCCTACAGCAGTTGTTCTTAAAATACCTTGACTCAGTATTCAGAGTTATTGGACCTGGTCTTTTGTTCCTGCTTTCTTGTTCTTTCCTGTACCAGGAAAGCAAAATCTTTCTTCACAGTTCTTGCTTTCGTTGACATCATAGAGAAATTTTCAACATGGAAATTTTCTTGTCAGTAGAATGCAGCAAACCCCATGTAGCAATATGCAATGAAGAAAAATAATGTAGGTTTTATAGTGGAAAGGCATGCCCTTGTTTGCCAACTGTTTTTTAATTTGAAAGCAGGTCTTCAAATAATCATTGATAGGACCAAATGAGGAGTGATTCATACAGTAGAAACTTGCAATTCTTTTATAAGTAGCTTATAAACTTGGAAGAAATCTGGTAACTCAAGAAGAAGAATATAGTGGAAAGTGAAAACATGGAAGATCCATCCAATCCACAGGAGATCCTAGGGGTATGCAGATTTTTAAAATATTTCTAGAATAGCAATCATAATTGCACTTTCAGTATTACTTAAAAATGCCTATATTATATATAAATAATTAAAAGTACTTTGGCTTCATGAGGTTACCTGTATGTTGAGCTGACTTTGGCTGCCTAACAGACACTCATCCAGGTGCTCTCACCCTCCTCCTTCTCAGCAGGACAAGGGAAGAAAATGAGTGGAAAAAAGAAACCTAATGAGTCTATATAAGGACAGGGAGGTCACTTACCAAGTACTATCACAGGCCCAACACAATTGACTTGGGGAAAAGCTAGTTTATTGCCAATTAAATATGATTTGAATAGAAAAAAAATTAAAACAGCACCTTCCCCCACCCATGCTTTTTCCTAGGGCCAGCTTCATTCCTTTATTCCCAATTCTTCCATCCTAACCTTCAAGCTGCACAGAAATGGAGAATTGGGGGCTGTGGTCACAGCCAATCCAGAATAGCCCTTCTTTGCCAGTCCTTACTCCTCACACTTTTCCCCTGGTCCAATGTGGGTCCTTCCAAGGGGCTGCACTCCTTCAGAAATATCTGCTGTCACGTGGGCTCTCCAGAAGATGCAATCCTTCAGGAAATATCCTCTGCTTCACAGTGGTCCTCCACAGGCTGCAAAGTCTCTGCTGCAGTTCCTGAAGCTCTTCCTTCCCTCCTCCTTCTTCGACCATGATTTCACAGAGCTGTTCATCACACTTCTTCCCTCTCTCCTCACTGCCACAGAGTGTTTTCCCCTTTTTGAAATACCTTTTCTCAGAGACACTGCCAGCATGGCTGAGGCTCATCTGTGCCATGCTTGAATCAGGTGGGGGCACCTGGAACTGTTTGTGTCCATCACAGCTCAGCCACAGTCTCTCCTCACAGACACTGCTCCACTGCTCCTATGGCACCTCACCTAGGACAGCTTAGAGTTTCCAGAATGAGTAATATCTTCTGCTGCCAACATAAGTAGCTTCTTCTCTTCTCAGGGTAATACAATTTTCATTCAGATGGTGGCAAAATTAAAACAATTGGCAACCAAAGGGCAGAATAATGAACATAAAATACCAGATTTCAGATCATGATGCAAGACAAGATAACCAAGGACAGTAATGAGAAAACAAGTTGATGTATGTTATCTTGAAATGATAAGAAAATTATATGGTTATATGATCTAAACATTTATCAACCAGAATGAATACCAATAGAGTGAAATATGGAAGTGTGAGGTGCATCTCTGATATGATGCAAAACAGCAGAAAGTTGAGAGGGCCCACACCAACCTCCATCATTTGAAGTTGGACCAGATCTACTCCTGCTGAGAGACCTAGAACAACAGTCAGGAACCAAGAATGAAACATCCTACACACAGACCCCTGCAGATCAGGTACACAAGTGGGTCCACATGGCCCAAGGGTGCTGAGCATGACATTCGGGGCTGTGGATGTCAAAGACTGGCCTCATCACTCATACAGCACCTGTGAGAAGCACAGAACTTCTGATATACCTGTGCTAAATATATAACATAGTTAAAGAATCAAAAAGGAAATATGGAAGCATTGCAAGGAGAAGGTCCATTGTAATCTCTGTAATGGTGAAGTGCACACTGTAGAAAGGCCTGATAATCTGTCACTGAATACAAATTGCATTCATGTTCACAGGCACAAAAAGCTGTGCAGCAAGAGACATTGCAAACTTGTGTGCTCATCTCCACACAGCCATGACACCTGAGGCCCCAGCCTTGGCTTCAGCATTCTGTAGAGGTTAAGAGATCATAGAATCACTGAGGTTGGAAAAAAATTCAAGGTCTTTTAGTTCAACATTTGACAAAACACCAGCTTGTCAACCAAATTACAGCATTAAATGACATGTCTAGACATCATTACCAGGGATGGTGACTCCACATCTCCCTGGGCAGCCTATTCCAATGCCAGACCATCCTTTCAGTGAAGAAGGTCCTCCTGATGTCTAATCTGAACCTCCTCTGGCACAGCTTGAGGCCATTTCTTCTTGTCCTGTCACTTGTTGCCTTCCTACAGTCCCCCTTCCTACAATCTCCTTTAAGGCAGTTGTAGAGAGCAATAAGGCCTCCCTTCAGCCTCCTTTTCTCTAGGCTAAACACACACAGCTCCCTTAGCCACTCCTCACATGACTCACTCTCTAGACCCTTCACTAGCTGTGTTACCCTTCTCTGGACATGTTAAGTATTAGTAGAAGTTTTATATGAATAAAGTTAGCAGGCAAGGGGCCATCATATTAGTGGTGATATAATTTGCTGCAGGGAACCTCTGTAGATCCCACTTCTCTTACAGCTGAATAAATACATTGTGGATAACTGGATGGATCAGTCTTGTTTCTGTTCAAGAGCTGTTGAAGAGTAGCTTACAGTTTCTTTAATTGTATAATAATATTTGTTGCTCAGAGTCACTCAATGGATAATTAGATGAATATTCGCTCTGAAGGTTCACACAAGCAGTTCATACCAACATCTGCAATTTTAAAAGTTTCAATTAGATTTCACTGCTTATGTAGGTCATGTGTGATTGGATCTGACTCGTGCCAGTATGAGTATTGCTCTTAGAATTCAGAGTGTGATGTGAAGATTTACTTACAAATTCAAAACATAAATTGATCAGATGTTCTCCAACAACATTTCTGTGAACATTCCTGCCTTTACAAAAGACTACAGAGAATAATCCCAAGGCACTAGCAACAAAAAATTTCTTCATTTTTTCCCACCTTTTTGTTTCACCAAATATTTATGGATTACATGTGAGATATTTGTTGACATCAAATGCTAAATTTTAAGTGAAAAAACGGAGTAAAAATAATATGAAAATATCTGAGCAATTATCTGTTTTCCCTGCACTCATTTTCTGTACACTGTAGACACAGTTAAATCCTGAAGCACTCAAATGCAGTTCTTTGACAATTAAAATTACATAGTTTTTTCCCTCCTACACAAAATTTTTAAGCTTTCAGGTGCCATTTTCTTCAAGAGTACATGGTGTACCCTACATTTAGGAGTGGAACATTTGTAACATTTCTGAAAGCAGGAAAGTGTGTATTTTTTAAGGTTGCATTATTTTCAAAGTTTAATATTTGAATTTAAAATGCAAAGCCTTCCTCCTTGAAGCAAGCCAAATCTCAGGCCTTCATCAAAGAAAATCAGAAATGTAGATAAAGCCCAAGAAAGGAACCAGACTTAATATTATTATATGATAAAGAAAAATCCCTTATATATGAAGACTTTTTTTTCATTTGTCTTTTCCTTTTTCTCATTTCCTTTTCCAGAGTAATCCATATGTGGTAAGACTAGGGGTAATACCTAGAGCAATGCCATTAGAAAAAGAAGAATAAATTCAGCATCAAGCTACCAATGAATGAACAGTTAGCCTTAGAAGACCAAGAAAAAGTTATACAAAAAATAGAATCTACCTCATTTCGGTATTATTTTCCAGGAAAATTCTGAAAATGTGTTTCAACTAAGTCATCTACCAGTGGCAAGACCATTCCTAAAATGGAACTGTTGGCAGGATCACAGAAAAGTTGAAATTGGGGTTAACATGCCTGTGGTATAATTTTTTCTACTCCTTGTAATCACACCACCTGCCCAGGAAGAGTTAATGCACAAGCAGAAATTCTCAGCCTGGAGAAAAGGACAAGGAATGTGCAAACTTCTGTAACTTTTATCTTCATTTGCTCAAAAAATATCCTCAGAGGAAGTAGATATAAAGTAGAGAAAGAGGAAGTAGACCTAAACAGTTTTAGCTAACTGAACTTTCTGTTCCTCACCATGAGCACACAAAAGTTCAGAAAAAACCCAGATGTTCAGTTCTCAAGCTACCAGGCCCCAATATCTCCAATTTCTCTAAAAATCATAGCATCAAAAAAGTAAAGCAAAACTTTAATGCTGAAAATTTCCACATTGTGGGTGACTATATTTCTCAATAACCAAACATGCATGTTTGTAGTGCAGAATGAAAGGTGAGAAACAAAGATTATTTTCCTTCCTACAATGCAAATTCTCAGAAAGAAATAATGCAGTATAGGTTGAACATAACTCTGGTAGGTTTAACCTATAATACGTTATAGATTAAACATATTTCTTTCTAAATCTGTTCCATATTCTGGTTTGCATCTTGTTGAGCTGTCTTGGGTCAAAAACATAGCACAAAAATGTCCCCATTTTGCTTTCATTTAGAGAGACAGGGATTTCCAGGGTCAGTCCTAAGCCTGGAGAAAAGGAGTCTCTGATTAAGTCTAGTCCTGGGAGGGCACATCAATAGACAGAACAGGCCTGTCTGGAAGTATTTTCAACAAATAATTTTAGGCTCAAACTGGCCACCTACCCAACCTAGCTCTATCAGCAGAATCAACTGTATCCAAATAATTTCTTACAGTTGTTTAACCTCATCTTTAAAATCTTGTCTAACTTCTTTAAAACTCTTATCTTGAAAATTTCTAACACAGCAAGTGCCTTTGGCCAACTTTCTGAGGCTTTTATTTATCCTGATTGTTAAAAATTTCTCTATGATAAATCCAAATTTCCCTTGCTAGCATTTATGGCTATTTCTTATCTCCAGTGAATATGAAGAATGTTTTCTTCCTTTCCTCTTCACCTATTTTACAATTTATATTTTATGTACTACAAGATTGATTTCGCTTCAGATTCTGTCCTTTAAGCTAAAAACAAAATTAAAGGGAGAATTCTGTATTCCAATTCTATCAGGAACAAAAATTAAAGTCTCAAGAAAAGCTATGGTGACATCTTGTGAGCTTGAGCACATAATTTTTGTCTGGGAAATTGTTATGTCTGCCTCCTGGCCTACCTCCTTTTGAAAAATATTTGATTATTGTAGAATATAAATTTATTTCTTTGTAAGTTAAGAAGTGGTTTTTGTCCTCAGGTTAATTTGTTTTTTGTATTCTGCATTTTTAATTAGCAGGTCTCTGTTTCAAAGCATATGTTTCATCAAATTATGGACATTAATAGACCACAGTATCAAGTTTTTCATGTCACAATCTTTAGCTGTGAAAAAAAAAAAAAAAATTGCATGATTTATGGAGGATTATATACTCTAAAAATAGTCAAGATGAAAAGACTTGTCACGAAAATTATGTTAACCAAGATACATGGGAAAGAAATAATCTCAATTATAACTTGGTTTTAAAAACAGTACTACTGTTACCTTCTTTCAACAAGAAAATTAATCTTTAAAATAAATGTCATCTGATGAAAGTCTCTTAAGTCTGTGACCTATTCAGGTGACAGTTTAATCTATAAAGATTGAATTTAAGTTTAAATAAACCATTTTTCTTGCCACTGTAATAGACTAAGAGCTCATGGTCAGTGAATTGTGAAGAGAAGTAACTTGCTGGAGAATGAACAGTTATTTCTTCAGTTGCATAAACTCTACTTGCTTGAATTTTTGACATTTTTGCCAGTACAAACTTCAGTATAGACTGTTCAGAATATAGCTCATTCCCTAGCACCTCAACTTCACGTTCCACATCACTCCTGTTTATATAACACACACCCGATGACCTTTTGCATTCTCCCAATTAGCAAGTGAGCTGTGCTGGTTTTGAGAGCTGCCTGTGCAGTACTGCCCTTTGGAAGACCACTGCTGACACTGCAAGTTTAGCAGCCTAGCCATTAATAACAATTAGATTCAATGCCAGTAGGTAAGAGAAAAAAAAAAGAGTTGCAGTTGTTGTTGTTGCTGGAGACTTTGGGGGCTGGAATGGATTTAGCCCCTGTGACTGATCTCGAGTTGAGCCATGGTTTCTGTGCCCAGTGCTGGAGTGTGAGGCATTATCTATGCAATTGCTTTCTGCCCCTCACTAGCAGTGATTCTGGATTATTTAAGCTGTTGTCCTGAAAGACCTTAAAATCCTTTTTTCAGGGTGTAACTCCTCACATTTTAACTTAATTTCTTGCCTTTTCCCTTGAATTTCTCTGCAGCCAGCTCATCTTTTCCTCGATTTATCATCTTCACTGCAATGCTTCATTTAATTTTTACCTGGTCAAAGTAGCTGTTTATAAACTCTTTAAGGTAGCTAAAACAAGATGGAATAATCAAACTAGTCCACATTAACAGATTGCTGACCAGAAACAGTGCTGTCACTTGCTTTTCAAACAAAGCTAGATGATTGGGACAGATCAGGCTCTCTTGAGACATGATTTAAGGCAAGCACATGGACACTACAGAACAGGAGTTAGGAATGTATTGCACTGATCCCAAAGGCAAATATCCACAGAACCAGCCTAACTCTGGTGGGTAGCACCTTGAAGGAGGTGTCTGGGAAAGCACAGAGCTCCTGGATACTCAAATCCAGAAAGTTCTGGTTTCAGGAGACACTGTTTGCACACTTGAAGGTTATTGTAAGTGAGGTGATCCCTGCTTTAAGAAGCAGTACTTCACAGAGCTGACTGTAAGTTTGAGACTTCAAAGATGTCAGGGGCCTGGAAGAGACAGCAGACCATCAATCAGCACCTAGTCAGCACATTGCAGCAGGTAACTCTTAGGCAATAGTGATTCCTTAGTTCCCAAATACAACAGTTTTCTTGAAAAAGGCAAATTTAACTAGATGTCCACCATCTTACTCTTTTATATTTATCCACTTGTGGAGGGAAATAAGGTTTTTTTCTGCTTTGCACTGTGCTGTTATAATCCTCTTTTTCAAAGGGACAAAGAAAAGTTTTAATGAGTTTGCAAATATAACCCTGTCCTGTCTTCAGCTAGGGTAGAGTAAATTTCTTTTCATAGGCTGTTAGAGTACTATGTTTTGGATTTATAGTGGGAATGGTGCTGATAACACTCTGATGTTTTGGGGTTTTGCTAATTCATGTTTATTCTAAATCAAGCACTTTTTTTCCTAGTCTCATGCTCTGCCAGTGAGGAGATATGCAAATAAAGAAACCAGCCTGGGAGGAGCACAGCTGGGACTGCAGGACAGGTGACCCTAACTGATCAAAGTGATATCCAACACCCTATTCCATCATGCCTAGAATATAAATTGGGGAGTTACCCTGTTACCCCCAAGGGTGGCCAGTCTGGGTTCTGAAGGGGATCTGGCATCTGTCAGCGGGTTGTGAGCAATTGCACTGTGCATCACTTGAATTTTTTTCCTTTTTACTTTTTTTTTTTTTACGTTTATTACTGTATTTGACTTTCTTTTCAATTATCAAATTGTTCTTATCACAACACCCAAGTTTTACTTTGATTCTCCTCCCCATTCCACCGGAGTGGGAGGAAAAGGGGGAGTGAGTGAGAAGCTGCATGGTATTTCATCTTCAGTTGCACTTAAAACCATGACAAACCCATTATCTTTTAAATCACGATTTTAAGACCAGGCTTTGGGACCTCAGCTTCTAGTATTTGAACAACTGAGACTGACAGTGCTGCATCACCCAACTATAAGGTCAAATAAGGAAGACTTATTGACAAATGAATCATTTCTCAGATTGTAATCTATTACACATAAACCTTTTTCTGGGTCAGGCACTTTCTTAGAGTCTATACTTAGATGCAGCTTTCACACTTCCTCGGTTCACAAAATTATAGTACTAAAAGAATATTGCTTTTATGCATAACACTCAGTGAAACTTCCCATTTTTTATCCCCACCTAGGATTTTCCAAAATCAGTCCTTAAAGAAATCTGTCCCCGTGTTTGTTTTTTTTTTCAGAACAGTACCCTCGGCAAGTAATAAAACTTGAAAAATTAATAGTATCCTGACTCATTCAGACAGAAGATTGCTAAATGCTTGATAGGTCACAGCAGATGGAATTAAAAATGAGAAAAGGTGTCTCAATATGATGCTGAAGTAAGGAGAAAAATCTTTTGTCTCTGAAAACAAAAAGAGATAAAACAGATATCTCTTTACTCTTGCATATAAGAAATATGTGAAACGGAGATGTTCTTATCTTTTTCTTTCAGTTTGGGTTAGATATGCTCAGAACATCCCTGCCAGGCAGGGTGGCAGGCAGACACTCAGTGTGTGAATTCTGAAAGCCTCTGGACAGAAATAGATGCTGAGCTGTTCTGCTTAGCTAATATGGGAATTTACCTGCTCTTGTCTAATAGAACTGTAGATACCAAACCAGGTTTGTGATACAAATCATAGGCTGAGTGAGTTGTATGAAAACTCAGTAAGGCAAATATTTGTGAGGAAGAGATGAAGACTCTTTGTAACTCTTATAGTATAAGGCAGATCTTTAGTTTGGACACCACTGTTTAAATATTTTGGCTTTGATGTTTGAGAATGATTGGGCAAATCTTAGTCCTGTCACACATAACCTTAATTTCATTTAAAAGTCTCTATCACTAGATTCTTTTTGTCACTATCAATAAAATAAAAAAATATTTACTTGTTGCTGTACAGAAAGTAAGGACATGTTTTTTTCCATTAACATCTCAAAGCAACATACTTAATCATTTTCCTTTGATGGATCAAACCAAGAGACTATAGACAACATTAACACTTATTTAAGAAGAGAGTAGTGCAAGTGCAAGTGCCAGTACTGCAAGTTTATTTGCCATCAGCTAGACTTACAGTGCTTTATATCCTTCCTTTCACTTCCCAAATACTGTCATTATCTATTACTGTATCACTAGATGAGCTTTAATTTAGCAATCTTCAATATGAAACATTCTTCAAATAGCCTTCATTACCATGCAGGACCAGGAAAAAGTACTTCTTTTTGTAGAAGTTCTTGAGGACAGGATGTGCCAAAGCCATATGTGCATCAGTGTGTGTGGTGTATTACTGAAGCATCTGAAGCAAAGCTTCTCTGGCAAAGCAGAGCAGGAGCAGACCCTGGGCAATAAAAACACACTACAACACTGACACCTGTTGGTAACAAGAGTGCCAAACTGTGACAGCATCTTTACAGTCCTACATTTTCAGAAGATCCAAGAGCTCAAAGTAAATTAATACACCTCCATCTCCACGTGCAAGTCACCTGAATATGAAGAACCAAATGCAAGACAAAAAGTGAAAATTAGATTCCCAGTCTTTCTGGAAGTAGATATCCATATCTGCTGACATCCATGTCAGCAGCTGATATCTAACAACAGTCCCAACAAATAAATAGACCCCAGCACATATTGCATGTCTAGAGACTATTTCCTGAGATCTGCTTGTCAACCCAAGTAAGCAGTGCATCCTGAAAAGCACTGAAAGACTTAGTGTCATTTAAACACAAAAACTTTTTCTTCTGGATCACTCTAAGGGTAAGATGTAATCTGAAAATGAAACACCAGTCTTCAGGAAAACAGCAGATTTAATGAAGCTGTCTAAGAACAAACTTGCAATGTGGTATCTTTTCCATTTCCCCCTCCCTACAAAAAATGAGATGGGTGAAGAGTGCAGTTGCACTGCCGCATTCCTCCCATCCTAACAGTGGGCTGAGCTTATGAGGAATTGCTAGAAGAGGAGATAAGCTTTACAGAAAAACAAACAAAGAGGCAACTGGATCTGCTTGCTTCTTAATGTAACAAGAAACTTTTCTATTGCCCCACTGGTTGCCCTCACAGATTATAATGGTTTACTACTATAATCAGCTGCTATAATTACACCCCAGAAGAAAGATATGTGATTTGAGAATTGAGGCTTTCCAAGTTCAGCACCTAATGACAAAGACAACTTTCATGACCCTGTTCCAGAGTGTATTTAGCCAAGCAAAGTGACACATTAGTAACAGCCATCTAAACTCTTGCTGACCTAAGAAGCAAGGTTTCAGTATGTGCCCTGTGTTTTCTACTGTATGACTCCAGAATTTTTGGAAAGAAGCAACATCAGCAGGAAACTGAACACTAAATTGAACTGGCAGCAAATCCTGTAGTCATTCAAGGTCACAATAGTCTCATCTTTACTTGTCTGGTGATTGGTGGCTCCTTTTCAACAGTTAAATAATTAATTCAGCCTTCAGCACATTAAAAACACGTTTTCTCTTCCAATGTAAATGACAGTTGAAAAAACATCCCAGTTCCCAGTTTGTGTCATGTATGGTCTTCAGCACTCTCCCTGTGACCTGTCTGCCCCTCTTTGCTCAGAGGAATGGGGTCTTGAACAAAGAACATTACTGGATCTCCTCAACACATTGCTAACTCCTAGATGTGCTTTATGCACTATTATGGTGCCAGTATTTACAGGAAAGAAAACAAGGGATCGGATCAGCCTGGATATTCAAATTTGCAGAAAGCAAGTTAGAGTGGCAGACCATGATTAGTCAAACTGAACTGTGTTCAGTGAAAGATCCAAGCCTGATCATCTCACAGGGCTCCTCCCCTCCCAGCTATGTCATGATTTATTCTGAGGTGATTGTCTGTGCTAGTCATTTGTATCTGAGGTAGGAAGTACAGAATGGCTAAGATTCGCCTGAATTCAAGGTGATAAAGACTTCAAGCAAGATTTTCTTTGTTGTGGTTCAGTCTGTTTCAGAGTTCTGGAGTATAGTATCTATGAATGACACCAGACAAAGAAAATACCAAGTTGAGTTAGAGAGAAGGGTGAGAGAGAAATGGCATAACCACTTTTATTTTTTATTTCTTTACTGGAAGCATATTCTGGTAAATATGGATCCAGCATGATACTCTGAGTCACAAGGGAACATGCATTCCTGCCCCAAATCACAGGAGTCAGTAACTTCAAACCCATTACTCTCACCTTGCCCATTAGAACAAAAAAAGCTTTATTCACAGAAGAAGAAACATTTCAAATGAAACTGTAAAAAAGACTGAAAAAACTCCACACAACTGGTAACATCTCCCATGAAAAGTACTAGTGGACTATGTGCTGAGAAAACACCCTCACACACACTGGCATTAGCAGAGTTTTACACTCATCAGTACAGAGACCATGTATTCCTACATGTTTCTGAAACATGTTTCTGAAATTATAATTTATCTAATCTAATCTAATCTAATCTAATCTGAGAATCTGGAGTTTAAACCAGTGAAAATATTAGGTCCCAGCACTTCTGCAGTTCTTGCACACTCTGCCAACTCCTCCAATGCACTATAAACAAATTGATGTAAGTATTTTGTGTAAAGGCTTACACCACATTTACTGCCACGGGATTTTGAGTTTGAGGTTATGGGATTTTAGTAAAGGAATTATGCAAGTACTGTATTAAAGGCAAAATACAAAGTTCATACTGAACTAAAATAATTGAGTTATGAGTGGCAAAATGATTATATATGTCCTAGGTATTTAGCTATTTTTATATTATAATTACTAGCTTTGCTGCATCAAGAAGAATAATGTGCTCTCAAAGATTAAGAATATTGTGTTAGTTGATACACAAGAATGTAACTTTCTTCTTGTAGATTGCCCAGCAAGTTAAAAAGCTGCCTGTCACCAATCAGTAAACTCACATTTCTAAGCACTTGGTGATGTTATTAACCTTACTTATTTTAAACTCTTCATCAAATGACCAGCTTTCCTCAAGATCCACGACATTTTTTTTTTTTGTTAGTGCTCACTCCAACCTTTAAGTCAAAATCATTATTTCAGAATATAATATTAAATGTCAATATTGGTTTGTTGTTGCTATAAAGCCTCTTATGGCTGATTTAGTGATGAAGCAAGTTGAAGGACTGTAGGTGTTTCTCAGGGATAACAGAGATGCATTTTGCCCTTACACCTGCTGCATCGTGCAGTATTAAACACTAATTTGATGCAAACACCTATTTTGCACATACTTTGCAGTCATGAATATGGTAGAAATTGAAGCATCAAAATTTCTTAAAAAGCAGGAAAAATAATAAATTAAAGAGTGATTATCTGAGATTCATGAGAGCTGGTCTGCAATTTGAAGTGCAAGGAAAAATGATATTAACAGCTAAAGGCTTGGCTGCAGAGGCATTGCAGCATTCAGATGTTTGACTGATTCGTCATTTTATTAAACTGGATCTGATATAGGCATAATAGTATCCTAAAAATATTTCACCTTTTTCATAAAAATCGAATTATTTTGTGAATGCTCTTGTATTAAGCTATCCAGAACAATGAACATAGTTAATGGTGTTGATGGAGCCATTGCCTGAGTTAAAAGAGATGAATAATGTTTAACAAATGGCATGATCATGCCTACCTAAAGCATAGTGTTGGACTTCCTCCTGTTCTTGGGCAAAACAACCTCATTCAGAATGTCCTCAAGGAGTTGGTGCCAGGTGCTGCCTTCCCAGAGTTTCTGCACACAGCAGCAGCTTTGCTGGGCAGAGCCTGCTACTTCTGAGTGCAACAGAGCCCTGGCCAGCCCAGCAGCTCATGAGTGAGGGACACTGCCTACTGCTCCTCACCTTTCAGGGTAGAATGAACTTAGCAGAACATTCTGTTTCCCATGTATGAAACAAGCCTCTGTGACTGACAGCACATTCTGCTTGGGTTTGTTTATTAGCTTCTTATGCTTTATTTATCTAATTAAGGCTATATTTTTTATGAGGAGGAAATTTCTCCATGCACTTCTGATAATGGCATTCCCTATCCCTCCTGCTGTTCTTCTAGTGGATTCTGCAGTGCCATGCCATGGCTACTCTGTATCTCTCCCATAGAATCACTGTGCTGTTATTAAGAAATATTTAGAATAATTATAGCAATAGGATTTACCTGCCAAAGCAAGAAGGATTTACAATTTCTGATACGAGATTTTGACCAGTCATCACACTAGTCAAGTGCATTGGCACCTTGTCTTCTCTGGCAAAATTGCAGTCATTTTGCTTGGATGAGGACCTAGCCACAGTTAGCTGTGTCTGTGCTGTTGCCAAATGGGATTATTACAATATATTATACATGTGGCTGGTTTGAAGACCACCTGGAAGCTTCAGCTAGAGCAGTATGTAGTTATCCATGAGATTAACAGTGTTGGCTCTGAGGCACACAGTACAACTTTCCCAGCACTGAACTTTCCACCTACTTTCATAAGGCTGCAAAGTGGAAATGACACTCTCTCAAGTTGTGTTGAGGCAGCTGCAGACAGCCTGTCTCTGTGGCAGAGGTTGAGTTTTGGAGCAGCTGAGCTGTGCTGGCTTGGAATCTGAGACTGGAGACAGGGCAGTCTCACTGCAACCCTTGACAGAACAGTCGACACCCATCTGGCAGAGCTCATAGCAGTAAATCAAATGATCAGGACAGTGGAATACATGTCAATTTTTCACAAACCTCTGCTGTAACAAGTGATTTTTAAGATTTTAGTACTGAGTAACTGCAATCCATGTATAAATCTTGACACAGACACCCCTAGCAGCAACACTAATAAATTCACTGTATACATCTATACTAAATACTAAACAGCAAACAAGGAAATAAAGCTTTCTCTATTTTTTTTTTTTTCTCTATTTTCTTCTATCAGAGATCAAGCAGTTGGGCTTCTCTGGTCCTGCTCTTTATGTGTCCCCACCATACCTTGCACATTATTTTCCTGACAAGCCTCATCCCTCATATCGCTGATGGATTTATATTCTGCTGAGCTCAACTGAGTAGTTAGATAGTCAAAATCTGATCTCATTACATGTGTGTCAGCAGAACTAACTCCAGGGAAGTCGATGGAACCAAGTTGATTTACAGACTTGGAGCCAATTATTTAATTTACTACCCAACATCTGTCATAACCTCAAATTGCAACTCTCCATGGACATGACCTACATTCCTCAAACTTACAGATGGTATTTTAATATTTCTATAAAAAGAAAAATCTCGTGTGCCAGAGATGTGTACTCAGTTTTTCTCATCTGAAACATCTGATATGCACCCTAATTCCTCAAGGAGCATTTATAAGGGCAGCCAGTTGGAGCTAAGACAAAAGGAAGAGGAAGAGGAAAAGAAGGCAGCTATGCCAACTGAAATGTCAAGGTGCTGGCTAGCCTAAAGCTCAGTTCCAAAACTAATTGGAAGGGAGAAGTCATATATATATATATATATATATATATATATATCACATATCCACTGATTCCTGTGTATTTCAACTTTCAGTGAACTCATCAAAACTACATTTGTGCTGAAAAGTTTGGAATTGTCAACACTTGCTCAGAATACCTTTGAAACTATTTTTCCTTCTCTTTTTGATGATGGAGTCTAAATTATATGCTGCTTCAGAGTTAAACATGGAAAGAGTTCTCATGTTTGGACGTACTTTCTCCACTTAGGCTTTTTCTCTCTGCATTTTACGCTGCAAAGAGCATTGATTAATGTGAATGTTTTAGCTGTAGTTGTTGTTTGTGTATAAACTTTTGTTAAAACAAGTACTGCAGAATAAATGACCTTTATACAGACACCTATTAAGGCACTAAAAGGCTTGGCTACATTCATCTGAGACGCGTATACATAACGTTTGGAACAATAAAGGGATCAGCAGCTGCAAGGGGCTTGAATTGAATTCTTTAACAATAGAAAAGTTTTTCAGCCCCAAATACCAGCAAAGAGAATTTTTTGCAGATAATCCAGAAGAAAGAAAATAATAAAAAAAAAATGCTAGCCAACTTTGCAGCAGTTAGCATAAGGGTGCCATCTGAAACATGTCAGCTTAAGAGTGTCCCATAGTACCATTCTTTTACACAGCCATAGTATTCAGAACTGTTTCCCCAAATAATCCCAGATGGCAAGCCACAAAATTTCAATTCATTTTAAAAGCTTTCTCTGCTGTTATTATGTGATTGAAAGTGCAAAAGCAAGTTGCCATTCTCATGGCACTATTTGCATTGGCTATTATCCCCTAAAATCCCCTTTAAACAGCTACATTGTCAGCCCATAGGCCTCATTTAGAACTACAAAAAAGACCAGATTAATTCGATCAAAGGGAGAGCCAAGTACAAAATGCACTTTTCAAACTGTATCAGAGTAGGTTCCCTTTACAGATCGCTGCATGGCTGGAGCAATGCAAAAAACCCTTGCCTGAAATAAAGCACTAGCAGAAATAGCTGTGCATGTTTCACATGAAGCTTTTGGGGCTCTTCCAGGGTAAATCTCTCACTACAAATGATTACAATAAAATATATTTTAACATAAGTAAATTAAGTAGCCAAGCATCCATTTTTGTCCATTTGGCTTTCTGCCACCATTTTCAGGAGGCAGTCTTGTAGTGCTTGAATAATTTAGGCAGCTATAGACATTCCCGAAGTCTCTGTCAATTGGGATTTTTAATTAATTACTTAAACATTGAGCAATTAAACTTTCAAAAGATACAAGTGCCCCCATGACTTTTTTTTTTTTTTTTCTTTTTCCCTAAGGTAAAAAATCATCACTGATGGAGCAAAGAAAACAGAAAAAGCTTTTGGTATAATTTCTGCAAAATATTCTTTTTCTTTATCTAAGGTGAAACATTTAGAGTCAAGCATAATTCAGATCCACAGATATACAGCCAAAAAGGCTCTAGTGGCTTTTCAGTCTCACCTGGGGTTCGATGACAGGCAATAATGCTGATATTTTTGTTTTTCACAGAAGCTCCTTCAGTGTCTCTGCACCCTCTTGTTCTCTCAGTCTCTACCGGAGTTTGCTTAGGGATCCTGCCATCAATTCTCTCACCCTCGATCTGAAGCAGTTTCTTCAGCAGCTGCTTTTGTGTACTGAGAAGAACATTTTGCAGAGTAAAGAAGTGCAGCACAAAGGTAGAGCAACTGAACATGTGCAGCAATATGTGCCATTGCCTCTTAAAGGACACATCAGGCTGAGAGAGACGCTGAAAAGCTGAGCACCTGCAACTAATGTTGTACTCATCTGCCGTAGGATGGAGCTGACTGGGTGCTTTTGTTTGCCACTTCCAATGGAGTGTAGATTTTTTAACAGCACCCTTTTAATATAGCTGCTGTATTTGTTTACTTCTCATATTTCATGGAATGCTTGTGTAGTGTCAGTAATAAACACTGTAGCAAGAAAGTGTTCCTGTGGAGACAGAAACATAAAATTTTGGTTCTCCAATCTGGGGAAATTTTTCCATTTTACAGGATTTGTGATAAGTTTGTATGTCCTTCTCATTGACTGAACAGAAAATAAGGCAGTATTTTAAAAGAAAAAATTATTTGTTTTTCATTATTTTGGGGACTGTATTTTTCATGTTTGGTTTTGTCTTTCACTGAGATTACAGACAGGACAGTTTTATCTACTAACAATTTAACTAGATGTGGGAATCAGTCAAACAGTATTTGGTGCTTGTACTTTTTATGACCTATTCTTTGAACTTTCTATATAATAATCTTTGGAGCTCTTTACATAGGAAAGTTGGCAGAATTCAAGTGTTGGTATGAATTTTACTATATTTGCTACTTTGCACTAACTCCTTATTTCAGCACCCCTAGAGCAATGTATGGTGGTATTTGAGGCTGATTTTAGCCAGCCACCCACATTTCCAGAGGCAACAGTGGGCACCACAGGATCCTTTCTGGCTCTACAGCCAGACAATTACAGCAACTAAAATGGTAAAAACCCATTATTTTATCCTTTTTTTTCTGGGTTCATTATCTTATTTGCTATACTGCAACCATCATCACTGGATTGAGCTTATTGGCACATCTGGCTTTCTACATAAAATGAAAGGAAGTCCAGGTATTTCCTGAATTTCTTCCCTTATATAATTTCTTACCCAGGAAACCACAGAATGCTACCAAAGAGGCAAGGTGTGGCCAGCAGGTGAAGCTCAGCTTTAGCCAGCAGTAGCAAGAACACTTTAAGGGGCTCAATAAACCTGGGAAAACACAGGTTCAGGCATACAAGACTATGCATTATGAGACAGGGCCCTTGGAAATGCAAAGTCTTGCAATTTTTTTCCCCCAGTCCTTACCTAGGCCTCCAGAAATATCTACCATAACTAAAGATTATGTGTGTTCCCACATAAATAAATTAACTCCTCCATGCCCCTCTCACCTTCAACTAGCAACAACCTAACCTAACTAGTATTTTGGTTTCCAGATCTTTGTCATTTGTAAACCTCCAGCCTATAAAAGCCTCACAGAGGAAGACATTTATTTAGGGAGAATTAAATAGATAGCAGCAAACTGTGACACTAGGAAGACACTGGTTTGTACTCAGAACATTTGGAGAGCCCAAATTTGAAGAGATTTGGGTTTCCCTCTGTAAATTTAAAGAAGTCTCAACCACATCTGTTGAAAAGTATATGCAGGATTCTTTCCTGACACATGGGTCAGCAATGAGCCATTCTAGTTATTCTGTGTTCATAATGTTGATTCAATCTGCATAGGCAACAACAAATACAGACTCAGAAGGTCTGGTGTGTCTACACTGGACACATATGACTTACCCTTCATACATATTCAGTACCAGTTTGTATATGCCAGGATAATTTGGAAAAAAACACCCAGCTGTTGCAGGCATGTAACAACAATCTTTCTCCAAGCTTTCTAAAATGGAGTAATTTCGAAAGTGAAATTGGATTTCATTGTATAAGACTGGACAACAGATTTTTCCACAGCTGCTGTTCTGGCTGACAGATCTCAGGCACAGATCTCCTGGCTTTGTCACTGCACCAATATAGTTTCAGGTGTTTCATTATTTCTCACTTTTCTTATAGAGACAGCAGCCCTGTGTGAACATCCCTGAATGGTGCAGGGCAGGCACATGCAGCAAGTACCAAAATATTCTTACTGGATCTTCAGAAGCACTTGCACTTGACCTACCTGTTTCTCTTGAAATCTGTGATAAACCTTCCTTGTGAGAACGCTAGTTGTTTCTTTTGTTGGTGTTTTGGGATTGTTTGGTTTTGGTTTTGTTTTTGGTTTTTTGGTAATTGAATGAAAGAAGCCCTAAACACTTTTTGAAATCTATCTTTTTTGTTTTTCAAAGGCCTGCCTAAAGCATAAGCTCAAACAGACTTTGTAAAGGGAGGTACAGCCCTGCCCCCCAATAAAGCAATGTGTTGTAACAAAGGTAAAGCTGCTGAAGAGGGTTGTCATTTAAGAAATCGAAATTTTATAACTAGGGGTCAACAGGGAAGGAAAACTTGCTTTTTCTTGTCACTACTGCTGTTTACTTCTCATTAATTCAATTTCCTGATAAAGCATTTATAGGGTAGCAACAGCCTAGAGCTCACACTGAGGCTGATACCACCAGGGCATGTTGACAGCCCTCGTGGCCCTGGCCTCCATTTCATAAACACCTTTACACAAAAGGACAGCCATCATCCTGCACCTCTGGGACAGCTGAAATCATGAGAGGTTTGCCCTTTCCTCTTTTTATGTCTTTCTTACTCAGTCCAAGTGACTAATAAGAGCAAAGTCAGCTGCTGCTGCCTCTGTTTGGCACCACAAAGCTGTAGGGTCTTGGGATGCAGCTTCACTGTCCCTGCACAGGGGCTGTAAGGAGCTGTGTACACCCCAGGTAAAGAACACAAGAAAAGTGGGGAAAACAAGGAAAGGGTTGACATAGAGTGGTTTAGAAGTTACCTGAGACTGGGGACTAGGGAAACTGCAGTTGACACTCCTAAGCCCATCAACCAAATGCAGGCAGCCAACTTATTGAGGAAACCATTAGTTGCAAAGGTATCACAATGTCATCTGGTTGATTAGCTCATCACAGCTGCCAGCACATTTAAAGCAACTTTTTTAAATCATGAAAACATTTCAGGTAGTGTACATAGCTGTTTCTAGAATTTGAACCCATCAGCAAAGTCAAATGAATTGAAAATCACAGATTCTGTGTTACATGATGTGTATTGTATGATTCTGTGTTATATGCTCCTCCTGAGCTCTGCTAGGTGCCCAGCAAGGTCAGCCTCCAGCCAGCAGCTGGAGAAGCCACCCACCAGCACTATGTACATCTGGGGAACTGAAACATCAGTGCTGATAATGGCTCCAATTTCCTGGCAGGGTCTTCTGAGGTGTTTCTGTTTCTGCAGATGAGAGCTGCAGCTCTAACCTGGGGTTAAGCAGCCATTTTCTGGGACGGCTTTTCATCCATAGATGGGAGCAAGGGAAAAATCCAATATAAAAGAAAGCAAAGGAGAGCTAGAGAAACCCTCTAGGAGCCTAAGTCAAGGCTAAACCAGGCACAATGGCACAAGAAAACACACCAATGGAACCTTTCACTTATTACATAATCTTGGTACTGTGGTTTATGCATTTTATTGTTATTATATTAAAACTATATTTATTGTAATTATTAAGTACTATTCATGCATTTGTAGCTTATCTTCAGAAGAATTTCAGTCCATTTTAAAGCATTACAACTGAAAATCTTTTTAACATAAGGACAGAAGACCTGCCTCTGTACTTATATACTTACATTTAGGTATATTTACTTAGCCAGTAATTGAAAGAAGCTCTATCCCAATAAATGGGGGATGCTTTACATTTTCTGCATTTTTTCTAACTTTTAAAATAAAAAAACTGCTTTTCAAGAATACAGTAAGTAAATTCTCTATACACAGCTATATCACATTAAAGAAAAAGATTGCTGTAGTTGTGTTTTTCCCCCCAGCAATCTGCAAAATCACCAATTTCATAGATGTTTCAAATATTTTTGTACAAACTTTGTAGTACATGGAACCCTTTCCTTACAAGCTGTGAAACCCAGCTTTTAAGTAACTGATCAGAAGGTTTTTATCATCTATTACTCATTTTCTGTCTTCTTTGCAAAGCCCTGGTCAGGAAGGGGTTTAAATGGAAGGTAGGAAGAGGGTCAGGTGGGATCAAGCCAAGCCTGAAAAAAAGGTTTAGCGATGTGAACAGAAAGAAGGCAAATTGGGGAAAATGAACATTTTATGCTCATTAGATTTAAATGAAGAAAATAGTTTTATCAAAATCAGATAGCAGAATTATAGAAAAGCTAAAAAGTTTCTGACTGTAAAAGACCTTTTGAATTTAATATAAACTTCCTCTCTGGGCAACATAGTGGATAATAACATTCAATTAGTAGTGGGCTACTAGGACCAAGTGGTGTGTCCTAATAGCTGGGGGATGGATTATAAAAGAAAAGGGAAGCAGGGTTAGAAAGAGTGTGTTCCCTTTCTGCCTGCCTTGGTTACTCTGTGGTTTTTGGTTTGATTGTTCGATTCCCTGACTGCCCTCTGGACAATAAAGCATTCTCTGAGGGAAAGTCTCTGAAGGAATTTGGACTGCAGCTTACTTGCTTTCTGTGCAGTAATTCACACAGACTAAGGGATTCTTGATGTGTTGAAATATCTCCTAGTGGCTGGTGCTAGAATTAGATATTGGACTCCAGTAAATTAAAGTGTCTATGGAAGTTTATTTGTGCTTAAAACAGCAAAGGCAATTGTGTCTATATAGGGTGCTGCTGGCTGGGAATTTATTTCCATTGTGGTGGCTTCTTTTGACAATGTGTGAAAATTTAACTGGCTGCAGTTTAAGATTGAAAGTGTAAACCATACCATTCACGAGAGCTGTGTTTTACAATACAGACCTACTATACAACACACGCCACTGTAGGAATTGCAGATTAAAACTGATGGGGCGGATAAACTCTGTGTTTGGCCAGGGCAGAAAGAGGTTAAAAGTCTGACCTGCAAACAAATCTGGTGCTAGCTCTACCTCACAATTGCAGCTTTTGGTATGGAAAAATATTTAAAGTAATTTAAATATGCCCTCAAACAAAGGATCCAGTTTAGTAAATCACAGAATTTCTGACTAAGCAGCCCACAGAATTTTTTGGGTTTGCATTAATCATAGCATATTATGGAACATAATTTACTCCAGAAGTAGCCACAAAGTTAGAAAGAGGTCTTTAGAAGGACTTTTATCATCTAAGGCCATCTAAGAATGACCAAGCAGCTGCCTGGACTTCAAACAAAATAATGTACTGCTGTATGATGAAATCATAGAAATTCTTTCCATATTTTCCATTTTCTTGTGACAATCTCACATTATCTTCACTTTTATCTGGATTAAGCTTTAGTCTGGCAACTGTGGTCCAGGACTTACTATCAATTAGTTATTTAAATGCAGAAAAGGTATTCAGACCTGCTCAGATCTAGAGCTCTGGTTAGGAGGAACATGCTAGCAACTGAGCAGCTGGTGAAGTAAACCAGGTACCTCTTTGCTCACAATCATTTACCTGTTAATGGTGACTTGTGAGGAAATGGAGATCGGTTCAGTGGAAGACAGGGTATCCAAAACCATTCGGACACCTGTGTCTGACCTCTGTGCCTGTGCAGACTGGGATTGCAATACAAGAACATCTAATAGATATTATCCAGAACATTGGAGCTTGTAGAAGAAGTTACACTCCCTAAAGTATACCCCTGGGATGCCATCCCATGAAACAAAGAAATTCCTTCAAACAAACCCACCCTCCCTTACTGAAAACCCTGTTATCTTTTAGGATTTCTATTGGCTCTTAAAGTCACAAGTTAATTGGTTCTTTTTTAACTTAGAGTTTTAAGATATTCGGTTAGTGTGTAAGTTGTAGTTTTTATTGATTAGAAACTCAATCCTCTGGAAACCTATATAAAGTGTTTTGTTATCTGATATAATTAGACCGTTGCTAGCATCCCCTTCGAGGACAATAAAGTTATCCTTGGAACTTTGCAGCACGGTCTCAAGCCTTTACACTTTGCTAGTAGGTAGCTGAGGGTTCTGTATCTGGGGTTCAGAGGTATCTGGACTCAGGGCTGCAGATCCCGGGGTTGGAAAGCACCCAACCCTAAAAACAGCTACAGGAGCTGGCTGTGTGTTCTGCTTTAAACCTTTGCTCATCATTTTTACCATCCAGTATGAAAAAAAACATAGGAGGGCAGCCATGACTTAGAAAAATTATGCATCTTGTGGTCAGGCAGAGTAGACACAGAGATGAAGCAATTTTCAGTGAGATTTTACAGGACCTGCTGCTCCCAGGAACTGCACAATTTTGGGCATCCATTACCAGTGCACTATGATACCCGGGATGCCTAAATTGAAAACCATGTCCAACTGCCTGGGACTGCATTCACAGTAATGGATTTGTATAAACGACTTCAAACGAAGGCTAAACTGTGGCTTGTTCAGCGGGGTCTGTAGGATACGGTGGGTCAGTGCATTAATCAGCGCCAGCAGCGCGGAGTGGGAGCCCGGGGCTTCCTGCGCTCGGTGCGCGCCGGAGCCGCTGCCGGCGCTGCTGCTGCTTGCGGTACCACAGCACCATCCAGTGTCCCTGCTCCTCTGCGCAGCCCTGCGCCCTCCAAAACCGCAACAGCCTTACTGAGTAATGTTACACAGCTTTACAGGGATCAAATGTCTCTTAAATGTCGGATGAGACTTCACCTCAAGAAAGTATTCATGTTTAACAGCTCCTTTCCTATGACAGATTCCACAAACATTGTCCTTCGATCAAAAACACCAGCAAGTTTATTTCTCATATTTGTAAAGTAATTAAACTAGTTTAGTATAAAACATAATATTAGGGTTGTACACAGTCAAATTAGACAGGTGTTTTTTAAAATTCTTGTTCTTTTTCATTTCCACATTATCTACATCAATTTTCCAAATCAAAAATGAAAGTTAAAAGCATATAAATAAAGAGCAGATAATTCAGTCTCAAGGCATGACAACCTACGTTTTCACTACTGACCTTTCCATTATGTCCTGCAGAGAATTATGGCTTTAATATTTGTCTACTTGTTTTTTCTGTGGAGGTTTACTCACTGGTATCCTGTAGAGAATTATTCCATTGCTCCTTCTGTATGAAGAGGATTTGGATACTGCTTAGTGTTTGGGTTTTGTTAGCTCCATTTTCCTTTTTGCTTGATAATCTGTGATACTGCTTTTTTTACTCTTGGAAATGTATAGTGCTGAGCAAAGTAATTCAGATATTTCAGACAGCGTGTGTACTGTGTCTCCCCTTTCCAAAAACTCCTAGCCTCTGTTTTTCCACAGGGGAAAAATACTATGAAGGAATCTACATAGCAGCTTTGTTGTGCCACTTAAGAGTCCAAATATGTGAATAGAAGTCTACATAGATCCTTCATAGCCTGGCAGTTTTATTGGGGATTAGCTGGATTCTGTTTCTCACCAACTCTCAGCAGAGGGGAAATTGCCATCATTTTCAGTGCAGATGACACACTCCTCCTGAGGTTTCACTAATCTGGCCTTAATGTTTTGGTTTGAATCTGCAGCACATACTGAAAACAGATACAAAGATTGCTTAAATGTGTATAATCTCTAGTCTTCTTCTTGAATTGCACCTTCTCCCTTCATTCTAAAGTTCCTCATTGCTAAGCGTTGACCCTTGCTGGTTGCCAGGTGTCCATCAAAGAAGCTCTGTCATTTGCCTCCTCAGCTTGATGGGGACAGAAAATGTAGAAAAGATTTATGGGTTGAGGTTAGAACAGGAAGAGAACACTTATCAGTTACTGTCATGAGTAAAACAGACTTGGAGAAAATTATTCACCAATCAATTCAGAATAGGAAAATAAGAAATAAAACCAAAACACTTTCTGTCCACCCCTCCCTTCTTCACAGGTTTGATTTTATTGCTGAGTTGTTTATGTCCTCCCCAGCAGCAGCACAGGGGGACAAGGGAAAGTGAGCTGTGGTCAGCTCATCACGTTGTCTCCGCTCCTTCCTCCTCGGGGGATGATGCTTCACCTTCTTTTCCTCCTCCAGGGGACACAGATCTCCATGATCTCCAATGTGAGTCTTTCCCATGGGCTGCTAATCTTCCTGAGCTGCTCCAGTGTACGTCCCTTCCAGGGAGCAGACTGCTCTAGCATGTCTCCCCTCCATGGGATCACAAATCCTGCTGGCAAACCTGCTCCACTGTGGGCTCCTCTCTCTTGATCCAGAGATCTTGACAGGACCCATCACAGGTTTTTTCTGGGTGTCACAGCCTTCTTTGGGCATCCACCTGCTCTGGCGTGGGGTCCTCCAGGGGCTGCAGGTGGATCTCTACTTCCCCGTGGTCCTCCCTGAGCTGCAGGGGAATCCCAGCCCTGGTGCCTGGAGCACCTCCTCTCTCTCCTCACCTCCTTCACTGGCTTTGGTGTCTGCAGGGCTGTCTCACATATTCTCACTCCTCTCTCCAGCTGCAGTTGAGCAGGTGGGTTTTTCACTCTCTTAGTTCTGTTATCCCTCAGCCTTGTCCAGCAGTGGGTCTGTTCTGGAGCTGACATTGGTTCTGCTGGACATGTGGGAAGCTTCTAGCAGCTTCTCACACCTATAGTCCCCCACAGCCAAAACCTGCCATGCAAATAAAATGCGTTTGTATAAGGACAACTTATAATTTTGTCCAAATTGAAATTGCTGAATAGTAAATCAAATGGTCTGAAAATTACTGAGAGTTCAGTATGTCCTCAAATAGACATCACAGAATTACATACGAGAAAGGGTTAGGAGGGATATTTTTATCCAGATGCTGGAGATTTCATAGAATTCTTGGGCTCCTGTGCTGTGTCATCTTAATTAGATAGTTGTGTCAGTAAACTAAAAATTATTTTCTTATTTTTATTATCATCTTCTCTACTAAAAGCAGTTTTACACAGTGGAAGATTATTTTGATAGTCTTCATTTGATCCATTTCATTTTTCTTTCTTATGTTTAACTATACCACTTCCTTTACATTCATTTTCCAAGCATCTTATTCTTCTTTGGACTCTCAAATACAGGAAATTAAGAGAATTTGTTTACTTTCAAGTAATTTTTTAACAGAAAAAAAAAAATAGAAGGCAAATGAAAAAAAATATAGATGGTTTTGAAATTAAAAGATTAATGACAAGAACATTTGAAAGTGTGTCACAGATTCTGAGGTACAATGAAATGTGCCTAAATCTGACCCATCTTTGTGAACCTGATACAATATATTTTTAGGAGTATGCCTGTTGTCTTCTTTCAGGAAGATTTTTCAATGGTCCCTAGTGTACCTGCAACTAAACTATTTTTGTATTCTTCTTTTCTTTTTGGTGATAAGGATATATAAGGATAAGGATATAATGATACATTCTATCTGTTTCTTCTGACCACTCAGCCAAGTATTGATTGTCTGATTATACGAGTAAAGTCGAATCATAATTTTGTGCCTGCCTCTAGCACAATCACAAATAAAATAGGGAGTCAGGAATATAATTTGAGTTCTATGTGTCACTTAATCAAAGAAAGACTGATTAAGAAAATATATCTGTTCATCTACTGTCTATTACAAAGTCAGAATGACCACAAAAATCACAAAAATTTTGTTCTCTAAAAGCTTTCATTATATTTGACTGAAAAATTGGGGAACTTGCTTGGTGAAATCTTCTAATCTTTTCAGTCCTTAAATATGGCTTTCCCTTGTAAGCAAGCCTTTCCTTTAATATAGCTAAGATATTTGGATTTTGTTTTTCCCTGAAAGGGATTATCTGTTTATGAATACTGCTTCTTGAAGGGCAAAAAGCTTTATTAAATCACTATAAGCATAGAGAATATAGGCCTTATTCCCATTTTATAGCTGGAAATCTCTGAAAGTCTTGATTCATGTATGTCAGGTGATACACCATCAGCTAGGGCTTTGAGAAATAAGAACTGTAGGCCTTTATGCTTATATACATCTATCAATGAATTGTCATTATCGTGCTACACTGAAAGAGCCCTTGTAAACACAGATCAACCATTTCAATGGGCCCTTATGAGCAGCAAGATTCAAATGATAAGCAGTAATTAACTAAGCCATCATCTCAGCCTCCTCAGCCAGCAGTCTGGCTGTCCTGAAGGCAGTATGAAGGCAGAGCAAGTGGCTAAAATCTTCCTGAGAATCAGGTCAAGTTAGTCTCAAAATCATGAACCAGTTTGTCCAATGGAAGCTAGATATTGTGGGGTTAACTCTTAATTCTTGAAGAAACAGACAGAAAAAGACCAGAACACATTATTATGTAAAATATGAGAATATGAAAATAATGGGGAATGAATGTTCAATACTTACCAACCAGTACTCTCTCATCACATTCCTGGAGTTCAGAAACCTACAAAAATATCTTCGTTATGAAAAAGAAAACAAATAATGCTTAAATGTTATATTTCCTGGGTTTTGGTAAAAATAAACATGACAGATAAACAACTTAAGCTAACATCTGGTACTGGGGTTTGTTTGTTCAACATGATGTTTTGGTAGTACTAAACAATCATTAGAGATGACCTGGTTACTTTACTCACATCCCTGTGTATAAAGTGCACAGTTGATTCAATTTGGCAGTATTTGAAACCCACTTTCAAGCATGAAAGACCATGCATTAAAGGAATAAAGCCAAGGCCTGGTTGATTGGGCTCATGGTAAGTGTAGTTTTAATACTTGTACTCAAGATGGCAGCACGAAAACGTTAAAAAAATGCTTGAGTGGCAATTTTCCAGAGCACCGCTGCCTCTTCTCTACTTATTTTATTGCATTCAGTTCAATTAGACTGAATAGTTTGAAGCACAGAATGGTGGGCAATGCAGAATACCCAGAGAGTAAATAATCAAGAAGAGGGAGAAAATCATTAACGTGTGTTGTTATTAAAAATAGAATAATAGTGAAATAATGAACCTTCTGTCAGAAGTTCATTAACAGTTAAAAATACCAAATCAGAAAAATATTAGAATAAACTAGATTGTGGTGAATTCCTACCGAATCTTTCAGCTGCAATGTATGTAATTTAGGATGCAATTTAGGAGTGTAACATAGGTTTCTCCTATTAAAATGGCAATGATGATATTTTAAAAGAACATCTTTGTTCTTATTCTGAGTGATAATGTTTTCCTGCATTCAAATGTATTCCCCACCACAGATGTATCCCTTCTATCCCTTTGCTTCTCTGTCTTATCAGTTATGCATGTGCATTTTCCTATCAATGCATATTCTTTATCCAATTGTTTTGACCCAATAAATATCTAATGTGCTTAGCTACAAAGCAACATAGTGTGTGCTGTGCCTATAGAGATGAAAATTACATAATTTATTACTCATAGATTATACAGAGTTTGATGCCAAGAAGCTTTGGTACCATGAACTCAGATACATTGAAAATATACATCATTATGAAGATATGTTACTGTGTTTTATCACACAGAAGAGATTATTTCACTAGGGTAAAATAGAAGGGGTAAAATTGAAGTAAACCAGAAACTTTACAGTAAATCACTGACCAACATTAGGAAATATTAATAGAGTGAGCAGACACAATCCATCTGGAGCAAAATTAATCCCTATGAAGAATTTTCCAAAGAAATTAATGCAAAAGCATAGTACTTCCATGAAGGTAGAGAATGGGATGTGTTAACTCTCCATGATATTGTAGCAATATTAGACTAACAATGCTTAAATTCTCCAGGTCCCATTTTTATCTTTAAATCTTCACATCAGCATATTTTCACAGACAGCAAACTAGAACAATGTGTGAGAGAAGGAGATGTATGGTGTTACAGGTTATGCTAAATCTGTATAATAAGAGTTTTCTGTTTTGTTTAGAAAAGAGTATGGTGATTTGGAGAAGAGGACAGGCTGTATGTCATCTGTTAGTGATGTGAGAGTGTACCTCTCCCTTTAGGAAACAGAGGGGTGGCTGCTCAATTGATCTCAGAGAGCTCAAGCTCTCTAGAAAGGAACTAGCTAAAGCAGATTTTACTGTATTCTTGAAGATAGTGTTGTATTTATGGATTTTCATAGTAATTTCAACTTTAAAACTGTCCCAAGTTTTGCAAGGTAGTATAGATGAAATAAGCAAACTAGTCAATATTGGAAGATGCCTTGACTCTGGGTCAGCCTTTTTTTTTTTTTTGCTTTTCCTAAAATGGTAAAATGATCTGCAAACGCCCACAACATCTGACATTATTTACCAGAGGAGATACAGTATTGTAATCTCCTCTCCCTATTAATGGATCATGGAAAAGAGAAGGAGGTATTTTTAAGACTTACTTCAGTTTCTAAGTCCCTGTCTGTAGCAGCAGTTCCAAAGAGTCACATGTAGCCATCTGGTTACCATCTGGGTTTTATGAAACAGCATGGGACATTTCCAAGTAGTTATGCAGAAAAAAACTGAGCATCAACAGTTCATGTGTAGAAGTACCTGAAAGAAATGCACATACTCTGCCACAGAAACTCCATCATACAGAGCATGAGACCAGCTTTTTACCCAGTACTTTCTTTGAATATTTTTAATTTCAGTGACAGCAACCCCTCTGACTTTTTGCAGACTGAGTCTGGCCTTTGCTTTCTGAGCTATAGTCAGTCTAGCTGAATTTTACCTTCTGGTATCAATGATGTAAGACTGGATTCTTATAGCACTTACTCATTGCAGGGACCTGTACCCCAGTTAAAGGCAGTGGTACATGCTGAGCATGGCTTCATGGATGTTCCCTGAAGAAGAAACACTTGGCAACTCTCCCATGATTTTGTTTTGCAACAGTACCTATTCCTCGAGCTTTTTTGGAGCAATAGAATGCCAAAAAGAATGTTATACCTCTAAAATCCATTTCCTAGCCGTATGCTTAGTTTCAGCATAGAATCATAGAATATCCTTGATTGGAAGGAATCATAAGGATTATCAAACTCCCCATCCTGCACCGGACAAACCCAACAATTACTCCACGTGCCTGAGGGCATTTAGCAGGAATGCAGTAAACCCAGCATGAACATTTGATCATAGAGTCAAATGAACCATTGCATCCTTTTGCAGTTGCCATGATTGGACAACAGGTCACTTCTTCATGTGTAAAGAAAGTCAAAATCTGCAGCATCTTTTTGTAGCATGTCTTGGTTGCAAATGCTGGTCATTCTGTCCTTCAATTCCTCTTATTTCTTGCTGAACACACAATTTACAGACTTTGAAAACAGCAATATAGCATGAATCCTCTAATCCTCTAACTAGTTTTGCTGAGACTCTACCACATGCAGAAAACCCCCAAACAAAACAAAAACAAGCAAAACAAAACTAAATTAAAACAAACAAACAAAACCTCAAAGCAGAACAAACAAAAGGAGCAATTAATGAAATAAATCAGATGACGTCTTTGATACCTCCTGTCCTCTTTCCACATAATATCTACAGTTCTATTAAGTTACTATTTGAAAGAGACTCTAATAGGCTGATTCTTCTAGTTAAATATACTAATGCCATTTCATTTAAGTAATGGACTCCCAAATTGCACCCACTTTAAGATTTATCTCTTGGTCTACTATGACTTGTGTTAGTTTTCCTGACAAAACAATATGTTACCATCCCTTCCTGAGATCAAACTGAAAGTGCCTTTTGAATTGGCTGAATCCATTAATTTGGTTTTGTTATTCATCTTTCTACATGGTATTTGATGCAGTCATATTACTCCTGTGAGGGATTTCATAATCCTAAGCTTGTATTTGTCTTGAGCTATAAAAAGCAAAACTCTTGGGAGGAAGGAGGAAGGAATACTTCTATTCCTAAAAGCAAAAAAGTCAACAAGTTCATAAAGATGACAAACTACCAATATCATTTAAGGTCATTTTGTGTTTAGCTAAAGACAATAAGTTGAAAATGTGACAGAACATTTCAGGAGGGCTCTGTATAGATGAGGGAATTTGTCTGTCCTCTTGCTTTTCAGTTTGGATTAAAACAAAAAATTTCCCTGTGTTCTAAGAAAGGATATCTATACACAATGTTTAAGGTAACTGAAGATAATTAATGATCTTCCATATGAGCAGAATATAGGAGACAGACAGATGGGAGAGTCCTTAGAGAAGCAAAGAAGAGTTCTGCTCTGAAAAAAAAATCAATTCTGAAGTAAATATATGGAGATTCCTTTGTTTCCTCTCTTGCCAAAGTAGATGTAGGTTGTGGAGACACTACAAAAGAGAGGATTAGGGAGTTGGGGCATAAAATAAATTAGAATAATGAAAATAATCCATGTAGTTTTTCTGTAGGAGAACACCCAGAGCTCTTTTGGTATATATCATATCTGAAAAATGATACAGTAATAAAATCTCTGGAATTCAGCAATAGGTTAGTAACATTGGTATGTGAAGTACTTCCACATTTACAAAAACGTATATGCATTTTTGCTGACTTAAGGCAAACAGCAGTCATTATAATCCAACCAAAACTTCAGTGTCCACCTAAAAACTTACTGATCGACCACCAAAAAATTTTTTTATGGAACTGGAACTTTAAATTTACTATCTTAACAAAAAAAATATATATACAAAAAACCTTGTGACAAAAAACACACTCTAATGTTCTCATTGATTTATGAAAGATTATTCACTGTTAGACAGTTTTAGAAATGTTATGATTGAGTTAGTGGAATATTTTAGACTATTTTGGTATTTATTCACTTGTTGACTTTTGTCCCTCTCAGGTAATATGCTTAAAGCTCTGTTCTCTGTTGTTTTCATTTTTCGGGGGGTGGGGGGGGGGGTGTTGTTGGGGTTTTTTTTAATATACCCAGCTTCTCAAATCACAACTTTCTTTCATGAGTAAGAATTAAGGCATTGCAGCAAATGGTGTTAAGAGATCTTCCTGCTTTAGAGTGATCACAGCTGAAAAATAGCTAACTGCTGAGTTTCCATGAGCTGACAGCATGGACCCAGACAAAAGCGTATACAGGCACGAAGACAGAAGCAAGCTAAACCAGAAGAAGTTTTTTTTATTTCTTTAAAGCATGAACTTGTAGACAGTAATGGTGACTAAGCATTTAGCCACAATTTTAAGTTTTGCTGAGACTATCAAGATTACTGTATGTGGAGGTTTTAGCATCTACTTGTCCATTAGTGGAACCTTACAGGGTCTGTTAATTCAAGAAGTGTAAACAGACAGGACTTAGAGAGAGAACATCTAAGTGCTGCAATGTAGGCAGTGATCAACACATTGGGGAGTTTGACTGTAGGGAGAATCCCAGAAGCACAGACAACTTCAGATTTTCAAACCTGTATTTGGCAAAATCTGAAGTACAGAAATAAGTGAAAGAGGTAACATAAGACCATGGGGAGATGAGGCAAGAGCAAGAGAGTTTGAGACACATAGTTGCTCCATTAGAAAATGAATAGAAAACTCAAGATGGCAATGAAAAAAGAAAAACTGTTTTCACTAAAAGGAAAAGGACCAGAACTGAGAGGCCAAGGGAAATACAAATGATTTTCAAGATATTGAGGAGGAGAAGGAAACATGTCTCTCAGACAGAAGACAATGAAGAACTGAAGCCTCTTAAAATCACAGTGAAGATGCAGGTTTTCATTACTCAAGAGTCCTGGCTAAGATTTGTCATTTGAGCAGATCCAGCAGAAACTGTGCTGCTTGTCAGGATGCATTTAGTAAAAAAATAAATTAGATGAAACTTTATGGTTATAGAGACTTCTGGTAAAGCTAGAAGAATAAATAAATTATCTTTCATGCTGGAACAATTGGCACAAGTGTCCCATTAGGTGGGTCTCCTGGTTGAATTCAGTAATTTAAAATTTCATGGTAGTTACTGAAGTTTTCAAGTCCATATGAAAAAAAGCAGAAGCATGACAAGATCAGGAAGCAGAGGCATAACATGAGATAGCAAGTGCTATGGAAAAGATCGGAAGGAAGAAGAGTCCATGAGGAATGCAGAACTGTGGTGAGAAAGAGAAGAGTATGAGTAAAATTATGTCTTTAAACACAGGACATTTAGTGTAAAGTGAGAATGAGACAGAATAAGTCTTGGTAAATTATAAGAAAAAAAGAAAACCATTTAGCCATGACCATCTCAGTTTCTTAGAAAACTATGAAAACTACATGAAGTTTTGTCAGTTTTCATTAATGACAGTAGTTTGGAAATGAAAAGTATAATTTTTTATGGAAGTTCAAGGAAAGAAAAATGTGGGAGCTTTTTTCTTAGAACTTGATTAGTGATGCGAAATTGGGAAGCCTCTGCCACACAGAGAAGTATCCTGCTTTCATACAATATCAGACAACCTCGAAGACATTTTTAAAAAGCAGTAATTGAACTGCAGTTAATGTTTCAAAATGCTGCAGCTACAGAGTGATAACAAAATTCTTCTGCTATAAATGGGAAGAACTTTGTGATTGGGAGGAAATGAGCTGAGATGCCTAGCTAATCAGCTGAGGGCTCTGATTTGTTAGCACAGAGAGGGCTAAGAACCTAAGACATAACAGGAAGTACCTCCAGAAGAATAAATAGAAAAATTTGAAGGTCACCAAATAAATTTTGCGACTTTGATTACTTTGTACAGTACTGATCAACTGTGTTGTAGAATGACAAGCTCACATAGAAATTCTACCAAGTTGCTGCAGATCTTAAAAACAGAGCTATAAATAGAGCTACAAATGGGACTTGTATTGGGCAGTATATATATGTGCATATATGTGTCTTGATGACCTAACTTTCAGAAGATTAACAAGGGACAAAATAAATCATGCTTGGTTTTACATAGCATTTGAATCTCATTACATTATGCAACTATCCAAAATGCCTGAAAGTAACCTCTCAAATTCCTTTCCCCTTTCCTCTTTTTTTTCCCTGACAAGAAAAACAAAGTTAGTTTTAAGTGTATTCTAATGAAATTTACAGAACTGACCCTTCAGCTTTCCAATTCTTGTAAGTTAGTGAATTTTCAAAGTTTTGAAGTATTCTGACCCTTAAAATGGAAATCCCAAAGGAATACAAAAAAGTAGTGTAGGTAAAAAGCAAAAATAAACAAAATATTTTAAACTAAGTTTATTGTACTGTCACCATAAACAATGTGATTCAGCTGAAATACTTACTTGCTTTGTCATTCATCACTGCAATGTGGTTTCTCTTCTACCAAGTCCAGTTAGTTGTTTCACACAATACCTTTAAGATGTATTTTAATTCTATATCCAGCCTACCAGCATCACTCCCAGAATTATGAGCTTTTTTGATATCTTTGGACAGGTTTTTTTATCTGATGTTTCTAGATATTAGGAACATGACTATATAGGGAAGTGGGCTTTATTGATAATAGATCTAAGGCTGAGAATCTTGATATGAAGAATTCTAATAACTCCATCCTAATTGCAGATCTATGTGTTAAGGAGATTCCTTTTGCTGACCACAAATAGAGGAAAAAAACTGTATCATCACAAAAATAGCACAACCCTTTTGTCACAATTTTTAAGGCATCTAGATACAGCTGTGCAAATACTAAGTTACATCTTAGTGCTGTAAAAATCTCAGCCTATTTAGTACTATAAGAATCTTGACCTATTTTTGCATAGGTCCCAGTCTTCAAATCCTTAGTCAAAACATTTCATTTATTATAGGTTTCAATGTCTGACTTATTTTTAATAACTTAGGAGATACTGATAGGCTTCAATAGATGTTTGAAAGTTTCAGTTCAGACAGAAAAAGAGAAAGTTCAAATTCTCAAAGCTAAGAAGCTCCTTACTGTACTATTTTCCTCTTCTGTTGCCAATAGCTGAAGTCTTATTACTGCCCTCTTCTTCATTAAAACCATTGCTCAGACACTGTTATGTTTTTGTTGCTATGCTGTCTCTTCCTGCTCGTACTAGAGATGACATCTCTGAAGGCTGTGGATCAGAATGATACTCAGGAGGAGAGCTCAGAGCTATAACTTTGGAGGTTTTTTGGAGTATGTTCTGTAGAACTCCTGTGTTTCTCACCTTTCCAGTCTGACCTTCATTTTGAACTTGGAGATGTGTAATGATGAACCTCTGCACAGGATGAAAGAAAGGCTGCATACTGCTGTTAGCATTTGCTTGACTGGTAACAGATGTTCATGAAAGAGATAATTATTTTTAAACTGTCTTGTGGTCTAATGTGCAAGGCATGGAGATTATTAACATTCTGATCATTTACCATACTTTCCATTAATCCATTTTTCTCACTGTTTATGGGAGACAGTGATCACACATTTTCCCAAGATGCTATCAATTTAACAGTAGCTTCTATTCAAATAGTTTCAAAATTAAGTGTAATCCAAGGATGCAATACTAGAATCAACATTTGATCTATTTTAATTAATTCTTTGTGGCCTATGTCAGTTTATGTGTTCTATTCTATTCAGCAGCAAAAAAAGGAACCTGTGGTTTTTCACTCTCAAGGACACAGCAGTTCCACTGAGAGTCATCTTTCCTCTCTCATCCCTGTAGCAATCCCTGCACCTGTGCTTGAAGTCTTTGAGGTCTGGGCTAATGAAGTAGGTGCTATTTTTAACTCTCCAAACCTCCAACAGTTTTTGATGAAAAACAGTCAGTCCTGAAAGCATCTGTGCCACACAAATAGTTGCTCAGACTTGAACTTTATACCAGCTCAGATCAGAGAAGACAACCTGTCCTTTCTGCCTTCTCTCCCTCATGTCAGATGTTGCGTACCAGTACAGCTTCACATTTTTACTTTTAAAAATAGAAGGAATCTGCACCATAATTTCAACTGAAAACTTAGTAATAATTGCACCAAGTTACTCCTGAACAAGTTTCTGTGGCCTAACAAGCTTTGCTCAGCTGGCACAGAGACTGGGAGCCTACATTGCTGAAGTGTTATGTGAAGTCAAACAGCTTCAGCTGCATTCACACAGTTACCACAGCTCACTTCAGCACAGTAACCTGTTGAAACACAGTATTTTGTCTGGAAGTCCTAAACTTTTATGAATTACTCAGTTCTCCTTCTATGTAGGAAATGTGTGTCAAGAGATGTGCTTTGGAGATTTGAGCTGAATAATGTAAGCACAAATGTGTGGTGCCTTAACCCACATTCTCTGTAGAATCATAATGGTTGTGAAGTTGCCTATGTGGTCATACTAATCCTTTTTTTTCCTTTGTCAGCCATCGATAATTTCAGTCACATAAATTGGCTAAATGACTCTGCAATCAAAAGTAATATCTTCCAGCTATGGATGGAAGATGTTTGATTGATTGCAGAGAAGTTGATTGCTGCCATAAAAATTCCCCGAAAAGTACAGGTCCAGGCAGACTGGTCCTGATCAATTTTCCTGTGGGCATGCTTTCCTTTGCTGAGGGAGGGGATAGAGGAAGAGGAAGTGAGGAAGAGTTAGCCTCCAGAACAAGCTACCTTCTTGGTAGTTATCTGACAACTGGTAGAACTCTAGTGTGTCTCTGAAAGAACTATTCATGGGAACTTCATCTTGTTTTATAAAATGGAGGACTGGAGCTTCCATTCTGCCTACAAAATAGGAAAAGAGTATTGGATCATTTCCTGAGCTCTCATTTAGTACCTTTTCCTATGTAATTTTCCTCAAATGAAGCTGACTGAAAACCAAAAAAAGGATCTATGCAATTGCTCCGGCTCTACAGAAACTTGCAGTTGCTCATTCTTCCCTCCAAATAATATATTCCATGCATTCACCTCAGCAGCTCTGCTCATAGCACACTGTGGCACCAGCCTGTTACAGCACAGAGGAAGGACTGAAAGGGTCCATTCTAATGAACATAAACTTCAAGACTCAGCCCTACTGTCACTGGGTCTTTGATTTCAAATGAGGGAGAAAGCACTACTGTGTAGGCATGAAAATGGACAGCCTGAAACAGCCACCTGCTAGGGAAAGAGAGAATATACTCATCACGCATGGTGTAGTAGCAACTATGCTGCTAAGTGTATGACTCACATACAGTGCCAGTGGGCAGCCTATGACCCTGGAAATAAATCTGTCCCATATTCCACAACTGAAGAGAGGACAGAAGGCTGAGAAGTAAGAAGCTTATTTTAACTGACTGGGTTACTAGAAAACGGACAGAATTGACAGTTTTGCTGATATAGCAAAATTGAATGTATTTGGCTTATACAAGCAACAAACAGGGAGCAGTGAAAAATGAGAGGAGCCAAGCAGACTATCTCAAGACAAGCTGAAATGACTCATGTTAATTTATACTGTGGCTCTAATGTTTTCCATTAAATAAGGACTTTGTTTGGTAGCTCTGTTACCAATTAAGCTTGTAAAAACTTTCTGCTGCAGAAGCAGGGTCTGGGGTCACCCGGGTTGTACAACCTGGGAAGGTTACACAGAGGTATTCTGGTGGCCAGGACCAGACCTACTCAGGCCATTCTCTTGGTACATGTGAAGTCCACTCTCCAGTGCTACTGACTCAGGGAGGCTTCTCAACTCAGATAAAACATCACATTCACTGTCATGCTTCTGAGTTCACTCTGAAAAGCCCTCTTGAAATCTGAGGAAGTAAGGTTTTGAAAAAACACCCTTAGGTCCAGTAGTATCAGCTCTGATCAGTAACTGAGAATTCAAATTTCACCAAAGCCATCCAGATGAGAATTGGCACTTCACAGAAGATCATAGAAAAAAGAGAAACACCCACACCAAGTCTGCATGTAGCAGGTCAGGTCTATATAAGTTATTGATATAGCATCTACACCACATGAAAACTGATTAAATGCTTCAACTGCACCTGAGTAATCCAAGCCAAAACCAACCAGCTGTGCAAAGAGCCAGCTCCTCCATTTTCTCACATCCATGACATGGTTAATTGGCAACATGGATAAAGAGTCCATGGATAATTGAGAGTGACGTACACGATACATCAACATTCTTTTGGCATATTTGAGTACTGACACATTATTTATTTCCCACAGACTCTGCATACAAAGCTGAAAACAGATTGCTCATCTCTCACAGAGAAAGTGTGAAGATTCTTCATTTTTTTATATGTTTATACAATTTTGCCTACAAATACTTTTTTTCCCCCCCCCTTTGCCTATAAACCAGCTAATTAAACATCTGATTTAGGGACAATCCCCATGTACTGTATTACTGCTTTTGTGTCCATGTCATTATGAACCTTACCTCAGAATAAACTGTAAGGAAAAGGACAAATGCATCATGAGGGTTTGGGTAGTTGGAAAATACCTGGAAAATACTTAGCATTAGTTTCTGTGCTCAAGCTGTAAAGACTCCACAGGCATATTTTACTTTTTGAGGATGGAGGCCTTCCAGAGTTACCTGGAACAGTCTTATAACTACTGGTTTCAGCTTTTTTTTCAAGCCTTATCTTAATTGACACAATTTGCATTAAATCATTTTGTGTTGTTTGAGTTTCAGGCATTTCATGGCTTCCCTTACCAGATCTCCCAGCATTAGCATCTGAAATCTCTCTGCAGGCTTTTTAATTCCTGGAGTCTTCTTACTGGGATTGCAGATTCAGCTCAGTTCTACCCTAAAACACACCTTTCTATAACAGAATTGTAATATAGATGTCCTTCTGATTATCTGTATTAGATGTAAAGATTGCTGCTTTATGAGAAGATAGGTAATTGAGTCCCTTAAAATGAATACCCTGTAGGTATCTCTGCCATGGAAATAGCAGGGTCTCCACAGATCATGAGCCTAAATTCTAATTTCTTCTGTTTAAAGCTCCATATCAATTGATGCTTGTCTAGCTCTCATAATATGTGGGTGAGTTTGAAACATTCCTCTGCTGACAAGACATTTGGATATAGGTAGAACTTATGCTGTCTAAATATATCCTTAAGTACCAGATGCATGAGGATATTTCTGGACCCAGCCTCCCACTGGTTTCAACAGATCCGGTATCTGCTTCCTACTTAGAAAATTAGTCACCTGAGTTTCAAGCAGATAGATTTTAAGGATCATGTTTTCCCTGTGTGCTCAGTAGATTGACCTGCAGACAAATAAAAAACATAAGCCAGTCATGAGTCATGTCAGCATGGTCTTATTTTGCACTTGCTGATGTGACTCTCATTTTGCACTTCCTACCTTCTTTTAAAGCAAGTAGAGCACATTTGCTTATTCTAGTATCCAAAAAAAGCAAAGAGGGAAGAAATCATGTAAATTGAATAAAAAGCTGCAAGCTTTAAAAATTCTATGCTGTATGGGAAATATTTATCTAGGAAAGTGAGGATTTAAATGGGAAAATGGAAAGTATTACTATACTTCTAACAAATTATTACTAGAAACTGCCAGTTTCTAACAGGATTGGGATGGGGGAGGAATGTTGATTCAGCACTTCTGTCATGTGAAGCTCTTTTATGGTAGAAGTCAGATTTCAAAAAATAGAAGCAAGCATAAGAAAAAATTAAATAGCAACATCAAGTCAAAATTAAAAATCCATACTATGAATCATGTTTGCACAGCCATGGACAAGATCAGATAAGAGGCTAGATAAATACATCTACTGGCAAAGAAGCCAAACTGAGTAAAATTAATTCATCTTGTGAGGACCAGGAGTGTAGATACCAGATAAAATCTATCCATATCTTGTTTCCTCTAGAGAACATCCTACATTTGATATCACTCAGTAACATTGCCATTTAGATTATAATGCATCTGAAAAAAACAGCAAAACAGGAGAATAGTCTGGAGCACAAGTCTTGTAAGGAGCTGAGGGAGCTGGGGCTGTTCAGCCTGATGAAAATGAGGTTCAGGGAAGACCTTATTCACTCTCCACAACTACCTGAAAAGAGGTTGAAGCCAGGCTGGGATCAATCTCTTTTCCCAAGTCACAAGCAATAGAAAAAAGAAAATGGCCTTAAGTTGCACCAGGAGAAGTTTAGATTGAATGTTACAAACAATTTCTGCACCAAATGGTTATCTAGCATAGGAGGTGCCCAGTGAAGTGGCTGAGTCACCATCCCTGAATATAATTAAAAGCCATGTAGATGTGGCATTTGCAGGGACAGTCTCATGGTGGACTTGGTCAGTTCTATAGGTCAACTCTGTGATCTTAAAAGTCTTTTCCAACCTAAATGATTCTAGAATTCTATAATGCCAGGAATAGTTTTGCAGTCAAATGCATCAACACAAAAAGGAAAAGAGTCTGTTTTAAGAACTCACATAGTCTAGGATTAGTGGAATAATGGTGATACCACTTTAAAGTCTGGTTTCACCATTCCAGAATCCATCACATATTTCTTCCTTATTCTCAGGACCCTCCGTGTTTGTGCTTTCTGTCAATACTCTCCTCCAATCTGAGAAATCACCATGTTTGTACATAACTCCTAATGCTTCAAGATAGGGAAAAAGTTAGCCCAAGTAAAGCCTTAAAAATAGAGCTTCCGGTTTTCTGTAAAAAAGAACACAGGCCAGCCATGATCATTCTTTGTACTTCAGTTTTCTTCACCCAACCTGGTTTTTTTTCTTCTTCATCACATTATTTTGTGAAGTGTGGCCATTTTTTTTTTTTTATTTAGTTAGTACAAAAATTGCAAGTAGGCCCAACTGTCTGAGAAAAAAAAGCTTTTATTCAGACATTAGTTATAAGCATGTAACAGAACATCGAGTTCTTCAATCCATCCTTCTGTCTTCAAAGCTAAGGTGTTGCATGTGAAAGTTCCAAATATCACGTCTCTACTTCCAGACATAATTGACACTGAACAACCAAAGCACCATTTTTGGCTTGGGCATCTTGCTGGCTTAATATAGTAAAACTAATTACTTAACTTCAGGAGTGCCTTGTGCTGTTTGGATGCTGGGCTCAGGAATCTGTTATTAAGCAGACTCACTCACATCATGCCATCTGAGATTCCCAAAGGCACCAAGATGCATCAGTGAACCAGACAATCACTGCAGGCCTTCCAACTGAAATGGTTCTATTCTGTTCTGTTCTGTTCTCTTCTGGCACACTGACAGCATGACAGGTCTAAAAGGATATCTTCACTGGAGGCAAGGGAGGATATGCACACACAGCACCATGTGACTAATTTTTTCCACTTGACTCAGTCCCAAGTGTCCCACAAGCCATGAATGTCTGACCTGACTGGGACCTTTTCTATTTGACCTGTCACCTGTTACATTTTGGTACACAATCAGCTTTACTTGTTCCACTTGTGGCCAGTTGACAAGCTTTCTGGTGCAAACAAGCAATCTTGGGCATTTTATCTCCCCTGTTATGGAAGGTGGAGAAAGCACTGACTTAATTTCAGAGGCAGTTCTTTATGGCATCAGAAAATCCTCACATGAGTGCCTGCAGCCATGGACTTCTACCAGAGATGAGCATGCAACATATTCATAATATTGTAACAGCTAATCTTAGTGAAAAGAAACTACATTTATTCAGCTTTTCCTGTCTGCCCTTTCTTCTGTGAATCCCAAACACTTCTTACATCATCTTCAAAAGCTGTAAGAATTCTAAATCTTACCTTATATTAAACACAATAACTGCAGTGGGCAAACTGTGGCTCGTGGGTTATGTATCTGTACTGCATTAGGCCATCATACTGAAAATTGTAAAGATTTCAGGCTGAAATTTAAATGTTATACTTATTTACAGTCTTTAACATATCAAATCTACAGTGTCTGGGAGAGAAAGCTTTAATAGCATAGCTTCTTACCCAGTTATCATATCTTCTAGTGCAAAAGTACATGTGCACAATTAAAATAGCAGTTTAAAAGGAGGATATGTGATTCAGAATGAGCAGAGTTCTTCCTTAGACAACACAAACAAATCAGTTTCTCTTGAGAGGTCATTTTTTTCCATGCTGTCAAGAGAGTTCATTTGATTGACCTAGTTTATGAGTTTGCTGTAGATGACAGGCATTCTTAAATTCCTCAGGAATTCTGTTAGTTTCTCAGAAATCCACTTAAGATGTCAGTATTCACATTCTTCTCCAATTTCATTTAATTCTTCTACCATTGCTTTGAAAACACATTTCTTGTGTTTTAGTTTCATATGGAGTATATTTCTGTATTTCTGTAAAGGGTCAGAATTAATCTCCTTTGCCTGAGTTAATTAAGAGTCATCAAGGACATAAAGTGCCTTAAAGGTTTCTACTGTCACAAAAAAGACTACTTTCTATTTGTATTTTTCCCATGCTGCTGAAATTTATTTCATATGGATGAAGATGGAAGCTAAAGTGAAACTTTTTCATTTTTCCAGAGAGCTTCCAGTGCTAATAAAAATAGCCTGTGTAAAGGTCCATCTGTTTTCATTTTCAGTAAAAATGGTTCTATCTTCTTGAACCATGAGAAAAGTAAAGAAAACAAATTCTTTATCCATTCCAAAAATTCTGTAATGGAACACATTTGCCATTGCAGCAACTGAAGGCAGAATGTTCCAACCTGGCTTGTGGCTAGTCCTTGTTGACAAGGTATCCTTGAGTATCTCTCTAAATATTGGTATTGTATCTGATCAGGTTACAGGTTTCTGGTGTTAATGCTTTATTAAGTCAAATTGATTAAGTTCAGAGCTGTCAGTTTGCTACGGAATGGTGCACAGACATGTATGGTTACCCCAGCTGCATTGTGACAAATGGAGTAAAAAAGAATAGGAAATGGGTCACAGGAACACAATCAATAAACCAGTACTTTTTCTTTTATTTTTCACTCCCAGAGTCCTGTTCTGCAAATACATTAAATTCCTAGCTGCCTGACAGAGGATGGTATCAATCTGCATGTTAGTGCTTATTGATTAGCTTTGCTAGGATGTGTGCTGCTAGCTGTAATAACCACGAGCATTTCGAGTGAAATTGATCACATCGGTCCTAAAAGTTAGAACATTTTTGTGGGAAGTCCACATGCAACCATCTGATTTAAAACTTTCTAGTTTCAAAATCAATATTGTCAGACCACAGCTGGAGGAGATCGTTTCTAATGGATTTTTTGAAGTTGTTTGTTACTAAGTACCAATACTACCATAGTACGAGTGAAGTTGAGGCCATGTTAATCATATTTATTTTATTATCTTTCTAAACAGCCCAAGATTTATCTGAATTACCATATCATTTATCACAACAGGAGCAGATTAATTGATCAAAGCACTTAATGCAGTGGCCATCAAACCTACATGTTACAAGGTTTGGGATAGAGATGACCACATTCATAACCAAATGTTCCAAACCCTCCTTGAGTTAAGGCTGTCCTAAGACCTAGTCATCAGTTTGGATCTCTGAGCTCCCATTACAATGCTGAGACCATTAGGTACAGTCTCAACTAGACTTTCTTGGTTAGTTTCCTCTGAAAGTGCTCTAGCTGACACACAACAGCGTGGCTTTGCAAACTAAACCAGGGCAGCAAGTGATGGTGTTCAGACATTTCACTTCACAACTCTTGTACCACTGAAAACTAAAATGCTAATTTAAATGGAGAAATCTAGCCTTTATTTTCTGCTTCCATTTTTTTAATATATAAACATAAAAAGAAAAGAGTAAGGAAAATATATATATTACCTAATAAAGGAAAGAATCTGAAGATACTGTAAATAAGAATTTTCTTTTAGAAAGCAGAAGTAAAAATCCCCATCTTCCCCTGTCAGAGCTACACAAGGAATCTAAATGTTTGCCCAGAGTTATCAAGCTGTGACCATATACCTACAAAACATGAAGCAGCTCTTGCTCATGCCACATACCACTGCATCATGAATAGTAAGCATTGTTTTGGTATTGCTGTCTATATTACAAATACACAAAAAGGGAAAGAGAGAATGGCAGCTGCTGCATGATTAAATACAGGAAAAATACTTTGGGGAAAGGTTTGATGAGAGAGCACACTATCAGTGGACGAAAAAAATAATGCCTGAATGCTCTATCAGAAATGCAAAGACAAGGCAGAAGCACAGAGCAAACAAAAAACTAAATACTGAATAGGCAATGGGGCATCAGTGAATATGCCAGCAGGTTACAAAGACTTCCATAGCATTACAGATTTCAAAATGGAAGAGCAAAAAGCAAGGGCTAATTAAAATTATATGCACCATTACTTGGATATTGAAAACTGTAGGCAGAATTTTAAATTTAGTCCAAGGTTCTTGAGCCATTCAATGGTCTTTGGGAAAACATGGAGCATTTCTTGTGCTCCTCCCTGAGAAAGGGTGTAGCATTCAGCTGGTAGTAAATTGGGTTACAGCCTAACAGTCATTGCAGTGCAAGTAAGGTGAGTCAGTGCTTTCTCATAGAGGTATAAATATCTTCCACAGATCATCTGAATGTGGCTGTGCATGCACCAGAATAGTCCAGGGAAGGGGAAACTGGCAGTTTTCTGATGCAGATCCCAATAGGAGTTCCCTGTTTGGGCCATCAGAGGCCATGGCTACACTGATTTAACTTAGCCTACACCAGGAAGACAGAGTCCCAAGGAGAAGAAGAATGCTTAGTATTACATAACAGAAAGCCTCACTGAAATAAATTAATTATGAACATATTTAAACTATGTGGGGTACAAGTAATTCATACACTAGGTACATAAAGAAAACTGAAAATAAATCCTGGCAGTGCACTGCAACATTCTTGTAGCAAGTTCCTCATGAAGGCTGGGATATTTGCTTGGAACTAGTTAAAAAAAATACACCAACCACACTGTTCTCTCATACCTGTCATTCTGTTGTGAGGAAAAACAGAAATAATAATATATATAGTAATATATATAAATACTATGTATTTGTGTGTGTGTATATATATATAGCAATAATGAAGTGAATGGGAAAAGGAGGTATTACTGCTAAACTTGGCTAAACTGCACTTAGTTACACTGCATATTTACAGATACTCAAGCATTGTTCTCATGTGATTTCAGCTAAATTAAACATGACCTGCCTGCTCTGTACTATTGTTGCCAAAGCCAAGAATTACAGAAGTGAATGGGTACGTTGCTTAATATTGCATAGCACTGAGTAGTTATAGATGCTTGGGAGCATGATTAGGGATCAATTCACAAAGGAAGAATATCAGTTTAACCTGTAATAGGGACTGTTAAAGTTCATGGAAATCCAAATGGATGCATAGCATTCCAGTGTATTAATGTGGAGACAGCTTTGAGGAATTTGCAACAGATAGAAATGACACCAAATGTTATGATATCAGCAACACCAGGGAAATAAATAGAAGTCTCTCTGTCAGAACTCCAGTTGACTGCAGTTCTTGGAACAGTTGGGATGAGATTCAGCTTTTCTAACTTCAGGCATTTCTAGAATGCATACACTTGACCTATTTTGGATATCAGTATTAGGATGAAGTTAATCATACATTGGAAGTGTTTTTCTTCAAACTCACTTTAAAAGAACCTGGATGAATTACTCCAAGGATTAGGTTAGATGAGCTGTACTGCCCTCCTAGGCACTCTGACCTGAAGCAATGAATAAAAGCAACCTGGCAGGTGCTTGTGCATTACAAAAACACAGGAAGACCTAATCAGCCATATATATTCCAGTTTCAGCAAAAAAAAGGCGGAGAGCAAATTATGCAATAAAAATTATGCCAGTAGTTACATATTTTTTTCCAGAGAGGCCAGAGAATATACACTATCAGTCTTTGAGAAATGTGGACATAATAAAGAGAGCCAATGTGTACTAAAAAGCAGATTTTCAGATCACAGATATCAGTGGCTTTTGCAAGATTTATCTAGAGATGGAAATTCTATGTGGCAAAAGCAAGTCAGTCATTAAAACTGGTAAGACTGAATTAGAATGCTGCAAAGAAGGAAGAGAAGGGGAAGCTATGTTTGGGAGGAAAACATCTGTATTCTGGTGATCCAGTCAGCACAGATGCATGTTTGATATCAAGAGATACACTCACCTTAGAGCTTGTCATCTTAGCTATTTGAATGTATATTAATTAGTACAGATATCAGTGGTGGAAAACACAACATGCATACCAAGACCAAAAACCACAGCAAGCATACTTCAACTGGCTCTGCCAATTTTCTTTGAATAAATTGTGTGTTCAGTCATATGTTTTGAGCAATAATGGAACTCCACAGGGTAGACAGGCATGCATGAAAGCCACAGACACTTTCATTCACTAGGAACACAAAGCCATATACACCTGTGTGGAGTCAGATGAAACTTTTATAACACTCAAATTTGATCAGCAGGATGCAAAACAAACAGTGGCTGATACTGAATGGAGCCTAGTAAACTGTTGCAAGGTATGCACAAGGCTTATTGTATAATAGAAAGCCTTGCAAAAAAGCTCTCCCCAAATCACAGGAAAATGCCTTACAGCTTTGATTCATTTTCTTTGTCATATTTAGCTTCACTAGGCTAGAGAGGTGACCTCCCCCCACAGCTGGAGAAGTAGCTGTCACAGCATAATCCACCAGGGATCATGAATCAGATGATTTAACTGCTGCAGTTCACAGCCAGTGAATTAACTCAAATTGCCATTGACTTTAGGTTATGTACCTAAACCAGATGTGAATTGTAGCAGCTAATGATTAAGCTACCCATTTTCATCATTGCCACATAGCCCCCATTCAGCTCCTTCTGGCAAATCATAAAGGATATTCATCTAGATTCTCTGCAAACACTGCATCTAAAATCTAAGGAGAGTTACTGGCTCCTAAGCTGCCAAGAAGTTGCTGTTCTAGTTATGCTTGAGATGGTATTGTTTTTATGAGCTGTAATAGAATAATAAGTAAGAAGTTTATTATATTCCTGCTTAATTCTGTTATCTCAGGAAGTACAATAAAAGAGACATTACACCTGGCAGATTCTCAAGGCGTGTTTATGTAATTTTTCTGCAAGAAACAGCTGAGCAGGGAAGAGGATTCCCTGAGAGCAAGGGTTTCTCAAGACTTAGGCAAAACTAGCTTCAATTTGCACACACAAATCTAGCAAACAGCACTGTGGTCTGAGGACTCTTGATCCATGTCTGACATCTCTCACACACTTGATCCAAAATGTTAAACCACCGTGCTTTATCACAAGGAAAATGAAAGTGTAATAAACACTAGCATGGGAACAGTAAAAAATCAAGAGTCAGTGAGACTAGAAGGCCTAATGTGGGAAACAAGGAAATGTAGTTGTCTGGATACAACTACATCACATTATTCACCTCTGCTGTGCTGTATAAAGCAGTGTTCACTGAGCTACAGTCTCCTTAATTTACCTGGCCTACTTGTTAGCCTGTGGGTGGATGCTTCCAAAGCATCCTCCCAGCACTGTGACCTAGCCTCTCACAGTGCCTGAATGCAGGTGGGCAGATGACACAGCTCTCCCTAAAAAGCAGGCTCAGAAAACTCCAAAAGGGGGCCAGACCTCAAAAGACATTGACACCAGTGGAGTTCACATGCCAGCTGAAGTGACTGATAGATATGCTACAGGGCAGGGAAGTCCTCACTTACCTCTCTGATTTAGGCTGCTGTTGTGTGGTCTCTTTCTTTTTTTTTTTTTTTGCCATTCCTCCTGCTCTTTCTCAGGGTACTGCACAGTCTTGTCACTACCTTGAGTTTGACAGTGAGCACGCTGAGGTTCTTTCACAAGTTTCCTTTAGTCAGTACAGACTTCTGTGCAAAGGGTGTCTTGGCATAGTTGGGCACTCTGACAGTTTTCTCCTTCAGTTTCTTTAGCTTCCAACATCTTGCAGAAGCATATACTCCATTCATCAGGGATTTTTAGAGATTCTCAGGCCAGCCTTCTCCCCATCCACCTGAAGCTGCTGACAGCATATCCCTTGGTTTTCAAGAACATCAAATCACTGACTTCCAAATTGTGTATGGAAATTATTTGCATGTGAACGAATCAATTGGGTGTAAGAGTATTGTAAATCTGTAGAAAAGAAAAAAGACCTAGTAGTCTGTGAGGGTCTTATTTTCTTTCCTCTTTCTACATGCACACTGATCGTTACAGTCTTGATGACTTGTCCAGCTTTACTGAAGCGGCTGAATGTCACATCAACAATTTCTAGCTCAGAAGTGGGACTGTGAAAGATCACCCTGAAGCTGGTCATGTTTGCTAATTACACCTCTGATGGTCAAAATGTCACAAAAAATCCACCTACTATTTGTGTTATATTGTGAGAGACCATGGCATGCTCCATGCTTCCTTGACACTCTGAAGTCTTTACTTTCCCTGGGTTTTATCTCAGCATTCTGCATAACTAAGGATGTCTAATAATTAAAGGCAAAAGTATCCCCTTAATGCTGTCATGCTTCATAACTGCTCAGGCCTAGGGCTTGGAACTACAGTTACCTTATTAAACAATAATTCAGATGGTAATTCAGCACACAAATGGACTCCACAGCCCCCTAAATGTCTCTATCTTTATCCAGCAAGTAGGTGAAGCTCAAAGAAATCTTGTTCCCTTGCTAAACACTAAGCCAAGAAGGATGAATCCAAGCCAAAATCCAGATAAACTCTGCACTGATGCCCTGGACTCCCTGTAAAGCACATCTGCATCACAACTTCTGTGCCCATCCAAGCTGCAACTGCAAACTTCCCTGAACTTGTGAGGTACACAGTAAAAACTTTGCTGAAGTTTCATACTGAACTTTATCGAAGTACATACCAACAGCAACATAAAACACATCACATACACGGAGTAGTCACAGTTCCCACTTTTCCACTCCAAGATTTACCTGGGTGGGACATTGAAGTGAGTCCCAGGGAAATCTTCTACCTCAGTTTGAGCAGTTCCTTCAATTCTCTTCGTGCCTGAGACAGAGATTACATGAGTATAGCCTTTGGTTATGAAATGCATCCCCAGCCTGGGAGTCATACTGGAGCTCTTTGTGAGTCACATGTGGCCCAGAAGGCTGTGTGGCCTTGTGCTATTCTGTAAATGTAACAGCTGTGATTGACACAGAAAAATGAAGTAAAAACACATTTATTATACTTTCTGGGTTTTTTATCTCCCAGCTGAGATGGAAGCATCATTGGCTGCAGCCCAACAGCAGTAAAACTGTTCAACTTCTAACCTCACTAAAAAGTACTGTCAAAATGGTATTAAGTCAATAGTGAATGCTTGAGCCTGTGAGAGGAAACAAAAAGTAGTTCATAGATACATGAGTGAGTTTATTGACAACTCTGGGACTTGCAATACCCTGACTTCAGAGTCTCAGGAGTGATAAATAGGCTGTCAGAGTGAACTGTTAAGGCATGAAAGAATAAAGAATATGCCAGGACTGAGGGGGCAGGGGCAGGCTATTTCATGTAACTGAAAGAAGAATTAGATGACCTGCCATTAACATTTAAATGTTATATGGTTGGGAATCATAAATGGAAATAGGAATTATCAAAACTTCTGGTAGACAATATCATCTATCTAAATTTCTTTACCACACATCCTTCAGTTTTAAGCAGGACCTTCACCCCAAGTGTTACAATCTTGATCTCTCATACTTTTCTGCATCTTCTCAGAATCTCACTCCTTTTATTTTTCTCTTTCCACCCTTTACCCGACCTTCTCAACCCTGTGCTCCTTTTCCTCCCAGGCCTGTCCTGCCCCACAACTTTATCTGGAAGCTACACAGTAACCAGAGCACATCAGCTTTCTGCTGTTCCAGGTATCCCAGATCAGCTGATGGAGGGTGCCAGGTGGGCAGGGCAGCAAGGACTTCAGCAGGTACATGAACAGAATGTTCCTCATGGGCTGGGGCAATAGAGGGTATCAAAACTCTCCCTGGAGATAGGGACAAGAGCCAAAACACAAGAAAATGGAAGGCCACTAAATAGGTACTCTAATCCTCCTATGGACAATGAAACGTACTGGGAAAACCAAGGGATATGTCACAGACATAGGAAGAGTCATGGTTATTCTGTGTAACAGAAAAGAGTCCTTAGGAATAAGATCTTCTTTTTCTTTCTTCTAGAATTTTGCATCTTTAACTAACACCACTGGAAACCAAGCAATCAAGAACAAATCCATTTTATTAGCCAGATGTGAGACTTTTATTCTCAGCAGCTGCCAGATGAGAACTTGTAAATGCACATTCACCTACTTAATTTTTAAGCAACATCATTGCCAACTAGCAAATTTGCCCTGACACTCAGTAATTTCTTTTGTCCATCTTCCCCTATCTCTACCTCGACAACGAGGGCAATTCGTTAATTGTTTTTTGTTTTGTTTTTATTTCCTATTCTTTTAACCATCAGGAAGCTGCTTTCAGAAAGCCATCTGCACTTATTCACTGCCAACACTCAACACGATTTTAATAAGCCTTGTGTGGTTTTGACTTTAACACTTGTTTCCCTGTACATAAAAGCCTATTTCCTTAGCTGTCACAGTTTGTTACTTCAATAAAGTTTCTCGGTTGCCTTCTAAGCAGGACAGTTTTTACTCTTACTTTTTTAAGCAACAAGTTGAATCTGAGCACAACAACAACACTGATAATTATCCAAACTAGTAAATGTCCATGGTTTTAAGCATGAGTTTCCCTCTGAACAGAATCCTTATAATAGATGCAGATATTTATATAAATAATGAACTTTGAAAAATTATACTAATCATATTTTATGGTTTAATGACAGCATATATGAATGACTTTAGAATCAAACAAGCTTCATTCACAAGGTGATTTAATGATCTTGCATCTCTACAAAGCTCACCTGGGACTGGAAAGTAAAGTCTGGTATTTTTCTTGCTTACAACATCACTAGCAGTGACAATTCTTAGCAAGAAGGGTATTTTTGCAAGATGGATGATAGATGTTGGAAAGGACTTCTGGGCATTCTCACTGCTCTCCTGAGTAGTGGCAATAGCAATCTCCATTAATAATACTAATACAGGAGAAGTAAAAATCAATTAATGTCATCATTTGGGTGCTGTTTGACAGGGAAGACAGAGTTGCTCTAACAGCTTCCAGCTGCCAGTCTTTCCAGGCTTTTCTGCTGAAAGTGTATTTTACCCACATCTCTTGCACTGTCTCTGCTCCCCAGTGAAGCAGTTCATTCACACTCCTGCCTGGAAGGTGTCCATGGAAAACAAAGCTCTGCCCCCCTGGAAGGTGAGAAGATCCCAAGTGAGTGGGAGAAGCTGTGCCATCAGGTGGGCAGGATGTGGGAAGGGGATGGCAAAAGGAACAGGATAAGATAGGATATGGCAGGAAAGATCACCCTGAGCAGATTGCTGTCAATGCATAACACTGCAGCCTCAGTGTTTTCTTCCAACCTACAGGTTTTATTTCATGTTGTGCTTAGACTGCAACTGTTTTGGTCAGGGACCATTTCTTGTTAAATATCCTCAGAAGATAATAATTTTCACTGAATGAGTTTTGGAGTTGGAGTCAGATGTCCTGATTGTTATTTCTGCTCTGGCCCTTTTTCCCCCACTTGCTGCACATTAGGAAAATTATTTCATTTTCTTATGTTTCTGATTTCCCCATGTCTATATTGTCTGTTTAAATCTGGGCAGAGACTGGAACAATTAATCCTTATCCTTGATTATTAGCACCTTACCAAGGTGCTAATAAGTATACAATACTTGTGAATACTACACACAAACACCAACAAAAAATCAGATGACAGAATAATCCCTATATTTAACACTGAATTAATAATAGGGTAAAGGAATGCAAAGAAAACCAAATAACTCCTCTGTACCTGAGAAAGCTCTGCAGCAGAAACAAGAACAAGGCTGCAGTGAAAATTCTAAATCTCTAGAGTAAACATCAAACAGGTGCTGTATTTCATTTTCTCATGCACACTTTTCAGCCCAGAATCTCACTTTAATCAGAAAGATTTTATAGTCCAGAGCTTCCTGCAAATCTCTGTTTAATGTAAATTTTAATACCTTTGGCATATTTTGGCTGTCAGCCTGTTATTCACTTGGTGCATCTCAAGCAAGTTTTAAATTATGCTGTTAAAACAAAAACTATTTCAGATGTGGTAGACAGTAAAATGATTTTATGAAACAACATTGTAGGAACCTGCAGTCACTGTTCATCATTGATTTCTCTGCATTCAGTTCTAAGATGTGCTCAGTTTATAGGTAAAATGATGGCTGGGTGGGTTTACTAGAAGGACTTTGGCCTTGCTAGTCGTGGACCTGGAAAATCAGGCTGGACTTACATGGTATTATTACAGCAGATCCAGGGTAAGGTTGGAGGGACAGTGGGGTAAATAATGCTTTGAAGATTTATCTTTTCAGAAACCTATTTTACAGGGAAGTCACGTTAAAAAATGTGCCCAACTGCTGGGGCATCAACTTCTGCTACAAGAAAGAGGAGACAAAACAGAGAAAACAGAAAAAACAGTCCTCTTAAAATTACTTGCAGATAATATACAGATAATAACAGATAAAATATATCCTCAGTCCAAAATTTGTTCTTTCTCTGCTTTAGGCTCAGACCATGGTCTTTCTCTCACAGGGGTTGAAACCAGATGATCTTTAAAGGCTCCTTTAAACCCGAAACATTCCATAATTCTGTAAATAACTATCTTGGGAATTGAATTACTGATAATGAAAGGCAGAAAAATATTAATGGAAAAGTACACTTTAATGTGTGAGAATGGGAAACAAAGCACTGAATAATGAGAATTTTCTGGTGTTTCTCTAGTTCTGCAATTAGATTATGCAGCATGCACCTTGACATATATTTAATTTAGAAATCAGATTAGTAAATCAGCTAAAGTAAGAAGCTAAAGGAAATGAGCTCCTGTATCTGTATCACAGTACAGATTGTAAGTGAAGAACCATGAGGCTCATGCTGCAGCATACCAACTTGGTTCTGCTCCAGGTGCTCCAGATCAGCTGATGGATGGGGTTGGATGAGCAGGGCAGGAAGGGCATTCAGTGGGCAGTTGTACCTTGCCTGTCTGAACAAGAAAGTGAATCAAAACTCTTCCTAAGGGAGGACAAACAAAAACACACAAGAATGGTGAAGGTGATTAAATGACATTTTAATCTTCCTACAGCAAAACTTTTCTAAGGACACACTGAAATTTATAGGAAGCTTCTCATACTCAGCTCTCATAATACATGGATGTGGAAAGAGTCACATTGTTCTGTCTTAAAAATCAGAGTTATTAGGTATAAGAGTTTTTTATCTTTTTTTTTTTTTTAGGTGTTTTACATTTATAGCTGTCACTATTAGAAGTATGGTCATTAGGAACCAATGTATATTTTAGCCAGATATATAACCATTCCAAACCAGGTGTAGTGAGTTGACACTGGCTGGATGCCAGACACCCACTAAAGCCTCTCTCTCACTCCCCTCTGCAGCTGGACAGGGGAGAGAAAATCTGACAAAGGTTCATGGGTTGACTTAGAGATATTTATTGAATGTATTACTAACAAAATCAGAGCAGGATAAGGAGAAGTAAAATAAGCACTTAAAAACACCTTCTCTCACTCCTCACTCCTTCCCAGCTCTCCTGCCTACCCCAGAGACAGGGAGATGGGAATGGGGCTTGTGGCCAGTTCACCACACTTTGTTTCTCCTGCTGCTCAGGGAGAGGAATCATTCCCCTTCTGCACCGTGGGGTCCCTCCCCCAGGAGACAGCTCTCCATGAACTTGTCTAACGTGAGTCCATCCCATGTGCAACCCCTCCCTGCAAACTGCAGCAGTGAGTTCATCCCAGGCAGCAGCACCCCTGCAATGCTGCAGCAAGGGTCACCCTCCCACGGGCTGCATCCTTTAGGGACAGGCTGCTCCAGCATGGGCTGCTCTTCCATGGGCCCTCCACAGGCTCACAGCCTCTTCCAGCACCACCTGCCCCTGTGTGGGGCTCCTCCATGGCTGTGGGTGGATCCCATGGGCTGTGGGTGGATCTCTGCATCCCCTTGGATCCCATGGGCTGTGGATGGATCTCGCATCCCCATGGATCCCCTGGGCTGTGGGTGGATCTCTGCATCTCATGGATCCCATGGGCTGTGGGTGGATCTCTGCACCCCCATGGATCCCATGGGCTGTGGGTGGATCCCATGGGCTGTGGGTGGATCTCTGCATCCCTATGGATCCCACAGGCTGTGGGTGGATCTCTGCATCCCCATGGATCCCACAGGCTGTGGGTGGATCTCTGCATCCCATGGATCCCCATGTGCTGTGGGTGGATCTGCACCCCCATGGATCCCATGGGCTGTGGGTGGATCTCTGCATCCCCATGGATCCCCATGGGCTGCAGGGGCACAGATGCTTCCCCATGGTCTCACCACAGCCTGCAGAGCAATCTCAGCTCTGGTGCCTGGAGCACCTCCTGCCCTCCTCTGCACTGACCTTTGTGTGTGCAGTGCTGTTCTCCTCACATGGTCTTCTCCACTCTTCACTGGCTGCAATTACAACTGTGCAGTAACATTTTTAAATTCTTCTTAAATCTGTTGCCACAGAGGCATTGCCACCACTTGCCGTTGGCCCAGCCTTGGCCAGCAGTGTGTCCATTTTTGGGGCTGCCAGGGTTTGGCTCTCCCAGACATGAAGGAAGCATCTGGTAGCTTCTCACAGAAATCACTGCTGTAGCCCTCCTGCTGCCAAAGCCTGGCCATGCAAACCCAATAACCACAACAGATATTTGGCCCTTGGGATCCGCTGGTCACTTGGGTAACCACTCCTATCTAACCACAACTATCACAGGTAACTGTGGTGTAGATTGACCAGATCTGTGCATATTGAGCTAAATAAACCTCTGCCTTGTTTGATCAGTTTATCTAGTCAATTTTCAATTCCTAAAGGTTTAAAATCCCTTTGTGGGATTAACATCATTGCTCACTTTCAAGAATAAAACTGTTCTGTAGCAACCTGGTTTAAGACTGTTCTGGCCTCAAAGGCCTCATCACTTGCTTATAAACAACGTTTTATGGCAGCATGTGATAACTGAACAGGAAACAAGGCTGGCATTAAAAAAATCCCTGGGGAAAAAAAAAAAGTCTTCTAGTTCTTCATTTAGCCAGCATTCAAATTTATGTTTAAATTAGATATCTCAAAGTCCTTTCATAGTCTATAGAAAGAAAATGGCATTTCTAGGATGCATCTCGTCTCATCTCATTGTAATGTAGATCTGATCTAAAATAAAGCAGACAAATCAGGCCCTGAAAGTGCCTATTTCTGTGCACTGACTATAAAAGGAGCACAGGCTGGCTAGCTCAGATGGGAACGCCTACGCTCTGGATGTCTAAAGATAGGTGAGATAAATCCTGCCATACATCTGTTGCTGTTTCTCATATGGATTTCCCCTCTTTGTTGCTCTTACACATGAGGTTTTAGTATAATATTGAAATCCTGTAAATGTGTAGGTGAGGCATACACATATATATGCAGTCTTTTGATCTCCATCTGCAAAAACAGTGGCTTGGGATACAAGGATATTTTTTCTGGTGGCATAGTCAGTTTATGAAGTTTGCATCTATTGAGCTGAATGCTGACATTTGTCAGTCAAACCATATTTTAATGTAATTTTGCAATGCTGGAAATCTCTATTCTAGGAAGGATGATTGAAATATTTTTGGGATATCAGCAGAGCACTCCTGATATTGCCAGACAGAGTGCTCATTCTGCTGTAACTGTTGCCTGGCATTTCAAACTGTGTCTGGATGACCAGCTGGGACTCACTCTTGTCTTTTTGAATAATGCTCCTTCAGCTGTCCAGATCAGGGCCTGGATAAGGAGTTCCCTGCAGTTCCCTGTTAGACACTGATGGCTAACAACAACATCATTGCCCCAACATGTGGCTCAGGCCTGGGGAGCCAAGAGTTCCCAAATCTGTAAGGATTGCCTTTACCAAGGAATTGTACCAGGCTTGTTTCTTCCTGCACTGCATAATGCTGAGACCTTCCTTCTCACCACTTCCCAGAAAATGAGTGCTAGTTTTCTCCTCAATGCCTCAAATGTTGTTAGCACTGCTTAATGCAAGCATACCTTCCTCTCTTCTTCCTATCTCTTTGCAAGCTTTAGTGTGGTAGGCACATCCTACTTTTCAGGAAATCCGGAATGTGTTCAAAATGAATTAGAAATGGGGAAGTGGAACCAAGAGATTTGAAACCACAGAAACCAATAGCTTTTATTAGAATCTGAAATGTGGTAATGTATTAGAGCATATCTCAGCTTTGTAGAAGAAAAAATTTTGTACCATCACCACAGGATTTCAGCTTCCTTATAATTTATGTCATTTATCTTCTAATATTAGCAGGCTTCCAAAATCTCCTGCTGTTACTTGAATATCTGAGGCTGTAGCACTCTGTACTCTATTCTCTCTCTCCTCAATTTCATATCCTGACTCTCTAGACTGGTCAAGAACTAAACCTAAAGTTCTCTGTCTCTTATAGTTACATTGCCATGGCTGTTGTACATGGCTTCTTAGCTGGCCTCAGCAGCAAAACTGGGTAGTCCTAAGAGGTTTTCATACCCTTTCAGTACTAACAGGCTTTCATATTTAGTTCTCCACAAAACTGAAATGTTTCCATGTGTTTCTTCATTGAGTTCATGCCTGTGATTGATGCCCAACTTTCTATCAATGCCTATTTTTTCTCTTCTAAAGCTTTGGTAATGGCTCACACACACATTGAAAAGGAAATTTTTTTCCTTCTAGAATATCCTACAGATAATTTATTTACTTTTCCAGACTAGTGAGAACACAAGTAACATGGGAGTATTTACATAGTACCAGCACAGCATTTTTTCATTCCTAGTCTGTTGCAACTCACTCCATAGAGACAACTTTTCTTCAGGTCATCAGAAATCTTTCTACAAAATGCTGATGTTGATCTAATTGTTTTTTGTTTTTTTGGTTTTTTGCTCTTATGTTTCTTAACTTTACTCACATTCAATCACCTGATTAACAGCATGCTTTTCACAGTTCAATGTTAGTTTTTTTAGGTAATAACACATATTATTTTCCATATTTTCCTCTGATTTCTCTTTTTGTCCTGCTGTTTTCTTTTAAGAGGACATGAGTTTATTAACAGAAATGATAACTTAATAAGGTAATGCAGTATTTCCCACTGTTGTGACAGCCACCATTATGCCAACCATTTGGCTATTCTTGGTAAACAGCTTGAAGTTGTCATTCAGTGTTTACTAGAGCATTTGTAAAAGCCAAGAAAGCCTGAAAAAGAAAAATGTTCTTTTCCAGGCTAGAAAAGAGGTAAGTAGATGGAAGTGGCAGCCATTCTCCTCATAAGCATAACATTTTAGGCTTCTTGTTCATTAAGAGCCATTGCTGACCTATGACCAGTTCTGAAAGACTCTGAATTCTTTCTGGGTAAAGAATGTAGAATTTATTACAAAAATAACATGTTTGCTTGTCTGTCAGGGAACCTTCTTTTCCTTATAAAAGCTAGATATATTTTGAAACATAAAATCAATTGCCAAATTGATTTTTTCATCTCACACACTCACCTAGGTATATGCTAAAATAATATGTAACCTATAATTCACATGTTATGTCAAGCTCTTTGCTCTCTGGGGCAAACAAAACAAAAAAGTGATGTCCCAGAAGACATTGCAAGATATGTCTTTGTGACATCTGTCCTGCTCTGTGAGCTTGTTTCAGTGCCCTAGGATATGAACTGGTATCTGTCCTTGCTCCCAACACACCAGCAGCCAGTGTGGTCTCATCTTCATGGCTGCTTTGTAAATACATTCAGACTTCACACACTAACTATGTTGGAAAGATAGCATTGTGGAAGTGTTAATTGCCTGGTTGATTCATGGAAATTATTTGTTTTACATTGAGCCTCAGGAGAGTTTGGGAAGATAGACTGTCTCTTCTAATCTAAAATGACCTTACCAGAAGTTATATATTTTGAAAGCCTATAGACTTTACATTTTGTCTACACTGTTACCTTATCCTTTTTCCCTGGCAATTATCTTCCTTTATAGATGCCAGTAAAGGAAAATGAGTCTGTATTTCTTTTTTTAATATATACACATGAAAACACATAGGCATGCATATACACAAAGCTATATAAATCAGAATGCCTAAACTGAGGACATTCCTTTATGTTTATTGATGTTAAACTTGAATGCCTTCCAGATCAGATGCAGAGGAATTTCTGACATAATCTGGTTTCTTGAAGAAGGAAAGAATGCTTAATTCTTAAATTTGAAATATTTTAAGCTTTACTAGATATTGATTTATGGTTCTTACACCTCAGATAATCAACTTAACAAATCCACATGAAAAAAATATTCTACTTTGGAGCTATAAAGTGTTAGAGCTGACTTTCCCTCCTAGGTCATAAACCAGAATGAGTTATATGTTTGTAGCATCCTTCTATTTACAGAAAAAAACCCAAAAAACTCCAAGAAAATATAACAGAGGCAACAGTGAAGTAATGGAAACACACAGCTGACCTTTCTGGTTTAAAAAAATCTTCATTCTCTGTATCTTATCCCTTCTTGCAGCACTTGAACAATTAGCTTTAATTTTTGGTTTGTTTTTTGTTTTCAAATTTGTTGTAGTGCACTGGTACACAATTTGTGGTGATGGATTAGACAAATATCTTATGGAGCCTTCCAAAGGGAACATAGACGACTGTGTTTGCAGAAGAGTTTATATGATGGTCCAGGTGACATATCAGAGTCCATCAACATGACATAGGTCTAGGAGAGCACAGGGTCCTTCTTAAAGACACTACAGCCCAGACAACCAAGTTCAAGCTTCTGAATTCTAGACCTCTGCATCAGAAAAGGGGGAGGCAGATAACTTCAGGCTTGCCTCTGAAGAGCTGAGTGGTGTCAAAGAAGGCTTTATTTATTAATTGTTCTTTTGAAATTAATTACAGGTTAAGAGGTAATTATATTGGAGCTGTTGAGGTGTTCGACAGAAAGCAAAGCCAGTCTATGAAATTTTCCCTGAACAGACTGCTGAGCAAATGCACTGGTTTTTGTAGTTGCTTCCTATAAAGAACCATTGGGAAATGTGGAAGAGTGCTGACATGATGAAGGGTACACAATCTACTTGCAAATTGCATTTCCAATGCTATCTTTCATTCCTAACATATCCAGTGTTAATTCTTGCTTTAAGCAGCACCTTACGTTACTATAATAGACATAAATTTAAAAGACATTCCTTTTTTCTAATTATTAATTTTGCCTGTTATGCTATGGCTCTGGTAGATTTTTATTTTGCTTCTTGCCTCATGTGTAAGTCTGAATATTACTGTCATACACTGCTCCAGGAGAAAAATACAGTGATTTCTTCAACCTACACAGCTGTGGATATGTGGCAAGCAGGAGTCCAGCAGTGACCTAGTATTTAAAGCATTAGTCTAACTTCCAACACTTGCCCTAAAATAAACTCCCTGTGGGCCCATGAAGGAAGTGCTCAGGTTCTCTGTAGATCACTTTTCTTCAGTAAAATAATGAATCCTTCTCCCTCAGAAGTAATCTTATGGAAAATCCTGCCACTAAAGCTAAAGGATAGTTAGACATGAAGGTTGGAACTATCAGATTTTAGGTAGGTAAGGTAAGGGGCAGGAGTTTCCACCCCAGGATAGGAATCTATGTAAGTTTTAGCAGAATAAGAACAGCTGTTACATTAGCCACTGCCAAAGCTTTTGCTGCCTTTTTCTTATAACATCTTCACTGCAGATAGTTCTACCAATAGCCAAAGCCCAGATCTTGCAATACCAGGTTTTGCCATAGATTGGAGTTGATTCAGCCTTTGTTTGTGTGCATGATCACCATATTTTGATATTTATGCACAGAGCAAAAAACCAAAAAGCAACATTTCGCCTGAAAGAATATGATTCAGCATCTACAGTAGGTCAGTAAATCAAAACACTGATTACACATTGCTTTTCTATGGATTGCTGAAAGCAGGCAAGAATAACCTCACGTAATGTATTTGCACTTTTATTTCCTTTTTATGAAATTAGTTTGACAATTTCATTTCATTTCTCACTGAATCCTTCCTAATCATCAAAGTTTACTGAAAGAAAATTGTGCAGTGTGAGATGATGCTTCTCTACATAACAGTAGACTGGGTTCTCTGTACTCTTAAAAGCATAGGGTATGCATTTTTTTTCTTATTTCTTCTAGAAATTACCAGCATGTTACAGAGGGGGAAAAGTTTACTATAAACACATAAACCAGAAAATCTCACAAAATCATCACAAGTTCAAAATTCATTGTCTTTCATGGCATCTGTGAAGGTTTTGCTTGAGTGAAAAGCAGAGTCAGGCTCACAGCTAAGGTGAGAAGAGGCAGTGTGGAAGTCAGAGGTCTCTGCAGTATGATGCAAGGCTGGAAAGCAAAGGTTTTGCCATGTTTTACTGAGTTTTTTTTCCATTCACCAACAACAATTGCAGCTTCAAATACATGTAGCTTAAGAGAAGCTCTGGCTTTTGTGAAAAGTTGTCATTATTCAAGTTGAGCATTTCATAAGATAAAGATTTGTGGGAAATAATCTTCCTCTTTAGTTTAAACCATTAATTCTTCCTAGGCTGAATAAACTATTTCAATTTTTCTTTTTTCCTATAACAGCCTTCACCAAGTATAAAGTATAATTCAGTGTAAAATTCACTTAAATAATATGTTCTTTTCTTTTTAGTCTATTCAAAAGGTAACTTTTCTAAAACACCCAACATTTTGGGATGCGGTTTTGGGGGTTGGCAAAACCAAGCAAAAATCTTACCTTTAGAAACTACGACTTTTAAAGACTTTTACATTTAGATGAGCTTGTTCTAACACAGTATGCAGCCACCTTGTTTATGCATGTTTTTCTACTTTTCCTTGTTTCTCTGAATTACTGCCTCTTCTTATAGTCTCATCTACTGTAATTTTGTACTTTTTTAGATGTCCCTTGTTCTCGACAAAATGTTATTCACTTAGGACCTTCATTGACTGGAAATATAATTTGTTTTCTTGGAAGTAAGCAGATGTAAAATAAGATGGAAAAGACTAAGAAATTTTGTTTAAGATTCTATGAATGTCAGAAGACTTTACAGAGCAATAAATATATTTTGTGAGTCACTTAATGCCATAATATTTTCTGCATCTTCATTGTAGTTCTTCCTTTGTGCTAAAAAATAGTAGAGATAAATAAAGATTACAGAAACACAAACATAAATAAATAATAAGAAGCTATAATTGTTCATTTCTTTGCATCTCTATCATTTGTTATTTTCAGTTTGAGCAAGGAAGAGATAAAACCAAGAGTGCCTAAACTAGAAAAAGCCTGATGGCAAATCAGAGACCTGCAAGGAACATCTGAAATGATACAGTCCAGGGAAAGCCAGGCAGAAGAGTCAGTAACAGACAAAACTGGGAGCCAGGAAACAAATGAAAAATATCCTTATCATTCCACAGCTCAAAATGGGAAAGGAAGGAGAGCACAGGATGACTGAGCAGCAGGGAAGGAAGGATGGAGTGTGAGAAGGTGAGAATCAAGGAGACTGAAGGAGTGAGCAGGAGCCATGCTAACCAGTGAAAGGCAGCACGTTTCCAGTGGTTCAGGTATCCACACCCCTCTCCAGACTGCCAGCCTGTGAGTGCTGCTGATCCCACAGCCTGGGGATCAGCATAGGGAGCTCTTTGACAAAGGATGTGCCTCTGGGAAAACTCCACACTCTGGCATTGAAGAGAAGGCTGGGCATGATTTGGATGTGACTGGTCAATGTTGGTACAGAGTCCAGCCTAGAGCCTGGTGGCTGCATGTACTGGGTGTGCCAAACAATCTAGGTAAAACAAACAATAAGTAACCAGTGAGTGCATCAAGCACTACATGCTGATCAGACAGTGTCATAAAGCACAATTAGCCTACTGTCTCTCTGTAATAAGCAGCACTCCTTCTCTGAAGGGTGGATTGGTGTAGTGTTCACCTAGCAAATAATATCAATGATGACAAGTAAACTTAATGACAGTTCTCACATTGGTGTTTTGGTTTAAGCATTATTTCCGTTTCAGGTCACTATTTCTAGGAGTATATAAGCAGAGTCTTGATAAAGGTCTGGAATTCTGTGAGATCTTGAGTAGAAAAATAGATAGAATCTCTAGGTTGTTCAAATCTGATCCATTCTTTCAACTACTTGTCTATCATATGTGCTTTTGATTCCTCTCTTCTGTAACCACAAATCCATTTAGTGCAAGGAAAGCCAAAGAGCAAGAACATTATTCATATTATTCAAAAATTCATATTCATATTCATATTATTCAAAATGTGGTGTGGTTTCACACCAGATTCAAGGCCATGCTGGATGGAGCTTTGGGCAACCTGGTCTATTGGAAGGTGTCCTATGGCAGGGGGATTGGAATTAAGTGATCTTTAAGGTCCCTTCCATTTTATTATTCTATTATTCTATGATTCAGTGTAAGATACTTTCTCTTTAATTCTTTTCTTTTTGTGAAATTGGTGTGTACCTGACAGTTGCTTATTTGTTGATACCTTGTTTTTATTTCTGATGTGGTTTTGCAGTACATGCTGTTCTAGCTCATTCATGTTTGTTATTTAATGCATGAATTTGAGGAGGTTCTGAGCAGCAGCTTATGTGAAGTAAAGGAGTAGTCTCAAGCCATTTACTCTCAACAGGTATAGACATTAAGCAAACCCCTTCCCATATTTGCCAGCTGGAAATCAGTCAGAAAAGGCTCATGGGGGAATGAGTCTGAACTTCCTTTTAAGTCAGGGTCTGTGTAGTTTGGTATGTCAAAACACTCTATGAATTGCAGTGGAGTAGTTGGGGAGAGCCTTCAGCTCTTCTTTCTCAGAGAGAAAAAAGACAACTTTTAGAACTACCAGAATTGTATCTTTCACTAAGCATTAACACATAGAGATTGACATAACTTTACAAAACTTGCATTAACTGGAACAAAGAATGCACTGAAACCACATCCACAAAATTACTACTGGGGAAAAGAAAATATCTAGCAATAACAGATTGGTAAAGTGATTTAGAGAAATTCGGTTGCAAATATGTGTGCATTCTTGATGCTATCGTGTTTTATAATGATTGTGAATAATGTCAGGAACAATAAGGGAAGTTAAAGATGCATCAGCCTGCACAGCACTGAATGTAGTTTGCCTTGAACTGCACTGGTTGTTGCCTCTTTTCAGCATAGTTGTACAATGATTCCTCCTCCATTTCTGTCATGTTGTTAATCACTACCCAAGAGAGAAGTAAAAATACCAGAAATTGTTTCTGAATTAGCTTTTACTTGAACAAATGATGACTTCTGCATTTTATACCAGCCTTTGTTCATGAAGTAACTTTATATGTGATTGCTCTCTTTGACACTGTGTTAAGACAGCACAAGGAACAGAAAGTCAATGTTCTTGCAATCCCCATTAAACCAAAATTTTACCTAAAATACTGTCAAAACAAAATCTCAGCCTAATCCATTTTCCTTTTGAATCACTCATTGCACTCAATTTTTGCATAATCCTGACTTTCATTTCCATTTCCTTCAGCTTCAGTTTCAGTCCATCACATGAGTAATGAGAAAGAGCACAAAATCCTTTGCCCAGACTTTTTAAGGTTTATGGATTTGTAGTTTATTTTATCCTCAGGATAAATATTGTTAATAACTTGAGTAAATACTCTGCATTATAGTAGGTTTTGTCCCAAATCTCAGAGGAAAAAAAAAGGTGGAGGACTGAAAACATTCAATTTGTCATTAAAGAAAAGGAACAGTTCATCTCCATCTTCTCTACTCAGATGGAAGCACACCACAGACCAAGTCTGGCCTGTAGACCAGCAACTAGAGTGCAGTAAATTAGCAGTACCCTGCCACTGAGTACTAAAAGCAGGACTTAATAAACATTTAGAAACTACATTATAAATAATCTCTTCATGACCTTTCTCCAGGTTAAGTGAAAGTGGGGAATTATTTGGAAAACCCATGTGAGAAAGAAAGAATAAAATTGCATTTAATGCCAGAGCAGTGTGTGTATATAGTGTGTACATGTTCTGAGTATCTGCACCCTTCCAAAACAGAGGTTAGAGTAGAAGATGTACTATGTTGTACAGCTGGTTGATAGAGCTGCTATGAGACTGGTTAATGAAGAATGGAAATGCTGGACAATACCAGATTTGCTTAAAAGGAAAAAGAAAAATCACAGGCAGAATATGGATGGGTTGTTAAACATATGGTGATGAAGGAGAGAACCATTATAGTCACACGCAATGTATCTACAAAAGTCCATAATGAAATTGCAAAATTATCTAAACATGGTTGGATTTGAAACCCTGCAGCATTGAAATCTCCCTTGCTGTCCAACCCCTATAAAAGAGCATTTGATATATTAATAATAACATAGAGCTGAGGGTCTTGTGGGCTGATTATGTTTTTATTGTGGCCAATAATATTTTGCAATGAGATGCACCATTTTGAAAATATATTAATGGCAGGATGATCAGACACACAAAACTTCCCTAAACTTGTTGTCCCTGAAGGCATTCCATGTAGGTACTATGAAGCAGCAGAAAATGTGTTTCCTACCCCTCTGCACATTCCTCAGGCTGTACTGATCACAGTGGGAAAGCCTCTGTAAGAAGATGAACCTGAATCACACACATGTGATTGAAGAGTGCTTTTCTCATAAATACCTCTCCTAAGTCATGTGAAGGTCCTGTTAATGAAACAACAGGATTGGTAGTCCAAAATCTACCACATTTTTCTTCCCCTGGGCCAATCAGCCTGAAGGCAAGGATAACCCTCAAAACAATTTCCCTTTCACTGGTTCTGATCTGGAGAAGACTATTCATGCAACTTACTTTAATCATCAGATTCTAAATTACTGAGTCAGGAGCCAATTTTACATTTGCAGTAAGTGTTCAGAGAGGGCTTCTCTAACAGGTGATGTGAATATGTTCTACATGACTTCAGACACTTAACTAAATCACCCTGATCAGTGGAGAGCTAGGCATTTCTTCTCCAGAAGGCAACTTGGATTGCAGGGTCTCAAAAGCTTTTTCTCAGAAGTGTTTCTCTCCTTCTCCTACAACTTTCCTTTCCTTTCCCTTTCCCTTCCACTTCCCTTCTCTTTTTCTCTCCCCTGCTCACCCCCCCCCCCCCCCCATTCCCTGCTCTCACTTTGATTGCTTAATTGAACAAGGACAGCTCTGATTTAACTAACCCAGTTTAGTTAAATGCTTAAGTCAGATGAGACAGCACCAGGGCTAGGCCCCTAGCTTACAGATCTGAATGTAGATGCTGAAAGGAAACACTGTACATACCTGCCAAACTAGCATGTGATAAACACCAGCTCCTCATGTAGTAAGGAAATACCACTTTCTTATTGTCTTTGTCCATCTGCACAAACAAGTCTTCATAAATATTCTCAATTAATGTATTTATTGCCTACATAAATTAGCAGCACTTCTGATGATTGAAATGTTTCAAGCAGCAGCTGGGCTCTTTGTACTGTGTGTTCCCTTTTAACAGATAGACTATTGCTTTCTTACTGTTTTAAGCAAATAGAAGACACAATTGTGCTGTAAATATAAACAGAATTAATACCAGCAACACAGATCTTGAGAAGCTTTAAAACCAGACAGGGTGGCTAGCTACTGTTATGCAGTCCAAGAGGATAGTGGGATATGTGGCAATGTAAATTAGTGCTCAGCTGTGTGAAGCCCAGTTCTTCCCTCAGCCAATACTTTGGGGACCTACTGTTGTTACCACTTGGACAGCAAATGAACTATGTAGTTTGTCTAACTGATATAATCAGACATCTAAATCTGGGTGGTCAAATTTAAAATTTAGAAGCACAATCCTGCCTGATTATCTGTGAAGGCAAGTTGCAGCCAGTGGCAAGCCTTCAGAGATCTACCACAGTAATCAAGACCAGAATCCTTTACATAATATCCCATTAAAATATAAAAAAACCAGAGCACTAAGTTGAAAGCAACACAAGAATGACAGTGTGCTGAACTGAGTGATAAATTCATAGCATACTTTGTCCTTAATGAAAACAGAGCTAGTTTGTGAAATAGTAGGAAAAAATGAAGAAATTCAAGGGGAAAAGGTTATATGTCTAGTTTTTTTGTTTCTGTGAAAGTATGTATGGTATGTTCTCAGGGTGACTACAAGAATCCAAGTGTGTTTTTAGCTGTATGTTCCAAACATCACAAGCTTGTTCCACTTTACAGAAGTTACAAATCTGCTCCATCTCAGGACTCTTTTTGACTCATTTACATAAAGTCCATGGCTAGAATTTGTGCTTTTCTCTAGATAATTCAAAAGACTCCTGTCACAGTGAAAACAGCATCACTGGGAGCTCCTGTGCTAAGCCTGACAGCAGCACAATGCAAGGATAGAGAGCTGTTACCTGTGTCCTGAGACCTTCTGAGACTGTCTCCTGAGGAATTAATGACTGATTACAATACCAGTGAAGAGCTAATCCTTCTAACTTGGTAAGATTTGAGATAAATACCAATAATTTAGAAAAGCATTTGATTTATGTCACAAAACCTTGATTATGCTGAGTATAGTTTCAATTGCTACACCTTTACTGAATTCCAGAGGTTTTTTGAAGCATATCCAAGAGCTGAACCTGAGTGGCTAAAGGGTTTGTCTCTATAGACTCTTCACTCTTTCATATCCTCCCATTAGTTAACCATATCTGCATGTCATGATGTCACCTCATCTATCCTGTATTGCCATCTTCACATAATGTGGTGGTTTGTGTTAATTTATTTTTTATTAAAGAAGGAAAGGGACCATGACACTTACGGCCAAATTAGCCCTAGAATGTCTTGCAGCAGACCAATAACTGAGGTCAGCTCTGAGCAAATGAATCTTTTGTCAGTTCTGCCCTGCCTCACTACAAGTATATTCATGTACATTGGTTCATCCTGTGCATTGCTAAAACTCTCTCCCTCTCTTGTGTAAGCTAAAACTAATGGACAAGTTAATGGACAACAAAATCTGAATGCCTCAAATATGTGAAGGATATTGGTGAGAAAATTATGGGCAAAATTTCTACAAGAAAACAAAACCTCACTTTCATTTTTTTTTTAAGTTAAAACAGTGCTTTGTATTGCTGTTCCACAGCTAGCTGCCTTACATAGTTTATTCTTCCTAGAGGATTGCAAGCAAATCTGTGGGACAATGGGAAAATCCCAAGCAAGGAGGTTGTCTACACAGAGCAGCTCACAGCCATCACAGACTTACCTGCCATGGGAAAATACTCTGTTGAAGTAAAATAGTAATGTCAATCCTAGTTTGAAAATGAAATAATTGCTGAAATTATAGGCAATTCCACAGGCAGAGTCACTCCAGACAAACATTCACACAGTTGTCTTTGCCACAGTAATGAATTAACAGAGGCAAGGCCACTTGTTGTTGTCACAGGTGACAACCCAGTAAGCACCAAACCAAAAAAGCTACAAGATACTCCTGCCAACCTCATCATCATTTCCAAGGTAATATGGGGCAAAAATGAAGAGAATAAGTAAGGCCCCACTCTATTGTTCCTTTCTCATGGGAAAAAAAAAAAAAAAAAAAAAAAAAAAAAAAAAAAAAAAAAAAAAAAAAAAAAAAAGAGGTGAGGGAGAGCTTAAATTATTCCCAGTATAGGCCCTAAAGTCTGCCACAGCAGCACAGATTTTCTGACCCCCACATTGCACTTACATCATTCAAGCAAGCTTCTTTGTTCAAAAGCTTCAAAAACATGGTAGGTACTTCAACTATGTTTATTGGTAGGCAAGCTTCTATTTCACTCTGGTCAAATTCCAAACTGAATAATTACAGCCTGTCTGCTAAAAACTCCCACCATAATTTCATTTGGCTCTCATGTTCTAAACTACTGTGCAGCATAGCCGTATGCTAAACAGCTTGCCTGTAAAAATGGGCAAAGCAATTACACATGCCAACAAAAAGGCTCCCCAATCAGTTTTAAAGTTTGGAAAGAACTTCAGATTTTACCTGAGTGGAAGACGAAGTCACCAACAAAAGATGTGCTATATGCTGAAACATCTATGTTTAAGTACACATGTACAGAATTTATCAAATACACTTATAGGGCATGGTCCACAGGAAAGCTTTGTTTTGGGGGAAAAAAAAGAGTTCACCACAATAAGTAAATTGTGTTTTAATAGAAAGTCATAAAAACACACACTTCTAATCATTTGCTCATTGTTTTCTCTATGAAGATTCATGGACTATGATCTTTCTAGAAAGCCACTATCACACCCATACTTCCTCTGTATGTGGTCTGCGAATTTCATACTCTTCACACATTTTGCAAGAAATTGTCTGCACTAACCTTTGTTGATATGTGTCAAAATATTTCACAGCAAAAAGCCACAACATGTGTTGTAAATGGCAAAATGACCCGGTTTTGCAGATATTTTGCTTTTTATAGTACAGTGGGAATTCTATCAAATGAAACAGCCTCACTGCTTCTGTATGGCTTATCAAGCTGAACAAGTGAAGTGGATATAAATATCTCCACTGCTTTTATCAAGTTGTGAAATGGAACAATAAAGTAAATTTTGCTGATGAGAAGGCAGGTTGTGGTTGGTGTTTTGGTACAGCACCAGCTGAAGGAAAAGGGCTTCTTGGTTACTCATCCTCAGGAGCCTAGACAGGAAATCTCACCCTCAGATTTCACTCTTGGTTACCTACTCCCTTGGCAATATCTGCTCACACTGTCCACACAATGGAGTCATTGTCTTCCAGCTGATGAACCCGGGTATATCTATGTCAAACAGCAAAGCATTTTGATTGCAACACAGGCCTTTGAACTAAAGCTTCAGAGGAATGTTGGCACAGAACCGACAATGCCGAGCAATTAGCTTAAGTACTCTCCCACTGAAACGTAATCACCGTCTGAAACAAACCAGCTCCTACTTCAGAGAGCGAGAGGAGCTGGTTTTGGTGGGAAGTCACCTGGCAGGGGTCCTGCACACCGCAGAGGGCTGCGGAGGTGCCACATTTGCCCTCTGGTGACAAGGCGTGAATGAGCGCTCCCGGCTCCGGCAGCATCCTGCAGCCCTGGGGCTGGGCTGGCACCGCTCGGGGACCCCCCTCCGAGTAAAAATGGGCCAAAACTGGTTTGTTCAGGCATCCTGCAGATCTCCTGAGCCTGTTGGAATGCCAGCACTAGAGATGGAAGCCGGGACTCACAGGAGGACTGCAGCTCTCAGAGTGGCTCCCAAGGGAGCACAGGAAAGAGGGTTCGAAGCACCTGGGGCATCCATATCTGGATAATAAACAGGGGACTAATCAACCAGGGCATCCTTCAGAACATTTTGTTACACTGCTTCCTTTCTCACACACTCTGTGTGTGATAACTGTGACAACCCAAGGCTGCTCTGGACATCAGCAAGGACAGGGCATTATCACATCCTACCAGGCACTGGAAATGTACCAATATCTTCCTATACAGCCAGATGAAGTCTTTGGTAAGAAAACGATCTTGCAAAGGCTTTAGAGACCCAAGCTGACAAGTGAAAAGAAGGATTTTGTCTCACACTCTTGGCAGTGTGCTCATGTCAGAAACTCACATGTACAAGGTTCCTTTTCTATGCCACCCAAAAATGAAGGTTATTGGAACATGCGAAAGACAAGCAAATAGCAGAAATTCCTAAATAATAATTTTTTAAATCCTCTTACTTTTTACCTGGGATAGTTTCCCTGGTGATACATCTAAGAGTAAGATATGGCAGATAAGGGCAGAGTGGAAGGATGAAAGCAAGCCCCCTGCAGCTGCCTCTGCTTTAGGGAAAAAGGCACACAGCACCATGCCCGTAGCAGATCTGCACAAAGGCTGATGGAGCTGTTCCAAATGATCCTCACAACTGTGAAATGGGGAATATGATAAACTGGACATAAGAGATCAATAGCAGTGCAAAGATCTTGGTGATAAGCTAGAGTCAAATGCCTAAAAATGTCTTCCCACTAAACTCTGGAGGAGCTAAATTGGAATCTGTGCACTGCGTAACACTGCCTCCCTACTTTCTCTGAAGAGACACATCCAGGTGATTCAGGTGCTCATTGCACCCCAGGCACTCTGGTCTCCAGTCTATTTCCTCACACTGATGCAGGACTAAGTAATTTGAACATTCTTAACAGATGACTCTTTAGTTCCTTAACAACATCAATTCCACAACCTCCCCAAAGCCAGTTTTGGCCTATTGAGAGCATGATGCTAATAAGGCAGGGCTGTAGGCTCAATCCCCATGCTGGCCATTCGCTACAGAGCTGGACTTAATGATCCTTTTGGGTCCCTTCCAACACAGGATACTCTGTAACTTCTCTAACAAAAAACAAAGAAGACTGCAAGTTAAAAAACCAATCTTTGCTGTATAACTGAGTCTTTCTGACACAAATGAAATGAACTAGTACTTGCCTTGTGCTCAGCAAAAATGTAACAATTCTTATTGCTCTTTTGTTTGTGTAATGATCTCCTGGTATCAGTGCATCATCAGACTCTTAGCATGCAATTACATCTTAGCACTTAAAGTCTTTTGTCAGTACCAGAAAGCAATTCTTTCAGAGTTACAACCTTAATTTTTTTTTCTAAACTAAGTATTTTTTAGCTCCTCTCTGAACTTTCTTCAGTTATTTTAATTTAAAAGGTAGGACAAAAGCTGAACATGCTCCCTCAGACAAGGTCTCCTGATGTTCAAGAATGAAACACAACAGCATCAATATCTCCTTGCAATATCTTCTTGCCCACTCGTCAATTCTGCTGCTTCTTGCTGCCATGTGTTTGTTAACTAAGTTTTGCTCCCTAAGCATACCAGTTTGTCCTACTCATCACTGACCTTCCTTTTACCATTTAAAATCACTTCTACTGCTTACCAAAGTCATCCTGAATTTTGATCTTGCCTTTCACAGCCTAATGTTTGTGTAATGATGTAATGTTTTAATCTATACAGATTTTCTCTCTACCTTGCCACTCACTGCTGTTGAAACCAGCATAGGAATAGAACCATTCTTGCCTCCTAGTTTGAGATGAAACCACTGGAAAATTCTCTGAATGCACCTTTTAAACCTTATGTGTAAGTCCATCTGAATCCTCTTTCCCTAGATTGTCAGTCACATGATTCTCTACCAAAACTTGTTCTAAAATCATGATATAATATACTGATTCAACTCTTTCCTTTTATCCTCCAAGTCTGTCAAGAAAGGAACTCTGATTGATTTGACATTATGTAAGTGTAGATAAATGCATGTTAGCTCTTTCTTACAGACTTAAGAGCCTGAAATTATTAATAACTTGGTTTGATATCTTTCTTTCTTCACTGTCTCTAACTTTTCTTTTTTTTCATAGTCAATAATTTGCGGTCACAGCTGGATTTTTTTTTACTGTGGAGACAAAGAAAATTACTGAATATTTCAGTCATCCCCCTATTTTGTCCATTAGTTGCTTAGTTCCCCATAAATAATGGAACTGCATCTTCTCTAAACATTCCCTTGCTTCTAACATAAGGTTATTGATTAATAAAGCTGTGGCTGCATAACAGTCTTTCCAGGGTGATAAATGTTCTGCATTTCCCAGCATTCTATAAAATTTTAAATTGCTCTAAGCAGAATTTTTCAGCCATTTTGTATTCATCTTGTAGTGCAGCTGAACTTACCATATTTCTTGAGTTTGCTTATGAGAATGTTGTGTGAGTCTGTGTGGATAGCTACAATAAAACCAAGCTAGTGTACAGTTTCAGCTGCTCCTTCTTTAAAGAAATTTTTCCATCCTACCCCACAATGAAAACCCATCGTGTTCAATTGCTGGTGCACACATCAAATTAAATGCCCAAAAAGTAGACAGAGCTTTTAAATTGATCCCAGCCAGACCTATGAGGACCCCTACATGACACTGCTCCCCACAGCTTCCATATCTTACTGAGCATGCAATGCAGGTGCTCAGTCTTTGCTCTCCTCAATGCTTATGAAAATATAATTCTGTTAGGTAAGAAACTCCTATCAAATTAAACAGACACTGTTAGAGAGAGGTGCAGCAAAGCTAGACTGCAACCTTGTGACTCTGCCAATAAACCTACCTGCCAGCAGCTCTGCTGTGAGGATCCAGCATCACAAAATGTGGGGTTATACAGAATATGTCCCATCTGCTTCTGTGCAGTGTCTGATTATGTGAGTCTCAGGCATTAATGTATCTGTTCATGTGGATATTTGGGGCCAGTCCTGTTTAACATCTTCACTGATGATCTGGATGGGAACATTGAGTGCAGCCTCAGTAAATCTGAAGATGACACTAAGTTGGGTGGAAGTGTTGATCTGCTCAAGTGTAGGAAGATCCTACAGAGAGACCTGAACAGACTCAGTCAATGGGCTAAGGACAGATATGTAAGGACAAATACATCCTTCACCTTCAATAAGGTGGAGTGCTGGATCCTGCACTTGAGTGACAGCAACCCCATGCAGTACTACAGGCTGAGGGGGGAGTGACTTGAGAGCTGTTCAGTAGAAAGGGATTTGGGGGTGCTGGTTGACAGCCAGCTCAAAATGAGTCAGCAGGTAGCCAAGAAGGCAAATAACATCTTGGTCCTTATCAAGAGTAGCATAGCCAGCAGGACTAAAGAAGTGATCATCCCCCTGCTCTCAGCACTGGTGAGGCTTCATCTCGAGTGCTGTGCCCAGTTCTGGGTCCCTCACTTTACAAAGGACAGTGGTGCTGCAGTGTGTCCAGCAAAGGGGAACAAAGCTTGTGAAAGGTCTAGAAATGTCTTAAGAGGAGCAGCTGAGGGAGCTGGGTTTGTTTAGTCCCAAGGAGGCTCAGGGAGGAGATCATTGCTTTCTACAACTCTCTGAAAGGAGGCTGTGATGAGGTGGGGACCAGTCTTTTCTACTGGGCTTGAAGTGAGAGGACCAGAGAAAATGGCTTTAAGCTGAGACCAGGGAGATTCAGAATGGATACCAGAAAAAATGTTCTCACTGTCAGGTTCTCATGCATTGGAATAGGTTGCCTAGTGAGGTGGTGGAGCCACCATCCCTGAAAGTGTTAGAGGCACCTGGATGTGGTGCTGGGTGATGGTTTAGTGGTTTGAGGGTTACAGTGGTAGTGCTGGGTTGATGGTTGGTCTGGATGCTCTCAAGGCCTCTTGCAGCCTTGGTGATTCTATCATGATTCTATGGTATTTGTACTCCTCTACTGTAATGTTTTCCACAATGATACTGGGTTAAGGAAGCAGCTGAGAAACTGAGGCACCAGGGGAAGATGCAGCATGTCCACAGCTACACTGGCAGAGGCCAAGTGGGCAAGCACTGCAGTCAGCCAGCCCTTCCCCAAATGGTCCACAGTATTTGCTTCACTCTCTATTTGTGTCCAGTGGTTAGTTTGGAAGGTTACTTGTGCCATCACCAGCTCCTTAACTCCATCAGGTCAGTGCTCACATCTTTCTTTCATACCCTAAATACCAAGTTCTGTTGTATGAAACGGTCCTTAAAACTTGGTACTTTTGAAACTGCCTACAGCTGTTTTCATTTTCCATTCCTCCTGATTTCTCTTCCTAATAATTTTGCTTTATTATTTTTCCAGCCTATATGGGTCCCTGCAAATGAATAATTATCCTGTTTTTGTCCTGTGGGTTGTCTTCAAAATTGCTCTGAATTTCATCCTGACAAAAAACCAATTCTCTTTTCTTCTCTTTCTTGTGCTTCTGTCTTCTACTTTACCTTGTGTTTATTTGCTTTGACTTTTCTTCTTTTTACAGTTCAAGCTCCACAAGCAAGGACAATTCTGAGTTGTGCAAAATGTATCATCATTCATGAAGCCATGTAAGAAATAGGAATATAAAAAAAAGGTTGTTTTTGCAATCAAAATAAGCATGTGTTCTTAACAGTTTCCTATAAAAGATAAACAAATTGATTTATGGTGAGATTTTGTGCCAGCACCTAGCTGGTTCATCTTTTCCTTCTCCCAGCTAAGCAGGCAGTAAACAAACATGGGAACTGCTTTTTTCAGAGTGAAGGCAGTGCCTTTGGGAGGCAGAGATCAGCACTAACATATGACTTGGCTGAAAACCAGCAAAAGAGATGTGTTGTTTTCAATTATGTTATTTTATTTCACTTTATTGTTATCAATGCTAATCTTTGGAGAAGCAAGGGGACAGTTGCTGCCTGCTATACTTGGTTTGCCCAGTGATTCCACACAATCACCTTGCAGGATATTTTCCATGAAGAGACCCCACAGCAAATCTGCTTCCAACATTTTACTGGGAAAAGTTACTTTCAATACAAAGAGTGTATTAATCCTGCCATGGATTAATTGATTTTGAAGCTGACTATCTTTTGAGAGTGACATTTATTAAGATTAACCCTTGGGCCATTTTTCCCAATATGCATTTTAAGCACCAAAACCAAGTGTGGTTGTTTTCTTATCAATAAATTTATGCCAACAAAATAAAGAGGACTTGAAATTTTAGTAAGTGAAAACTTTCTGATGAACTGGCCACCTGTATATTTTCAGTGCCAGTGTATCTCAAATATCTGCATAAACAAATCACAATTATTTTCCCTGTAGAATAATTTATTTTTTTAACCAAACAATGCTTCACCACTTCTTACTTCAATCTAGATGATCCTTAATTTAGCTTCTAGGAGATAGTCCTTGAAATAGTGGTTGTCTGAAGTGGTAGAATTATCACATATTTTAAATGTCAGCTCTGCTGAAATTGTGCAATTAGATCATGACTGATGTGGCTTTCTAAAAACCAAGCCCAAAATTTAACCCTAAAAGTGTCTTAGTCCAAGAATTCCACACTAATGAAAAACACTGTGGAAGGATAAATAATGCACTGCATAATACACATGTAATTGAACACTATAAAATTAACTTTAAAGGGACATGAGGAGTACCATTTGGAATTGCAAAAAGTTTTGTTCTAAATTTCACAGTATGGGCTATTCATCTGCTGAGCAAACCAAAATGTCTCCAGGCAGAGAATTCAAGTTCAAGTCCCTGGTATTTCTCAACAGCAATCAGATGAAGCAAAACATTAAAGGCAGATCTGCAAATCTTCCTGTGAAATGCACAGGAATTAAAAAGTCTGTTTGCCTGAAGGAATATTAAGTGAAAAAGCAACTGCAAGTCACACTACAAAACAATTGGAGCTGCAATCATGTGCTGTTTAGCTGCCTGTTTGAGAGCCTTGTTCACTCACAAGCCTGTTTTCTGGTATCCTAAGTGCTAGGTCAAAAACACTGAAGCCACAGAATGCAAATGCCTGGATCAGAGTAAAGTTATTCAGCAGGCTACTCAAATCAACTTGGAAAAAACAGTGGCTTTGTACCAGTAGATACTGTAAGCCAGATATTATCTTTTCATGCTGCAGTCTCTCATTTTCCCACTGCTGCCCATAAGAATTTTACCCATTTTTTTGTCCCTTCCTTCCCACTTCACCAAAAGGCCATTTTCCAATTTGATTATTGTTTTATTTAAAATCAAATTCAGGATCAGGCTCTTTTCTCCTTGGATATTTACGAGAACCAGAACATTAATGTGAAATATGCACCCTGTCACACCTGCAAATTTTGATTTTATAAAGTCTGTCTTTGTTCGTCTGTCTAAAGAATTGTGAAGTCCAGCATCTGGTGGGAAAACCCAGCTCCATTAACTTCATTAGCCATAGGTTTTTGTCTTGCTATCAGCTATTATATTGCTATTTGCATACAGCTTCTGCCCATCACAGTCCAGTTTGAAGTCAGGTGAGAGTATTGGATCTTCCAGATTTCTAGGAAGAGGGAATTATGATAATGCACAATGGTGGGAATGCACAATGGTGAAAATGCACTGTGGTCATGGGAAGTCCAGCACCCATGTTGGTGAGCATATGTAGAGCAGAGCAAAGCAATGAGCAAGGACAGGTGAGCCAAGAGCATTTCCATCCTTCCGTGCTGTGACAGCCTTGACTGAATCCTAGCAGGACAAAGGCTAATTACAATTTCTGTAATTTTAATGTTGCTTGCAGAGCATCTTGGCTTCCCCACCATGAAAAGGCAGTTTGCCACCAGCAGGAAACAGGGGTCATCCAGGAGAACTGCTGTGCACTACAGGAGAGCATGTGCCCATACAGATGAAGTGGCATTTCAGTTCAACACCTTTGCATTTCAGCAACACATCTAAGATGATTCCACAAGAATCCACAAGAGCCAAAGCTGGCAAAGTCTGGCAGGAGTCCTGCTAAGAAATTCTCACTATGTGTCCTTTACACCTTTTTTTTTAACCTGTGTTTGGTCTCAAGCACTTTGCCTAAAGGGCTGTCTGATATAAAAAGCCATTCTCCTCCAGACCCCAGCCTGTACCACTTTCCTGCCCAGGTACCTCTGAGCAGGATGCAGATGATCCTTCCTTAGAGCCACCTGAGCTGGCCCCTCCAGCCACATGAGACTGTGCAAGACTAAAGAAGACAGAGAGTGCCCTGCATCTGTTCTGTTTTGCCAAGATCTTTAGTAGTGTCCAAACTACCAAGTAAGGCTGAATGCCGATAGTTTGAGAGTTTTGCATGTTTTAGACACAGCAGCTGGCCCCTTAATATGTGTTTGGGCTGCAGCATGACTTAATAACAGAAATGTTGTGATTATCCTCTCGTGATCTTTTGAATCAATAGTTGCAAATCAAACTATTTGAACTTTTTGTCCCGGTCTGCAAAGGGATGATAACTCTTGTTACATGAAATATTGTAGATTACCATTAATTTCTAAACCTAAAGTGGATTTTTTTTGTGAAAATCACAGCTTTAAAATTAAAAACAAGGTATTTCAGCCCATTCATGCTTTTAACTTCTAAAGTAATGTTTCAGCCTTTGAACATAATAGGCTTTGGGACAGTTAACTCCATTTGGAAAGAAATGTAAAATATAACAGCTACAACAATCATGTTAACTCAGCCACACTGTACACATATGACCCTTGTCATCATGAATGGGGGCAAAAAAGAGAGACTGGATTTCATTTCCAGCAGGCTGGGTGGCTGCTGTGGCCCATGACAGCCAAGCAGTTGAAGCACCAAAGCCTCTGGAGCAGTCCTGGACTGATTTTTACTCTCTCATTAGGGCACACAAAGACAGAAATGTTGCACATGAGCAACTGTTTAAAAAATGCAGTTGCTAATGGTGATCTAAGGAAGGAATCTGTGGCACAGCTTGGACCTGAAATTCAGCCTGTTGAGCTGTCTGCATGGGCAGATTGCTAAAATGTACCATCAAAGCTATTTTTTAATTTTAATTTTTGTTAATTTCCTCAGATCTTTGCATTTTGATTCACAATACTTATATTGTAATCCTGAAGCCCTGATAGTGTAATAACAACCATAAATTAATCACCGAGTTTTTCTATCGGGCTATCCAATCTGAAACAAATAAAAACCTATCTGAACAAATAATCTCTCAAGCATTAAACTAAACAGAATAGAAATAGAAGGAAATACCTTGGAACTATTGCACAAACTCTGCTTTTACTGAAGCTAGTAATGTTTATAATGAGTAGATTTTCTTTTAAAAGCATGAAAAAACATCTGAAGGATTGTTCAAACTAATTTCAAAAGGTCTAAAATTACAAAGACTGCACAGAAGCAAGCAGCATTAGAAGCTACTTTTCAAAAAAACCCAAAAAACTAAAGGTTCCAAACAAATGCATCCTAATAGACATGAGTCCTTCTTGTTGACCTGGAGTTTCACAGATTTTTCCTCTTGCTGTCATTGTTGCGAAGCTTTATTTGGGGAAAATAGAGTGAGGGCAGGAGGGAGAGAGAAGTGTGTGGGAGGAAACTTTAATTAAAAGATTGACAGTACTTCTTGGAACTGGCACTTGTGCATCCACATTGAGTGAGTTTGTGCTATGAATGACAAAATAACTTTGTAAAGGTTTATTATTCACTAAATGACAATACTCAGAAAATTAACATCACTGCTGTATTGTTTCATGCTAGAAGGGCTCTCCATGATCTGAATTCTCTTTCTGAGCTTGATTTCATCTTCTAGTCTATAGAATCAAAGAATCATTTAGGTTGTAAAATACAACTAAGATCTAGTCTACCCCTTAAACCAGCATTTCCAAGTTCAGCACTAAACCATGTCCCTAAGCTCCACATCTGTGCTTCTTATGAGGACCCTAATATTGATTTGACCACTTCCCTGGACAGGCTGTTCCAATGCTTGGGAACCCTTTCTATGAAGAAGTTTTCTCTACTATCCAACTTAAATCTCCCCTGGTGTAACTTGAGGCCATTTCCCCTCATCCTATCACTTGCTACTTAGCAGAGACCGATCCCCACTTTAGCTCAAGCTCTTCCCAGGTCGTTGCAGAGTGCCATAATGTCTCCTTGAGCCTCCTCTTCTCCAAGTTAAACAACCTCAGCTCTCTCAGCTGCTCTTCATGAGATTTAGGCTCTACACCCTATGTATTACTGTGTGAAAGCATGTAAGAATGTCTGACTTGATATATAATTTCTACAGCAAGTCAGATATTAGCTGGAATCTGCCTGCTTTGGGGGTGTGGTTGTAGTTTCATTTTGCTGCTGACAGTAGCTTGAATTCAGCCCAGGACTTAGAGACTGATACAAACCCTGATACACTCCCTCAGAACCTGGAGAAAGCAACAGGTTTTAGGTGCAAACCAAGCACAACTCCAGTCCAACTTTCTTCCATCCAGAGGGAAGGTGCACACTTGATGAGGATGCTCACATAAAATATTAGTTCAGGACTATTGCTGCTAAAATCACTGAAAGTGATTACTATCATCTGAGAGTAATCACATCTTTCTATGAAGTGAACAGATTTGATTTTAGCTCCTAAAAGGCAGACACCAAAGTGATAAGAGAGGACACTGAAATGCCCTCTCAGCCCTATGGGCAAAGTTTGCTTGATGAAACTGGTATTGAAGGGACAAGGTGGTATGAAGCAGTTTAAAAAAGGGTGCACCAGTTCAAACAGTAGGTTAGAAGTGTTCCTTCACAAGGTTGCAAATGCATCTTCTTCTCATCACTTTAAATCTGTTTGTAAGATAGTGACTGGGTGATAATGAATGCTATCCACTTAATGTGCTTGCTGAATATATTGATTAATTGTGCACAACCCTTTGAAGATAAAGCACTGTGTTGTTAATAAACAAAGTCGAATGATTCTCTCCTGGTTTTTGTAGCACTTCTTTTACTTTGTCCAAGGTGTAAATACCTTACTGCAGCTACAGGCAGGCAGGCTGGCCAGCTGCATGGGCCACATGCTGATTTCAGCTGAAGGCTTTCACATCAATTGTTCTGTGGCTGTTCCCCTCCATTGCCAACACACTTTGCTACCTCCTGTTAGTGTCTCCTTGCTTGTTGGGGGGCAGGACAAGAGAATTTCCATGATTTCTGGTGAAAAGGGCCCTTCATTTGCAGCAGACTGCCATTTCCCTCTGCCTAATACACAAAGAGCCAACAGGAGCACAACTGCTTTCATTGGCTGCTAAGGGTCTTTGAGTTGAGCGAAATTACAAAATGAGAAGGAACACTAATTTCCTCTTCACTCTCCTCACTCTGTCTCAGACTAATTCTAGGGGGGCAATTTCCTTTGAGGAAAGAACTTTTCCCAGCCACAGGAGTGTGACAGAGGAGGCTGCTGAAATCAGCTGTTAGCATGGATTGATATGTTTTTCACACCTAAAAAGACCTTTTGTTGAGTTTTCTCTCTTGGACTCCTGCAGCACATGTTTTGAAAAGACAATGAATACTGCTTTCACATGAAATTGCAGGCATGCACTACTTTAAAGGTATTCAGAATCAGGCAAAGCACCACAGGAAAACAAAGAAGCAATGGGAATCTTATCTGCTAACTGTAGCTGTCAGTGAGAATTAAACCTTCTGTAATGCACCAGTGTCAACCTCACCTGGGTTAAGAGAGCTGCTCCATTAGGTGATAGAAACACCAAGTTCATGGGAACTGACCCTGCCAAGGATTATACATGAGCTTCATTTAAAGCCTATGAAAATATTCCCAATTGGGGAGCTAACAACAGGCTGCAAATGTGGCCATGAGAGCAAGACCTGACAGCAAGACTCCTCTAGCAGCCACCTCATGGACCAAGGCTGCAGAAGTTCTCAGTGGTGACATATCTCAGAGAGAAAACAGATTTTGGTCATAGACTGTTGCTGTTGAGAATATTCAAAAACAACTGAAAATGAAGCAAAACATCTTCACTTCATGTGATACACAGCAGTATTTTGACACAAAATTATTAATATCAGTCATCTCTGCAGCTAATAAATCCTATGACACTTTTTCAGTGCCTAAAATCATGACAGCAACCATATGAACCCTTTCCCATACCTGGTGCATACCTAAATCTCTCTTCTGATTCAATCCCTTCATACTTACCAACCTCACAGGCGTAACATTCTTCCTTTATGACACAAATTTGGCTACTTCTACCTCTATATACTTTTAAAATAAAATTTCCAGGATATCAATATTTTAAAAACCTCAACCTCATGGTTACAAATGTGTTATTGGGGAAGAGATAAAATTCCAAGCTACCAGATCATAAGCCTTATTTTTTAGGAAAATATGGCAAAAATAGGAATGTTTGTCCAACTACAAAAACTGCTAAAGGATCAAGAAGCAGACATAGCAAATGAAGTTATTTTTTTCTATTCTTCTTTGCCAAACTAGATTTAAATGTGTTCTACAGCAATACTTATCATAAGCTGTAATGCAGCACTGTGATCCAGGGCAGAAGCCATTTTGAATAAGATGTTATTAACACACAGAAGTCATCTGTCTGTTGCAATTCCATCAAACTATTCCACTCTGAGGTCAAAAATGTTTTCCCCTTATCCATCTGCTACAGTTTTGGAGATTCGTTGAATAGAGACAAAAATTCTAAATACTGAGCAAATCTATTTTAAGTATATTTATCACAAATCTAATGTGTTGGGTGACTAATAACATACATGTGTGCACTGTGCTTGCCAAAAAACATCAACATTTCCAAATAGTTACCACATTTACAATTAAAATAATGTATTTGCCAAATGTTTGGTTGTTTTTCTTTGTTTTATTCAAACGATGATTTCTCTTCCGTTCCAAGTGCAGAGCAAAATTTCCTGGGCATCAGAAGCAAAACATTAGAGAGAGATTCTAATGTCTGATAGGGCCTCATTCAGCTCTCAGCTATACAATATTGCTTAGATTATATCAGACTTGTCATTGTTGTAGGAGGCCTAACAGCATCCTAACAAGGAAAACTGAAATGAGGCTTTAAATTTTGCCTCTTACAAGTCTCCTGCTTGTCAGTTGCAATTGTCCAGCCATTTCTCATGTTGCTTGATTTCTGGCTTGTGCTGCCCCTCCTGCTGCCTCTGTCCTTCTGTAAGTGATGGAGGCAGGAGCAGTGGGTGGCAGCAGGAGCTCACACTCACAGCACTCTCAGGCCCCATGCTAACTGGTGTGCAGAAAGCTTAATATGTGAATGTTCCTACTGCCTTATTGACTTCTGCTCTGAGGCTGGGCCAGGGAGTGGAATCTTACAGAAAAATAGAAAAACCAGATGATCAAAGAAGGAAACTGCATTGCCTTTTTTAAGCAATCTCATTCTTAAGCCTCCCACCTACTTCAAGTACAGACAGCTGCAACTTCAGTGGGATGTGCAAACTGAAAGCCAAGTATTGTTAAAACCACAAATTTCAGAAGAGAAAACACAAATTAAGAATGTAGTGATTGCTTCCCTTGACTTTTTCCCCCTCTAACAGCAAAAAGGGATGTTGAGGCTTACCCAGTGGTTGATCTAGTGGTCTGGTGCCTGCATGTTCCATCCTCTCATCCCATTCCACTCTCATTCCAATATGCCACTGTTAGCACCATCTTGGCAAGGTGGTAAACAAGCTCAGAGAGCAATATCATCAGGCATTCTGTAAGCAGAAAGTAAAGGTCTCTTTTCCTTGCTGTTTTCTGATTGTTGGCTCCCAAAAGGGTCTTATTTTATGGGGTCAGATATGTACCAAACCTGACCAAGAGGCTGGGGAATTATATGGCCAGAATCAGGGAAGGGGATGGGAATCATCCATCATTGAAGAAAACCTTAAACCAGCTTGGTTATAATGTGAAACCCCTCTTGAAGAAATTAATTATCAAGGACATGTTACAAGGGGAAGGACAGTAAAACAGAGGGACTAGGTGTTCATTAATCATCATTTGCTACTTTCAGCATTCACCTCCTTACCTCCATGTATCACCACACTGAGAGAGCAGCTTGGGAGAGGTGCCAAAGGCAGCAAAAATGTAGAGTGAATATTTGGGTGTGGGAGACAAGGATTTTTGGACAGTGGATTAATATGAATATGCAGAAGCTGATTTATTGTTTACTTTTAGCCTTAGTTATACATTTTAGTATGCAATCACACATTTTTTGATTGGCCCTTCTATGCTGTCCACATGCCTTGCACGAGTCTCTTGGTGCAGTGATTGGTTGTTGTCCAGAATTTTACCACCCACCTTTATCTTAAGTTTTCTAATTTTGATATTCTGTTTTTCAGTCTCTTCTCTCCCAATTTAGCACAATTTATGTTCCAGTAGCCTTGAAGGGTTCCAACAAATTGGATATGCTGTAGAAAACACCTAAAAATGGCTCATCCAATGCACCTGTTAAAACATTGGTCTAAACTAAGAAATATGCAGAAAAACAACTAGGCATGCAGAGAAACAGCAAAATATGCAGAAAACCAGCTAAATATAGTTTGGCTGGTGCATTTGATACAGTTTATGGCCTAGACTATTCAGATACATTACTACATTTGGGAGACAGGAATTCCCAGCTACATGCTCCTGTTGCTGCTTTAGTGTGTCTCTAGATGGATCTCCAGACTCAACCCCCCCTCACTCAGGCTCTGAGCTGTTAGGTGAGAGGTGGCTGCCCCAGGAGTCACATCACTGGATTAGGATTGCACTGGTGGTATTTTAGTTTAGGCAATGGGAAGCTATGCAGGACTTGGCTAATTTCCAGCATGCTGAAGGAATATACCTTTTTTTTGTCTAGTTAGGTCTCTGTGTTTTGCTCTTTTCTCTAATGGCAGTGAAGTTTATCTTCATGGGCACTTATTTTGCTAGCTAATTTAAGTTATATTTTATTATTTTTATATAATTTTCTTCCTCAGTCAGCTAAAAAAGGATGCTAAATGCAAACCAAAACAAATCCAGCAAGACTAAATAACATCTTTGGGGTACTATAACACTGGCATAGGTCATCTCATCCTTGTAGACCTTACCTCCACTAGAAGTATTGCATACCTAATAAGCAAATCCCTCTACTGACAGGATCCACGCTCCCCTTACCAACATGGTTCAATTCTTCTCCATTTCAGTGTATCATTTTCCCAAGTCCTTTTTAGCTCAGAATTCCTAGTTCCATATAATAGCAGTACAACTTGCAGGGCAACTGAGGCAAACTTTTTGCTGTATTCACCACTGGCAAGGGCTCAGCTGAAGAATCAGAGCCATTGTTAAGAACTGCATTTCAGAGAAGAAGCTGCACAGTTACATAAGCCCAGAAAATAATCAGAGACCTAGAAAATTCAGCCTACATGAAAAGTTTGAATGAATGGTAGAGGAGAAATGTAAGGAATGAAGGCTTAGAGAAGGTATAATCACAATTTTCAAATACATAAAGGGTTTTTGTGAAGAGACAAGAACAACCTACCTGCTTTAAACATCCATGTTAACCTAGGTGAAAAAGTGTTTCATCTGGAGTAAGAAAGATTCAGATGGAATATTAGGATCACAATTACAGTGAAGAGGTAGACAGATGACCTGCAAAATGCTTAGACCTCCATCAGTGATGATTTTGGGAGAACACAGAATCACAGAATTATGGAATACTTTGTGTTGGAAGGCTCATCTAGTCCAACTCCCTGTAGAGAGCAGGGACATCTACAACTACACCAGGTTGCTGAGAGCCCTGTCAAGCCTGACTTTTAGTATTTCCAGTGATGGGGCATTGGCCACCTCTCTGGGTAGCCAGTACCAGTGTTTCACCACCCTTATTGTGAGAAATTCTCTTGTATCTACTCTAAACCGACCCTCTTTTAGTTTATAATCAGTACCTCTTGTTCTATTGTAACAAGCCCAGTTAAAATGTTTCTCCCCATCTTTCTTACAGGCCTCCTTCAGGTGCTGAAAGCTGCAATAAGGTCACCCTGGAGCTATATCTTCTCCAGACTGAACAGCCCCAACTCTCTCAGCCTTTCCTCGTGGGAAAGGTGCTCCAGCCCTCTGATCAAGTCCATGGCCCTCCTCTGGACAAAAAAGGCAAAATTTACCTCTGGGTGTATTTTATCTAAGCACTTCAGAGGTCACTTCCAGCTGCCTGGGTCTGTGAACATTCAAGTATGAGGTCACAAAGTAGATGGTGGTCTCAGGAGAAAAAACACAAACTACAGAGAGCCTTCTGCATCCAATGGTGACTCTTGGAGTGACAAGTCTTGGAAGGAAACACCACTTTGGATGAGGAGCTGTCTTGAAGGAAAGAAGCACTCAGAACTATCAAAAGGTGATCAAAATCCTGATTTACCTGTGCAGGACAGGTCCTTAGTTGATCTGATGTGACTGAATTTTGTTCAACTCTCACAAATTTTGTACCATGCTTTGGTATCTGCTTTCTCAGGGGAGCAGAGCTTATGCAAGAATTTCTAGAATGAAATATAGCTGCAGCCTCAACTATTAATCACTTTGGAAATGAAACCCCAGGCTTTCTGACACTGCATACAGGAAAGGAGTACAAGCACAGACTTGATGCATATACATGTGTATATATAGACACATACACAAACCAGAGCCTTTGGAAAACTGAGCATCTGTGTTTTGTATTTGCAGAAACCTATACAAACCCTTGCAATTCACTTCAGATTGCATGAGTTCCAGTTATGTGATGTGCCTGTGATAAACACAGGGTTTATTACATCCTGAGTTGTTGTCCACAAGAAAATAATTTAATCTCCTAATAAATTAAACATGAAAAAACCAGGCATTTTTAAGACTGATGTAAAGAGGACATTGAGATTTTGCAGCATCCTGATGAACTAGAACTGTTTACTGCAGACAAAAGACAGCAACTGTGCTTTGGCTAGTTCTTTGTTGCTTCTCTCTGAGGACAAACACCACTTTATTCTGGCCCTAGTCCAAGTGAACCAACCTTTTTCATCAAGAACATTTTTAGATACTCTGGCAGAGTGGTAAAGGCACTTCAAATGTGATTAATGGCAATGGGAGATCACACCAAAGGTTAATGCTTTTTCAGCTGTTTGCCACTGTTTTTAAACCAGAGATTTGGATGCATAGTGGCCACTTATTTCACCTATTCATGCAGGGCAGTTTTCATATGGCAGATGAAGATTACACTGCAGTTCTGGTAGGTAAATGTAACAGAGATGTGCAGGATAATTGAAAGTTTATTAGTCCATCTTCATGCTGTTATCTAACCAAAATCCACCCAGTTAGATATCCCTGGCCTCAGTGCAAACCTCATGATTTATGTATGCCAAAAGCTGCTTTCAAATACATCCATCCTTTTACCATCTCCCATGAGCATCAAAACGTCCACTATGTCTAGCAGGATGCCATGTATTCATTTTCCATGTTGCTCAGGAGGAAAAGCTGCTTTAGCAAACCCACATGGGGTGGCAAGCAGTGTTAAGGAACAGAAGTTTCCCGTTCATTACCCCATTCCATCTCCTCCCTTTGGCAGAAGCAGGTAGGACGTGATTTTTCTACCAATTTCATTGACATGAAAATAACCACTCTTAGAATCAGGGCATCAGGGCTAATGAGCTAGAAATGTACAAGAACAAAAAAATTGCTCAACACCTTCAAGTGTGGACACTGAAATGCAGCTATTTGACATGCTGAGCTACAACAATGGCACATGATTTATTGATTAGTTGCCATTACATGAGGGAAGCTCGACTAGTGATTTAATATACACGTATTATCTTGGAAATCTTCCTTTGAATAAAAAGGTAAAATACAGCTTTTGTAGTTGTAGTCAATACGTTAATTTTCCTTCTTAACTGAAGTGTCATTTGATGAATTCTGAAAGGTCTAAATATTTTACAGTGACAAATGCTTCTTTAATGCTGTTGTATCATCTTAAACTCCAAGTATTTCAGCTGCATTCTGAACAACTACAGTTCAGACACACTTCGACAGTATAAACATAAAATTTCTGCAACATATATTTGGAAAATACTAATCATGCAGTTTCTGAGGTTACTGATGTAAAAAAGATGCATTATTTCCAGCACAGAAGAGATAAATCTGATTTTCCACCTTTGAACAGAACTCTGTAATCATGAACTCTTATTTGTAATTGTCTTCCCATAGCCTACATCTCCATAATAAAATAAATTCAAATATTACTAATGATATTACTTTTATTAAAACAAAAATATTATTTTTCCTATTTATAGAAGCAAACATGCAGCTAGCTGATCCTAATTCTTCAACCAGTTGAGGAATTACTAATACCACTAAGTGTAAATGTATTGGCTGTGGTAAAAATGAATGGCAGAGCAATGGTTTCAGTGTTTTGCTAGGCAGCATATCCAGTTGGACATGCTCGTTTTTCTGGTTTATATATATATACAGGTGTCTGTGTGTATGTGTGTTTGTGAAGGACTTATTTAAACAACAAAAGAAGAAGGGAAGAAAGGGCAGGGCCAAATATTTGCTGTCAATATTTTATATTAGTTTTCATTTTACCTCCGTCTTGAAACACCACTAAACTTCCCGATGAAAATTCTTATAAATTTTCATTCCTATAAATTTTTCTTAAATTAAATTCCTAAAAAAAGTCAAGATAGCTTTAAAAAATGCAAACATATGAACCTCTTAATTAACCAAGGATCTCTTACCCAGGCTCACACACAACCAGGTGCAGCCAGGGCAAAGTCAGAACATCAAGTCTTGACTGCAAGGGTTGCTACTTGTAATAGTTATGCATATGCATATAGGTATTGGACACATCCATATAAGGCTTTCTGTGGATTCCATATGGAAACTGTATCCAGAGCCTGCTGCTTTTGTATCTCATACCTTTGTGCAGCAATTTATGTCTGTAAAAAGTATATGCAAAACTAAACAAAAGAAAAATTTTGACTGGGTGGTATTTTGTACAGGGGTAAACAAATGTATCAAGTGAGGTTTGGTTAGGAAATACCAAAGCCCACTTTCTCTGTGTGGATCAAATATTTTCTACCATCAAAGGGGAAAAAAAGAAGGGAATTGTACAGTTAACCTTAGGTTATTTCATCTCTTAGCATTTTTTTTCTGGATTGTTGGAAAATGGACACTGCAATATCCATCAAGCAAAGAACAACCCCAGTCGTATACAAATTGATCTGCCATGTGAGCTTGGTGCAAAGGGCATCAAAATCAGGATGTGCACAGTGACATTTCACAAATCTAATAATAACACCTTAGATTTATCTGGCACTTTTTATACAGAAAAAGTAGATCCCAGGGTGATTTATGGACTGTAAAAATATAAATATGTATATTTGGGTCATTTCAGTCACTAGCAGAAGATGATGCAATGCCCTATCCAAACCAGAGACATCAAATGGAGAGTGAAAAATCCTTACAGATGCTTTGTTTATTATCTTTGCCATGAGACTAAAGCCATTCAAGTAGTATCCTACTTCTTTTGCTTTTTACTTTCCCATTATTGATAAAAATTTCTTATAAAGAATGGTGGTAGCAGGAGTGCTAGGGCAGGCTGAATCTCAATGGTTGCCCATTAATCATTAAGCTGATTAATTGCTGCTTAATGACGAATATTTTTCCCCTTCTTCCTCCTCTCCACCCTTCAGTAAAGAGTTGAGATATGGGACACCCCCAAGCATGTAAGGATGTAAGAAGGTTGATCAGACCTGTGAGCATGCAAACAATCAAAACAGTCTGCATACAGAACGGGCAGTCTTGAAAACTTTTTAAAGGATTTGATGTTCTTTTTTAGCTCTTTGGGTTACTCCCAGGTTACTCCATTACCACAGGGTACCTCCCTTCCTAAAGACTGATAATCAATCATCTGACTGTTTATCTGCCCATCGGCCTCTCATAGAAATGTCAGAACACATCGGCTGGTTGCAAACAAATGAATAAAAGAAGTAGAAACCTCAAAGATAATTAAGTTCTTAGGGATTTGCGAGCATCAGCGGCAAGAGACCGGGATGTTTGGCAGCAGAGAGAAGGAGCAGCGGGCTGCAGGGGCTGTGCCGGCAGCGCGGGGCGCTCCCGACCCGCCAGCCACAGGGGATGCGCACGGACATGGAGCACCAACGGGAGACGGGCCCCTGGCACGGAGCGAGTCAGAGACAACCTCAGGAAACCCGCCTTCATTAGCTGTCCCGATCGTGGAGCAAGGTGGTTTTAATAACAGCTGAAAATTCCGCTCTTTTCTGCAGGCCTTGAAGGTCTCAGCAGTAGGAATGATATTGTGTATGGCCGCGTCTTGGACAACACTCAGAATTGATGGCACTCGGAAGAGAAACAAGCAGGGAAGAGGCACAAAATGTCATCTTCAGTGTAAAAGAAAAAATAGAGAAAGCAGAGAAAAAACAACAGGCAGAGAAAAAAATCAGGGAGATACATGTAACAGCAAATGGGTGATAACAAAGTAAGGGAGAGAAAGACTGGATGAAGCGGGAGGAAATATAGAGGCAACTGAAATCTGAACTAGAGTTCACACAGCCCTGTAATCTGTGTCCTGATGCTGGAGAGGGAGGGAACAAAGCTTTCTGCCCTGAGCCACACCCTGAGCATGTGCATGACTGCCGTGAAGATTCCCAGGAGTATGGGAAGCTGTTAATCATTCGGTCCTTTACTTGTTGCTCTTTTCCAAGCATCTCTAGATTTAGGATTTGATTTGACCTCTTTCCTTCTTTTTCTTTTTTGGTGGATGATGATAAGAGAGGGAATTAATCCTATAGCTGCAAATAGCAGGTTTTGATGTGCAGCCGTTTATCTGGTACCACCCTGAATCATCTCTCCATGAGTCAGAACAGTGTGCTGGTTCCAAGACAAGGAAGTGCAGATGAGCATCTTGTGAAGACTTTCACCTTGAAAATAGCCCAGGTGCTGAAGTCAGCATTCTGTGGTGCACATTTATGTCCCAGCTGGCAGAAGCATGGGCCAATATGCCACACTGCTGCTTTAGCACACCCACATGTGCCTGGCAGAACAGCAACCTATGGAGGCTTAGCAGAGAAGACAGCTATCCTGGGGTGGGATGCTGTGTGGCTACCTCAAGCTCCAGATCAGCTTCATAATCCCTGTCACACTTGGCAAGGTGAAGTGCACAGCAAGGGGGTTTTACGGACTGGATGAGGATTCAGCATAGCTCCACTTCACCAGCTCTTCTTTTGAGCTAAATAAACTGTCACCGTTGCTCTGGATCTGTATATGTCCACAGACAGGCTTGTTAAAAAAGTTGTCATGAGGCCAGAACAATAGGAGCTGAACAGGAGCTAGAGGAAACTGTTCCTGCCAAAAGGAACTGGGAGGGGGCCAAGGCTTAGATTTAACCTGACTACAACCACCTTGAGACAGCAAAAGTGTCATGAGTACAGTCCTGGTCAGTAGCCATGAGATGGAGCAGATGTGGGCTTTTCCCCAGTGTAGGGAAAGCAGAGCATTAGGTTTGGAGCAGGCAGGGTAGGGGGATGAGTGACAGAGACCCCAGCAAAAGGCCTGGGGCAGAGTGTGATGGTAGGCAGAGATTCACAGCCCAGGGCACAAAGAAAGCTGCCAGGCTGGTAATTCCAGGGCAATCTGCCAAAACTTAGGGTACAACCTGGCCAGAAGCCCAGATGTTGAGAAAGCAGCCTGGAAAGTCAGGTGTTGCCAAGCCTATTAGCGGCCTGTGAGTTTCTCCTTACTGGATTCCTCACCAGGATTGCAGGACATGACTCACCCAGTTTTCCTAGGGAAGTCCCATCTCTCTCTTCAGATTCCCCTTCTGTCTTCCAGTAAGTGAAGAGGTACAGAAGGGGAATCCAGACCTTCTGAAATTCTAGAGTAATGCTAGAGCTGTTCTTTCTCATCTTGCTGTGACTCAGCCCAGTCAGGTGAAGAGCAGGAAGGAAGCCAATAAACAAGGACAAGGGCCTTCTGGTGGAGGTTAGCACGAAAACTGGGCCAGACTGGCAAAATCCAGCCAGCAGAGTCTGCCTCCCCTGTGCAATCCCAAAGGGAGAATCCCACAGAACTTTATATTATGCCTGAATGGTCCCAACCCACTGTAAAGTCTGTGGTGGCACTTTGTACAGCCAGCCTCTGAAAGTGACTTTTAACATCTCTTCTAAAAGTATAACTTTATTCTTGCCCAGGTTTTTGGAGCTGATTTTTATTTATTTGGTATTTGTTACTGTTTTGAGATACAAAGGTAACTTTTCAGCAACTTCCAGTTTGGGAAGCATGGCGTTTGGACCAGCTGTCTCCTGTTGTTTTAGTAGGGAGCACAATGCACAGAATTTAATGAAGCTGCACTCAAAGTGTCAAGAGCAGTTAATTAATTACTCCTTGAAATTGCTGGTCCACATTCCACTGATGGAAAGCGACAAAGTCTAAACAACCTGAAACTTACCTGAGCCATTCTTCTAAGACATCCCTCCTTTTAATAGATTATCCCTATAGTTGAGACAAATGTAACATCTGAACGTGGAGATGCTATAGCAAGGCAAAGCTGTGTTCTCAACACGTGGGAAGTGGGCTCTGCAATTACTCTGTTGATCTGCTACTGGGGAAAGGAATGAAAAATTTGCATGGAGGCTATTAAATAGAGTGCTTGAGCAGAGAAAGAACCTGCAGAGACTGTGATTCAGAGAATTTACCTAACAGGGATGAACCCTAGAGAACTCCAAGTTCAGTAAAAGCGATGCCAGTGACATATTCTGGACCCCTCAGGGGGGAGGCAGCCTCTGGGTGTTCAGAGACCCTGCTCAGGGGATAAGGGGCGGGAATTACACACAGTTCCGTCATGTTCAGGAGATTCCCCAGAGCACCACGGGGATGAGACAGGTACCCCGAGGCCCTCAGGTAGAGCCCGGCAGGTAAACCTTTCCAGCGGTACTGCCGCCCGCTGGAGAGCGCCGCGGAGGCCGAGAGCCGGCTCTGGGGCGGGCAGGGGCTGCCCGGGAGCGGCTCCGACAGTCCCGCAGCGGCTCCCGGCAGTCCCGCCGCTCAGCCCACGGCGGCTCGGTGCCTCCAGCGCTGCAGCTGCCGGCCCGGTGCCGGTGCCGGTGCCCCGGCTGGGCTCGCAGTGCCTCCGGTTCTCCGGGAGCACTCGACCCCGCCGAGCAGAGCCGGCTCTGCCTGGCTGGCGGGCAAAACAAAGCGGAGACAGGGCAAGGAAAACGGGGAGAAAGTACGGCTCCCTCCGCCTCCCAGCCCTCTGCCTGGATCTCTCCCTGCGCGAGACAGCGCTGCAAGCGGATCCTGACCGGGGGCAGGGGGTGGAGAGAGGAGGAGGAGGAGGACGGATAGAGGGAGGGAGGGAGAAAGGGAGGGAGGGAAGGAGGGACGAACGGGAGCCTCTCTCCTTCCCTGGGCTGTTTTTTCAGTTTCCTGTCTCGCATTGTGCTCACAGCGGATATGTGCTGCGCCTACAGGTGTGTCCCCTCCTCGCAGCTTTTCCACGGCTCCCCAGCATAGGCTCTGGCTGTCGGGGGGCGGCGGCGGCGGATCGTGACCGCCATGTGATGATTATTTCTCTTGGGGCGGCTTCTCTCTCCTCTCGCTCTCTGCTTCCCCCTCCCTCCCTCCCCGCCGCTCCCGTCCTTCCTCTCGGAGGTGGCCGCAGCCGCTGCCGCCTTCGCGCTGACTCGGGCTGCGGTGGCGGGGCCCGCCGGGAGCATGGGCGGCCGCCGGGGGCTGCCGTAGCGCCTGTGTCCAGCCCACCGCCACCCACCCGGGCTGCGGGGCCGCCGCTCCCGCCAGGGCAGCTCGGACGGTCCGCGCCGCGGGCTCGCTGCCGCCGGCGCCTGCACCTGTTGAAGGTAAACCAGCCCCAGCCCTGCCGCCGCGCCGCGGGATGGGCGCGGAGGGGAGCGGGAGGCGGATTCCGCGGCGACTTCCCCCGTCTCCCCCAGCTCGGGAGCTGCTGAGTTGTGTGTAGAGCAGCTTCTCTCCTCCTCGGCTGCGGGGCCAGGGGTAGGCGGCGAGGGCCGGGGCGGAGGGGCTTTCTACCGCGCTGCCCGCGACCAGATGGTTTTGGTTAAGGGGCTCCCGGGCGGCGGCTCCGGGCTCGGAGCGCCTTTCCCAGCCGCCGTGCGGGGCGGGGAGGTGGGGGAGGCGCGGGGAGCCGGCTCCGAGCGGCAGCCGGGCAGCGCCGGTGTCCGGCGAGCTCCCTCCCCGCCCGGTGGGGGCTGGCTGCTCTTCCTGGGAGTTTCGCAACCCCGAAGCGGCCGGGGTCAGCAGCCCCGCTGCCGCGGCTGGCACTGGCCCGGCGCCCGGCCCGCGCTCCGCCTGCGCGCCCCGGCTCGGGAACTCGTTTGGGATTTTCCTGCGAACGCGTTTTGTCTCTTTGCAGAGGCAGCTTTAAACTTTCTTTCCAAACTGTTAATTAGATACGCTGTACTTTGCTCGTGTTCCGTGCAGGCGAATGGGAGTGCGAGTCTGGAAAAGCTTGTGACTCAAGGCATAGTTATTCGGGAGGTGCGGAACATCTTTGCGTGCCGCCTTCAGTCGGGCTGTACCTGTAATTTGTGATTTTGCCTTCTCCGAGACTTTGTGGGTCTTGGTGACAGCGGGAGGCAGAAGGGATCTTTAACCCTTTGTGTCCTTTCGGGGTTAACCAGACTATCAGTTGAATATACAAATGAGGAAGTGTAAGTTTATCGCCTCTGAAATCTGATGGAAAATAACATTGCTTTTGTCCAAGAGTTACAACACTATGGTCCTGTCCCTATCACTGAGCTCATCAAATGATAACTTGCTTGTGAGGGAACTTAGGCTTTTATAAAGAAGGCTGTTACCTTGAATGTGATGATGAGCTTATTGAACACCAGAGGGAACTCTGAATAGGTAATTCATTCCAGGGAGATATATGCTTATTTTACTGTTTATGTTCTCATTACAATGGAATCTAGGAGGAAGCAAAGGTTGGTAAGTAATAGGCTGCTGGTATGCACCTAGGATTGACTTCAGTTTTCTTTACAGTTCTTTTCAGAAGACGTCAACTCTAAATTTGGAATTTGGGCTGAAAATTTTCTTTTTTTTTTTTTTTTCTTCTTTTTTTTTCCCCCAAAGCTTGAAATGTGCAACTGGTCTTGTAGGAGCAGGGCTGTGTGCTGTGCTATAGGCAAAACAGTTGGAAGACCTGTTCACTATTTGCTAGGGAGTGAGATGATACATGCATGTTGGGCTGATGCTTAATGCCCTGCCTGCCTCTCAGGTTGTGAGATAGATCCAGCACACTTGGGCACGGGGGCTGCTGCCTGCAACTGACATACCAGAATAGAACATGCTTCCAGCCAAAACAAAAGGGAGGAAGGAAATCTACTTCCAAGCCTAGCATGGCTTGTCCTCCTATCTGGAATACTTGTAGATCTAAAGCCTACTGTGATTGCCTGTGAAGTAGAAAAGTAGTCTTTCTTAAAATTTATGACTTAAACAAATACAGAAACAAAACGGTGTCAGTGCTTGGGAAAGGAGTTTGAATGGTGGCTTCTGGTACCAAAAGCTGTTTAAATCAACTGAGATTATTGTAAGAAGCTAGGGTCAACCCACCAAAATGTGATACTGTATTTTGTAGTAACATGAACTCCCAAAAAGTGCAACTGAAGCTTTGGATGCCCATGATAGTCTGTTACAATGGTGTTGTTAGCCAGGCTTCTTTGATACTCCAGGATTGTCAACAACACGGGAAGGGTAGCACAATAAATACACTTGCGACTCTGACTTATGCTCCAGAAACTGACGCATTCAGCTGTTCATCCTGTCTCTTTGCCAGAGGTTACTTTGCCATTCAGGGTTAGTTTTTATTGAACTTTGAATCTGACAGAGTTTACAGACAGGCATATGAATGTAAACTGTATTTTATGGCTGTTCATATTAGTGTGTAATGTTGTGAAGTCTGATAGCATGAATCACCTGTATGTCTCTCTGTTGTGACAGAGGGACAAATCAAACAGTTGGGGTCAGTTGAATGGAGCTGCAGCTGTGAACCATAGTCCATAAGCATCTAAATTCTTCTGAAATGGCAGATGTGAGTCCAGTGAACTAGCTCGTGCCAGAACTTGGTGGGCAGGGGTAGCAGGGAGGCAGCTCTGCACAAGGAGGGGCTGTGTGACCTCCTTGGTGGGCAGGTCAGCAGCACACAAGGCTCTGGGTTTCAGAAGGATGTAGTAGATGGTGCACCTGAGCAGCCTCTCTTCCTCTCCTCCTCCATCCATTCTAGGAATCAGAAAGTAATCCAAGTTTTTTTGTTCTTTTATCTAAGTCTTGCCTTGTTCATCTGAACTTGAAGACTTGTTATGTAAAATATCCTCACTGAGGGCACAGCATTACTCTGCCTAAATTTTCTATAGATGATGTTGGAAGTTAGATAAAGCCTTTGTATAGCTTTACAAAACTGGGAGTTGTTTGCATTGCATGCAGAAGATCGCTAAGGACAAATTACATTTTGAAGGGAGACCTCTTCATGAATGCTTATTAAGGACAAAAAAGTCCCATGTAATTGTTGCAAATGTTGCATTTGGATTCTGGCTCAGTTTTGAGAAAAAGATTTTAACTTTTCTTTTTATGAAGATGTAATACTAAGTGCTTGTATTTTTGTAATGGCCATAATTTGGAAACTTTAATACATTTTTAAATTATTTATTGTATGAAGCACTGAATGAAGATATTTGTTACACTTGTGTCACATTCAGAATATTGAATTACGATTGTAAAATTAAGGTAACAAGCTTAAATTGGGATTTGCAACTTTAAGCTCTTGCCAGCAAGCAGTTAATGGCAGCATTAACTGCTAGAAAAGTAATTGCTACCGTTCTTTTACTGTCATTTTGTTCTCACTTTCCTCCAGTCAGCCTGTTCCACAGAGATATCATGAATATTCACTGAAATAGCTTGGCATTGTCACTTATGCAATTTCTCATCAGATTCAATGTGTTGATGAGCTAATGTGCACTTGATTAAATGTACTTGATTTATGCAAACAAAAACTCTAGGTCCTTCTTGAAGTAAAGTTAGCACCTGCACAGCTATTAGTGAGATGAGAGTCTAAATAATTACTATGAAATTAAGTAAACAAACAACCTCAATGTGGTATTCCTCCTACTTCTTCACTTTTACCTTTTTGTTCAACTCAGTAGTGGATATTTATTTTGGCTTTTCTTGCAGGTTTTCTTATGCACCATAGGAAATTGTAAAGCCCGGCTTATAGTAGAGGGTCTATTTAAATAGCTAATACTGAGGAAAAAAACCCAAACAAACAAGAAAAAGATTATTATTAGCTGTAATAATGCCAGGAGTGTCTAGGGTTAATGGAGTATTACTTAAAGAGTTTTGTTTAAGTATAAGTCTGACTTGGATTTGACATTGGTCAGTTAATCCTTGTTGAAAATAAAATAAAATCACATAGCCTGGGTAAGTGATTGAGGACGTGTCTGTTGTAATAAAAACCAATATTTGGATAGTAAGTGGTTTAGCCTCTTACTTTTTAATTGATGAACAAATGTAGAAATAAGGAGTTAAAAATAGACATTTTATTTAAGCATCAGTGGCTTAATGGTACAAAAAGCTCTCTAACTGTCTTTAAAACTCCTCAAATCTGGCTACAAAAAGAGGCCATGGAGTCTTTGCCCCTGGAGGCAGCAGAGGATGGATGGAGGAGGGAGAGGACACATGCTTGCTCAAGCCCTGGAGCAAGCAGACAGACTGGAAAGCTGTTCGGGGGATCTTGTGGACCTGGGGCTTACTTTCTTTACGTAGATTATAATTTAGTTGTCTGTTAAAACCAAGTATTTCTGTTTCTGCTTCTGCAGTTGAATCTCTGGAAATATTTAACTTTTGGATCTTTCTGAGTTTCCATCTCAGGTGGTTGAGGGAAGACTTACTCATTGTTGTAATGTCTAAAAGTATCTGTGCTTAATAAATGTTACATAGAATTATAAAAAAAAATCTCAGCATCAACATGGTGATCAACCCCTGATCAACTACTCAGCCTAACACCACCACAAGACAGGACAGAGTTTACCCTCAAGGAATGTGTCAGCAGAGCTGTGGTCACAGCCACGTGCTTGTTGGGACGCTTGGTTTCTCTTTGGAATTCAGCTTCTGGAGCTGGCGCCAGCACGGATTGATGATTAGCACCATGCTGAGTTCCCCAGGCTCGTCAGCCTCAGGACTCATCAGGGGACAGAGTCCACCTGGCACCTTCTGAAACACTTCCAATCTTGCTCCACCTTTGTAGTTAGCTTCCAAGTTTCTGTCTTTGCAGCTTTGCTTGTGACGTGCCCCTAGTCAAAAAAGCTTTGCAATCCTGAAAACAAGTGAATTTAGTAGTTTTGATTTATTCAGTCAAAGTGTATCTTCAAGAAGTTAGCTGTCCAATTAAAACTGTATTCCTAGTGTTTCACTCCTATTCTTGTTAATGAGGATCTCTGGTTTAAGGCCACAAGTAAAAAGTAAAGGCAATCATTCTTCCTCATTTACCTCTGGGCCCAGCAAGATCACGGGGCTGATCCTCCTGGGAGCTATGTGAAAGCATATGGAAAAGAAGGAGGTGGCTTGTGACAGGTAAAATGGCTTCAACACGAGCAAACTGCACCTGAAAAATTTGATAGCCTTCTATGACCTGGGTTACAGTGCTGGTGGATAAAGGAAGAGCAACCACTATCATCTACCTGGACTTGTACAAAGAGTTTGACACAATCCCACATGGTATGGATGTGTAAGCTGGAGAGAATGGATTTGATAGAAAGACCACTCAGTGGATAAGGAATTGGCTGGATGGTTGTACTCAAAGAGTTGCATGGCATGATGTCCAAGTGGAGACCAGAGGTGCTCCTCAGGGATTGGTACTGAAACCAGCACTTTTTAACATCTTTGTGGGTGACTTGGACAGTGGGATTGAGCACACCCTCAGCAGCTTTGCCAGTGACACCAAGCTGTGGGGTGCAGTGGACAGGCTGCAGGGAGGCAATGCCATCCTGGGGAACATGGACAGGCTTGAGAGGTGGAACTGTGCAAACCTCCTGAGGTTCAGCAAGGCCAAGTGCAGGGTCCTGCCCTGGGTTGGGGAAATCCCAAGCACAAGTACAGGCTGGGTGGAGAATGAATTGAGAGCAGCCCCGAGGAGGAGAACTTGGGGGCTGTTGCTTAACAAATCAACATGATCCAGCAATGTACACTCACAGCCCAGAAAGCCGACCATATTCTGGGCTGCATCAAAGAAACCTGGCCAGCAGCTTGGCAGAACATGAGAAGCTTGTGGCACTGTTGGAGTAGTCCAGGGAAGGCCATGAAGATGATGAGTGGGCTGAAGCACCTCTCCTATGAAGATAGGTTGAGGGGGTTAGGGGTGTTCTGCCCAGAAAAGAGAAGGCCTTGGTAAGGGAGCTTAGAGGGAAGATAGGGCAAGACTATTTAAAAAAGCATGTAGTGACAGGACAAGGAGGGATGGATTCAAATTGAAAGTCAGTTAGATTAGCTATTAGGAAAAAATTCTTTAGTGTGAAAATGGTGAGGCACTGGAATGGGTTGCCCAGGGAAGCTGTGAGTGAGTGTCCATCCCTGGACATGTTCAAGGCCAGGTTGGATGGGGCTTTGAGCAACCTAGTCTAGTGGGAGGGATCCAGGGGTGCTGGAATGAGATGAGCTTTGAGGTTCCTTCCAAACTTTTTTCTGATTCTATGATTTACATAATTTGCAGTGAATGGCTATGGTATTTCTTGACAATCATGGTTATCTTTGTGTTGCAGATGTCATCCTTTCTGTCTTTGTTTTTTAAAAGTATTCTCAGTCCTACAATAAGGAAGCTGTAGAAAAACTTTGCCCCTAAAATGTCCTAATTCTGTGCTGGACCTTCAAGTAGAACCATCAGAACCACTCTTCAGATTAGGTACATGGAAACTGCCTGTGAACATGATTTTAAATAAAAATCCATAAAATGTTTAGCACTTAAACTGAATTATTCCAGAACTTACTTTTTTAATAGCAAGGCATGTTCATGCTAATTGCTGAGCAGACCTGAGTAGCATATTTCTAGTTAAACTGGATTAGGTCTGCATGTTGACTTGGATTGAAGGAAGCTCTCATAAACCTGACACTAATCTTGCTCTATCTAGAGGAATTATTAATGTGATAGCTCTATGCCTCAAAGAAGGGATGCAGAAAGCTTAATGTTCTGTTTATACTTACTGACTTGTGTTTTAAATATGTAAAAATTTGAGGAGTGAACTCCTCACATCTTTTTCCCCAAGGCTCTTGTTTATCTTCTAGATAGTTTAAGAAGAGAAAGTATCTCTTTCTGACGTCTAAGAGTTGTATATAAAGATCTAGCTCTTACATTCCTATGGGCATCACTATTTAGAATTTATGAAGGACCAATTTTTTAACCAATGTTTGCCCTATAGGAAAACTGTTATTGGTCAAATGTGTTCAACCACAGGGAGAAAGCAGAGGGCAGAAAATATAAACCACATTGATATGGCAAAAAGGGTGCAACTGAAATACAAGGTGAAGTTTACCATCCTGAATCGGGCAAGTTAGTAATCTTTTGCTGGGGTTTAAACTAGGCCTGCAAATCAAATAAAAGCTTATTCTTTCCTGAAAATACATGGCACTTGGTTAACAGTAGAAGGGTATGATTTCCTTCAGCTTGTATTAATTAGTTAGTTTCTCTTTAATGGATCTGATTATGCTCATTGCAATTGGAAGTCCAAAATATGCAACATCTCTCTTAAATATATCAAAAGAACATTAATTTGGCCTTCTTTAGTGCGTTGTCACTGTGTGTTGAACTTACACACTGTCTTCGTTTAATCAATATGAGACAAATTGGTATAAACTTAATGTTGGGCCTGCTGAACTGTAGGGCAATAAAAAGCAGTAGTTAGATCTCTTCCATTTCCAGTTTTGTGTGATTAAGTAGTTTAAAAGCTGTGAAAATGTTTTCTGTGCAGTTTTGACATGCATCATCAGCAACTGGAACTTTTCCCTCATAAAGTGAGCAGCCCCTCATGTAAACTGCAGTTGTGGTTATGATGTGTGCACATCTCCCTTATGGGTAGAAGCTACAAACCTAAAAAACAACTGAAGTGGGTGACTTTGAGGATACTTTTTTTCCCCCTCACATATGTCAAATGCCAATGGTTTTGTCTGAAAGGCTTTTACACAAGCAGAAAATGTTTTTGCAAGTACTTTAAAGAAGTTTTTCAAGAGTCAGTAACTCTGCAATCACAAAGCTGACTTCATGACTCAGATTATGCATGTGCTGGGTGGTCCAGGTGTTATCACCTTCTGCCTACCCAACCCTCTGAGATGAAAAACCAAAAGACTTCCTTTGCCTCAGCAATTTGGACTCCTAAGTGGTGGCATGAGTTTATGTATTAGTAGGTTGGATAAAACTCCAGAGAGGTGACATCTCTGTTTATTAACAGATGGCTTCTTGGTTTGACATTTAACTGGGGGAAGATTTGCAAGCATTTCACAGTCCATTGTGCATTTAATTTGATGTTTGGTAGCATCAATGAAAATGCAGGGCAATATCCTTGTGGGTTCTTTTTTAAAAATTATTTGATTGAGGGGTTTTTCTTTGGTTTTGGGTTTTGTTTGGGGTTTTTTGAGGTTGTCATCTAGAGTTTAGGGTCAGTAGAGGTGTCAAGTCCCACAGTTGTTTGAAGATCTCACTTGGCTATTGCTCATGGGCCAAACAAATTCTAGGACTAAAGCATATTTTACCTTAAAAATTCTAAGGAAAAATAGGATCCATCTTTAAGATTGCTGTTCCTATTTGGGTTTGCCTTTTCAGAATTTTGTCCTGTTTCTAACAAGGGCCTTCTATGGTTTTGAATTGCATATGTTCATCTCTGTTAAGTTTTCTTGTGGCAGTATTAAAGACCTTTTTTTCTACTTATAATCTTTTTTCCTTATTAAATGATCAATTAAACTGTCAGTTGTCTGGATGGCTTATCAAAAAGACTGAATCTTTAAATCTGATTATACCTAATGCTTTTTAATCCCCTCCCCCTTATGCTAATTGCTTTTGTATCTCTATTTTGCATGTTCTATAATTTTCAACATCTCTTTTCGAGCATCAGCTGTGGAACTGGGCAAAGTATTTCAGTGTCACTCTTTAGTGCACACTTCATGCTACCCCAATCATTATTTCCATTCACTCTCATGTCTTTGAGCCCAGGAGCCATAGTAGCCCTTCTAATAACAACAGAAGCTCTGAATGTGATGCTTAGCTGTGAGGCTGTGTTGACTTCATCCCTTTTGCTTCCCTTTCTTCAGAGGTCACAGTCCTCTGATATGCAAACCTTACCTTCATCCCTTGTTATTTAATATATATAAATCTGTGTTTAGATATCTTACAGTTGTTTTGGTTGGAATGAGCACAATTTGACAAGTAATTTTGTTGACTCTGTAATGTGCCTTCTGTTTTTATTTCTCATGTTACTAAACCATGTAATCTCCTAATTTTACCATATAGGACTTGCTTATTTCCAGGTAGCTAATAAAACACTTAGGTAATGTAGAGCATAATTCCAGTAATTTTGAACTGCAAAAGAAGCATTGGGATATTACTCACTAATGACAGCTTTTCTGAGATCTTAAAGTTAACTTTTACATATTTGTCCTATATGTTTTGATGTCCTGTTTTTAAAATCCCAATGATTTGATATCTGTTGCTTATGTCACATCTTTAAGCCTTCAGTTGCTGAAAAAGTGTTCAATATTATGTAAAATCAATAGATTTCACCATCCTTATCTTACCCCTTTTGCATTTATGAAGATGAAAATGAGGAACTTTCTGCAGCGTCTTGAGATACCATATCCAAGTTGATTCCTCACTTAGGATGCTCATAGACTCCCTGAGCAAACTCTTTATGTTTGATTGTGCATATTGCCTAGTCCCTTGTTTTCAGTGTTCTCTGAAGCATCTGTTCTGTGTCTCTTCCAGCAGGAGCAAGTACACGTCAAAAGGCATTTCATCCTGGACGCTATTTGCACAGAAGCCTGAGCCCCGAGGAGTCCCTTTCACTGGCAACACTTGTGCTGCTCAGGTGGGCTGAGAACTCGTTTGGACTGAGGGTTTTGTCTTAGCCTCCATTTCTTCTTCCCAGGTGTTGTGCTGCTTGCTTGAGAAGGGGGAGATTTTTGTGTAGAGCACTGCAGTGCATTTGGCTTGGTGCGCTGAGATGAGAGATGTCTGTGGGGGATATATGTGCTTTAGGGTCTAGGTTGAAATATTATGGCCTCAGATTTATTGTAGTGGTCCGGCATGAAAATGTATTTGCTTTCTAATTGTGCTGGGTGTTGTCTGATTCAAGAGTGATTTTTTGTGCGTAATTTTGTATCTCTTCGACCTGCAGTGTACAAGGACATTAAGCAACTTGTGGGTGTGAATCATCTCCACCTTAACTTAGTTATCGAAACATAGTATCTCAATTGCTAGAGTAACACTTTCCACTTCACTTTTGCAATGTTTTCCTTGTTGCCACTGTTCAAATTTAAATGCCTCTTTACTTTTCCCAGTTGTAGCAATTAGTTATTCTCTTTTAATTTTGATCCAGATGCCTGTAAAATGAGTAAATGTAAACAGCATTCTTGAAACTAAACTCTTAATGCTATTTTCTCCTACTGATAATTTGAGGAGGCAGACTGTTTTCTGTTGTTTTGTGGCTTAATTAATCTACTTGAATTATACTTGAACAGGAACTCTGATATCAGAAGAGGGTTTAGCAACCTTGGAAGTTAGGAGCTTATGAATGAGGCAGCACTGAAGAGTTACTCCATGTTAGTACTTAGCTTGTTGGAAAAAGAAGGTGTTTGTAAACTCGTGGGTGGAAATGGCTACATGCTTGCTTCATTTCCCTTCCTGTTAGAGACTTTTCTCAGACCTATCCTGTGTAATAAACTTGGCATGGATAGACAGGTCTCTGTCCCAAACTGAGATGCTCTAACACCATGTTAATAATTCAGTGGTATCAGTCAGATGAAAGTGGCATATTTACTGGAATACCAGAAGTCTGGGCTGCTTTCTTTGTAGGTTTGGTGTCCATCTGTGCAATCCACTGTATGCAGTGGGGTGCTGTGGGTTTTCAACTGGGGACTTCAACACAGTGGTTTTGTTTCTGTCTTTAGCAAGTAATTTAATTTCTCTGTGATTTTGTGGTGTTTTGTTTTGTTGGAGGGAGAGGGGTGTGGGTAGGTCTTGGTTTTGTTCATGTTTTTGGGTTTTATTTCATTGCTTCACTTTGGGGAATTTTGGAAAATCTGTAGATGAAAAGTGCAATTTGGTAGTATTTTTGTCAAGTATAAGTAGGGCAAGTAGATTCTTCAGCGTTCCTTCTTGACCAGAAAGGATGGGGACCTGCTAATTCTCTTTAGTTATCCCATATTGCTTTCCCAAAAGTCCCTATGCAAAAGCAAACCTTGTATCCCCAGATTTTCTAGCTTGAACAAAGCCTCCTACAAAGCACTTTCACATTGTGCTCTCTTGTGTCCATGAGATGACTTGGCAGGAAGGAGCATTTTTGTTCCAAGTAGGTTAGCAGCGGGCACAGACCATCATTCAATGACATGAAATCTTCAGTGGCAGCTGTGCTGTAAGTAGTTCCTGCCTTCACTGGCCACTACTTGCTTGGTTGTGCTACCATGACTATTTTGGGAGCTGTGCTGTGGCCTGGACAGGAGAGCTGATCTAGCATTATACTCTATTTTATGTAGTTGTTACATGGCTTTGGAAAAAAATCTATGTAGAAGTTTCCCTTCATCTCTGCTGTGTTCCACAGCGTGGCCATGCAAACACATGATAATTTGCAATGTTGGACTGAGAAGCTGGAAGGCAACCCCCACACCCTGCCCCATCAAAAAAAAAAGCGGATTCAAGACCTGCTTAAAGTAATTTCGTTGTCAAGTTCTTTGTGTTATCAAGCCCCGCCTGTGTCTGTAGCTCTCTTCCCTTGCTGCCGGTCCCATCCTGGGTGGCCCTATTAGTCAGGGAAGAAGAGGCTTTTAAAAACAGAGTTAGGGTGTTGAGTTTGTACTTTGAATAGCAGCCATGCTCCTGTGTAGCTGTTCTTTCATTTCAAATAACATGAGGTGGCTTTAAACTAAATACAACTCTTTTACATGGATGTGGCTAGTGCTCTAAATATCACGTCCATGTTCATTTCATGAGCAAGCTTTTTTGGTGTCTGTTGGTTTTCTTTCTCAGCTAATGACCTCCAGTGCACTGCTAGCACTGAATCACTTGCACAGAATCACTTCCTTTTCCCTCTTACCTCAGTTTAAAAGACTTTGCTCTTGAATCTTGTAAATGGGGTGATAATTTCAAAGCAAACAGCCTCCACTCCTTTCTTGCCAACTTTTGCCCACAAGGTATGCAAAGTAAACAGAGCAGCAGAGCAGTTAGGAAATTGGTTATGTGCTTTGCCTCCCAGTGCAAGACATCCCAGGATGGTTCCTAGCCCTCTAAGTAATGAATATAGGGAGAGATAGAAAACTGGTATGCCCAAGTTGCATTTTAATATATGGAGCCATTGCACAGATCATTCATATTTTACAGGCTTTAGGAAAACCTTGTAAAATGCTAGGCTTTAAAAAATCTCTACTATTCATATATTGAACATAAACATGTTTTATTGCTTGCAGCAGAGATAGAAAACCAAAATACCTAGGATGAGCTAGAAAAAATGCAGAGAATTTTCTTCATATGTAGAAAAATAGCTTTGAAGCAGACTTTACCTAAACACAAGGAATATTCTGACCTCTGGTAGGCTTTTGGAAGGAGCTTAGAAAGATTTTCCAGTGCACCATGATGTTTATAGGTTTGATTTGGAAACTGTCAGTCTGGATGCTGTAATGGTGGGTATGCAGCAGTTACAGGGTACAATACCTACAACAGGATATGCAGATGCCATTCTGATGTATTTACTAAAAGGAGACAAGTCTAGGCAGCTATTAAAAAATGTGACTTTGAAAGAGTTGACAAATAAATGGTTAATGCTTAATGTATTTTGCTTCATCCTAGGTATTGAACAGTCTTTACTAATTGTGCTGCAGGAAAATTTGTTAAATGTGAAAACTAGACTTAAGGTTATCAACTGTGAGGCTTAGCTACAAGGTGATGGTGAGGCATTAAAGGGGAAAAAACATTATGTGATCTCCTCCAAATGAGATAGGGCAGGTCCCAAGAGTACAAGGCCTGCAGGAATTCAAATCAACAGTCAAGTTATGATCTGAGGCCATGAGCACAAACACAACTTCAATTTTATGCTCATGTATGTGGCAGCACAAGTAGGAAGCTGGAGCCTTCCTGGTCCCAAAAGAAGATCCTTCATTATCAATTTTACTCCCTTGGCATGACTCAAAGGGCAGTATCATAATAATCTATAGTGGTACTCCTTCACACATTTCTATCCACTTCATAAAAGTAGCTCTATGCATGGAGAATGTTCTATTCCTTTTCAGAAACAGGACCTCTGATAAAAAAAAAATATAAAATTGAATGTATTATATACAATATGTATAATATATTTTATTGTTACTATCAAAGTTTTTTAAGGAAAGTATGCTCTGTCTTATGGAAACTTTCCCTTCATGTTTCCCATCTGAAGGTTATGAAATTCGCTGAAGATGGGGTGTTTTTTTCATAGAAATTCCATGAGTTCCATAAATGTTAACTCAAAACACCTGAAAGAATGTAATGTATCTGTCTTCTGGAGTATTTCACTTGTACTTGTGCCAAAAACAACAGTGAATTTGGCTGCAAGGGCTTAGTCTGACTGTACTTGTAGTCCCTAGAAAATATAAGAAGATTTTTTTTTTAATATAGATTTAATGCTAAGCTCTAATATTTACTGGAGGAAGAGGAAATATTACAATTTGAGTAAATTTTAAAAAGTCATTTATATATATATTAGCCACAAGGTAAGGATGATGTCTTCCTGGAATAATTTCTTTTTAAATAGCTATACTTTATTGCAGCATGAACTCAAACATCCCAAACCGCACAATTTTTTTGCTCAGTAGTTCAAATAAACCTTACCTCAGCTGACATATATATTTCTTTTCCTGAGTGAAATTATGAATATCCTCTTCACAAACCAAAAAGAGCGAAGGTGTTGAATTAGCTTCTGCTTAGAGTAGCCCCTTTAAAGCAGACATTGCTTTATAAGATTTGATTCAGCATCTGCTTTTCACCTGTGAGTCCTTAATGAGGTTAAAGCTGTCCAGGTAATACAATTACAAATGTGATGCAAATTGTACCAAAGCCAGGAGCTTTGTGTATGAGCTACAAATCATCAGAGTAACCTTCTCTTTAGTACATACCTATTTCCATTCTCTGCCCATCTCCTGGGAAAGAAAAGGCAGGAGTAGCCAGTGGGAGAGACTGTACTTTCCTGGCTCTACTTGGTGCAAGGATCAACAAACTACATAGGAGTCCAGATTTTTTATTTTTTGTCATTGCATGGCTGTTTGAATGGCTTTCCTCCTGCTCTGTGGGCATTGTCTTATCTAAGTCTCTGTCACAGTTACAAAAACCTTGCTTTTTCTTCAGGCTGTGCATGTTAAATATAGCAGGGATAGTATAGTTTTTATCTTTTCATCTGGAGAAACCTGGCAACAGATTGCTGAGTGATGGGAAGGTTGGCTAATGGGACCAGTCCTTGCAGTAGCTTCATTTTATTTAGCTGTTTCAAGAGATAAAAAAAAACTTGGTGTCATCTAAGATAGGTTTTATCTTTGGTGGTGTGAGGCTGCACATGTGAAAGTTTGAGAATGCTGGAATATTGCTCTTGTTGCTAAGTTTAGCTGTAAGTATCTATAGCCTACTTAAATAATATTAACTTGTGTACTTCAAAATGAATAGCAGATAACAAGAAAATCAGATTGTTTCTTCAAGTAAACTGTCAGGAAACTCAGAATATTCAGAGAAGGTGAATTAACTGATGGTGTGAAGATGAAGTACACCAAACTTCAAACTACCTGGAGGCACTCTTGAGAGAGAAAGGGGTACACTTGAGAGAGAAATTGACTTTCTACTCTGTGAAGATGGAGGAAGCATCATGCTGACTCATCTTGCCACTTGGGAGTTGTTCTTCAATGGAGAGGTCTATCATTAGATCTTTTTCAGGAAATGAGGTGGCTGCTGCTTTACAGGAGAGCAAAGTGAAAGATGGTTCTCTTACTTACTTGCCCAGGATCAGAATTGCAGATATATTCCCCAGGCCTGCATATCCAGAACTAAAAATCATGTGTCCAAACAACTTTGTTCAGAGACCCTCCAGGGTCTCCTTCTGCTCAGTGACCCTCAGGTGGGGTTTTGAATCTATTTTGTATGTAAATTGTATGAACACAACTAGTGAGATCACACAGATGTTGTACAGAGTGCATATTTATGCAATAAAATTGAATCGTGAATCTGTACTACTGGGTCCAGTTAAAGTATTACCACATCAGTCATGAGCAAAGACATGTGAAGGAAATCCTTTGCTAGCATTCCTAGGGAATACTGCAAATGCTTCACTGTTCCTGGAGTGCAAACTCATTCCTCCCTCCTAAAGAGCATCCAAATGCTTTTAATATTGACCTGGAGATTAAAAAAGCCCCAACAACTAAGTGTACAGCTATCATTCTGTTACTGTATTGAATAGCTATTAATATAGCTGCTGCAAAAGATGGGGCAGGAAGGGATGCAGCATGGCTGCCTATAGCTGCAAACTTAACAGCTTCTAAAGTTTAAAGTGTTCCTTCTGCCTCCTCACACGTGCATGCTACCTGCCATCCTATGTATTTTGTATGTTGATTTGGGGAAAGATTTGATTTGACACTACAGCACAGCTTGAGGAACCAGCTGCACAGAATATTAATATATCATCTTATTTCATTAATATCAATTTCAGTCTTGCATTCCAGAGAGGGTTAATATTAAGCTGGTTTTAATCACAGCAATATTTTCCAGATTCCTAGACAAAATGCACCAGCTGTTTTGAACTAAATTTTACAGTGCAGGAGACAAGAAACAGGCTTCCTCACTGAAAAGGACGTGGCAATGCAAGTCCTGGAAGCATGGGGAGGTTTCAGGGCTGGGGCAGGATGTCTTGCTTTCACAGTGAGGTCTGGCAAGGGCAACACTGAAAACCAGAGGGACACCTAGTCTTGGCTGTGCTCTCACCTTGCTTTCCAATGTTGCTGCTCACCCCAGGCTTTGCTCCAATCCCACCTTGGCTCTCTTTTTGACTTGTGTTTCTCCCATGGCAAGTGATGAGCTTTCAGGAAACCTGTCTTTCTGGGCTGGCTTGTGACTGTCCACTCCACTCCCTGCATCCCACCTAAAGCAGAAGTGGTTGTGTGACCACTTGCTGGAAGTTGGAAGAAACATTGTAATGCCTGATCTCCTGTGAAACCACCAAATGAGGTCGTTAGGTATTAATTAATTTTTTTTTTTGCAATTCAGTTATGCAGCCTTGGAAGAAGCGAATGAACCATAGCTTCCTTTTTTCCTCCACTTTTTTCCACCACATAAAATGGCATCATTAAATAGCAGCTATATTGTTTTACAAATGCCTCTATGCGTGAAATTAGTGTGCTTCCAAAAAAGCCCTAAAACTGAAAGACTCTGCAGTGTTTGTTACAATAAGTTAGGCCTGTGACATTCTATCCTCTGAGAAATATTCCTGCATAGAATCTAGTTATCCAGTTCATCAACATGCATAATTTCTTCCACTACTCCTAGCTTTGAGTTGAGATTGGATTTTGTGAAGATGTCTGCTGAGGAATTTTATGTATGGAGCTGTATGAAAAGAAAAGGTTAAAAATTGTAGTTGCAGCAGCCAAGAAAAGCTATAGCATAAACCTTCACTGCTTTAAAATATGAAAAAAACTGGTGTCTTTTAAATATCAAAGGGATTAGTATTAATCCAGCACTTGTGATTTTCTTAAATCATGTTATTTGCATAATAATACTCACCACCTGCTATATCTTCAAAGCGCTTTTCAGACATTAACTAATTGATCTTTGTAACACCCCTGTGATGTAAAGACCTATTATTATCCCCAGTCTGCAGATGTGGAAACCAAGGCCCAGAGTAGCTGAAGGAACTTGTTGGGCACAGGGCTGAGACAGTGACATCAAGTGTGCCATGTCTCTATTGTCCTGTCTTCTTGCAATTCCCACTTGCAGCACTTCCAGGGGCAGCTACAATTTCTTCTTGCCTGCCTTTAGAAACAAAAAAGGAACCAATTTATTTTTTTGTGTCTTTGGAGAGATATTGTTGGGGGATCTTTGTTTTGATTTTGAGGGTGTTCTGCTAAATGATTTTGCTTTTGTTTTGACTTGTCCTGTAGCCAAACACAGATAAGGCAAAAACGTTTCTTATAGCTTCTCACTGTGTGCACCACACTGAACACTGAGAACTTTTGAGGACTTTTTTCTTTGTTCCGGACTCAGTATGGTCTTCTTTAAACACAAGAAGTTCCATCTCAAAATGAGAAAGAATATAAAGAACTTTACATTGAGGGTGGCAGAGCACTGGACCAGGCTGCCCAGGGAGGCTGTGGAGTCTCCCTCTCAGGAGACTTTCAAAACCCAACTGGATATGTTCATGTGTGACCTACTTCTGGTGTCCCTGTCTTGGCAGGGATTGGACTAGATGACCTGCAGAGGTCCCTTCCAACCCTAACAATTCTGTTATTCTGTGATTCTATGATTCCTCTTAGTAGTTTTCTGGTCAAACTTGCCCTTGCTTATAAGAGCAAGAAATTATTAAAATGAGAAGTGACAGGGTGAGTTATTTATCATTATAAAATTTAAATACCTATTTCCATCCTGTGCTGGCAGGGAGCAGCCATTCCCAGGTGCCTGCCAGAAGAGCAGCTGGTGTCTGTGGTTGAGGGCTGCTCCAGCAGTGGAAGGCTGGGTGGTGTTCCCAACATCTGCCTTGCTCCTTCAGTGTCTGGGGAGGCTGTGGGTGTGTTGCTCCTGCCCTTGGTTGTGTGGGTGACGTGCAGATGTTGTGTAGCCTCCCTCAACCTCCACCACTGCTTTATTTGGAGCAGAGCTTAGTAAAATGCCAGGTGGGCCTTGAAATGTTGTGTACCTGGAGCAAAAATGAGGCAGAAATGGAGGGCAAACAGGTGTCACACACCTCAGTCAAAGAAGAGACGTTAAAAGCTCTTTCATGGGTAAAAATCTGAGTTTAAAATGGGGTATTAAAAAATATTTTACAGTCCCTTTAATTTGGCAGTGTCACTTCAATATTTAGAGCAAGGGCTTAACATTTAAGTTAATGTATTTGTTGTTACAGATGTTTCTGTGGCAATATCTCCAAGCAGGAAAGTAAATCTTGTTGATGAAGCGCTTGGAGCCCATCAGTGCAGGTTCAGACCAAACTGCAGGAAAAGCCTCTACCATGCTAGCTTCCAGGAGATGGTTTTGGATAGCCTGTGGTTTCCCAAGTGTGGTATCTATGCCCTCACAAGGGCTGCAGTGGTGACAAAGGAGCAGATTACTTCAATGAGTTAGGGACGTGGGTTATATGTATTTGCTTTAGCTATTTGGCCAAACAGGTGGCCAGAGGAGGTGAGGAGGTGGAGCACAGATCACTTTGAATTCTATTGTAGTCCAGCTGGGACAGATGGGCTGTAATTTGTTTTTAGGACACAAATTGCAGACTTTTGCATGCTTGTGGATTGTTGGCTTCTCTTCACTCCCTGGAACACCATTTCCACATACCTCTGTTGATTCAGGGGGTCCAGCTTCAGGTGACCATGCTGTCCCATGAGGTGCTCCCTCCATTATTTGTGTCATTTTCAGGTGAAGGGGGTGAAAGGGAAGAGTCCCTTGTGAAACACTGATCCTAGAGGGAAGGGCAGCTTATGAGAGGGAGGAGAGTGGGCAAAGCTCAGGCCATGCTTCAAGTGAAGCTTGGTGGCAGCTGAAGCACTCCAGTGATGATTATTCTGCTAGTCATGCAGAGACATTGGATAAAAAGTGGATCATTTAGCAGGGCTGCAAGCATGGGGCAGGGCACAGAGGGTGATATGAGTTGTTTGGAGCCTGGGGTTGAATTCAGCTTGTGGGAGGCATTGTGTCAACCCAGTGTGCTCCTCTGGCAGCCTTGTACTGCTTGGGAGAAGGGTTTGGCTGTGGTGTGCCCAGTGCTCCCAGCAGCACAGAAGCCTCAAAGGGAAGTTGCCATACTCTCAACTATATCAGATGGTTTTACTTTTTGTGGCCAAGGGCAGCAGCTTGTGTAGTGACCTCAGTCACAGCTCTTGTGCTTGGGCAGTGTTGCTGGGGCTGATGGCAAAGAAGAGCTGAGTTTCCCTTCATCTTGCTTGGCAAGTGTTTTTTGGCCATGGGATCATGTCAGAATTGCAACATGGACAGTGATGCCCTGGCCTCTAAAGCATCAAATGGAGGTATATCCTCTGTCTCCTGAAATTGTTTTGGTTTTGATCTGAAACTGCAGGAAGGTAAGGGTTTGTTGTACTATTAATGGTAGATGTACCAAAAGGAGTTGTAGAACACTTCTTATTGTAACATACTTCTTAATCAGGGCAAAAAAGTTTTTAAATCCAAATCTATCATATTTCTCTCCCTCTCTCCCTTAAAGTAATCAAAGGAATAAAAATATTTTTGGCACTGAAGCTTATGTTTCAGACTTGGGATTTATTTTTTTAAGCTTGATGTTTATGAAGGATGCAGGGCTGTCTGCAGCAGTAAATGACATCCTACTTAGGTCCAGCTGAAGTTTCTCCATAAGATCCCATCAGAGGGCCTCAGTTCTGGACTGCAGACAACATCAAATGCAATTTATTCTTGCCCCTTGGATCAGCCAGTTGGTTTTTTAAATTTTTTTTTAAAAAAATTATTATTCTGAATACTGAGTTTTGGAACTGACCTGATAGCTTCCTAGGAAATCTGGGAAACTCTCAAAAATGGTCCATTTTAGTCTCTTTTTTTGGAGGGCTCTTCTGTCATATCAACCCATGGGAGGCATCTCAGCAAACTTAGTTTATTAAAAAAAAAAACATTTAAAATAATGGAAATTAGATTTGAGAAGGGATTTGAAGAAGCCATATTCTCTGTCATAAGGCAGAGAATCAGCTGTAGTTAAGCCATTCATTGAACTTCCTCCTCTAAAGGAAAAGACTTGGTAGCTGTCATTCCTCTGCTCAACTGTTATTACTGTGAAGTTTTTCCTGATGTTTATCCTGCAGCTCCTGGATGCTGCTTAGATCTCTTGTCTTTAATAGACACGGTGAAGAGTTCATTCACTTCCACTGTGACTAATTTCTCCCCAGCTATGTACTCAGTAAAAGCTAAATCACTTGCCAGTAATTCTTGGGTCCTTGAAACAGCAAGAAAGAAAGGTTTTAAACTGCTTAGACTTCTCTTAAGAAATAACACTATTTTGGCAACTTATACAGCCTTGAACTTGTTTGTGAGCTGACTGTAGCTGGATAGGTTTGTTTAATAAACTTTTTAAAACCTCTCACCTTTAAAAACACAATTGTGTCCAGACTGGGGTTATAAATGGGGTTCTGTGCCTCTTACTTGTTTAATTTTGCTGTGAACAGAACAGTCAGTGTCTTCATTCAAGGGCCTGCCTTGCTTTGTACCGGCTGATTTACAATACAATGTGTAAATGTAGTAGCAGTCTGGAACAAAGGAGAGCCTGTTTATCCAAACAAATTTGAGGGTGAGGGTGAAGAGGTAAATTGCAGCCTGTTCACTGAACTGCAGCTTGAAAGCAGAACGAAACGACCGCAGAGAAACGTGACAGGCAAATGACTGGGGGAGCAGGCTTGGCCCAGCGTCCCTGTAATTTTGGGGCAGGGCTGACCCCAGGAGCCCAGGCGAGCTCAAGGGGTGCCCAGGTGCTTCCTGGTCCTTTGGAGGAGCTTCGCTGGCAATTAGAGACTTTTTGTGGATGGTTTTTGTGCTTTGTTCGGTGCAGTTCTGTAGTCAGTTGTGCAGAGTCCAATGTGACTTCTTGGCAGGTGTTGCTGTGGTTCCCCAGTCTGCAGTGCCTTAGCTGATTGCTTCTACTTGGCCTGAACTGAAGCCAGCAAACACATTTCTTGGATTTAAATATTCTGGGTATTTTAGTCTTTTTGTTAAGCTTGAGTATTTCAGCTATAACAGCTAAATCTATTAGCAAAAAGATTAAATTGTGAAGAAGTTATATTGCCTTGTCCAGACATGAAAAATAAATAGTTAGAAATAGGCTTCCATCCAAGGCATGATCACTCCTGCAAAACAAATTGGACAGAAATACTGTGGTGCTGTTCTGTGCCTTGCATGCTCACTCTTTGCACTTCCTGTAAATGAGTTTGCTGCCTAATTATGAAATAGGCTAAGGAGGACTGCCTACTCGAACTGTATTGATAGTGCTTCCTAATCTTGGTTGCAATAGAGGCCTAGTTTGCTCAAAATCTATTTTTCATTCTGCTTCCACTACCATGTACCATGTTGAAAGGGTGATTTGCAGAGCAAGGAAGGCTGGGACCTGAGTGAGGTGAGCTCTTCTTTAATGCAGCTCATCAGCTTCTTGGCTCAGTTGCATCCTGCGTGCTGTGTAGTATTTACTGTTGTACCAAGAAACATGAAGTTCCATCTGTCCTTTGTTTTCCTGCCCATTAAGTACAAAATTCATTTTGGTTTAGCAGAGTTTTCCTCTAAACTTTTCCTGAGTTATAAATTATGGCTTTTCTGAAATCTTCAGCCTTGCCTGTGGGAAGAACACTTTAATTTGGTTTAACAGTAGATGAGTAATCTAGCTACAGATAGTGATTTTTCAGTTCAGCTGCAGTCAGCTTCTTGCTCCAACTGTTCCACTAAAATTTCAGAGGTGGCAATCAATTTCCAGCCAGCCTTGTTTATCCTCCCGTTGACTTTTCTTGTTCTCTTCTTAGTCTATGGCACTGAAAAGTACCATTGTATAAAGCATGTGTGCTGTATTCCTGTTGATGGTTTTCAACACAATTTTGTTAAGTCAGGTTGCTGACCTGTTTTTGCTCTGTTTGGTCATCACCTAGAATTTTAGCACAGATACTCAAATATTTCATGCTTGCCACTTCAAAACAGATGAACAGTATCCCTTCATGGATATATTTTAACTTCTCATATCTGTTTTGGTTCTTTTCACTGTAAAATGGAAAGAACTGGGTTAATATTAGTTAAACTAGTTTATCTTGTTCTCTGTATACATGAATACAAAGCCAGGCTGAAAGCTCTCATTTGGCATGCAGGTCCATTTTGTAGGCACCCAGACTTGGAACACATCCTTCCAACATCAGCAGGAACTGTTCTTTGGGTGGGTGAATGGATGGGACAGAGAAATGGACCTGCAAGCACAGGGGTAGGTGTGCTGAGGCCAGCAGGGAAGCTCCTGCTTTGGGTCATGGAGCACCACTTAGAGCTTGTGGGTGAGGGAAGAGGGCTACCCTGGTGATGTGGAAGCTGCTGCCCCACATGATGCTGATAGGTCAGCAGATGGAATGTGCTGCTCTTGAGATGCTTGTTTTTGTTTCTCTAATTAGTATGTAAGGTTAATTTCCTCTTGAGTATTTGAAAGAGGGAGGCTCAGTCTTCAGGGACTAAAGCTGCCTGGAGGAGTGGGGGGGGTTGTTTTGTTTTGTTTTAAGCCACTAAGTGTGGTATGCACTGCTCCTTGATGGAAGGACAGAAACTTCTTCATAGCTCTTGTTTTAAAAGCTATGGGTTATGGGTCACCCCATAAATGTTATTAATTTCATGTGGAGTGGCTAAACTTCCTGCTGACTTAGGTAATGTACCCACTGGGCTTGGATAAAAGGTTAGAGATGGCAATTATGGAAAAATCTTTTTCCATTAAGCTTTTGTAAGCTCAACCAAACCACTGTCAATAATTACTCTTTTTTCCTTGCTATTGTGGACTGACTCTAATCCAGACTTGGTTTATTTAATATTTTATTGCTTGAATGTGCACATTCAAGATACATGGAGAATATCAAGCAACATTGAGTACACACTGAGAAAATGCATTTGCTGGATGTACCTGGTGTGTTAAGCAGTGAATAGATTTACAATATGTTTGTAAGTGGTCATAACTGGGCTGTAAAAGTGCATGGTCTTGCACTTTTAATTTTCTGTTTGTCTCTTAAGTTGAGCAAGGCATCTTGCAGAGTGGCATTGGGCAGGAGGAGGGGGTACCAGAAGGGCTAGAAATAGCAGCTGTTTGTTTATGGCAGGATTTTTATTCTCTCTCTTCCTTCTCCCTTTCCTAGGGATAGTCTTATGTATTCCACCCACTCTTCATTCCCTTCTGGTGAATGTGTGTGGATGTGCTCCAGGACCATATGTGCTCATAGAGATATACTTCAAAGGAAATTCTAGACTGCCTGGAGAAGCTGTTTGAGTTTAGATGAGGCCTGAATCTGCCGACTGCTACAGCATTTCTTTTGAAGAACCACATGGCAGTGCTGCTGTTTCTTTCCTTCAGCACCTTTACACACTGATGAACACCCTTAGCCCCCAAAGCAAGTGAGCTGCTGATAGGTGTACTCTGCATGCACTGAAGCAAGCTGAATTTCACTTCAAGGCATCAGCTCAGCTGGGCTTTTTGGTGGCTAGTTGACATGCTTTAGAGTTCATGGTGTATTTGCCCAGCAGTGAAGATAATATGAGGTTGTTTCTCTTTTTTTTCCCTCCATGCACAATGATTTCTTCAAAGAAGATTTTAGCAGGTGGTTTTCTGGAAAGATGGGCACTTGCCCCAGCTGATTCAGGGACACTTATTACTAGGTGCTTATGATTTTGGTTGCAGACCAAAAGAACATTGTCTGTGTCTGCTCTGCTGTGGCTATTCTTGGTTATATGCCTACTTTCTGTTAGACAAACCTCTGCAGATTCTCAATGGCTTCCATATGCATGGTGTGGTATTAAACTGAATATGCTAAACACACTCTTTGTTGGGGAATGAGGGGCATCTGGTGCAGATTTTGGCATCCTTTTCCTCCAAGAAACAGAATTGCACAATAACTGCTCCACTCCAACAGCAGCAGCAGCAGCTTTTGAACCTGCAGTGTACTGAAGTTAAATGTTTGCCAGTTGTCCATTATGTTTTGCAATATGGAACACTGACCTTTCATATGAAAGGCATTTATTTTATATGAAGGCATTTATTTTTAAAAGTCCATTTTTATGAGTATTTGGTCCACTACTCTTGAAGAATGAGTGACTGGCAGACGTGTCAGTGGACTTCTATATAACATCTTTCACTCTTTGTGTACTCTAATCCATGGTGCTGATCTTCATTAATTTGTTTCTGTAAACACAAATTTCACATTGCAGCCAGGCTGATCCTGTTTGTAGCTAGCTGGAGGTAAGGGAAGGAAAATAGTTTGATTTTTCACAGGTGTTGTCATGCAGTCATGCATTCCCTTATCCAGACTTCACTCTGGTCAGCCATGAAATGCAGCACGTGAGGGTGTGTATGGAAACAGCCAGCTGAAAAAAACACCCTCTGAATGTAGGGAATTGGTTGTATTAGGGATGAGCAGTCTTGCTTGCTCACATCCTAAGCCAGCAGCATGAAATTGCTTTTAGGTACTTGAAAACAGCAAAAGAAAATTGCTTCTCCCCTCACCCTGCCTTTGGAAGAGCATGTTCTTGTCAGTTGGGCTGCTTGCAAAGGTGCAGCTCCCTTTGTTATCCCTAAGATGGTCTGTTGGTGTGCTGGGAGGGCTCCTCACCTCCCTGAACACGTATTTGTTTCCCTATTATTTGCAGCTGGTGGACTGTTTGTGTTCACAGGATTATTTGTTTACAAATGATATCGTTTCTCCTGAGACTACATCTTCTGATGATGATCAATGGCTCAGTTACTTTTAATAAAGCTGAGGCAGTCAGACACAGGAATTCTTTTGAAGTTGTTGAGGCCTCATCTGAGTCATATAATACCTTAAATGAAAACAGAGCAAATAGGAAATGTAGAAACGAATGACAGGTGTTGGCAGGAGGGATATTTAGGAAGTTTATAGCTTTCACATCTTTCTTTTCTGCTCAGGGCAGATGATTGTTCTGCCTTTTAGGCACAGACAAGCTGCAAATGAGAAGATGCTGGAGAAAAATGGGTAGCAGTGGCATGATGGGAGGTGTGTGGTGGATCTGACCGAACAGATATTCCTTCTTCAGCACAGGCAAAGCTCCTTGTCCTGGTGGACCAGGTTCAGCATTTAGTGCTGATGCCCTTGGCCCCAGGTGGTCACAGGCTGGAGCTGGCTGGAGGCCAGGACTCAGCAGCTCCGTTTCTGATGAGGAAGGATCAAGGACCTCCAGCAATGATTAATTCTGAGATGCTCTGGCAGGCACTGTGTGGTTTTGGGGTGTGTTTGGAAGCTGATTCACTGATTCTCTGTAAGAGATATTTTCATACATTCCAGTTGCCCCCAGCCTTACTACCTGTGAGTGTCCATAGGACTTAAGCCATTTGTCAATTCAGACTGCACGTAGGCTTTAGTCAAGCTAGCAAAGCAGTGGTGCTTTTCTGCAGATTTAGTAAAAGGTTATTATATTTAACCTTTTCCTTCATAGGAATAGATACATAGGGTGAATGCTGAGTGAGGACTCTATGCTGTTCACTTTTCCAGTATTATGGAACTTAAAGACATTTATGGCCTTTAAAACTCTTTGAGATAGCTCCTCAGAGGTGCCAGAAGGGTTGGGTTTCAGGAAACTGAAGTACAAGGTGCATTGTGCTGGTAGATTTTGTGACCTTGGACATTTGTTACTGTGCTGAAGAAATATGGACTCATCTTTCATCTTTCACCTTCCTATCCCATCAGCCTCCAAGCTTTTTGAAGCAGCACATATTGTTACCTCTTAACCTCTCTCACTTCTCTGCTGTGCTGCTGCATGGATGAGCAATTGATGAGCGATGCTCTCCAGGCATGGCTGTGGCAGACTGCTTGTTGTTTTGCCATCAACTGGGTGCCATTTCCCATGGCACTCAGCATCTGAGCACAGTCTGAGAGCCACTGCCCTAGTCCTGCTCTCTTCTACACAGCTACTGAAGGGCACTGCTGATTTTCCACCTTCAAGAAGAGGTCTAATGGTGTGTGGGTACTCTAGTTTAGGTATTAGCTCATACTAACCACCACTAATGGTAACCTTTGGGGCCAGACTGGTGTGGCCCTTATTTCCCAAGATCACGTTATCACAAAAAGATTGAGATTTGGAAGGGATCTCTGGAGGTCATCTGGTCCAACATTCATACTCAAGTAGCTCCTCCTAAAGTCATCCATTCTGAACATCTCCAACAATGGAGGCTCTACATCTGGGCAGCCTGGGCCAGTGTTTGGTCATTGTCACGATGAAAAACTGTCTCCTGATGTTCAGAAGGAATCTCCTTGTTTCAGTTTGTGTACTTTGCCTCTGGTCCTGTCACTGGCATTACTGTAAAGCAGCAGGCTCCACGCTCCTTGCACTCTCCTTTCAGCTATTTATATATATTGGCAAGCTTTCTGTCCTCCAGAATAAGCAGTCACTGCTCCATCAGGTTTTCTTCACTGGAGAGGTGTTCCAGTCCCTCAGTTGCATTTGTGTCTCTGGGTTGAACTCTTTCCAATATGTTGATGTCTCTCTTGTACTCAGCCCAGAACTGGTCATAGTACTCCAGGTGTGGCCTCAACCTACTGATAACCTACTGGCAACACTCCATTCAATGCAGCCCAAGATGTCATAGGCCTTTGCATGTCTCTCACTCATGCTGAACCCAGTATATGCTGGGTCTCCCAGCTCCATTTCTGCCAGGCTGCTTTCCAGCTGAATGGCCCTCAGCACATTCTGATGTCTGGGGCTGTTCCCTACTGATGCAGGACTTTGCACTTCTCCCTGTTTGCAAGGTTCCTGTTGGTCCATTTCTTCAATCAGTCAAGGTCCCTCTCAATGGCAGCATGACTGGTATATCAGCCACTCCTCTTGGTCATGTCATTTGCAAGTGTGCTGCCACACGTCATCCACTGCCCCATCATCCAGATGAGTGATGAGGATGTTAACAGAGCTGGACTCTGGAGTGCACTGCTAGTCACTGGCTTGAACTTTGCACCAGTGATGGGTATGAGTTTTCTAGTGTCAGAGCCTGAGCAGCAGAGAGGTGGGATTAACAAGTCTCTTCCTTGACTGACTCCTGCTGGGAGCTGAAGGAAGCTAGTGTGAGCAAAATGCAGAGACATAGGGAGATGTGGCAGTGATTTTGCCTGGCAGGTGGGGAGGGGAGCTTTCAGAGGGAGATGTGTGTTTGTCTTGTAGGCTAATGCTAATTTGTACAATTTTATCACCAGTCTTGAAAATAGTTTATCACCAGCTTAAATCCTCAGCTTCTGGAGTCAAATGACTGAGGCAATGTAAGCATTTTCTTAACAGAATATTAATCTCCCTGTTCCTGGTATTAACTTGAGAAGGAAGAGCAATTTGAATGCTTAAAAATGAAAGGTAAATAAAAACATGTCTTATTTGCCACCAGTGGTCCTGAGATCATGAATATGGCCAGGGCCAGATGGCTTTGCAGCCTGCACACCCAGGTGTTGGGTGGCTCAGGTACTGTGGGACTGCACGCACCCCATGATAAGGGCTGCAGTGCTTATGCATTATGTTGAAACATGTGTCGTGCTGTTTGGGCTACCTCCAAGTGACTTTAGTATGCTTGTAGTCATTCTTTGTCTGCAGAAGTAGTTTTCAGACTGAGTGCAGTTCCCCTTTCTTTATGGGCAGGGGTGAAGTTCGGTGGTTTCCATCCTGCCCCCGGTTCCTTGTGCCTCTTTCTCATTCTCTGCAGCTGGTGGGTACTGCTTCCTCCCCAGCTGATTCAGCTTCTGGAATGGCTGTGCTTTGTGCCAGACCTGTGAGATGTTTTGATTTGGGGGTGATTTGTTTGGGTTTTTTTAAAGAACACAGTGCTCTTTTGGAGGTTTTATTTTTAAACTCTATGTGTGAATGAGTACCCAGCTTGCCTGTGGTTAGGAAAGCAGCTGAATTAGCACAAGGGAAAGGTGTGGTAGCTCTCCTGTGCAGGCAGGGAGGCATAGGGGTGGCAGCAGTGGGAAGGAGGCAGCTCCCCAAACCAGCTTTGCCACTGCCAGAGGATTGGCAAGGTGCAGTGGCATCCTTCCCCAGGTGCTTCTGCACTTTCCACCCCTCCCCTAAGTTGCTGCCCACTTGCTAAAAGCTGGTAAAACAGAACCCAAGGAACTCCCTGGGAGCTGGTGAGACTTTTACTTCAGCTCCTTGGTGACAGAAGTGAAGGCATGATGCCCCATCTGCCATAAGTACAGACAGAGCCTGACTGGCTGGAGGGGAGCTGGGGACATTTCCCACAGAGTGACAGCAGTGCTGAGCTACGAGTCATTGTCCACCTTGTACACACTTCTGCAGCTAAATTGCTCTAATTTTGTTCTAGTCCAAAACAAAGTGATCAAGACTGGGTTGTATTTATGAATACAACGAATCTTCTCATGCAGGATGAGTCACAAGATCAGTGGAAATGGTTGTGCTGTAATGGAGCTGGAGAGGGGTCGAGGCTGAAGCTCCTTGTACTCTGAATGAGATTTTCAGTGCCTGTGCCTGGGTTCCTCTCCAGTAACCTCATTTTTTCCTGCATTGGAGATGGGTTTATCATAGCCTGGAAAAGACACGAGCATTAGCTGTGTTGTAATTGCCTTGCTAAGGAGCTTCTACTCAGGTATTAGTTTTTCCTGGCTCACCTCTGTGAGGAATCCTGTCTAGCAGCCAAAGAGAGCCTAGCCTTATAAAAACCACCCATAACATCATCTCTGAGCATCTGTTATCTGTGTCCCCATTGGCTTGAAGGATCTGTGTACTCGGGGCTTGTGAGCAAAAGCTATGTGAACCTGCCAGAATTATACCCTTGACTGCAAAAAAAAAAAAAAAAAAAAAAAAAAAAAAGGCACATAGAGTCCAATTACTGGCTCTTAGCAGCATAAAATAATGTTAAATAACTCCTGATTTTTAGATTTAATTAAAATGAAAGGCTGAATTGGCACAGCCACTTCTGAGTTCTCAGTGAGTGGTAGGAGTTTGCGGCAAGGTCTATGGGAGAAACTTTGAAATTATTCTAGTTATGCTGCAAGACAGAGATCCAAAAATATTTGGCCTTGCTCACTGTGCTGAACATGTTCCTGTTCATGCTTTTTGTTGCTTGTTCCCAAGTGACAATGACACATTCACTTAAATCATGGGGGAAAAAATAAGATTTTAAAGCTGTTGATTATGAATCATACCAAAAACACTCCAACCACCCTGTACTGGGGACATATGAAAAATTTAGTTCAGCATTTACAATCATGAGAAAAAAATAAGTTTGGAGAAATAACGCACCCGAAGTAGCCTGCAAGTCACTGTGTATTAATACAACTTGACAAGAGGGATTTCTGTCACCATATCAAACCATGTATTTTCAGTAATCTTCCTCTATTTGTACTGAGATTGCTTGGTCTGACTGGCAGCTAGTTTGCTTGTTCATTCATGGGGTAATCTATTTTGTCTTCTACATCTATATGAAGCCAAAGAAGAAAATTGCAGGTAGGCTTTTTGTAGGGAGACAGAGTCTTTCCTGCTCATCTCTGTGTGAGAAAAGTTGCAAGCTGTGTTCAAGGGAGAAAAGAAAACCTGTGTTCTGCTGCTGTTTCTGGAATATTGCTATAACACCTTTCTAATGAAGCTCTCCTCTTGTGTGGATGGAAGTCACTCCCAGATGGGCTCTTGGCAAAAATGAATTTGAAGAATTCTAACAGCTTCTTTAAAAATCTGTTTATTTGTGTTATATGCTACTAATTTAGCTTCTTAACCTTATTTTTTTTTCTCCTTCAAGATGAAAGAATTAACAATCATCTGAGTGTAATAAAAATTTTCCTAGCTTTTTGAATCATATTTATTCTAAATATGAGACTATAACTGCAGTACTTATATTTTATGTTGATAGTCTTTAAATTATTGCAGGAAACTGCAAAGCTGTATTCTGCTTGGAAAAATAAAATAAATTCTAAGCAATTGGGCTTTCCTGAATTACGTGTTTTCTGAGAGGGACTGTAAAACCAATCCAACCTTGAAAATCCTGGCCTCTTTGCCAGGATGGTCAACGTGATGTTGAGCAATGCTTGGCAAGTGCATTTATGAAATGACATGATTGAAAGATGAAAACCTATTTAATTATCTACTGGCAGATATACATACTAAATTTCCACTGTTGCTGCATCACTTAAGTATGGTCTAAAGTACAACTTCTTCCATGAACCTTGCAATATTTCATGGGGTATTTTTCCTTTAAGCACAGTTGCCTGAAGTCACATTATAAATAATTCCAGCTTTCAATTGTATCCCTGTATTTCAAAATATTTAGTGAAAGACAAAAACAATGGAAGTGCACTGCTGCTCAAAAATCACACAATGAAAATAAAACCATACAGACAGGAACGGGGATGCCCCATGTGTGTTTGGCTTTATAGCTGGGTTTTTTTTTCCTTAGGAAGAAAATCATCTGAGTCATCACTCTGGAAATATTTGGGATTGGCACAACTATACAAACTACAGTACCACTCACCAAAGCAAATAGTGGTAATGCACTCAAATTCCACTCTGATCACTTCCTTCATCATTTTCTGCTGGGCCTAAGCTACAGCTGTCACCACCCTAAATGGAGGACAGATCCATGTTTGCTGAAGTAAGGGCAGAGAGCTCATCTTTCCTCCTCTCCTTGCTGGAGTAGTGTGGGATCCTCAGTGCTGGTCCCTACTGCACATGGGAAAAGATGCACCCGCATTGACCGAGCAGTTGCTGCAGACTGACTCAGTGTGCCTGGGGGTGTCCCACCCCAGGGGGCTAAGGGTGGCACCTTTATGCAGTAGATTCATAGCAGAGCTCCTGCCTACACCCCTCTCCTCCAGCTGGAGTGGGCTGAGGACACATTATTAGGTGCCAAAATGAAGGGAAGCTTAGATGTCAGTTATTTTAAATAGCGTGACTCATCCCTTATCCTTTTACCTTGTACTCTGTCTTTTCTCATGCCTTTGCTGCTCTTAGGCTACAGATCCTCAGCTTTGCTAAAACTGCTGTTGGTATCTTCAAGGCAGCCAGATTGCAGGGACTTGCCTTCACTGGACCAGACATGTCTCTTTGACAGTCGCCTGGCGCTTTTTGAAATGTCAGTTCTAAAAGGCTTCTCACGGAAAGGAAAAAACCAAACAGCTTCTGGTAGCAGGGCCACTGGAGCTGGGTGCTGTTCATCCAGGGCTCTAGAGAATAAAAATAAGGAATTACTCCTAGTTTGCTGTCTGCTTAAATAAACCAATAATATGCCAGTCTAGTGAAAGCTTCTGGGGACTGTGTAGGGAGATTATCAGTAAATCTTGCTCCTGTGTTATGTAGTTTTGTAGAAATCAGAATAGGAGTAGAAGCAGAAGATAACTGAAATATAATGAACCAGAGAGGAGACAGCATGTCTCCTGTAAAGGGAATTTGCTTCTTGTGGTTCTGTGCAACTTTTGGAGTGGAAGCTACTATATGGGTATAGCAGATCTGGCTGGTACTTTGTAAAAAGCTTTTTGAAAATATAAATACAAGCTATATTTCACAGAAATATTTTAGAACCACAGTTATCAAGGAATGAAAGAAAAAAGTGCTAAGTGATTAAAAATAGGAAACAAAGAATTGGAATATCTCATTAGCATCCTTGTTCTATAGCAGCTATTACTGGAATGAGTCCTTCAAAGATCTGTTGTTGGAACTGCTCAACATATTCAGCAATGATCTGATTTTAAGAAGATGACAGCTTGTAGAGAATACCAAGATTATTTGCAATAATCTGACCTGAATCTGCCTGAAATTAATTGCAGAGCCTCTTTCAGCACAGAGCTGAAAATATCGGGAAATGAAATTCAGTGTCAAGGAATGCAAAATAATACATTAAGGGAGGGAAGTAAATCATTCTCTTCTTTCAGAGGGGCTAAAAAACCTCAATATACTGTTGGAGGTGGAGTGGATAATACTTTGTAAATGTCAGTTCAGGTTGCAGTGGTGGTCAGTAAAGTAAATAGAAAATAAGAAATACTGGGAGAGGAGTAGAGAGCAAAACCTGTGAATAATTATGCCTGTGATTTTATAGATTCATAAACTTTTGAATCTTTGGTACCCTGGAGGGTTCTGATCATTTCACCTGAAAGTTGGGGCACCTTTTCTTAGAAAAAAAAAAACCTCTTCAGATGATGTGAAAAAAGGAATGAGAGAGAAAATATGATGTAATTTGAAAGTACAGACTAGGAACAATACAATCATCAGACAGCAGGCCTGAAGTCCAGTTCCCTCTTCTGCCTCTTCTGTTCGAGGAAAAGCTGCATCATGGAATTGCTGCAGGAAGCTTTGAGATGTCAGTGGTATGGAGAAAAGACTAGACACATACATAGAAAATAAGACCTTTGGTAACTTTAAAGCCTTGATGCAACTTTCAATTTAGAAAGTCTCGAAACTCATTTTCTTAGAAATCTGGGAAGATATCTGGCATGAAAAATGACTGGTCTTCAGTGGCTGCTGCTGGCTACTGTTAAAATGTGGTTCATTTTCCCTGACTGTCTTCAGCAAGACACCTAATTTCTGGCTCTGTAGGTTTATTTACAGCAAGCAATCATCAGGGAATGGGGAAGAGGGGAGGTTGAGGTGATTCATGCAAGCCTGAGATAAGCACCTAAACCAGGGAAGCTGAATTGCCCCTGGGAGGGCTCAGTCTCCTTGAAAACAGAAATAACCTAATGACTAGTTTGGGCTGCTCTGCAGAAAGTGAGATGAAGTCTGTTCTCAGAGGAGTGCTGGACTAGAGGATATTTCCTCTGTCTTATCAGGACAGCTCTCAGGTTTCTAAACAAAACAAAAAGCTGTGCTTCAAAGTAGATGGTACCAGGGGCCTTAATTCAAAGGCTTAGCACAATCACAGTGGCTGTGTTGGGCTATTTTTTAAAAAGTTCTTGAGCTCATTCAGCAATTAGTGTCAAGGGATGGCTCTGAATGATGGTGGGTGTGCAGGTGGGCTCCAATTGAAATGCCCAGCTTCAGGGTGTCATCTTCTCATCTTCTTTTGCTTTCAGCCTTCTAAGGGAGATGGTGTTGTCTGATCAGGGGCTCAAGTGCTCAAAAAAAATGGAAATTAATTCTGATGGAATAAGGAACAAACATATTTACAGATTGACATTTAAATGTCTTCAATGAATGTAGGTGCACTTCCTTAATTATACCCTGAATTGAGTTCACTTCAGTATATTCCAGTGATGCCCAAGAGAACAAATGTCATTAACTTCATAAACAGTTGCTATCTTCAGACTACACACAATAATAAATAGCTCTGCAGTTCTGTGCTGGGGGTCCCAGAGCTGAGCACCAACAGGTGAGTTTGGTGGCATGAGCCAGGGGAGGAGCCCACTGAGGAGCTCTGAGGCAGTGTGTGCACATGAGGGATCTGGAGGAGATCAGAGAGAAATTTTCCTTGTTTCTGTGGCGTGTTAACTGGGTGTATACCACCCAGGAGGGCAGCTTGCCTAATGTGATAACTTAAACATGTAGTGGAGATTGCTTGCAGTGATAATAGATAAATAATCTGCTTTACTAAGGGCCTAAAATGGGTACAGCATTTCCGTACTGGAGGCTAGTTCCAAAGTAATGAAGCTCATCTATCTACCCCTGCAAACATCTCTTCTGTGTTGCTCTAGTGCCAGTTGTAACAGGTGAATAATTCTTCTTTTCTTGGTGTTCAAAGCAAGGTAGTAAACAGGTAAACTCCCCAACTCAGATTTAAGAAGGGTGAACCTCAATATTTATTTGTTTTACTTGTGACTACATCAATGCTTTTGCGAACAGCCAACCTACCAAGTACATGCCTGTCTGGTTTTCAGTTTTGTATTTCTAAATTACCACCAGATGCTTTAAAAATGACATAACCATGGGGTGAGTGTGATCCCGTGCTGCAGGGTGTGAAGGAATTAGTCACCATGGGCATGCTTGTGGTGGCAGACAGGATTCCTCCACCAGCCCACGTCACAAATGATGGCCCAACACACCCAGGGTTTGCTGTTTCTTTCCTCTATCACTAACTCCTGCAAACCCTTTACAAAAAAAGAAAAAAATCACCATATCATGGGGAAAGACTTCCCAATCACCCTTTTTTTTTGTACACCAGTTAATTTGATAAAGAAATTTAGAGCATGCTATCACCCAAAATTTTAATTGAATTGTTTAAGTAGCAGTGCTGTGGGAGAGGATTTAAGATATGCAAAAGGAAAAGTTGTGTTTTTTGAAAAAAAACCGCACTTAATCAGCTATCTATCATTCCCATAACAAGTCTCATGTAACTCCATCATATAGCTATTTCAAGTGACTGAAAAAAGAACTACTGAAGCACACAGGAGAGAAGGGAGTTGCAAGATTCAGTACTTTTGAATTGCTGTCACAAACAATCTCATGTTGAAATACTCTGTAGTACAAATGTCATAGATATATCCCCAGTCAGCTGGCTTTTCATTAGAAATGGAGCCATTGAAATCTTCTCATGATTCAATTTATGGTGCAGTGGAATAATCTGGAGAACAATTCAGGGGAAAAGGGAAGCCTTTTATAACAGGTCTTTTCCAACAAGTTACCAGAATTCGGAGCTATAAAACTGTTCTGCACAATTTTTCAGGGTTACTGACTGTTTTCAAATATGTATTTGGCTACTTAAAAGATAGCCCCCTTTTTAATGTTTGGGGCTTTTAAATTATTTTTTAATAAATTTATTTTATTAATTTAATCTAAACCCTGTAATGTTAAACCAATATGCTGTAATTACAAGTAAACATTTATTGCTGCTGTTGCCACTGATGCAAAATGACTGACATTCAGAATTGGGGGCTGTGGGAGGTTTAGATGGAAGCAAGCCTGAAATATTTCTTTCTGCAAGAAAAGGCAACCTAACCTTTTTAATAGAGAGATGCTTGACACATCATGAAAAAGCCAAACCTTGTACTTGGGGAATTATTTCTGAATACTGACAACCAATCAGCTTAGTGGCATTAAGGAAATACTTCCTTCTCCACCTGTTTTGGACATGTGAAAAAAAGGCATTTCAGATGTGCATAGCTTCCGTGTGCAATTAGCCGGAGGATTGGCTGCTTGTTATTTTTGAATCATTCAGGAAAGTAACACCTGCTTGGCTTCTAAAATTGTACCTTCATGATAGCACCACCTAGTAATTATTATTCTGAGTCATCAGCTAGTGCTTATTACCACTTCATAATAGCAGTATAATTAAAAATTCGGTGCCGTATTCCAGTAAGGATGAGGCTTGGAAGCTAAAAGCTTGGCTTTAGAGAAGTTAGTTGCACTATATTACTCTACCACGTCTGTTGAATGGTTTCTGAGTAGTCCTCAATTATTCCTGTGCTAAAGTCACCTTTTAATTTTTCCTGATGTGTCTTGAATGTGGATAATGTGGATTGTGAGGGAAGCAATATCAGAGCAGCAAAACTTGTCTATCCAAAAAAAGGGATCTTTTGGTTTGGCCCTGGAAGAAGTTGAGATCAGGTCTTGATGGAAATGAGCTCCTGCACTTGTTGCTTTGAGGGTCAGAGGGGACCCATGGAAGCAGCTGATCCCTGTTTGACATGTGAAAGGTTGATTTTAAAAAACAGGAAAAATCAAGTAGTCTGCAGTGGTTAATTCTGAGTTCAAAAGACACTTTGTATTCTTTCTTCAATTCAGATGCAGGTGTACCCATAATGTTGGTTTGCCTTGATTTTTCTGTGAAGAAAACTGACTGGGGAGTAGCCAGTCATCTTCCCTCAAGAATTTATGTCATCAATGAGGTGCGGGAGTGTTTATAAAACCTGCCAAATTCCTAAGAACAGCTTTGATCCAGTGGATTGGCATTCTCTGATCAAATCAACTCTAAGAGAAAGACCTAACATCTATAAGCTGACACAGACAATGCTTCTTACCTCTTTATCATCCTCTCTTTACCTCCTCTCTACTAAATTAAATGGATTGGCTATAGTGTCTGTCTTCAAGTCTAGTTCTAAATAGAGCATATATCTCCCATCTGGGCTCTTACCGAGGTAATGACATTAGATTCAAGCAGTCAATGTCAGAAACAGACACATTTTAGGAAGTCCAATGTTAAATGATGTAATTACATCTCACAATTTCAACATGGTGCTTTGTGTGTTGGAGTATCATGTTTGCTCTCTCTCTCCACTTCCCTGGAGTGATTGTGCTAGAATGTAAACAACTGTGACCCTAATGATCTTTTACATTACTCTCTTCCAAATTATATTCCGACACTGTGAACTAAATTTTGGGTCTGCTTTCTGTGCAATCTCGTTTGGTTACAGTGGCAGTGCTGCTGTTCAATTGAGTTTATTGTACCTCATGATCTAAATCATCATATCTTTGAACTTGAATTGTGCTTTTGTTCTGGTTGCAGGAAAATTGATGGAATGATTGATTTATACCAGCACTATCTTTCTTAGCTAGGACTTCCACACTCCTGGGAGATTTTTGATTCAGATTTGGTTTTGTTTCTTATAAAGATGGGGAGAGCTGGTATACCAAGGATTGAATGATAATCGTTGAGAATTATGAGCTATTTAATCTGCTTTGCTAATTTGTGTGGCATCTGTTTTTAAATAGAACTGTTTAGTTATAAGAGCTTATTTATAAGATGATTAGTTTGCTGAAAGACACTATGTGCCTTCTTTAACTAAATTTGACAGGCTCAGAACATATTCTGGGTAGGATTATAGGTCCAATTTTCCTAGACCTGTATTGACTATTTTCCTGAGGATTCTGTACCTTAGTTTTGTATATTCTTTATTTTCTATGAACATTTAGGTGCCCAAGATCAATGTCTTAAAAGGTCTGCAGTTTCCACAGTGAACTTATTTTCAGTCCCTAAATATGGCTAAAACACTTTATGTTTTGTTGTTTAAAACATTCTTATAATGTGGTATGTAACAAGTCTTCAACCTCAGTAGCTTCTTGGCTCGCACTTATAAACTTGTGGGAGCAAATTATTTGGACTGACAGCTCAACATTTTAACTTTTAAAAATGCTCTGTATTGTCTTCTGTGACTTTCTCAGAAAATGGTACCTGCTGAGTTCCAAAACTCAAGTGAAATACTTCTGTGGCAGGTTGAGACGATGCCTCAGTCTCCATTTCAGTGCCTGAATGCCTCAGATTTTCCAGCAAAAGTCTAGTGAATGGAAAGCCAGTGCTAAAGCTGGGGCACCTGAGCCAGACACACCCAGCAGCCCATGCTGTGCTAATAGCAGCTTTAGGGACACATTTGCTTCTCCATTTTTTCTGAAAGGTGTCTAATGAGAAAATAACACTGACCTATTCACAGTCAGGGTGGCATGATTTGCTTGCTATTGCTTTAGTATCTGCAATTCAGCCATAGTCTAATCTTAGAGCTATGGCTTGCTTCAACTTAATGTAAGGTAATAACCTACAATATTAAGGCATATTTATGAAACAATTTCTTTGAAATTCTTTCCTCCTGCTCTTAGCGTCACTTAGTCTTATTGAATGCTCTCAACCTTGAAACAGATTTCAGCTAGACATAAAGAAAACTGAGTAGTGGTGCTAATTCAGTTGGCTCTGTGATATTTTGCTCTTGCATATTTACTTTGCTGTTCTGCTTCTCATTTTATTTGAATCTTAATGTTCTTGCACTGCTAATGAGTGATTGTTTTGTTTAATTATGTGTATGATGGAGATAAAAGAAACAGTGGAATTTTATCTGAGGAAAATCCATCCATCCATCCATCCATCCATCCATCCATCCATCCATCCATCCATCCATCCATCCATCCATCCATATTTTTAAAAAACATTAATAGTTTTTCCCAACAGTATCAGAAGGGTGATTCTTGCACAAAACACTTGTGGTCTGTTAACATGACACAGGATCTGTCTAACTTCCACATCCTTCTGCAGACATATTCAGCTCTTTTCTGTTTGTTTTTTTTTTTAACCTGCTTTGCAACTTGGAGCTAAGGCAAAGCAAAGAAAGAGAAAGACTTGCCAGAGCAGTGGGAAGAGAGACTGCAGGCTGGAAAAGAGTCTGTGGTTTGGGGAGAGAGGAGGAAGCTGGGAGGTGGCCGTGCTCTCCCCAGCCTGGAGGAAACATGAGAGATGCTGCTTGTGCTACTTCTACTCCTTTCTCTTCTCATGCAGAAAAACAGCCCAAATTTCCTGGTATGTTCCATCAAAATTTTGCTGCAGCACTTTATTTCACTCCCTTTTTCAGTGTCTTTAGTTTCTTAACAGAGCTTTATCTGGGCCCTTCCCTGAAATAGCCAGAGGGTTGAAGTATGTCCCTTTCTTTCTCACTTTGGCCCCCAAGTCTTCCTGCATTTCAAATAGAAAGCAGTCTGTGGCAACATGCATATTTTTATCTTGTAAGTAAGAGCTCTCTCAATTTGCAGTGTACTTCTTTAGTGATAAAACTGGGAGAGAGTAGTTATTTCTCCTCCCCTGAATGCTGAACAATCATTTTCTCTTACACCTTCCTGCCTGAACAAGTTGCTTCTCCTGATGACAGTGTTGAAGTAAATGGTAGTTTGCAAGAAAAAAATCTTTATCAACATTGTGAGGCTGATGTATATATATATATATGTGTATATATATATATATATATATATATATATAATCCTATTATAGGAGAGAAAGTTATATAAGAAAGAATCAGCACTCATAGCTTCAAGAGTTGTTGGGTATTATTACTGCTGTCCTTACTTCACAGAGAATCTTCCTGCAATGAATTGTCCAGGCTCTTGGACAAGGATCAAATGACTAACAGTTATATTTTATTTTTAGTTTGGACTGACATAGTTACCAGGAATACTTCCATATTGAAGAACTGCAAGATATTTCTGTAAATGACTTCTCTGCCATATCCATACCAGGGTTATAGGCAGACAGGCAGAACTAGGACACAGGTTCCTACAAACTTCACATCTTGTGGTCTTGAGATATCTTCAACTTTCCCCTAAGTACTTTTTTCTGGTCATCCAAAGGAGGATGTCTCCTTCCTCTGTTACTGTCAGTGATTGCATGGCAAGAGACAACTGGAATAAGTTGATTTCTTATTTTACTTTAAAATATAAACAACTTTTTAGTTTTGTCTATCTCTTTTAAATCCATGTTGCCTCAGGTGCCAATTACCAATGTATAGCACAAGAATGGGCACAGCTGATGTCAAAGCATACAGAGGCATACATGGGAATTCCTTAAGCCATGTTTGGGGCTTAAAAAGACTTAGAGTACAGCTACTCCTTCGGTCACAGCATTTGATATTTGTTAGAGCCTTTATTTAGAAGGACTGCAATTCTTTGCTTCTCTGCCTGATAAAGTTATTTTTCTAATAAGATTATTTTTGGAAGGGTATAAGGAAGAATTTCAGAACTAAATGGCAGCCATCAGTCACTGTATATGGAAGAGTTACCTGGAATCTAAAAGAGAAATCCAGCCAGTTGCATCTCTGTCCCTGAGAAAAAAGGTTCTAGTGAGTCCTAGTCTTATTATCATGGTGGTACAATTTGTAAAAATTATTTTCAGCTGCTTCCTTCTTGAAGGAAAGAGAGTCTTGGTTTTTAGTCCATCTTGGATCTATTTCATTATCCCCATTATCTCCTGAGAAAAAACAGCTTGTTTCTCCCTCCTCCTCACTCTTCCGTGTTGGATCATTTGAGGGTTCAGCAGCTTCTCACCTTGGCCCTGGTGGTCTCAGAATTAAAAACTCAGTTGCTCTGGATGCTTTTCAGAGTATACTTTGTTCATGGGCAACAGCAGTCCTGCAACAAGTGGCTCTGAAGCCACAGAGATGTTGAGCTGGTCCTTTGGGACCAGCAGTACAAGAATTGGTTAGCAGAAGATTCTGCTTTTGGAAGACACACAGAAAGAATCAGAGAAGTGGAATTTGCTCCTGAGATGGGGGAAATGTAGCTGAGAGACTGTGAGAGATGGCGAAGAAACAAATCATATTTTTGCTAAATACAGACAAGACTTCTGGAATCTAGATTAGCCAAAAAGCCTGAGACTTGAGGTGTTTTGAGCATGTCCTCTCTAAGATACCTCAAAGGGATTTGATCATCAGAAAAAGATGCCCATGCAGCCTCTGAAGATGCTGCCCTTTGTTCTCAAGATCAAAAGATTATTTAATCTCTCTGAAAAACATCCAGTGCCCACTTTGCATTTCAACTTGTGCATGTACCAGGTGAAAAAAGAGCCAGCACTACTAGAAGTTGGAAACTGGCCCCTGGCTCTGTGTGCCAGTGTGATGAAGCCAATGCTCACCACCTTTGGGGCAGCACCTGCCTGTGTTTGCAGTGGTTTCTGTCCCACTGCCCAGAGATGCACCCCCTGAGATCCCCAGGGTGAAAGGTGCAGTTGACTGAACTGCTGTGCTGAGCAGCACAGTTGATTTGAATCCATTCTTTTTGCTTTTATATTCTGCTATTAGAATCTTTCTCTGGATCCTTTACTGTTACATGTGGATGCTTTGAAGATTCAAAAATGTATCATTGTAACTCCATGCCACTAGTCTTTGGAGACATAGAAATGAAAGGTTGAGTGACGTGGTCCAGCCCTGGTTCCTCTGGGATCTTGTGTGTCACAGCCCCATATCATCACCATGCCTCGACCCTGGCCCCCAGGAGGGGCCATTTGATTTGTGGGGGGAAGAATAAAGTGTGGAAATGGCTGAGAGAGTTAACTGGGGGGCAAGAAGAAGAGGATATGGTCATGTTTGTGTCACTGTGATGCTGTGCCAGCAACTGCCTCAGCTCCCTGCTGTGACTTGTCTGGGAGAGATGCCAGTGGGTGCCCAGCCCAGCCCAGCCCATTGCTGACAGGCAACTACTTATCTTTCATGCTCTCCTGATCTGTGCTCATGTGGAGTGTTATCCTGTGTACCACTGGCACTGGGCAGCTGCTCTCTGGCACACCCAAGGCAGTGGTTCTCTTCCAGGGTTGTTATGATGGCCAAAATCTGGCTTCCCCAGGGCATGCAGCCTAGAAGGGGTGACGTGTCCATCCCCTCTCTTTTGTTCCATAGGAACAATCTGAGCTGTAGTTTCAATTTTAGACTGTAGAACTGGCAGCCTTTCTTACAGACAGGTCCTGGGTGCTGAAAGGTTGGTTGGTATGCAATTCTGGCAGCTTAAAAAAGGCCCTTTTGCATGATTTTCTGAAGAGCTTCTTGGACACTGTTAAAAACCTCTGAACTTTTGAAAAGTGACAGTCTTTTAGTCTGGAAACTCATATGGCTCATCTTTTGCAGGAAAAAATTGATGGTCTTCAAGGTTTGACTCTGAAATGGCCATTCATTCTCATGAAGGAAATAGAGATGCAGAACACTTTTTACTTTTTCTCAGAAGAAATGTCCCCAGAAATGTCCCTTTTGTGAACTTGACCATATAAATCTCATCCTATGATACAGTAAAGGCCCTGGGCTTCCTGAGTGTCAAATGGAGTTTTTAATTTGTTTTCCAAAATAATAAATACTCTGGAATGTGTGTACTTTGTAGTACTTTTTTCAAGATCACCTGCTGACTACATTTACACCAGCTTCTGGAAAAACATGACTAGATCTTATTTCTCATATGTTCAGGCCACCTTATTACTGCAGGGAGCCACCTGAGAAATGTGTTAATGGCCATATGCCAACATGCTCAGCTCTATAAAAACCACTGAGATGAACCTGCTCCAACTGCTGAAAGCCAGAAACAGCTACCCTCTTGTCTACACCAGGAAAACTACAACTTGTTAAATTGCCATCGGCCAGCAGCTGCTCTTGGGCTGGCAGTGGTGGAACTGGTAAACGGAGCTTAGGCATATTTAACACTACAATAAAACATAATTTTGAATTACAGAGCAGACTGGTAATGCTGCCTATTATCAAGGTTGTTTGACACTTCCCATTATAAGACTCTATTTTCAGCCACTTGCAAGTTTGCCAATTTTTAACAGCTTGCATTGAGATTTCTTTAACTTGATGTCTGCCTCTTGCTGGATATTCTGTTATTATTGTTTAAGAAGAAAAAATAGCATTTAGCCAGAGCAACTCAGCTGTTTCCAAGAAGGAGGACTGAGAAAATATCTTGTTAGTCCTGTTAAATTTAAGTGACCTTTTCTTTTAACAGCTCAGAGGCAGGATTTGGCAACAGAGGGGAGTTGCTGTCACAGATGCTTGTACCTTTTCTGTGAATATTGACCAAAACAGGTTGACATGCAAGTTCTCAAAACACTTGAGTTAACACCAGCTAGCAGGTCTTTTATTCCTGTCAGCTAATTTGCCCATAGGTGTGATGTCTGTGGGCTGTGCAAGTCTGGTCTTCAGAGAGGGGAATCTGGTTCTACGTGGCCCCAGGAGCCTGGGTCTGTGCATGGACACTGGGGACACACAGTGCCCAGCTTCCCTATGGCTCCTGACTGAGCCTGGGCCGTACAAAGGAGAGGGGTGAAAGATTTAAATGGGGCAGAATGCAACAGTGTTTAGAGTGCTTTTGGGAGCTTTAAGGTGTGTAAGATATATGTAAAGGACCCTATAGGTAGTAGATATGTATGCACTTATACACTGTTCACAGTAGCAGTTAGCTTAATATATTCCTTGTAACTGTCATCTGTTAAGCTACAAAATGCAAGCCAGAAATCAAATTTATTAATAGTCCTTGTCAATAGTTTTTGGGGTTTTTTCTGGCTATAATGGCGGAAATCAGATTATTTATCATAGAACACTACAGGCAATCAACACTGAAGTTACTTTTGCTCTTGTTCACTGTAGGTTTTTTACCAGTAATGTGGCTCTTTAGTTATTCTTTGATATTGAATAAAGACACTGCTGAAGCTGGGTGCTACTCATGCCTGCATGTTATTACAGGTGCTGGTGAAATTTCAGTCCCTCCCTACAGCATACACTGCCAGTGTCTGAAAGGAAAAAAAAGGAAAGCCAAGAAATCTGTCTGCTTTTAACTATGCTGCTCATCCAATGTTTACAGTAGCTATGGCCTAGCCATCAAAATGGCCTTATTCATTCAGTTTTCTATTGGCCTACTTACATTGAAATTGTGGGAGCATCTTGGCTCCTAAAATTGGCTGGCTCAGCATCTCTGAGCTGGCACAGAAGCATTAATCTTTATCTACTACATATCTACACCTGCAAATGGTGGGACAGCCAAAAGCCTACGTTAAAGGGCCCAGAGAATCATGAAATCAATTATACTACTTATTTTCAGGCAAACTGGATTATGGTGGGGTTCAACTATCCAAAGACATGAACTTTCAGTTGGTGATGAGGCATGGCTGCAGGAAGATTAAATTTAAAAATAAAATTTAATTAAAATTCATACCTTCATTATGCACTTCTCTGTGCTTAATGATATCAGACTAAGACACTTTAAACCTAAGGCAATTTTGTTTGTTGTTTTTTTTTTCTGTTTGTCTGTTTTATAAAACCACTCTGAAGCTGAAGGTGGACGAGAATCCTTTAATAACCCATCAATAAAACCACTTAGCAGAGCTGAATAACAACTGTGACAGGTGACCTTCCTTTTCTCACAAGTGCTCTATTAGTTCTCATTATCTTGCCCTTAGGTCACTTTTTGTGGCCTTTCAAGGCCATTTATTTTTTTTCCGCTGACATAAACTTTCTTTTTGTGTTTCTTTCTGTTTGGAGATGAGCACATGACATTTGTTTGGGGAGTATGTCACTCACAGGAGATGCCTAGAGAAGAATGACTTGTTTGCCATAGCAGGAGTTCTTTTACTGAAGACTAAGCTGAGGGAGGGGAGGAAGGACAGTGAGAAGTGATCCCTAAGCATGTCTGATTCAAATCACATGGGGCAGTAAAATCCTCATCTGTTGCTGAATTCTGCTCCATATTTGAAGCTGATGGTGCCACCTACTCCACCTTTTCTGAGCATGTTTTGATGCAGGTGAAATAATCTGCCTCTCCTCTGGCTACCTCTGTGAACCTCTGCCATTGCTTCAGTTTTTCTTCAAAGTCTATGAAGTCAAGAAATTACTATTGGAGCTCACTTTTCTGTCCAGCAACAGTACTGTTCTGGTTTCCAGGTTTGTCTCCACACAGGTGCTGCTTAGTTCTTCCCAACTCTCTGATATCTGGAATTAGAAGCAATTAAATCCTTTCTCCTATGGTGTATTAGCTAAGCTTGTGACATTCAGTGGGTTTACAGCTGCCAAACAACAGCTTTTTTAAAAGCCCTTGCATTAATATTATTTTTATTCCTGTGATTTGTTCTGTGTAACTTGGATCTTTGCAACAATGCTGGTAGGTGGTAGTGATGAATAAATAATCAAATCTGTTAGTAAAATGCTGCATTTTGCTCTGATTTACTTGCAGATATTTGAAGTGGATGTGAAATCGGGCAGAGTTGATGTGGAAGGGGAGGGAGAAAGAGACAGCTTTTTATGGAGGTATCTGTTTCTTTAAAGTATACTGGGATGTTATACTGCAGTATTTTGATCAGGACAGTTTAGAACTGTCTATATTTCATGTTTCAATAGTAACATTTTTTATCCAATTTTGCTTTAGATATGAAAATGCAATTTCTAAGGTTTTAACAAGTAAAGCAAGAAACTTTGCATGGAAAGAACTAGAAATGAAGTTTCTGGAGACATGTTTTCTTTTTCTAAATGCTGACAAATAACTCCTGCCAAATGCTACATAAAGGAGAAAAAGAAGCATATGGCAGTTCAACAGGAGTGAAAAGATGAGCTAATCCAGCATCCAACAAGTCTTTGGATGAGACTATAATAAAACCAACCAGCCTTTATCATGCTTGATAGCACCACTATAATTAGGAGTCTGTCACCAGCTTCATAATGAACTCTTAGTCCTGTTTTCTGGGGTTTATAATCTGGTAGTAAGAGTCACTTTGGGTTGCAACTTGGCATAGTAGACCTCTCTGTGCAGAATGCTCAAATCTAGCTTGCAGGTTTTAAATAAACTGACTGTTAAAAGTCACTGGAACAACATGGGGTTGTTCCAGGGATGAGCGAGTTGTGCTTATAAACTGTCCTGAGTGTTAAGGAGTCAGTATCTAGGGTGATTTATTTGCCATTAGCATGAAAAATACAAATACACAGTTCAGAATCCTGTTGTGCTCTTAGACTGCCTGGTAGGAATCAAGAATGTAAGGAATCAAGATTTGTATTTACTTTTTTCCCTCCCTCGGTTTTATGATCCCTGCATCTGCCCTAGCAGAAGCTGCTGCTGCAGGGCTGGGGACAAGCATTTGCTCTACTCTACCTTAAAAATGTTCTTGTAGGGAAACTCATTCTTTTCAAGTTAGGTTTTCAGTCTTAAGGAGAAATCTGGCAGACAAGGCAAAAACCCAGCCTGCTTCTTTCTTTCTTCTTTCCCTCCATCCTTGAGCTGCTGGCAGAGGGACTGGCTGTGCAGAAGATGTCTCAGTTGAGTACAGAAACATGCAGTTAATTCTGAATAAAGGGGTCTAAGCTTCAGGAAGTGTCCAATTTTTTTCTGAAACCAGAATGATTGCATATCTAATCCCAGGTACTAGAAGCTGAAATGAGCCCTTTTTAAATCTTATATGTTGTCCTCTCTTCCTTGCAGCGTGGGAGTTTCTCAGCACCTCAGGATGTGTAATGTAGCTGTTTGAGAATGTTCACAGGAGACAGGGCAGAGCTCTCACAATAGCATCTCCTCTGCAGAGCATGGGTCTAGCAATGAAAGGTCAAATATTTGTATGCTAAGGCTGTGGGTTCAGATTACAGCTAGATGCCTAATGAGATTTTCAGAAACACTGAGGCTCCCCTGCAGCCTTGTCTGCCAGACTCTTAAAGAGTCTGGCTTAAATGGAATAACTAGGCAACCTCAATAACTTGCACAAAACCTGAGTAGGTCAGTCCTGTCCCAGTATGATTCAACCTTCTGACTTGTATGTAAAAGCAAAGGTGAACTGAAGTGTATCCAGTTCACATTTAATATACAGTAAATGTTAACTTTCCCTCCCAAGCACTTCAGGAGATTCTTTGATGTTCATTTGATGAAGGTGAATAGGGTGGGAGAGGATTGATATTCATGAGGTGCTGCAGTAGTCCTAAGTCTAGCAGGTCAGGCAGCTGAGTGGTGCCTCTGAATCACTGCAGAAAAAAACAACAACTTAAAACCCACACACATGAGTGCTGGAGACCAGGGAGTGGGGTGTGTCTCATAAGCCCTCTAACTCCCTGCTGTACTGCTTCTGCTTGTCAGAAAGAGACAGTCTGTGCTGCTTTTCTGACAAAGAGACCTCCCCAAAGCTCTACATTTATGAATCAGTAATTCATAAATTAGCAGCTGTAAGGTTGGCAATCTCTTCAGAGGGCTGTGCCAGGTTTTGCTTTGTCAACTGAGAGCCTGACCCATAAAGGCTATGCCTGTAAGCTCAAGAGTTGGGAAATCTTGCCCCTTGAAGAGACATCGTGCTGTTGGGGGCCATCATGCCTTGTCTCCAGGCGAGCCCCACGGGAGCCAGGAAATGCTGCCCCTTGCTGATCCCTTGGCCCCAAGCCCTCGATCCTGCTGTAGCCCATTCAAACCCTGCTGGCACCCTGCTGCTGACTTCTGACCTAGCTGGCCAGGGAGGACAATGGGAAGGAGAGTGGTAACATATGTGCCTCTATACACACACATTCTTGGCTTCCTCACCTATGTCTGCTGGCAGGCACGTAGGAGGAAGCAGCTGCTCACACTTCTAGTTGCATTGCACTCTTCATTGGGCCCTGTGCCTTCCAGCAGGGCCACGAAGCACGGATGGGAACCAAGCTGTGACAGCCTTCTGCAGAAAGAAGGAGAGATGGTGTAAAGAACAAGGGAGACAAGGCAGGCAGGGGCCTCTGCTTGGCTCTGGAGTGCAGCTGTGCAAGATGCTGGCTTGTGGCTTCAGCAGGTAAAGGGAGACCTTTACCACTGGGGTCCCTGCTGGTGGCTACTTGGAAAGCATGGAGTATATTCTAGCATTGCTGGAAGAGAGGCATGCAAAACCTCCAAGAGGAACACCATGAATGAGTGAGATTCAGCCATCTTCAAATCCACGAGCCATGTACTGCACAGGAGCTGCTCATAATAACAACTTTGATATGGGCTCTGAAGACTGGCATCTGAAAGATTAGTGCATGAACATGGGGGATCTGTGTGGGTATAGTTTTGATCAGTAGGAAAAAAACAAGCTGAGATATTAAATCAAGAATATAAAGCTGATCACAGAAGGATGCCACTGTACAATTTCATTGAAAAGAAGGCTTTTTAGAAATTCCATTAATTAGAATATTTTGCATTTCTTTGCTTCATCCTAATTTAGACAGAAATGTGGAAGCACCTTCCAGCTTTTGTTTCACAGCAGAAGGTTGCATAACCCTTCAATTGGCATTTTCAAATTACAGTATAAATTACAAAAGGAAAAGTTGCAGTTGATGTGGAAAACACAATCTGTATCTACAAAGACTTCTGTTTTAAAATGCTCATTTATACTCTTCTCCCAAAAGTGTGACAGCTCATCTTACTTGCAGGACTTTTTAAAAAAAAAATGTGTTGCTTAACATTTTTCTGAAAAAAAGCCCTAAAATAGAGTTCCCTTCCCTTCCCTTCCCTTCCCTTCCCTTCCCTTCCCTTCCCTTCCCTTCCCTTCCCTTCCCTTCCCTTCCCTTCCCTTCCCTTCCCTTCCCTTCCCTTCCCTTCCCTTCCCTTCCCTTCCCTTCCCTCCCTTCCCTTCCCTTCCCTTCCCTTCCCTTCCCTTCCCTTCCCTTCCCTTCCCTCCCTTCCCTTCCCTTCCCTTCCCTTCCCTTCCCTTCCCTTTCCCCCACAGCTTCATCACAATTTCTCTCCTTTCCATGCATATGTAATTCAGAAAAATATATAGATAAGCATTTTTAATATTACCTTTCTTGGAACTTAGGAATTAATTACTTCATGCTTAGCAGTAGCTTCCTCTTCTGCTCCTGAGTAAGGCAATGGCTAATTTCAGAAAAGCCTGTGAAGAAAAATGATCAACTCTCAAACAGCAAGGATAGACTCTGGATGTTTATCTTCACTAAAACATACCAGCTGTTCCTCTCCTAAAATAGGATAATTGGGTATTTGACTTTTTTAAAGATTTGCTACCAGATACTTCTTATAAAAAACAGTCTGCTCTTTTTTTCATGAGACCCATGGAGCAAAGGCTTTAAGGAAACTATTTTTTTTTTCTGTTGCCATTAATAGTCAAACTGTCATACTTCAACTATCAAGCTATGAGGTTTCATTTCTGACACCCTTCTGGAACCAGTAATTTTTTTAAAATTACCTAAAATGTACTTTGGTATAACAGTTGAGCGGTAGAGACTGAACCTTTCCTCTGTTTTTCTTAAGCTTCTGAGCTCCATTTTGAAAGTTCTTGGGGTTTTGGCAGTTTCTGAGTTTGACAAAACTATAGAGTGAAATAAGAAACAGACAAGAAGGAGGAGAGCAGCAATTTTCCTGCCTCTGAGGAAACTGGGTGCCACACCACTGACTCTCCCTGGAGGCAGATGATTGGGGAGGTAATGCTGTGCCATCATTCCTGGCCCATGTCTGAGGACTAAATGCTGCCTATTGACTGTGAATTTTGCCTTCCCAGTAGATGCCTAAAAGTTTTATTATTCCCTCATATTCCAAGTGCTCAGAGGGGAAAGCTATTGCTTCTTCTGTTGCTATAATCTCCTAACAGTTAAGGAACTTTAAATTCCCTATCCCTCTAGTACTTCCTTGAGGCTTCAGAAGAGAGTCTCTGCCACTCTGGTCCCCTCTTCAGTCTTTCCAATCCTTCTGCCTCTCCAGCCACCTCCTCTTCCATTTCTCAGCTGTTCTTTATGGGTTTTTCAAAGAACAGCAGCTATATTTGATGTGATTCTTGTTAGTGCCATTGGTAAGCTTATCATGGAATAGTTAAATTGTTCTGCACTTAGTAATTTCATTCTGCTGGTTTTTGATTTTAAGGAGAAAGAGACTGTTGCTATCTGTCTTCAAGCTCAGGAAGTGGCCACTGAGATATATTAGTCCCCAGCTTATTTGAAAATACTGGTTTTGGCCAAACCAGATATACCACAGTTATTTTTAGTAGAACCCTTCATTTTCCAAAGTTGATGATTTTGGTTTTCCATTTGCCCTGGATAAGATTATCTTTCAAACCCATAATACATTTATAGTTATGGTCATCCATTTAGAAACTGAAACCACAGAGTAGGGAGGCAGAGGAGCCCTGCACATACTCATCATGCTGTGTGGACTGACTGTGTGATGGTGTGTGAGAAATGAGCCTGAGCACTGCAGTGCTCTCCCCCCAAAACTCTCTCAGTCTGAATCCTCCACAAAACTTACTGCTTTCTGCTCACCAAGTGTAAAGGCTGGGAATAATTTCTGGGTAAATGGAATTCTTTTGCAGGAAGAGTTTTGATTGCAAGAAAGGGAGAAGGTTTTTACTTCTGCAGGAAAAGAAAAGGAAGCAATGAGGCCTCAGAACTGAGCAAAAATGGACACATAAAAGCACTGTAGTTGTGGATTAAATCAACACAGCATGTGTGTTTTGGATTTGTGCACACATGGTAATAAAAGCCAGCACAACTCTTCATGGGATTTTACTGAGAAGAAGTTAATGCAGATGCCAAATCCATTTATCATTTCATTGGTTTTGTGCCACTGTCCCTTATGACCTTCTCTAGGCTGTAAGCAGTGAACACTTTCTCCCCAGTTCATATACTTGTTCTGTTTTTAATCACTTCCTTGCCACTCCACTGCTTATATGCTTTGTAGCACCAGCGGTTTTTCTCTTATAGGGGGCTAGGGACATTGATTTAAGAAATAGAAGTATTTGGAGAGAGAACAGGATTGGCCCAGAAGCAGTTTGGGTGGACTTGGGGAAAAATTGTTTATGACAGGACTACTCAACTTCTACTCCTTTTTCCAATTAATAAATTCTATTTTTCTCTACCCTATACCTTCTCCACACTGCTTTCCCCCACACAAATCTTCCAATTAGAAAGGGTAGGTTCACAACCACTCATATATTTGTGGTCTACCTGAGGAGGCTGGTGTAAGGCTGAGTTCTTCCACAGCCTCCTCATGCTGCCCTAGGGAAGGTGTCATGCCTCAGTTGCTCTGTCTGAGCACACAGTCAATTCAGGTCTTTCCTGCACTTCATTGATTTTGCAGTTGTTCCCTCCCATTACTGCTTGAAGATATAGCACATCTTGTGCTGCCAGCATTCCCTAGCTGATGGTTGAGAGGTGCTCCACTTTGGTCATTGAGATGAACATCTAGTTTTGCTTTTATTCTTCTCTCACCCTCCAGAGATTCAAGAGTTGACATCAAGTGCTGTTGGGCAGATCACAACTCCTCTTCTGATAACTCTGTCAGCTGGTCAGAATCAGCAGGGATAATTTGAATAATAGGTCTTCACACACCTGGCTGGTTTTGGCAGATACAGGCAAGGGAGGGAGCATCATCCAATTGGCTCTGCTGGAAGCTGTGAAGGTTGGTAATATCCACAGGAGTCTGGACAAGCACTGTGCTGAAGACAGTCACTGCTCCAGCTGGTGGAACTGAAGCTGGGAGATGGTATCTGGCTACAAGTTGTGACTAGTGTTTGTGACTTGCATTATGGCAAATATTCTCTCCCAGTCTTGGTCTAGAACACAGTCAAGGAAGAGTGTACTTCAAACTGAGGGTTGTGTTGTCGTGTGCATTCTTAGCTCTGGTATGTGGTTATGGGATCCAAGAGGATTTGTCACAGCTGGTGGCCATAATTTGCACCCTGAATGTTCAGAGAACACATTATTTTAGAGAAGATGAACACTGAGCTCACCTCGGTTTAGACCTTGGTGGGTGGAGTACAGCAAATGTGTGGTTGTGCCTGAAAACAAAAATTGATACTATGATAAGCTGATTCACAGAACATCCAACTGATGCTTTCTGGAGAACCTCAGGATAACAACAAATGCAGTCATCAACAGAATTCAGTCAGGGTGAAGGTGTAAAAGGATCTGTTGGTCTTCTTATATTCTAGTTAGACTAGAGTGCCCTTCTGTCATGATACAGGCATGCATGAATATGGGTTCAGAAGAGGAGGTAATTTGTTGGATTGTCAGTCTCTTCTGTCAGGTAACAAGCACCAGGATGAGAGGAAATTGCACCAGAGAAGGTTAAGATTGGATATTGAGAATGATTTATTCACTGAAAGTGTGATCAGGTATTACAACAGGCTGTCCAGGGAAGTCACCATCCCTGGAAATATTCAGAGGACATGTACATGTAACTCTTGGCCATGCAGTTTGGTGGTGGATGTGGTGGTGCTGGGTTAACATTTACACTTGGTGATCATAGAGATTTTTCCCAACGTTAAAGATTCTGTGATTCGTGAAGCATTGTGAGCTGGAAGGCCACTATGTGGTGGTATTTGCAGAGCAAGGAATTTGACAACTTTCTGTATCCTTCATCAGCAAAACCAGAGGGAGAATTTTCAGCTTTTTGGACTTCTCTGTCCCCAGTGAAGATCACCACCAACTCAAACTGCTTTTTTGTGGGGCAAAATTTTTGTCCTGAGTCTGTTTGTCTGTGTGTGTGAGACAAAACCACAGAGACACATTTCCTTTGTACTTGTTTAATAGTTTTCACAGAACTGATCCAGCCTGGGCTGTTTTCCCCCTACTTTTGGCAGCCTTTCTGTGAGTTGAGTTGCTTCCATGCAGCACAGCTGATGATGGGCTGTGGAGCAAGGACACATCAGCAGTGTAAGCAGAGAGTGCTGCCAGGACCTTGCTGTGTATCTTCAGCCTCATCTGTTGAGCTGTCTCTCTATGCCTTTGCTCTAATGTCTGAAATACCACAAAAAGCACTGCCATGGCAAGAGTGGTCACTTCTAGCAGAGGTGTGGAAGGTGTAGGAGCTGATCCCTGTGGAAAGGAAGAAAGGACTGAAAATGCCTCCAGTCAGCACTGTGTTGAGAAGATCCCTTCCATGGAGTAAGGCTGTAAAGCTCTGCTGCTTGTCCTCTCAGTGCTGTGGTGTAAGAGATAACTGTGCTCTCCTCCAAAGCAGACTGATGAAATCTGTTTCCATTGCACAAATATGCATTGTTCCCTTTAGTGCTGAAGGAGATGAGTTTCCCTGTGGGCCCTAGTTGTAATTTGCCTCTTTTGCTTTCAAAGGTGTCTGTCTATTTTGAAAAAAAATTCATTTCTTCATTTTCTTTGGAGCTTGCCTTCAGACTCGCCAACAATGAAAAAAGCCACTGAAAAGTGAAACTGCAGGCTTGTTCCTTCCTTGATTCATGGTGGTATTTACCAAGAATGTGGTGGGACTTTGACTGATGCTCTCCCAACAGGAGATCCCCACTGCAATACACATATGTCCCAAATAGCTCAAGTAAAAATGAGCTCTTCAAGTATTTTCTTTCTCTCCCAAGTAAATCCGTAATTAATTCAGTTCTGGTATGTTCTTCTGGCTGCTTTCAGATCTACTTCATCTCTTGCATGGTAGTCAGCCAATAAATCCTTTAATTTTGGAGAAACAATTCAGAATGTTTGAATTTTGATATTTTCTCTCAACTTCCATTTTCTGTCAAAGTAATGTGTAGCCTTTGAAGTTGATATCAGCATAGGTTTGGTCTCCACAAAAATTATTTGAAATGAGACATGCTGTCATCCAGTGGTTGGCTTTTGAATGGGGTTTTAGGTAGTGGAACTCATGAAGTTCGGTCTGATGTGTATTTTATAATATTCATATAATTCCAATATTTGAAATTTGTGTTGAGAAAGCAGAGTGGGAAACAGCCTTGTCTGTCCCAGCATTGTCTGTCTGATCATGCAATCTCTTGTTGCCCTTTGACACCATCAAACCTGGACATCACTACAGTGCAACTAAATCTGATAACATGCAGGCTTTTCTTAGGAACTGCTTGAAAGCAAGAGTTAGCAGCCCTGCAGAGAGTGTAGTGTGGATGGTTTCTGGCAGTGTGGCACAGCTGCTGCAGGTGCATTGCCTGAACAGCCAGTTTACAAGGCTCCTATTGCAGGGTCTGTGCTGTTCCCACGAGGTAACTGCTGACACTGCACATGGCTGTGTGTTTTGGATCTGTTTCATGCCTTGTTCTCCAGAGGCAAGTCACTCTAGTTCATGGAGATACCTCAAAAGAGAGGCAGATGCTGTCCAATGAACACGTGTTATTTGGCTTTACATATGAAAACATTTGCTAGGGTTTTCTTACGCCTGTTGGCAGAAAGGTGTTCTTTTAAAGAATTGCCAGGAATAATAAAAACTACTTCAAATAAGGTCTGAGTTTCTTGACTACAAGTGGGAAATTATGTAGATTACCAGCCTGAGAACCCTCTGATACTCCATGTCATGATTAGAGGGTATGCAAGTCTATTTGAGGACTTAGCTGATTTAAACTACTTGAGTTCCATAGCTAAGTTACTTCAGGTAATGTTTAACAGCTGTTTTCTAACAATGAGAGCTCAATTCTCAATTTGTTACAGAAGATGTCATTTGTTTGTTATTTGTGACCTTCTCTCATTTTAAAGTAATGCTTGCACTAATGACTACTTTCAAGCCTTTAAAAAGGGGATAGTTTTACTAATTGATTTCATACTGAATTTACATGACTAAATATTGAATAGAGGTTTTCCTTTAGCTATGTGACACGGTCTGATTTGTTGGCCTTGAAATAGGTAATTGGAAGATAAGATGGCAGCTTTTTTAAAAAGATAGTGCCTGGATTTTACACTCAGTTTAAGAATCTCTTACTCTCTGTATGCATCCATGCATATGATTTAAACCACATTTCTGGAATACACATGGAAGTTATTTGAAGGCAAGAAGTGAGTCGTGTGTAATGTAATGTTGTAGATCTAACCATGTCTGTATATATATATATTTGATGTTTTTAAAATATATGCATATTACTGGATACTAATTAATCTCACTAAGACGTACCACAATAACCTTAAGAACCACTGTGAGAGTGTCATCCCTTGTGGCCCATCTAGCATTTCTGTTAAGAAGTTGTCACTGCCACTTTCCAGAAATCTGGTTTGGGCTGCCTTTTACTCTGAGTTTAGAGAGGTTGAAGTCTCCCTTGGGAACTAGAGTCTGTGGTCTGGAGACTTCCTAGAGTTGTTTTCAGAAGACTTCATCAATGTCTTCACTGTGTGGTCTGCAATAACCTCCCATCACAGTGCCACCCTCATTGATCTCTCTTTTAATGCCAGCCCACAAGCATTCACCCAGGCTATTGTCCATCCCATAAATGAAAGCCACACATCTGAGTATTCTTTCATGTAAAGGGCAACATTTCTACATTGTTCTGTTTTCTTAGGTGGATCTCTCTCATAGTTTCAATTGCTCAAGAGAGCTCCATAGTCATAAAAGCCACATCTCTGCCTGAGATACCAGTCAGCATGCAGCCAGACATGTATTGGCAGGATTGGACATGTATGTGCACTCCTCCCTGTGCTCTTCCCTTTGCATTCAAGATCAAGGGGGGCATTGCTTAGACTCCAACCTTTACCCACAGAGCTCTGTAGTGATTTTTCAATTCCAGGTCCTACATGGCAGTGTTATGGATGAGCAATAAGTGGTGATAGTTGTAGCTATAGGATAGTGAGCTTCAGTTTGTCAGCATTGCAAATTTGGCACCAAATAAAACAAATAAATGATGTCCCATGACAGCATCTTGCATCAGTAGATGAGTGCCTTTGAGCCCTACGAAGGAAATCTCCAGCCACTGTTATCCAGCCCTTCTTTGTGGTGTTCATACTTCATTAAGGCCTTGTGGACCTTGAAACCCCACTTCATGGAGTTTGCTCCTCATCCCAGGCTATTATATCACAGAACCAGTCCTGTCCTTCAGACCTGAGGGCAGAGAATGAGTCTCTGTGCTGCCTCAGAGGTCCCAAGCTGCCAGCTGCTTGCGAGTCTACGTCCACCAACTTCCCTCCTTCTTCACATTGTGTACCCTGGGCTCTTGCTTTTGCAAGACCATGAAGAACCTGCTTGTCTCCTGTTCTCCCTCTACTCCCTTCCTCTCACAGCCCCCTTAGGTGGGTGCCCAGTGCTCCATGGTGCTGCACTGCTCTGGGAGAGGCCATGGAGGAGGTGGGGGTGAGCACCTCCTCTGGGCTGTGGCTGCAGATCTGCTACAGTGCTACTTCCAGCCACTGCTGCAGATCCAGAACCTGCTGATTCAGGTGGGAAGGCTGAAGTGCATAACAGCCCTGGGCATCTTGTAGCAGAAGGAGAGGAAATTAATTCCTGAGGATTCCCTGTGGCAGTGCTTTACCACACTCTTGTTGGGACAGGAGGATGTGGAGTAGCTCTCCAGCAAAGGGGGCTCTGCTGGGCTGGAGGGATCCTGAGAGGAGAACACTGCTGGGTAGCCAAGCATAATTTTTGTAAATAGTGTTTTAAAAGGCTGGTCCTGACAACAGTGAAAAATATTTCTTGCTTTCATGTCTCCAGGCATCCTATTAACAGGTTTGGTGCAGTCAACATCTTAATTTCAAGAGTATAAAAAGCTGTAGAGTTGCTTTTTTGTTTCGTGTGGTTTTTTTGCAATGGGGTATAGTGATACCTTTCCTGGAATCTTTTTCCAAAAAAAACCCAAGTTATCAAATTTTGATAAGTCACTTTTGCCATTAATGGCCACATTTGAGATAACTTTTAAAGCACTTGAGTATTCTCGCATGGAAGTCAGTCATTGTTTCTGTTGGTATTGGTTGTTTTTAATTTGTGGAGTTCCTTTTCTTCATTCAAATGCATGCCTCAGCCTCATCAGAATATTAATAAGTAGGTTTTTATGCATAAGTATTTATTTCCAGACCCAATTTGCAGCTGTTATGGTTTGTTGGATCAGGGATTTCATTTTTTAATGAAAATTCTAAGGAGGTTTTGATTATGAAACTCAATGTCTTGAAAAGAGATATTAAGTTTCAATGTATCAATACCTGCTTTTTAAAAAAATTTGCTTTTAAAACTTCATACTTAAATTTATCCATGGTAGCTTTAATTTTAAAAGTCAGGATGACAGAAGACTTCTATCCCCATAACAATTTGGAGAATAAATAAAAACTTTTAGGTCTAATTCCGACTCACAAAAGGAAGTAATATTCTAGAACAACATGTAGGATGATTCTTCAGGTCTTTTTGTGCTCCAAAAAACGCTTTGAGAAGGTTTTGGTGTTTTTAAAGCCAGTGGTCCCTCTGTGATGGGTGGATATGCTCTTTTTAGCATAGGAGATGGCATTACCCAAAATCAGTCCAGCTGCCCGCTGGAAGTGCATCCTTTCCCCCAGGATTTCATGTTTGAGCCACTACTCCCATGTTAGCTCTTGTGAAGCTGGTGGGGAGAGGGGGGAAGACTTACTTGGCCCTGCATAGGTTAAAAAGCCCTGTGCAGCACTTTGGAGGAAGGCACAGGAACAGTGTGGCTATTTGTGTGCCCACAAATGTGGCGAGACAGTGGTTTGCATTCTGCTGACAAACAGCTTGGTTTCAATCCAGCTCAAGTTGGAAACAAAATTGTAAGCTCTAACTGAGCAGGGTCCTGCAGCTGTTCACCACATCTGGGTTTTTGTAGAGCTCCCGCCCCCAAGCTGCTCCCATAGCAAGGCTCTGCACATTCTCCTTAGACAGATTATTCAGCAGGATCCAGTCGAGAGCCGGCTTCATGTTTGCTGGGGTTTGTTGGCCCTGAGACTGGCCTGTCTGAGGGAAAAACATTCCTGGAAGATGTCTGGAGAGCCCATCCCTGCAACTTTGCTTGTTTGTCAGTGCTGAGGGCTGGGGAAGCCATTTTGCAGTGCACAGAGCAGTGTGTGCTCTGCCCCCTCTTTGGCTGTGCCAGGAAGATGAAGATGAGACAGAATTGAAAGGAGAATGATCAGCCTCCACTGAGCCATTAAGGTTTTCCTGATTTAGGTTGTGCAGTTAAAAAGGACATTATAGGTTTGCCTTGGGTACTGTAATATATGTTTTATTAGACCTTTTTTAGCTTGGTCAGGAAAGCTGGGTGGGCTCCATGTTAGTTCTGGCATTCTCTCAGCCACCTTCTCCTACTGACTGCCCAAAGAGATGGTGCTGTCTCCATTCTTCCCTTTATCCTCTCTGCAGATTGCCTGTCTGCACAGCGAGCCAGCTCACCTATTACACAGCCAACTGTACCAAACCAAAGAAAACGAGGTTTTTGCTAGATTAATGAGTCAAATCAGTTTGCTCCTGAGGGTCAGCTACAAGGAGGATGTGAGACTACACGGTGCAGGCTGAGGAATGGAGAAGGTCCCCCTGCCTGGTGGTGAGGATCATCTGGGTCAGTTCACTCAGAGCTGTGCCCAAAGCATTCCTTCTTGGGTGTCCACCAAGATGCAAACACAGTGAAACCCATCCTGTAGAGAACACTAATCTCTTTTTGCCTTTCTCATGTGTTTTTCAGTGTGGGTTCTTTGAGGTAAATGCTTTACTTTTATGCAATTCTGTTGAAAGAGACAGTCAAGCACAAGAGGACATATTGGTTTAGAAAATAAATTTCATTTATCCCAGTGCTCATAAAAGCATTTGTCTTATAACTTGTAAAAATGGATGGATGCTAGAGAAGCTATTCCTATTTTCTAGTCATGCTGAGTGCAGCCACTGTCAGCACAGGTGATCTCTCACCCTCAAATATTAAAGCTGAGGCTGTGGCAAGTATTATTCTTCAGCTCAGTAATTCTGTATCTCACTGTAACAGCTTCTACAAGTCACTGACTGCTGTAAATGCCCATGTCTTGCAGTAAAATGGATTATTAAAAGCGTTCTTTTACCTCATTTGGATAATTAAAGTCAACAAAACTTTGAAAAATTATTTCAGGGAAAATATAAGTCTGCTGTATCACGAAGGCAGAAGAAAAAAATGAAAGTGTATCACTGTGGGGGTGTGATAGTTTCTTTGGTAGAACCTCCTGTGCTGAAAAATATTTCACTGAGACAGCGCTTCTGACTCCAGTAGGGTTGCATGTTATTCTAAGGTTGTACAGCAGCTCAATCTGAATACCTGAAAAACTTTCCAGATATTTTATGGGAAAGATGCTAACTTCTGTGGCAGTGTTAATGATGTGCTGCTGAACAATGAGACTGGACTGCTAGTCTTCACCTGACAATGAAAAAAAGGTTTGAATTGTGCATATTTACAGGGTGTTTTGTTAATTGTCCTTCTTTTCTATCAAAGATTAAAGAGCTGGCCAGCCCCTTGCAAGCAGCAGGAAGTGTTTGTTGGCTGACTGTGGTAGGAGTTAATGAACACTTGGTCTCCTACAGACACTGCTGTATAAAGAGATAACAAGAGGGAACACCAAGCATGCCACCTTGCCTATCTACTCACAGTAACTCAGCCAGCTGGTGATTAAAGCCATCTAGTTTAGAGGGGACCAAGAGAAATGCTCTGGAATCTCACGCCGAATTGGTTTCAGAAATTACTGTTCCAGCTGTCAGTGATGTATCTTTAGCAGGGATGGGTGAAGGAAATGAAAGCTGACTTCCCCCTCATCGCAGTTCACAGCCTGGTATGCTAACTTATGCTGAAATATGCTGGCCATCCTTTTCCAGAGATCACAACCTCCAGCAGACAAGTAGGATTGACAGTATCTGCCACCAGGCATTAACTACTTGGACTCATATTCCCACACTGCATTATGTCAGGGCTAGGAGGCTGGTGTTTGTAGTATCTCACTAACAACTTCACCAAAATTATACAGATTATATATTCACATCAACAGAGCACATGCTGCTTATGAGGAATTGTAACCTATAGCAGATGTGATGCCTCTGGAGGCAAACGCTCGTGTGCATGTCTGGCCACAGTCATGGACCTGCCTCACAACTTTGGGAAGGGGAAGGGCATGTCTTAGCTCACCTCCTGAAAGAGCCTTTGCAGTGCTTCTGTTTTGAAGGAAGACATTCGAGATTTTGTTTTTCTTTCCTTTTGTTATAGTATGCTGTGTTGCCTGTTTCAAAACTGGGCTTTCTGGTGAGGCTAAGCTTTCATCATATGTAAAGCAAGGTTTAAAACACTTGTGTTATTGAAGGTATTCTTCTGCTTATTCACAGAACTGGAGGGGAAGGCTTTTGTATCACGTCCATAAAAAAAATTCAGGTCAGACAGGTTTTGAAGCTTCTAGAAAACCAGAGGAATGTGTTGCTCTTAAAGGACTAGTTTCACTGGAATTCTGCATGGACTGCTGTCAGTAATTTTTTTTCCTTCTGTGGGATCTGATCCCTGGGAATAAATTGGGATAATTTTGCAGGCTAGATACCATTTGGTGTTTCGAAGGATATATAGCTTTCATGAAACAAAGTCTTTTTAATCTTAGCAGAAATTGTGCAACATGTGAGAAGGATTTACAAATAAAAATCAAATTACTACCTTTTTCAAGATTTGCTATTTCCTGTAAAGTGTGATGGATTCAAGTCATTCCTATAAATTCCAACAGAGGCATACACTCATCTTCTACAAATTACTTTAATGCTTTTTAGGTATCTTTGATTTGTGTCTTGATGACTGGCAATGAAGACAAAGTTATGGAGGTGACAACTGCCTGCCAAAACTCCTTTATAGCTATGTGGTTTGTCAGTTTACTGTGAGGTTACTTGCCATTTTCTCCTTAGTATTTTCTACTATTGTGGAAAATTCAGGTTATTCATTCATTGAAAATGTTGAAATTGCTACTCTGTCATTATCTTAATAACTTGGGTCAATGCAGCATGTGTGCACTGCTACAGATCAGTCCTACTTTCCTTACAGCTGTCTGTCAGAGCACATGGCTTTGACCCTCAGAAAATGCTGGGCAATTGAAAAATACTTTATTTCCATGCAATTTGCCTCTCTGAAATGGTTTCTTGCTTTCTGCACTGTCACCCACTGCATACAGCTAAATGGATAAACATGAAATTGTTGTGCATATCAATATGATGCACATGCCAGAATGTGTCATGCATAATCTGAAATTACCAACAGACATTCTGCCATTTTTCTGTTTGTTTTTTTGTTTGTTTGTTTATGGATTTCTGTGCATATGGGATTTTGGGCTACAGGTATTATATGTTAGATTTTTTCATAAACAGATCTAATGCAATATATTCTGTTTTGAGTCATTTCTCCTCCATTATATAACCATGTAATGATAATGAAATAACAAATTTTCTAACAAGTCAAATAAATGTTTTTAAAGTTTTCATTTGGAAAGATGTCTCTGCAGGTGCCACATTTTCTTTAAAACTGTCAGTCTGGCAACATGAAGTAAAATTGAAAAAGCAAAAGTATGCATTTTTTAAAGATTGAGTCATAGAAAATAATACTTCAAGAATAATTTTGTTTTAATAACCTTCATTCTTAGAAGAATTGTATCTTGTAGTTCTTTGCTATTGCTGTGTGATTGTGTGGTGGTTTTTTATTTTTTGTGAGTAAGCATGGAGACTTGATCAGTCTTTGCCTTAATATTCACCAGTTTTGAACTGTTGCTCAAAAAAGTTGCTCCAAACTTATAATAGATTAAGGAATAAAGGACTTGGTCCTAGCACAAGTAAACTGAAAAATACTCTGATGAGAACTGAGTGTTTCTGCATTCCTTTTCTTCTGCTCTTGGCAGAAAGCATAACAGTGATTTACATGCATTTTTTCCTCCCATTTCTTCTGCTGGTGGCTATTAATGCTGTTTCTTCCATTATTATGTTTCAATCAGTGTGCCTTGCCGAGGGAAGGTTCTTCACATAGCTGTATATTGAAATATGATCCTGGTCAAGGCAGGACTGTATTTTTTCTGTTGAGCTTGTGGCTCAGTATGTTGAATTATCAAGTTTATTGGATACTTTCTGAATCTAGAAAATAATTTGGCTGACCTGCAAATAAAAGCAAACTCCTAAAAGAAGTGCTTTTATGGACATATTGCTTTCCAATAGCAGAAGTCACTTTGAAATAACTTCTCCTTCTGAGGTGGTTTTAAGAAACAAGTTATTGTGCATGACAAATGTATAGATTCTCTATCATCCCTTTTCTCTAAATGTGCCTTTCTGCTTTCAAGGGAAACATTTCAGTCTTTGAACATTGTGTATATGACTTTGAAATCCAAACATTTTGAGCCTGTGGCAGGGCAACTGCATAATTCTCTGACTACCTTTGCACTTCATGTGCAAATGTACTCTGCAGTACTAATCATAAATATCTGTGGACAAATAATTAATCCTTGCTCTTATTAGAGCTGACTTTTGTGTTTGCTTCCCAAGGAAACTACCTAGGTGCATTTGATGTTTAAGAATTGCTTGTAAACATGTAAAAAGCTGTTACTATGCAAATTTGGTATCCACGGCCTTTCCATTTTCTGATTTCTTGGGCTCTCTGAGGACTATAACTATGGTTAAAGTGCTGCAAACCATGGTAGAAACATGAGGCTTAGCTTTCAGCCCAGGACTTGGCTGAGCTCTTCACAGCTGTGTGAAGGCAGCCACATCATGTAATACAGTCATCTCGTTAGGTAATCAGTTGACCAGATATATCATTACTTAAAAATTCATTGTAGAGAAAAATCTCTTCTGATTCTGATCTGTGGTTCAGCTGTGATACTAAACTTAAAATCAAGCAAGTGTGTATATATATTTAGATGACTGACTTCTGAATGCAGGCCAGACAGAAGCAATTTGCACATTGAAATGTGACAAGCTCACAGTGTAGAATTTTAATCAATGAGACATTTTAGCTCATCTGCATGTATTATTTATACTTGAAGACTAATATCAGATTAAAATATGGCAAACTTGCTCTTCCTGGAGGAGAGTTTGGAGAGAGTGTGTAAAGACCCAGGGTGATGAGGCTAGACACAGTGAGGACAGTCTGCCTTAGATTAACCTGGTAATCAAACTGGTTGTTTATGACAACAGATATCTCTGTTACCACCTTTGTACTATAAACCAAAATACTGGCACTCTTCCATGTGTCAGTATTTTCTCCTGTTAAAATTGAATTCCAGAGACAAGATTACTGCTAGGCCTTCAGTGCTTAGTTTTATGGAAATTAATTACTTTATTGCTGTAATTTGTTAATGGTTAAATGATTGTTGTGTGGAAAACTGGCTGTAGTTCTCTGTTACTAGTGTCAGATAACTTTTCTTGCAGTCACCACCTTTCAGAGGATTTTGGTGAAAATACCATACATCTCCTCACAGCACAGTGTACAGTATCCAAATTCCAAGACAGATAGGTGTTTTGCTACTCCAGAACATGGCTGTGCTCTTGAAAGTACCAGGATAACATCCTCTTATCATCATGTGTGTATGGGCATCATCCATCATTCCCAATATTTTTAGTACTTTTCACATGAAACTAACTGTTCAACTTTTCGAACCTTAACCAACAAATATGAATCAAAATATCCTCTAAAAAGAAGGAATTCTTATGTAGTAAAATGAAATATGAGTTCATTAAAGGAACATTGAGATCACTGGAAACTTCAAAGATGAATTTGAGGCAGAGAATGATTGACTTGTATTAATAGGGAAGAAAAATTTATTCCCAGCTGGAGAGGAAACAGGACTGGCTGAAAATCTTTGAAGCATTTGTTAGTAACAGAACAATCTTGTCTTTGGGGTTCTATTAAATGAATTAAAATCAGCTTCCTTTCTCTTAACTTGCTGAATTAACAATAAGAGATTAACAGTATTGCAACAGAATTCTAAAAGTTCTGACTTGATCAGTTCTTTGTAAGTGGATAAACTTTATTTTGGCCAGCGTTGAGCAAGTAACTCATTACAAATAAGTAATTCAAGATGCGTTATGAAGAGGGTTTTGCTCATAAAAAATTTCAACTGCATTATTTAAATGCATTCCATACATTTTTCTGCCCAGTGATTGGGCAAGAGAGAAGAGCTGTTCTCTTTCTGAGAGTGCTTGGAAATTTCTTAATTATCATTATAAGTCCAGAAGAGCACCAGAAGGATGAGTAGGTTCTCAAAAGTTTCCAAATGTTTTATCTGAGATCTCAGGTTATTTCAGAGATTCTTCGAAGAGAATCAGTCATAAATATGAAACTGCAGAAACCATGTGTATGGTTTGGCAAGTACAAAACCTTGCTGGGGCGTTTTTGTGTTTATCACAGTAAATACTTAATAATCATCAATAAATCACTTAAGCTGATGGTGAGCTTAAACCATCTTCAGGATTTCAGCTTCAAATATATCTTGTACAATACTTGAAGCCCGGAGTGCATGTGTGTGGAATTGCAGATGAATGTTGCTGCATCAGGAGTTCAACTGATGCTGTTTCTTATTCAGATCATAGCCTGACAACTGGTAGCTTGCTCCATGAAAGAAATTATTGTAATCGTCATAATAAAAATAATTTAACAGGTTGCTCTTTTTTTTCTTTTTTTTTTTTTTATAGTCAAGACTCCATAATGATTGGTTTTATTATGCTATAAGCTGGTTAAGTCAGACATATTTGAAATGTAAGTAAGAATTTTTAGGGGCTCATAAGTCAGTAGGCATTCAGATAATTTTCTTAAAGTGAATTAATACTTTAAGTAATTCTTTACTTCACATACTGTTCCCTTGGGATTTAGAAAGACACTAATTATATAGTAAACATAGACTCATTATTGCAATCACTTGTTTCAGTTTAACAGTGTCTGTGAAGATATGTCACTTCTTTCTGAAGTATTATGGTCATTTAAGTTTTGGATTTTTAAGTCTGCTACCCATCCCAATTGCTAAGCTCCACTGTAGAACAAAGTTTGAGTAATTGATATTGATAACTGTCTCTGTTAAATAGGTAGCAGGTGCTTAGGAGATATTGGTGCTGCTGGTCCAGGTGTTTGTAGTAGGATTTTGATAGCTTATTTAAGGTGGGGTGTTTTTTTCCTCCCCCATGTAGTCTTAAAGCAATTGCATCTTAGCAGTTCCCTTCTGTGAATATCGTCTCCAGGGCAGGATGTCATAAATGCTGAGGGTAAGAGCAAGACAGCATAAAAAGTGGTCAAACATCCAAAACTAGAAAGAAAAGAATAAGAGAAACACATAGCATCTGCTTTCATCACATCATGTGGGAGTTAAATCATATATTAACATTTAATCTCACAGTGGAAATACAAAATTTTTAAGAGACATTGTGAGAGTAATTTTGAAGGATATATTCATACTCAATGATATATTTTAAAAAATTGAAATAAATCAATTAATCAAATTCCCCTGAAAACAAACATCTAAATTGAACACTCCATATGCCTGTTCTGTATTTAAGTATCCATTTTTCTTTTAAAACTCAGTTTGTGATTCAGCTGACCAGAGGGATTGGGCACCTCTCCTATGATGAAATGCTGAGAGAATTAGGATTGTTCAGCCTTGAAAAGAGAAGGCTTCAGGGTGACCTAATTGTGTCCTTCCAGTACCCAAAATGAGCTTACAGGAAAGATGGGGCAAGAGGTGACAGGACAAGGGGAAATGTGTTCAAATTGATGGAAGGTAGGTTTAGATTAGATGTTAGGGGAAAATTCTTTACAGTGGGGGTGGAAAGGAACTGGGAAGTTGTGGGTGCCCCATCTCTGGCAGCATTCAAGGACTGGTAGGATGGAGCTCTAAGCAACTTGGGCTAGTGGAAGGTGTCCCTGCCCATGGCAAGTAGGTTGGAACTACATGGTCTTCAAGGTCCCCTTCCAACCCAAAACATTCTAGGATTCTAATGAGCTCTTTTTAACTTTCAGCTTGTGACACAGATTGTGGCTGCATGGAGTGCTACTATCTGCACATCTGACTTCAGTTGACCTTGTATTTTAAACATTCTGAGAAGATGTTTGGCCTTGATTATATCCTTCTGCATCCTTTTTGCATGTTCAACTGCTAAGCTATTTAGTCTCATGTCTAAGGGTTTGTTGATAGAAATCTTACTGCTCTTACTGCCCATATACATGTTTTAATTCTGTAGCCTTTTTCAGCACATATAGATATTTTGAGTTTTTCTGTTTGTTACTGTCTTGCTGGTAGATGCCTTTGTCTTCTGCAAATTTGCACTGGCCTGGTTGTTCTGGTGTAAATCTGTGAGGAACCACTCCCTGTTATTGCATCCTAATCCTGTTTCTAGCAGCTTTCCAGGTCAAAGGCAAGAATTGATCTTCTCAAAGCACCTTGAAGGATGACTCTAATGTTCCCCCCAAGGGACTCTAAAAGTTGATGCCTGTTTGTGTCTCCACCCATACAACATGGGGTAATGCACAGAGAGCAGTTCTTTCCTCATCCCCTTTTGGCTTAGGGAGCTTGGGAACGTTACTATGGCTTGACAGAAATTTGGGCAGTTGTACAAATGAGTAGAAAAATCTACCTGCTTAGAGTACAGCCTTGACCATGCTTATCAGTAGGAAGCCATATCTGTATCTCCCTTCTGTACCTGACTGCACAAAAAAGGAAGCTCTTTTCTCCAAAACCAAAAATAATGGATTGACTGATATTTAGGGTAAAATAGAGACAGCTCCAGAGAAAAAGAGACTGCATTTTTAAGTTTTGAAAATGTGGTTAGGTCCTTTAACTGGACTTAGCAAAGGTGTGAGTGTTTAGATGTCATTGCAGGATTCCATACCTGGCTAGTCTGTATGCTGCATTTCAGGTTCTGAAAATAGTTCTGTCCCACATCTGAAAGTTTGTATGGTACTGGCTCCTCCAGGGAGTTTGCAGGTTTTTGAAAATTCAAGAGGATGCTTAGTATATTGTGAAATAATAAGAATAATTTGCAATAATACTAGAAATTAAAGCTTCATTATTCTACATAACCAAACAGTTAATGAGTTTTCCAAATTAAGGAAGTATCTACAGATACTCTTATGATAATTTAGATGTATTTCTGACTTGAAAAACATGGATTTGGATTTAAAAACGGGGTTCAGTTCTGCCATTATGAAAACAGAGGCAGAATGTTCTGTGTTGTTCTTTCAGCATTTCCATTGCCAAGAAGCTGATGAAAATCTGGATATACTTTTGAAACTTTTGTTAGGAATACTTAATAAAAAATCTTAAATCTATTGGTAGTTAAACACTTTTTGTTGCTTTTTAGTTCTTGTAGAATTATCAGTGGTGGCTCCTTTAAAATTTCACGTTTGCTTGGGAACAAACCAGATTGAGAAAAATGCTATTGTCAGGCAACTCCAGACAATTAAAATCTCAGTTTGAGAAGTGATATTTAATTACTTACTGCCTAGACAAGCTTGTAAAACAAATTTAATTACATGCATCAGACAAGCTGGTGGCCTCCACTTAAAATCCTGTGTACATAGGATGACCTGTGTGTCTGGCCTGAGACTGAACAGAGAAAAAATATAAAAGCACAAGTTTTCTCCTGCACGTCACCACAGAGCAGCTGTGCTCTATCCCTCCCTGGGGAAGCAAATGCATTTGCTATCTGCCCCACAGTTATGATGGAGAAACCAAAAGAGAAATTTAACCAAGATAGAGGTTGAGATGAGTCAAAGGGCTTCTGGCCACAGGAATACTGAGTTCAGTGCACTGGCTGAATGGATAGGCTGTGCTCTATCTGCTAGATACATCAAAATAATAGTTACAAGCAGCTTTATTTTCACTCTGTTGTACAAAAAGAAGCCTGCTGAATTATGGTGATGAAGATGGATAGTTTAACTGCTGATGGGTTCTCATAACAAGGATCTAGATTTAGGTATTCACATGTCTTTGCAGGAGGGAGCAGGTTGTTTGTTTACTTCCATGCTATGGGATTGCATTGCAATCTGTAAATAAACATGCTTGCCCAGGAGGAATATCTGTAAGGCACAAGCACTGTGTGCTTGTCCAGAGCTTGCTGTGGAATTGGACTGCAGATGGAGAGAAGGTAGTTTGGAAAGATCAAAGAAGGCACTTTTTTAGGATGTAAAGAAAGAAAACATGAGAAGTCTTTATGTACAGAACTGGAATGAAAACTTCTCAATGAATGCCAAACCATGGACAAGGCCCCCAGATAGTGGTCTGGGAGTGGGAGAAGGGATTGTGTTGTTGCAGACAGACAGACAGCAGTTGAGGTTGGAAATGCACATCAGTGCTTTTTATCTTTGCTTTTTATTAAAGTCCTGATTCAGATCCCCTGTGTAAGGCTCTGACTCAGATGCCATGGGGTGCAGCATCTGCCCCTCCCTGGCAGCAGCTTTGCTCCTGTGTGGGAAGTGGAGCCCACCAGCCAGGGCTGCTAAAAGCACATCCTTGGCTGCTTGGCTTTGCAGGCTGGTGTGGAAATGAAGATAGTGGTTCATGTCACAGTGTATCATTTTGTTGTAAATGCTTCCCAACTTGATTTTAGATTGAATTAATGTATAGACCTTATGATTTTATTTTGGCATTAAATTAGCCAGTGATATATATGTCATGCCTGAAGGATGAGCAGCTACCTACCAGTATTGTAGATGTTTGCTTGTGGTTGTAACTGGTGGAATTCCAGGAATATATACACTGTGAGAAAGAGATACAACCCTGTAGGGTTAGCATTGCTACTCCTAGCATATCTATAATATACATGTACACACAAAGGAAAAATACCTACCAAGAGATACAAATGAATCTAGGAAAATGAAGGTTTTCCTTATAATTCTGTACTGTATGTTTCTGCCCTTATATGTATGTGTTCCCTATAAAATATAAGTTTCTTTTCCCCAGTATTAAACTGCTTGATCAAAACTATTTATCACTAAGATGGAAATGGAGATACATGTTATGGATAAACCAGATGGAACAATGAAATACTGCTCCTCACAGGAAAGTTGGGAAAATTTATAGATTCTCTGCTGCAGGTGTTGCTCCTTTTTACCAGGAGGCAAGTCCAAGTCTAAGTGTGGTGTTACCTAATGAGGGTAAATACCAAACCTTTTTTTCACTGAAATTTACTTAGATTAATTTGCAAGGGGAAATAGATCAGTGGGAGTGTAGTGCTACCAATTTTGAGAGTCTTACATGGCAGTCCATTGTTACAGCTGAAAGTTGCTCTCCGTACATCCTGTCCCCTGCATAATTTTGTCATGCCTGTTGATCCTGCCTCTTTATATTGGTTCTACTTCAAATGAGCTCTGCAAAAAAACTTGCTGTCAGGTCTGGGAAATATAATGCAACACCTTAATTTTCTGCTTTACAAAATGTTCTGAAATGCTTTCAGAGGGATCCCAGTTTCTGCATTGAGTCAGCTGCAGTAATTAGGGCGTGATGCAATTGTTTCTTTATGGGCCTGAAGCCATCCCAAGAAGCACAAAGGCTGATTTCTTCCTTGTGAAAGGTTGCTTTAACCCTTGGCCAGGTGGGTGTCATGGCTTTTGTTCAAACACTTCAAGTTCTGAGACAAATGGAATCACAAGGCCTAAAGTTACTCCTCACAGGACTGCAGATCAACATGAGCCTATCTAAATATTTAGGAAGACAAAACATTGTTCAAGGAATGTGATTTTGGGTTGGTTTTTTTTTTTTTTTCTGCAGCATGATAAAAATACAATTCACAGCATTCTACTTGATGAATCAGAATCTGAAAGTTTATTTTGGCCAGCTTAATATGTTGTTATCCTCCTTCTTCCTTCTGGAAAATTTTGGCCTTTTCACTAGATAATTCCTTGAGGAGCATTATTTTGGACTGCTGAGAAGAAGAGCAAAAATCTGCAAAGCTATTTTCTCTCAGATGGTAAAAGGAAGTCAGTTATAAATTTAATTATTTGTGCTATGTTCTTCTTCTTGTTCTGATTACAGTAATTCAGCATTTTAAGAGAATTTAATAAACTATGATCACAGGCACACTTTGGATGTTGGAATGCTTGCCTGCTTGCACTAAGGTAGCATGAACTGCTACTGGTCTTTCTCTGTGACTGTTATGGAAAAATAATTTTGAAAATTGAAAGGTGCTTTGAGGGTTTTGAGTTTGCTTTTACTTCAGAAGATCTCAGACAGGTTAATGGGGAAGTTTTTGCAGGTTGTCCATGTAGAAAGGGTTCATGCACATTTAATATCTTTTCTCAGAAGCCTGCAGTGATGATTTTAGGTTCTGATTTCTTTCATGAATACTTGAATTTATCAGCTAAAGACAACACATTTACTCTCTTTGCAGCTCTTTTCATGCCTTTGGCTATTAAGGTATAGGAAGGATGTGTTGTAGTGATCCAAATTCAGATACAGTTTTAAGCTGTTTTGTAGACATTTCTGTTGTGCTCTGTGTAAGTATTCTTACTAAACTACTGTGTGAGTATTCATGCTAAATCTTCTCTGCATGCAGTGGAAGGAATTCTCTCTCCTACTTTGCAAACATAACTTGCACGTTTTTGCTTTTTCTCTAAAAAGGCAGAGAGGATTTGCTGAAAACCTCTTCCCAAAGATTTAAATGGCCAGTTCCTTAAAAATCATTTTGTGACCCAAGATGCAGGCATTTTTGTGCTCTCTCTGAACACATCACTAGCTCAGATTAAAACCTAACCTGAATAGATATGTGCCAGAAATGTATCACCAAAGATTCTGATAAATAATAAAAGATTTGATAAATAAACAGAACACATTGAGGGCTTTCATTTCTTTCTTTCTTTGCTTTTCTAATAAATATCAATTTATCCTGATGTTCTTCATTACCTCTAGATTAGCAAAAACCTTCTTAAATGACGTAATTACTGGTAAATAGTGTGCGTTATATAAATTTATACATGAATAAACACATATAAATTCAAACAATGAGGGTTTTCACAAACCCCACATATAGAATATTCTGGCATGAAATATTTTTCTAGTAGCATTTCATCCTTTTTTTTTTTATTTCATGCTCAAGGTAGATTCTCTGTATTCCAAACACAGCAGGCCTGTATTTGTTATTGATTTTGTTTAATTTTCAACTTTGGGCCCAAGCTGTTTAAACAGATTACTCCCTGCTTTTATCTGAGTCAAACTTCCTCATGCTTTCATCAAAGCAAAAGAGATTATTTGACTTTCTGTCTCATAACAGAGCACTACAAGAAAGTCATATGTTAAGTGACAGTGATGGATTCTGTATTAGGAAATGACCACTCTGTTTACATGTAAGTCTCTTGTAATAGCTCCCCATCAAAGAAAAAAAAAAATCTCATATTTATTTATTTGTAGTCTACTTATTAGTATTCATTACAGTTGTATTTACTCGTAACTCCAGCTAATACATTTCAGAACTAGATTAGGTGAGAGTGTTTGAACTGGAATAACAATGTGTAGGCATAATATGTTTGTATCCTGGCACTGATCCTGTACCTTAACTTTCTCACTCCTAGGCACACAATATTTGTGAACTGACTAATACCTGGCAATACAAGGACACTTTCTCTTCAGGATGACTTGCAGTGTAGTTGTGAGATTTAATGATAACTAGCACCAACACAAGCTTTGAGCACAAGTTACATTTTCTGGTGGGATCAAAACTTCTTATCCTTTGTGTCTTATAAATAAGAAGTTTAAAATGGAGATAGCAAGTTAAATAGGTACTCAATTGACTAAATCTGTGGACAATACTTGAAAGACTCTGCTGGAAGCATACAGAACTGTGTCTACATTTACCTTTCAATTGTCTCTGCTGGAACAGTTGGGTTATAGGTGTAGAGTACAGGTTCCCTCAGCAGGCAAATCAATATAGGCAACAGCAATGCTTTGGAGATACAGAGCATCATCAGGGATTGTGGTGTTCAGTGACTGTATGTGCATCTCCTTCTCTGAGCTCTCTTGGACTTTGTGCTCCAGGCCGCATAGGTGAAGCGTTAAAATACCACTGTAGGTTCTAAAGACAGTTTTTCCTATAGAGGAACTATAGATATTTCCTACCTTTGTGTAAACTGTAGTAAAAGGGCTTCAAACTGCAGCAAATGACATGCCCCAGACACAGTCCTGAGGCTCGGCTGAGCAGGCAGGGGAACTCTTCCAGGGCTTTCATGCAGGAGGCACATGACTCCTTGTGAGCCCTGCAGATCTGTTAACTCCCTGATATGGCCAGGCTGCTCTTCACACTGTTGTCTTTCTGAACAAACAGTACTTTATACAGAGACATCAATGTCATCAGCCTGGAAAAAGCAGCAGTGCAGGTGATCTCGTGCTGCCTGCACTAAACCCCAGAAGCCCACCAGGAATTTATCCTCCAAATGTGGGTCAAGGATTCCTCCCTGTCCTGGGAGGCCTGGATGGCTTGGACTGAACCCAAGTGAAGGAGGGAAGTGCACAGAAACAGGAGCTGCAATAAAATCAGGAATGTACAGAAATAAAGCATACTCATCTGTTTAATTTTTTCAAGTTAGCCACTTCAAAAGAGCTGCTGCAAATGATCAAGGCTCTTGAATCTATTGAGGGAGTGTTTCTGGTATGGCTCAAAATTGAGTACTAATTGGTTGCATTTCTGTAAGAAAATCAGTCCAAGCCTGAAATTGCTATACTACTGAAAGATGATGTGCCTCAGCATTTGCTCAGGCTGTGCATAATCTAACATATGGACACACTGCAGTCTTACTGGCAACCTGCAGTACCTCTAGATATACTTCTGTACAAAAATGAAGCAGCACCTATACATATATGATGATAATTGCTTTTCATAATTATGTATTTCACAGGCAAGATATGGAATAAAAAGTGATAATATTAAATTAGAATGTCAATGCTGGCATGGATGTTGAATTGTTTTTCTGATAGTGGTCAATAAACAAATTAGGAAGTAGCTAACATTTTTTGCTGACCAAATTAGATCTGATTAAGTTAATCACAAGTGGCATGTGTTTATCCTTATGTTTAGCATCTCTTTACTGAAAGTTTTGTATATACTGAGAATGAGATATAAATGGACCTGCAGGCATTTTGCATCAAGGATTTCACCTATGCCACATAATGATATATAAAAAAGAATAGCAGGTGTGATTATAATGATCTGAACAGATTCACTCTTAATGATTTTCAGATACCTTATTTTTTTGTCAAAGCCTTTCTCTAATATAAATGCCTAGAAACTTATTAAAAATCTGATCTCATTAGGTACACCATCAGTATTAAAATAGTGTATCCTAAATCTCAGTCATTTAGAAATTATCTCTACATGAAAAGATTAAATGAGGGGCTCACTAATTAGTATAAATGTCTTAGTGGAACAGAAAGTGATTTCAAAGAATATGATTATATATTTGGGTTCTATGATTTTTATTTTTTTTTTCTGAAGTACTACTTTAAACTTTTTTTGCATAATGCTGGAATATTTGAAGCTTTTTTATCACTTTGGTGTGCAAGCCAAATGTAAGGGGAAGAATTTAAACATTTAAAATTCTTTTAAAACAATCTCTTTTTAGTTTTTCAAGATGAAATGATTGACAGTTAAATGAAAAGTCTTAGGCTGCTTTTGGTCTTCTGCTGCACCACTGTTTGTTCTTACATGTGCAGGGGGATGGAGTTTGATGCATTATTTAATCCTTTTGCCCACTCCATGGTGCACTGTGAGCTATGAAAACCCTGTGGTTGTGTCCATGTACAATCATCTCTGATCACCTTTACTAGCTAGTTTTGCCCAAATCACAATCAAATGGTATCAGACAGTGCTATCAGAGTCCAGTAAAACTTGAATTCCCAAACTCCATCACACTGGTAAAAATCTGAAGCCTCAAGTCCTGCACAGAAGGCTTTCTTCATCAAGTGAGGAGCATTCCAGTCTCAGGCTGCTTTAGTCTAAGGCAAATTATCTTGGAGCAGCTGGCATTTCCAGCTTCCAGCCCTCCTCCTTTGGGTTGTGCAACATCTGGCAACCAAAAAATGTTTTACTAAAAAGTAGCATTAGAATGGGGTCACATGCTGTGTCAGGGACAGCTTGGAAAGAAAGCAAGTATTGTGTCCTTTTGTGTGCAACATCCCTGTGCTGTGGCCCCGTTTTCCTAGTTAAAAATGCAGCATAGTTTTAAATCTGGATTGTTTTGGGGGGGGTTTTATAAAACAGTGATTTTTAGTTTCCACAGAAATTTAGGCAAGCTGAGGCTTGTTTTGGCCACTCTGCAAGGGACACTGCATAATTCAGATGTAAACCTTTTCACTAGGGCACTGCATAGTGAAGATATCCATCAATTCCTTATTGCTGCTAAACCTGTTTCTGTTTTCTGCTAGAGCAGGAAGCAGGGAAAGAACACTACATTAGAGAAAATGGTATATTTTTGTAATACCATGTGTAAAAATATTGGTGTGGTGGTGGTAGTTTCCATATTAAGTTTCAGCAAAAGTTTTTCAAAATCTGCCTCAGAGCTGTAGGTCCAAAAATGCATGGTAAGGCAAAAAGGTGAATAAACCATTTAAATGGTGAGGGTTTGAGTGGGGAGTGTATGGGGAGTGGGGAGGGGCATAACCACACTCATGTATTGTTGTGGGAGCAGGAAAGGACCCAGATGTATTTAAAAAAAAACATATAAGGGCAAAAGGCATTTTTTCCATCTCAAGCTGTATCAAATTCCTCCCTCCTTAGTGTTTGTAAATCTTCCAGCATTTTTAGAAATTATTTTTTTATGAAAAATTTAACTATACATAATGGCTATACATGATAAATTTACACAAAATTATGACATTTTCAAAGATAGGATGAAAGCCATTACTGCAGTATGATAACACTTTTCTATCACCTCTAATAATGTTTTCCACATCTTTGCATTTGAAAAAGAAGTGAAATGTATCAGCATGAGGAAGCTGTTCATACTGATTCCCAGCTGTGGATATGTCAGTGGAGATAAATTCATGTCCTCAAATATTACCCTTTCCTGAGTACCAATTTGCACACACCTTAAATTCCACTTTGACAAAACTAAAGCTTTCCAAGGTGCTCATCTGCTCCCTCAGCAAGGTTTTGAGGTTTCACAGTGTTTGTACAAGGAGGTTCAAGGCCTATGTGACTAAATAAAAGTAGCCCAGCTGCTATAAATGGCAGCTTCTCTTTGCCTTTCGTTTGGAGGAGTGGAGGTCAGGGATGTACATTTATTTTCTTTGTTGGTGCAGGTTTTCTGTGCCCTTCCAGCCCTGTTCCTGTCTGCTGGCCAGCTGGGTTGTCATTGGCTGGTGGCAGAATTTGCCTTTCTGTTCAGACTGGTTGGTGCACTTTGCAGAAACCTTCTGAAGGTGATAGTCTAGCTGTTGTCCTTAAGTCACTTTTTTAATAATATGTACCAAATCTGAGTAGGCTTTCATTCAGTTTGGAATCCAGGGGTGAATTAAATGTCCTTTCTATCAGATTTATTTATCCCTCAGCTCAAAAACTGTGAGGATTATCCTGCTTCTTCCCTCAAACCATCATGTTCAAGGTTTTGTGTAGAGTTTAAATGAAACATTTTTGTGCAGGTGTATTTTCTAGAAAGGGCAAAAAACTCCAATAGTTCTTTATTTATGTATTAAATTCCTGTCATCCTAAAAGCTGTTTTTGCAAACTGCTTTTGCATGTTTGCTTTCGTAAAGGATGTGTTTATATGAATGTTCACCCTCTTGGTGACTTCTACAGGGTAGGACCCTCTGTGCTTTTGAATCACTTTCTGTACCTTGCTGAAATTACCTCTAGGTTACTGTAATGCCAGCTTTCCATTAACTAACTGACTATAAAAAAATTTAAATAAAATGCCTTTGGGAAGAGTAAATTACAAACTTCTTGGAATGTGAGCCTTGCAGCCCAATCTCCTAAAAGAAGCACCTGCAATCTGGCTTTATAGCTGATACACAGCTAGTTGGCAGACAAAAACCTTGCTAGGATTTCAATTTGCAGCCTATGATACATAGGATCATTTCTTCCTTGTAATGCTTTAAACTGAAATTGAATTTTAAATTAACTTGACACTGTGCTGTTTTCAAGTCAGATAAATAACTGTGTTCCTTTTCCCTTTTCCATAATAAATTTGATATCTTAGTATTAAAGCTTTTTTCTGAATTGATATTAAAATTATACATTTGCCTGTCCTTACTTTCCTTAGGAAAAAAACCTTGAAACATAACTATGTAGCTGTAAGAAGTGTTGTTTGCACTTTGACTACTATATAGTTTCATAGTTTAGAAATTTGCCAGTTTTATTTCTGTTGCTCACTGTGACAGCTTGTGGTTTATTTCTGTGTTTCCTCACAAAGCTTTGATCAAACAGTGGCCTTCAGAATTATGTGCTTTGAGCCTTTATGCACATAGATATCTTCCATTTACTTCATCAGAAGACCCCATTCTTCAGTATCCCATTTACACCTTCACATTGTTAATGAAATAATGTATCAACATTGTTTTGGAGTGATTTTTTTTAATGCACTTCTGAGCTTTTGCAGTTTTTTAGGCTGTTAGACCTGGCTGGTCCAGGTATAAATCCTTGTCAAACACCAGGTAGTTACAATGTGGTCAGTGGCGTCAGATTAAGATCTGACACCTGGTGGAAGAAATATTTTTTATTTTACTTGATAGATGATGCCACCAGGAAGAATATCATAGAAGAGCAGCCTTTAATTAAATTAGAATTAAATTAGTACCCGTGTTTCTGAATGTGCTGTGTAGTAAAAGAAGGACTTTTATAGTAGAACTGCTCGTGGTTTGTTTTTGTTTTCCATGATTCTTACACTCTTAATTGAACAAACCTTTCTCATCAAACTGTCTCTCAAGGAGCTTGCAGTGAAGGACATACAGTGGCAGAATTTACAATGTTAACATGCTGAGCAAAATGTATTTCTTCTGTTCCTGGTAAAAATATGCCCAACAATATGGGACCCTATGTGTAACTTAAAATAATGTATTGAAGTACATCCCTCCCTCCCTCTCTCCCTCCCTTTTTCCCCCAGGAAAGCATTCTCCAAACAGTTCTATTTTGTACCTTCTGGCTTTCAGCAAGGCATTAGCATTCCAGAAGGAGTTTCACCAGCCCCTTGGCTTTAGCTGTGGTCAGGACAGGCAGAAGGAAAAGCTACCAAACACTTTCCTTCTTAGGCTTGGGATTTGAATTGTAACCAGGGGCTTTTGGGAGTATATTAAAGAGCATGGCTTTTCTTGCCTGCTCTTTCCCTATTCTCTTGTTTTCCAATACCAGTATGACCAAAAATCCTTATTTTTTTTTTTTTATAGCCAAGCACAGTGAATAAATATTTGGAACATTTCATATTTCTGAATGTATTAATGAAGGAAAAAAAGCACACCTCTGCCTTAAACAGGACAAGAAGCTATTCAGACCTCCCCAGCTCCCAGAACTGAGCTGGACCTGCTGAGAAGGGACTCGTGCTCCACACCCTGTGCTGTTGCAGTCCTTTGGGTGGGCACTGTCACTGCACACTCTGGGCCATGTGCCTGAGTGTACCTAAAAAACTGAGTGGTTTTTTGAGTCTCTGCCAGCATATATGCCAAAGAGATTATGCTTCATATTTCATCCCTGGGAGAAGAAAGCCTAAATGGGTTTATCATGGAGTTTTCATTCACTGTCATTCCTCCCTTCTTTATAGTTCATTGCTAGACTTCTAATTTTTCCCGACAGCAGTGCACACCCCTGCAGCTGGCCCTGCATAATGATTCCCTCCTCCTAGACTGACAAGAGTGGATGCATAAATCTACTGCCATCAGGGTGCCTCCTTTAGCAGACACTGCCCCCTCTCCCCCCTGGACAAAGTTCTGTCCCCTCCCCAGCACTCTCATTTACCACCTACTCCTGTTGCCTGCTGAGCCAAGATGCTGCCTGTGACCGTTATCCTGCCTGTGCTAAACATCAAGAAATGGCTCTTTTTGGACAAAAATACTTTTTTTTCTCCTAATGATAACTATTAGTGAAAATTGGAGTGCCTTTGGCAATTGTATTTGATGCAAATATTACAACATACAGCAACGAGCTCCTGTGGAAAGCAAGGGTGGACTGATCATTTGAATTAGGAGCTGAAGGGTGAGAAGGACTGTCAGGAGCAAGAATTTTGACCAAAATATAGGTCTCCAGGAGGTCTTAAGTTAGAGACCCTTGTGTTCTCTGAGGCCCTGTATTAACTAAAAACGATTGCTTTGAACTATTGGGTAAGGGCAGTAATGTCTATCCAGAGCTTCACAGCTGCTGAACTCATCAAGCACATTGACAGTTTATAAATCAGACAGGACTTGTGGACCCTTTACAAAGTATTGTTTGAAAATCTCTTCCTTAGCCCTCCATCCTTAGCTATAGCAGTGGAATATTGCAGCTGGCTAAAAATCAGCATAAGACTAGTTGAAAAGGCAGCAATCTCTGTTCCTGTTCTCAAAAGCAGGCACAAAGGTGAACATGCAGTGTACAGTAAGAGCTTCATCATTCTTCATCAGCAGCAAAGGTATAGGTAAAGGTCAGCCCCTTTCATCTTCCAAGAATCTAATCCACAAAATACTAGATTTCTCCAGTAGGTATTTGGTGTTAGCAACATGCTAATAGTCAGATATTCATGGTTGCTTTTAGAGTAAAATTATTGTTTTTCATTGGCTACAAGTATTTGGCAATTTTCTCTGACACTGTCCTTATGATGATTCATGCTGCAGTTATTTTGAAGAGATGGATAAACTACAATTGTTTATATACAAACAGAATATGGCATTGGCTGCCAGAAAACAATCTCACTGATATTTGACTTGTTAGGTTGCCTCATGTTTCATGTTTTGGCTCAGAGAGAGCAAGCTTAAAATTAATTGAGAAGAATGTCTTTCTTTCTGCTTGTGTTCAAAGCTAGTGGTATTTCTCCTCTGTAAATGTTGGCAATTGATTATAAAATGTCAGAGGTGTTAGCAATGTCAGGGACCTTCATCTATACAGCTGGAATAATAGCCAAGGCTTGCTTTAGGACACCCCTGCAGCTGCTGACAGGTTTTGTTGCATCTGCAGCCAACTCTGTATCATTAACAAGGAAAAAAAGGGTGCATGAGGGAGTGTGGATTGTAAATGTAAGTGTGCTCACTCTACTAAATTTACTTGAAAAATGATCATTTTTTGTGTCCAATGCCATTTTGTACTCTTCATGATTTTCTAATTAAGCCTGGAGGGCTGTGGATCCAGGCTTTCACATGAGCAGTATTGACTGTCCTCTTTCCAGAGAAGAGAACAAAGCTTCCTTACTGTGCTGCTGGATGTTAACTGATGAACTGTTTTTTCTTCCATGCCTTGGTTACTGCATATAATTAGGAATCTTACTCTTGTGGCTTCATGTGCAGAACTGCATCCTTTCAGTAGACCTGCATGCCAGCTGCCTGTCATGCACAGCCATTCCCAGGATCCTTAAATTTGACTTTGCATGTCAAGTGTTCCTATATAAACAATGAGCTTTGAAGCAAACTGTGGTCATGCTAAGAAAAAGCTCTTCATGCCTAACAATGATATTTTTAAACTCTGTTTGAGGCTAAGGCTCAACTTTAAAAGTAGTCATGGTGTTAATTTATTTGAAATTATTTTATTAGAAATTCTTGAAAAATGAGAGAAGAAAGAGTATTTATCCACTTGCTAGGTAGACCCATGTGAGTGGTTTTCTGAGGGGATTGCCCCCTTCTTGTCTCATTGTTCCCTTGCAGCAGAAACAGGGATAGAGTCTGATGGCCATTGTGTTGGTGGGGTCAAGAGAGTGGAAATGCAACAACATTTGCAGTTCTGGGAGAAGGGGAAGGGAGAAAACAGATGACAGAAGTGGCAGAGCAACAGGAATAAGGCACAGTTAGATTTGAGGAGAAATTTCCTGCCCCCTATGGTATTCTTTCACCTTGATGATTGAAAAAGACTATCTATTTTTTTATTTTAATTCATGTCTTCATGGTATTTTAGGACTGAAATTCCAGTACCTCATTCCCTGGATATCTTATCTAGTAAATAATGTCTCTATTCCTCTCTGCTGAGAGCAGATACACAGAGAAACAGAAAAGATCTTGCTGCATTGCACAAGGGTTGGTTTTTCTTTACTATTAGTCAAGAAACATGCATGCTTAAGAATTTTTGGAGAAAAATGCCTCAGAATATTTATCTTCCAGGAGACTTATTGAAAAGAGCTTTTTACAGTGAGCAAACCTGTTGGCCAGAAGGTTTGATGGGCATGATGGAGGCAGTGGAGCTCAGGCTGGGAAGAGGCTGTGTGATGATCCACAGATGTGTTCTTGTGTGTGACCTTGGCCTTGGCACAGGGAGGTGTTACTGGAGGTGCTGCTGGCAGGGAGAGGTGGGAGTGTGCAAGGGATTCCCCTGCTTTCACTGCAGACAGGGCTGACTGCTGTGTGACATGAGAGCTGATGTAAAAAATAGTGTCCTGCCTTCAGAATCACAGATAGAAAATGCATTACTGTAAAATTGGTGCTTCTTCTGCAGAAAACACTACCACTGTCTTTTACCTGAGTTCCTTCTTTAGTGTTAGTGCAGTACTTTGAATGCATTCTCTTGGTTTTCTTACCAGGCTAATTTAACCTAAATGCATTAAATCCTTTCAGTTTGTGATGTGTGACAAGATACTTCTGATAATTTGGGATTGAAATAACTTTTAAAGAGTTTTCATATTTAAAATGAGTGTATATTTGGACTGTTGGAATGTTCCTTGCTGGAGAAGATGAATACAGTAAAAGTGGTGGCAAACATGAAAAAAGTTTGTTTTTGTTTCTGAAAAGCACAAACTATTCTTTGTTCCCTTTGGAAAAAATAATGGGATTACTTGGTTTGGAAGGGACCACCAGAGGTCATATAGTCCTGTGGCTCAAACTGGGGCCCGTAAGATCAGCTAGCTCAGAACATATAAAGTATTTACCAGTCAACTCTATATAGCTCAAAACTTAAGAATATGGTCATAAGTTTCTTGGGATTTCTGAAATGGAAAAAAAATTATTGTAATATGTTTCCTTTGTCTTCATCTTTCAGAAGTTTAAAAAAAATAAAAAGGCTTAAGCTTTCCTAGTTCTTTACTATGCATTTCCTTTTATTTTTAGATGGAAATAAAAATTTAATCAGGCTAAACCTTACTTTCCATACTCAATTATTCCCCAGAAAGTTTAAATAAGTATAGATGTAGGCTTTTCAAGAATATGCCCCTAGAAGCTAATTTCTGAAGCAAAGGGAAACTGGAAGGTGACATTGCTTTTGAAAACTGAGGCTTAATAAAGGCTTTCATTTAGTCATCCATCCTTGAAAATGGATGGTGAAATATGTAAGGGTTGAGAGGGAAAAGGAAAAAACAGATACAGGTGAATGATACCAGATGAAAGTACAAGGTAATTTAAGTCCTTGGTTAATGTCTCTGTTTGAAATGAGTCCTGGCTGTTTGGTCACCCAAAAACTGGCAGCTCAAAACAAAATTCTTACTATAAAGTGTAATTGCCATAGTCTGGACTTTAGCAGGTTTGCTATGGGGCTACAGCTATCATCTGGGAAAGCAGTCTCTCCAAGGCAGAGTTAGGATGCTCTGTAGGTACTCTGTGGGTTTCTAGTGCTTTGTGTCTGTGCCTTGAGCAGGCACCTGCAGTGGAGAGGAGCAGAGGACCAGCTGTCCTGAGCCTGCCCTTCCATGAGGCTGTGGTGAGGGTGCAGCAGTCAGGCAGGGTGAGCATCCCTCACTGTGCCTGGGCTGTGGAATGCTGTGCTGCTCCTGCACTGAGGGAGCTGAGCCCCTCTCTTCTTGTTCCAGGTGCAGAGTGTGAGGGGGACAGTCCAGGGCTCAGTTCTGGGGCTCAGCTGGTACCCCCAGGAGCACATCTGAGCAAGGATAAGCACTGGCACCACCTCGTCTCCTCTTGAAGTCCCAGAAGAAGTGGGTTCTTGTTTGTGGTGTGCACACAGATTTTTCATGTGAATTTTCTGTTTTCAGGTAAGCTTTTTTTACTTCTTTTTAATACAATAGAGTTTTCCAAATATAAAATTATATTCTGGTTTTCTAGACAAATTTGTTGCTATTTATCAAGACTTTCAGACATTGCTGGAGCATTTAATAAGTGTTTATTACTAATAATGGAGATAAAACTTCTAGGAGTCAGTCTTGCAAGAGGCATTAAAAATTAGCAAAGGAAAAAAAAAAAGCAAGAATAGCTTGGCAGAGGTTCTGTATTCATAAACCTATTTATAGATGGTGTGCTGGGTAGAGGAGCAGGTTTGTGCCTCTGCCAGCAGCATGCTGCAGCCTACTGCTGTGCTAGTGCTTGCCCTAATTTTGCACTTACATTGTGAGTCTCCCAGGGGATGCTGAGCAGCTGTGTGGCTGACCTGAATCTCCAAGGTGTGTGGGTTTGTCTGTGACTGAGGATGATCGGAGGGATTTGATCAACTTCTTTGCCAGGACCTGTTCACATTGATTAGTGTGTGTTGGCTTGGCAGGTTTCTCAGAAGCCAGCATAGAAAACCTTCTTCTTTATTCTCAAGTGGCCAAAGTGATCTGAAGCAAAATTGATAGAAGGGTTGCACAAGCATGGTTCTTGGTCTGTTCTTCAGCTGCAAAGTGGTTTAAATCCCTTTTGGCAGCTTTCTTAGTGCTTGTGTTGCTCCTGGAGGTGCTGCCACTGAGAGCTCTGATTCCAGCCTGGCACAAGCCTGGAGGGAAAGGAGAGACTCTGGGATCCTGTGTGCCACCTTCCTCTCAGTTACCAGTAATAATTGTCCATAGACTGAACTTTTTGGAAGATAACACTCAGCCTTTCCAGCAAGAGAAACACGTGTCTCCTGCCTGGCACCAAAGAAAAAGGAAACAGTGAGAGGGGAAAACAAAATTTAGGAAGAGCCAAGTTAAGGAAACAAGTGTGTTCTAGTGTTTAACTAATATCTGGCCTCGTGCCAGTTTGGGAGGGGTTTTGTTTAGTTTTTTAGTAAATTTTTTTTTTGTTTGTTTTTTTGGGGGGGAGGGGGTTTGTTGTTTGTTTTGGATGCTTCTGTGTTTTATTTTCCATTGAAAACAATTGGGGAAAGGAAGAATCAAAATATAGTTTTCCATGCATGTGTGCTGCAGAATGAATAAAAGTGAAAACAGCTGTTCTAAACCAAAAATGCACATTCTGCCATTGCACACTCATTTATGCACCTAAAATCACGATTTTTCTAAATGTAGGAAAAAGCATGAAATCACACAGAAATAGCCACTATTTAAGCTTATTTAGAAATGCACATCAGGCAAGATGAGTATCACTGAGGAACAAAGGTGGGTCCTGTGGGGGATGTGAATGTAAGAAGTGGACTCACTGAAAGCGAGTAATTGCAGAGTAATTTTGCTGTGGAATTTTAAACCAATTATGTGAATAACAGAGCATATGTTCAGAAAGTAGTCAGAAGTGGTTTTTTGTGGGTATAGCTAGCATGGTTTCAGAAAGCCTCTGCCTGGCCAGGGTTAGTGCTCCCACAGCTGAGACAGTGAGAGTGCTTGCGTGTTTGGCTGTACATCATTGCCTTGCTGAAAGTCAGCCTTTCTCAATCTGCCTCTCCCGTGGCAAATGTTCCAAAAAATGTAAAAAGGTGTGTCTGATAATACCTAGTGCCTCAGCTTGTTTCTATGTCTGACTGGAAAGTCTGGTGTTCAAAAGCTGCTTGATCATATATTTTGCAATTATTTAATGTTTTGATAAGCTGCATCAAACTACATTAAATTTTACTGAAATTACTGCAAATTTCACATAACAGGACTGATTAAAGGTGCTGTTTCAAGAAGCCTTCACTAATCTAGTTGTTTCTTGAGCGCTGTTCTTTTGAAAGGGAGATTTGCATCCTTTTTCTTTTTAATGAAATGAGACGAGTACTAAAAATCCACTATCAGCAGTTTGGCTTGAACACCAAGGCATGTGGCTCATTGCTCTCCAGAACGAGGATGTTAAATGTGGATATTAATTTTCTTCTTTCCTCCATCACAAAGAAAATACACTCTCACGAAAAGGGGAAAACTGTTTATAGGATTCTTCAGCATTGCCTTTCGTAGTATGCAACTGGGAACTTTGGTGCCTAGTGGATATGAAGTGTTTCCTAATGTTAAATGTATGTAAATAAGTATAAATCACGTTGGTTGGGTGGGTTGTTTGTTTTTTTTTCTTTCACAACCGTTAGAGCACCTACATGCTAGTAGAGCCCTTGACAAGTGAAACAAAAACTGAGATCTCTGCTGAACTTTCTTTTGTTTCTAGAAGGTTTCAACAAACCTACTTAATCTTTGAAGTTTTCTCTTTAAATGGGTGGTCAGTGTAATCATTTCTGCAAATTCACTTCACGTGAAGATTTCGTCTCTGTAGTTGTTCAAGTAAGCAGAGCTGCAAATCTGAGTCACTTGTGTGGCACTGAACTTCACATGTATATCATGCTTCTAGTAAGTCAGTATTGTGCTAGGAGGTGCTAATGGCTGCCATCAATCAGGGCTGGAAAAAGTTGTTCTCCTCTTCTCCCCCAGACTAAACGAGACAGCAATTAAATGCCCTTTTGTTGCGTGATAGCTGAGACAATGGAAATCAATGTCCAAAGCACAAAGCAGAGTGGCAAGTCTTAAGTATAAGCTAAGCCATGTGTCCCAAGGGATTGGCATGTTGATTTGCTTACAGCTGAGGGGGTATATGAAAGGAATAACTGGGGAGTGTAGGCAGCAGGAGAAGCAGTAATGCTCCTTGGACCGAAGCCAGAAGGGAATATTTGCTGGGAGACTTCTCAGTGGGGCTGTGCTGCCATGATTTTACCTCCATGCAACCCAAGCTCAGCTCCCAGTACAAATTTAATCTGTAATATGCACTGGTATGAGATGATATCAGAAAATATGATATCATATAAAATATACCATATTTATTTGTGGTATGTTTTTACATTGGCCACTCAAGAACAGGCAGTATCTGATCTGGTGAGAGGCCTACTAAAAGTAAACTTCGCCTTTCAGCTTTTTTGACAGTACTTCAGCTGGGAAGACGAGCTTATACTCGACCAGTGCTGTTATTGCAGTGGTTCAGATCCCTGGAATAGGATTTGCTGCGTTCTGGCAACAATATTCTCACCTCTCTAAATGCCATCACTTTGTTCCCAAGTGCTTGATAAGTGCAAAACTTTTGCATCTCTCCTAAATAAAGTTGCACTGTAAGGAATCCCAGTTTGCTCATCCTTTTCTTGTAGATTGAAACAATGCCTCGAGACTCTTAAACCACAACATATTCGTTAACTCATTCTGTCCAGTGGTCATGAAATCACTTAGGTGGCTGAAAGTGTTTTGCCTGTCTTCTTCCCTCCAGACCTGCTCCAAAGCTCATTATGTCAATGGGACACTTCCTTTTGACTCCAGCTCACAATTCTGCCTTGGCTTTATTGCCTTGCTGAAAGGGCCTTGAGTTACACAGGACTTCTTTGTCTCTAATCTGTGTGGGGTTTTTGTTTTTGTTGGGGGTGGTTTTTCTGCTTTTGTGCAAAATTGTAAGTGCATTGAGAATAACCAGCCATTGCATTTACTAATGGCAAAGCACACTGCTGTCATGCAGCTGATGCCTTGGGGTTTAGCTTTTATATTTTTCAGATTCTTTGCTGCTTGGTGTGTAACTCTGAAACTTCATATTAGGTGTTAGTAAGTTTTCTTCATGGGGCAGTTAGACAAAACAATTCCTTCCCCGCTAGAGAATCAAGGACAACTGGTACCCAAAGGCATAAACAACATTGAAGGGAAGGGGGCAAGCCGGGACTGATACTTCATAACCTGGGGCTGTGGTTGGATAATTGACCCCAAAATGTAGATGAACCAAAACTTACAAAACTGTAAAAACTCATGATTGGGGTCCATCTTGGATTTCACTTGTGTGAGCCCCAGCCAGGCTCTTGCACTGCCCAAAGTATATCCCTTCAGTAAATACCTATTTTATTCCTTTTATTTTGTCTAGTCTCTGTTCCAGGTCAGCCTTTCCAGGCATCACAGCTCATATGCTATTGGAAGAGATTGTAACCATATGATGCTTTGCAGCAGCTCAGCTCAACTGAGAGAAAGCCTTTTGTGCCTAAAAAGTTTACACACAGATGACCAGAGTCATCTGAAGTAATACTAGAATTTGGTCAACAGAAAATTTATCTGCTTGGAGAGCTCTGTATTGCTTTATCTGTTACAGCTCTTTTGAGGGCTTGAACAAAAGAAAACAAAACTACCTGTATTAAGAGATCCACAGAAAACAAAAGACATTAGCAATGGACTCACACAAAACCTGTAAGTTGGTGTTCCTGGTCGTTATTGCTCAGCAGAAGGATGCTGTCTTTTCCTTGTGTCCCCATCAGGGAGACACTTTTCACACTCATGTTCTACTGCACTCACATTTACTCTTTGGCAGTATTGACAGCTGCTGTGAGTGACACACTTCACAATCCCACTGTCTTCATATCAATTCAGGTGACCACCTTTGATGTTGACTCTAGTTCTAGCCATGACTTGCATCTCACTTCTACATTAGGTTCTCTATTAAAGTAAAACAGAGACCCAAGATACCAGGAGAGACTATTTGGGCACAGCAATACACTGCACATTATATACTGTTTTATATTTAATTACTATGTGTGTGATTTTGAATAATCACAATTAGGCTTTTTTAAGCATCTCCTTCTATATTGCAAGCCTTCAGCAGTTCAATAAAGCAGAGCCATTGACTGGTGTTTGATGTGTCCATTACCTCCTGCAAATGCTTTGGAATACAATGGAATAGCATGCAGACTTCAGAGCTGTCATGACAGGTATTAAGAATGTGTCAAATCCCAGTGATGACTGATAACATATCTGTCATTTGTGATGGGATTATTAAGAAGAGGAAAGCCACTAGGAGAAAGATACTCTAGAGAAGAAGGGGGGGGGAGGGGAGGGGAAGACAAAAAGAGAGAGGATTTACTGTTCTTCAGAGCTGCCTGGTTTAATTAAACCTTGTCTAGTCCACAAACAAATCTATTAACTTTCTGTATGGTTTGGCAGCTTATGCAGTTCATTGCTGCTGCAGTAATTCCATGGAATTTGTGTTTCTCTGTGGTAGATAGTGGCACTATAGGTATTGTCACTATGAAGAAGATTCTTGATCCACCTGTACATGGAAACAACTTTTGGAAGAGTACTGTATTTTTTTGTCTTCTAATCAAAAGTTTAACAGAATTCCATGGAAAAAAGAATTCACTGGGCACATAAAATACTTTCTGCATGGAAAATTATACAGAACCAAGAAAAGAGAACAGTCTGCCAGTGCTGTTTGATTTGCATCTTTGGTTAGCAAAAGAAGGATTGCTTTTTTTTTTTATTAAGCCTGAATATATGTCTTATGTGAGTGCAGAAAGAAAACTGAGCTTCATCTCACTTGTGGAACTGGGCTCTGCCAAATGAGTCCAGTGTGCCTAGTGCACAGACATTTCCAGGTGTTTCAGGCTGAGCCATAAGCACATCCAAGATCTACAGCAGTTAAATATTAAGACAAAGGAAGCATCTTATGCAGCTGCTTTCTGGTATTCAGGCAATGTCAGAACAGAGGTAATCTGAGTTTCTTGCTGTTAGGATCTTTTTGGTGCAGAAGTATCCCCAGGAGCAGCTAAACAGTATGGTTATCTGATATGGTCCCTATACACACAGTGATCCATTTTGAGGGGCATATTAGATGTCAAGAGAGGGGGAGACTTGAAGCTCAGTGGACTGAGACAACTATACCCTGCTATCATATGCTCCACAAAATCTCCTTTCAGCAGGGATTCAGCAGCCTTTGACAGAGACTCTGCACAGTATCCAGGTTGTCATTGTCCCTTTATCCTTTCAGCTGATTTAGACCTGGTTTTATCTCTGCCCCTTCCACAAGCACAGCCAAGGTGATCCTCAGCTCTTTCAGAGTCCCAGCCTATCAAGGGAGCAAATGTAGTGTAGGTCAGTGCAGTGCACAAGTGGGGATTTGGTGTCCCTGGATTGTTGCTGGAGAGCAGCTGCTGGTGTTCAGCCAGAAGGCCACCCATACTGGATGCTTGGAGACAAAAGGCTGCTCTGAAGCTGAGCAAAGGACAGTCTCAGGTTTGGGAGAGCAGAGAGATCTCCATGAAGATCACGGAGTAGCTGTAGTGTCACAAAGTGAACAATATTTGATTGATGTTTGAGTGATCATTGGTATGTGAGAGGCATACAGAGACCTAGCCAAAAGCCAAATGCTCTCAGGTGGTTTTGGACCCCATTCCTCACAGTCACCATCAGCAAATCAGCTGACCTACACTGCCCATGTGTGCCTGGTGTCACACAGTAGAGGCAGGCCAAGCCCATCCTGCTCCAGGTGAGCTCTACTCCAGAGTTCCACACATCTCTGCTGGGGTGCTGCCCTCAGCACTGGGCTGGGGTGGGCAGCCAGCTCCTGTCCCTGTTGGGTGTGTGGCAAAGGCTGTGTGGGTGCTGGGGGAGCTGGACTGGGAGCTGCAGGGTGAGCAGGGACAGTCCCACCATGGACAGTCCCACTGTGGATGGTCCCACTGTGGATGGTCCCACTGTAGATGGTCCCACCATGTGTGCTCACAGCAGGATGCCATCCATGTGTGCTCTGCAGGGAACAGCAGGCACTGGGGCTGTTGCAGCATGCTCATGGGCTCACACTCTTGCTTACCTCATGGATACTCACCTGTCCAGGCCCTCAAGAAAGACCTTTTATTTTTCCCATCTCTGGATGCGTGTTCACCCCACCCACAGAGGCTGGCTGAGCAAAGATTGAAGTGCAACCTGAAGCAAAGACAACAGCTTTTAAATGTGATGTATTGCAGCTTAATTAATTTCCCAAGGTAGAAGGTAGTTCTCTCAAGGTCCTCATGGCAAGCATCCCAAAATAGTGGTTGGGGAGCACAAAGCTGGTTTAGCTTAAGGGATGTTAAAGGAGCCTAATTTTTTTTTTTTTTCTCCAGAAGCTGAACTCAGCATTTCTTCACAATACCTTGAACTGCACATCCAGAAACCATTAATCATACTGTAAAATCTTGGCTTCAATTTTCCCCTTTAATACGTAGGCGATTACCACACTGTTTGTTAACGTATCTAGTTGGCTGACAGTACCTCTGTTCATACTGCTTAAATTTGGGGTTGAAAAGGAAGGATTGTGGAGAACAGTGCTGCAGTGGAAAGCCTTCCTCCACCAGTCTTAGATTTGATTTTAGTCCCAAGGAGATGCCAGAAAGATGTTGATAAATACTGGTGATGGGCAGTCCAGTGCCTGACTCTCCTCTTCAGTGGCAGCCTCCTGGAGAGTATACTGCTACAAATAGGGACTGCTGGCAACATTCACTGTCTTACCTTTTTTTTTTTTTTTTTTTTTTTTTAATTCCACAGAGCTCTCATTGTCTTTTATATACTCCCATATTTAATAGATTTACATTCTGAATAAATTTTATGTCCCAAGAAAGGACTAGAGTAAAGTGCAGATGAGCTTGGAATACTCCCTGAAGAAAGCTATTCCTTTCCTATAATCACTGTCTTTTCTCTAAATTCTCTAAAATTCACTAGATTTTGTCAGTTTAAGAGTAGAAATGGAAACACTTATCTGGGAGCTATTGAAGTTGAGTCGATATTCAGGGGTTTTGTTTTTTTCCTTTTACTGTACATGAAGTGTCCTGAGATAACACAGAAAATTAAGAGGTTGAGGGAGTCACCACTGAAGATCACTGAACTTTCAATAAAATTCCTTTGAGTGTCCAAGATCAACAGTGCCCTGGATGGTCTCAGTGTGCTCAGTTTTGCATATGCTCACACTTAGCTACAGCTCAGTTCTGGATTTATTTTTTATTTAGTGATTGGATTAGAACCATGCTTTGAAAACCAAACCAAACCATGACTGCTATCAAATTTAAATAAAAAAGAATGTGTTTACCCTGAAAAGAAAAAAACAACTGCATGAAGAAAGATCTTTGTAACTCTGAGTTCATTAAATATTTGAAGGAAAACTGATTTCTGTGTTTGTTTGGACAAAGTAAAATTTTTCAAAAAATTAGAGATATCAGCATGCTTGGTGGTTGCTCTTTAGGGGAGGGGATCTGGAAAGCAAAATATTGCACAATGACTTTCTGCTGATAATAAACAAGCCTAATAGGAGATCTCTGTTTTGAAAACATGTAGCTGCTGACATGAGGATGTTGGAATATTTTTAGTGCTGATAAAGGAAAGAAACATTCATTGGAGATTTGCTAATCTTGAAGAAAAACACATGTTAAGCTCTGGTTGCTCTGCTCTGGATGGTAGCATTACAGTGTCTATCAGGAAGATTTCTTTCACCTGTGAGTTCCCTCTATTGTTTCCATTTCTAAGAGTTTTTTACTGTATTTAGAGGTGAGGGAATGAAAAATACAGGTTTGCTTATAAGGAAAACAGTGTACTACACCAGGGTCTTTGATAAGACTTTCAAGGTGGTTTTTCCAAATTGAAATGTTGTAGCTAAGTTTAGTAAAGCCAAAAATATTGTATTCAATTGTATTGGTTGGTGCACATATCTTTCTGCCAGTCCCATCTCAGCCCATCTGTGGTTTCCAGTCAGCTGGGACCTCCCTGGTTATTTGGTAAATGATGGAAAGTGGCTCAGTGAGCAGTTCTGCCAGCTCCCTCAGTGGATCCCTTGGGTGGACCCCATCCAGCCCCATAGACTTGTGCTTGTAAGTGATCACTGCCCATTTTCTCCTGGATTGCAGAGGCTTCATTCTACTCCCCATCCCTGTCTCTGAGCTCAGGGGATTGATTGGGTACCCAGAGAACAGCTGGTTGTACTATTAAAGACTGAGGCAAAGATGGTATTAAGTATCTCAGCCTCTTCCTCCTTTGTCCCTGTTTCCCCCCACATCCAATAAGGGATGGAGATTCTCCTTGGCCTTTTTTGTGTTGCTCATGTATTTATGGAAGCATTTTTTATTGTTGTAGAGCAGTCATAGAAAATATTTGTAATGTGCTACCCGACAGCATGATCTCTGTAGTGTACAAATTTCTTTTTGTCTGACCTCTTACACACTAATTGTATTGAGAAAACATTAAATAAATGGGAACAATGTATTTGTTGTGACTTGAAGTTGCTTTTATCATGGTTGCTGTCATTCAGATTTTTGATAAGGAATGAAAGAGCCTTCTTAAAGATGTTCTCCAAGCATTCTGTTTAAGGGTGGCGTTTTGTACATAATCACCAAAAAGTAGCAGCAAACTTTAGAGAGAAAAAAAAAATCCCTTCTTTTTAATTTTAGACCCCTGAGTCTTGATGCAAAATGGTTTATATTAATTCACTTCCTGGTTTAGTTTAGTTTTAGCCTGGGTCATGGGCCATCAATATGTTCTGCACTTCTATAAATGGACTGCATCCCTTGGTAACACCTTGAAAATAATAATAATTTAGGGGTTTTTTTTTGAAGTAGCAGGCAGCATCCAGCTTCTCAGATCAATCAGTGTACCCCTTGTAAAACTTGTAATTTAAGTTCCTCAGGGACTAATAGGCTTGAGGTGGCATTCTCAGACTGATCACAGTCCTCTCCATCCTGTACCTTATGTCAACATTTCTACTTTGCATGAATGCATGTATCCAGGGGCTGGTAAGAAGAAGGGGATGAGACAATTTCATGTCACTAAGAGCAACACAAATGCTGTAGCAAGCTTTAAAATGGAAGGAGAATATTTAGAAGAGTGACAGAGGTACTTGTTACAGCTGAACAGGACAGCAAATAAAAGCAATCTGCCTTTCTGCATGACATATATTCAATTAGTCTGACACATCAGAAAACAGCAATTCATCAGAAAGGCAGGAACAGTAAGGAGGGAGGAAGAGGATGGATAAAAATTTAGCAGAGCACTTCAGAACAAGGACATTTCTTCTGTGTAGAGCTTGACCTAGTGTAATTTTCTGGAAACTGTATAGGGTAACACAAAGCTAATTTTTGAGTTTAGAACAGAACAGAGAATTGATTATGTCATGGCATGTAGCATGCCATAACAGAAGCAGGGCTTCTGAGGAGACAGAATTGGTTTTGTTAAGCCAAATTGCATCATTAGGGAAGTAAGAAGCAGTAGGGCTCCAAGCTTTTTCAGAGGGATATGACTTTCTGGACTCTGAATTCAAAATCTTATCCTTGGTATCCAACTTTTCCATCTGCCTCATGATCTTTAGTTGATGGCCTAATGTTTAAAAGTATTTTGTGGCTTAAAACTTATTTTTTACCCTGCAGTTATTTGTAAGGTCTGCTGTAGAGTCAGCCATCTGTATGGTTACTTTTATTACTGCCTGTTTCATATCTGGCACACAAAAAAAAAAAAATATGTTTATTCTTTTCCTCCTGGTGTGAAAGCCATTCTCAGTCAATAAGCTGTCAAGCTATCCTTTTGTCATCACTGCCTAGTTGTGTTCTTTCACATAAAGTCTCCTGAATCTTGCCAGTCTAATGTGTTAAATTCTTTGACAAGAATGTTCCAGTTTGAGAGCTGAGAGCTTTGCTTGTTTTTCTTCATGAATGGAATGAAATGCTTTTTGGTGAAAATACAAGCACAGTAGAAATTGAAGAATCCAGGCTTTCTTCTTAGTCAGCCTAGGAGAAATGAACACTTTGGAGTATTATCCACTGCAGCCCTCGAGCTCTTCACCTTGGAGAAAAGTAAGTGCATTCTCCAAGTGCCTGGTTTTCTCAGCTGATAAGGAGAGGTTAGTTGGCTCCCTGTGAGAGTTATTTGCATGCTGTTGCTGTGGAATATTAGGAAATATGTGGTCCAGCATTTTGGTTTCAGCAATGAAACAGCTAAGCAAAGACCTGTATCTCTTCTCCCATGTTTCTATTTACAAATAAACAAATAGGTATCAAAAACTGTTTAGCTTGTCCCTCCAGTTTACATGGCAAAATTGATCTGTGAAGTCCTTTCTTCTCTCTCTATCCTGTTTGGTTTTATCTTCTTGAAGGCAAGCTTGGCTACAAAAAAATTGCTATAAAGTTTGAGTATTCAAACTGAAGCTGATTTTAGTGAAGTGCTTCAAAAATAAGCTCTTCATATCCCTTTCCTTAGAGCACTTGCACAGTAGTGCCAGGAAAGCTTTACCAATACATGTAGTAAAGAGATTATTCTTCTCTAACATTAGCCTTTTCCCTGCTATGCCTGGGCAATTCAGTCCAAATGACATTTCAAGACTATCTTATATTTCACTTCTTCTATAATCACGATAAAGCAGAAAATGGGATGCACTATTTAAGGTCAACATAATTTTGACTTCTGCCTTCCACAAATTGTATTTAGGGCTTTTGATGGCCTTCTGAAAAGTTATATATGCTCAAGATGGTCTCAAGCTTTGCACAGAAGGCAAGGATGGAAAATATTTAGGATGGTAACAATTTCTGCATCTGTAATATATTACAAAGGATTTCCCCCTCCAATATCAGTGTAGTTTTCCACCTATGTTTAGTCTCACATGGCACTGCATACTATTTTTATATGAAAATGCATTATATCCTGCAGCAGGCAGTAGGGGAAACTGTGCATTAGACTAAAGCTCTGTGTCCACTCCATGAACAGCTGAGCTGCTGGAGGACATTGGTGTGGGCAGGCAGAGCTGGCTGGGCAGAACAGCTGAGCCATAATTGTCCTTCTGACAGGTCTGCCCCCATCCAGGGTGATGTGAGCTCCACTGGATAACTCTAATCAACTCTGTGCCCAAGGGGAATTACAATAACGGGAGATACTTCACTTGATAGAGCAAAGAAATGATCTTGTGGAAAAAGGCACAGGACTTTAGTGGGCTTCCTCTGTGGGCTGTGCTGGGCAGGGTGGCAAGTGTTGGGGGACAGTGGTAATATTCTACCACTCCAGCTGCCCCTTGTCCAAAGCCCCACTTACATCTGAATTTCAATCCTCTAATCAGGCTGGTGCTTTTGATTTAATTCCTGCCATCATCGTCTGGTCTTTGTCTCTGTTGTGTTGATTTAATGGTCTTGATGACAGTGTCAGTCACTTGTGCACTTTATCTCCTTTTCAAAATGCATTTTCTTTTATTAGCTCGTGAATTTTCACAAGGTAAATTGATGTGCTTGGATCTATATTGTTTATGATTTAATTTTATTCATTTTCTTTCCTAACTAAATATTCTTAGCCTTTTCAGTTGTGTTTCATATGGAAGCTTTCCACAGATGCATTGCATGTGTTTTATTTTAATTCATTATACATCAGCTAGTGATTTATATATATAAATATATCTATAAAGCTAATATCTTTATTCATTTAGTACTAAAATGCATTTTTCGAAAGAGATGGGCCTATAATACATTATTTAAAGGTCTCTGACTCATGATTGCAGGCATATTTTTTGATACAGAATATCAGCAGAAGAAGTAAGCTTTGATCTGTGGCTTTTCACATCTGAAAGGAGCAGTTTCCTGGACCATTTGCATACCTTCCTCCTCTTGGGCACAGGTTGGATAGAGGATAAAGTGAGGCATTTTGTCATCTCTGCCCAAAGGCATCCTCACTGCAGCACCTGGTGAAGGGGCAGCTCCTGGGCTCTGCCCTGGGGCTGGCAGGTCTCAGGGTGGTACCTGAGCAGTTTTCTCTTGGAGAGTCTCATTTGGCAGCTGGCTGGAGCAAGTGGAAAAGTCGCTCCAAAAGCTGTCGCTGATTCACTTGCAAAATTGTATTTTGCACTTCAGCAGAGCAAAAAGGGATGTGTATGCCTGTATTTCAGAGCAATCTGAGGTGTTCATGCTTTTTTATCAGATGGTGAAGCTTTTCCTCTGCTGGTGCTCCAAGCCAGCCTTGTTTCCCTGGAGGCACCGGGCAGTGATTCTGAACTTGCCCTTCTCTTGCCCTTCTCTTGAAATGCTGCTGTCCTTTGATGTTGTTTCCCTGGGCTTGGCAAGCAGCCCTGCCATCAGGATCAGTGTGAGGTGTCCTGCAAAGCTATAACCCTGGCTAATTTGTTGGAAGGGAGGCTTCTGAGCACTGGCCATGGTTTCACCTTTCCTGCCTTGCTGTCCAGTGCCTTGTATGGCCCTTCAATGGCTTCCTTGTCTTTTTAAAGCGTGTTCAGGCAGGCAACAAAACAGAACAGAACAAGATGCAATAGTTGGAAGTGTTTTGTTTGTTTACAAAAAAGAAAAAGACAAATACTTCTTTAGTTCAGCCTACAGCACTGTAATTGTTTTTTTTCTCTCTCGAAACATATCTACATTTATATGGTAGGAAGATACCACTTCATTTTAATGCCCTGCCCTACCTCAAAATCCAAATCTGTTTTGTCATTTTACCAAGTTACCTTTTGCCCATAGTTTCCAAACACCACCCAGGCATTTAAAACCAGAAATGATCACAGTATAGAAACAACAAAGTCTCTTGCTTAATTCATTTGCATGTGTGTGTATTATCTGTGAGAAGGTATCTTTAAATGCAACACTTAGTATTTGCTTGTCTAGGTGGTTCTATTTTAATCCTCTCCTGCAAGAGGGAAGTTCCATGATCCTGGCCAACCATAAGGTTCTCTCTTCCTTATTCCTGGACTTCTTCCAGTTTAAACCACTCCTACGTGACGTCTAACTCCCTTTGAAGATGGTGGAAAAGAGTTTTGCTCTTGTAAATACTTTTTATATGGCCTAAGCATGCACTGTGCTGGATTACAGATAAGTTTGCAACAGTTAGGATTCCTACAGTGTTTTGAAACTTGGCTTTGGCTATATTTTTGTTGTAAATACATGACTAGGCTCAGTATTTCAAATGTGTCCACTGGACCCTGACACCACACGAGAGCTTCCATTCTGATATTAATATCTGGATTCCAGCGTGACTAGTGCTTCCATATTTTTTGTTTCTCTTGCACTCCTCAACATGAGGGTTATCATTCTTGTCTCCTCTGCCCCTAATCCCATTGAAAAAAATTCACCTTGGTCCGGGAAGGTAAAAATACCTGCAGATGACTCCAAACTGGTAATTAGGAGGAAGAGGTTTATGTAAAATTAAACAAAACCAAAACCCTAACAAATCCCATGCTAGGCATTGAGATTTTACTTTGTCAAAATTCTCTTGACTTTACAGGCCATTGGTTTGAATAAAAATTAGTAAAAATATGATGGGGGACAGCATAGATATGGCTGCCAACTGATTCCCATGCTGCTCATTCTATTCATGGCTGTATTTTCACATATTCTTTGTTTTATCTCCCTAAGACAGTAGTTTGTAATTCAGACAGTCAAGAGGTAGTTTATTTGAGGACTGCAGTATTAAAAATACTGCTTCTTTTTTGGCAACCTAGAAACATCCTTCTGTGTTTTTAAGAAAGATGGGCTGGATATTTTTGGATGTTCACTAATTCAGTTCAGCTGTCCTTGTTCTGTTTGCTTGGATATGGAAAGTGAGAGCAAGGGAGCATATACAGAATTACATAAAAAGCAATTCTTTGTAGACCTGCAGACCACCTTGTTTATATCTTCTCCATATATCAAGAAATTGATCATTTGCTGTGTCTTTTAATTGGTAATTCAAAATACGTATTCTTGTAGTGGGCAATTCAGTTTTATCAAAGTAATAATCTAAGGGTAATATTCTCTTGTATCTGCAGTATCTGTTTATCTTTGATGTTTTTATTTGTTTTCTAACACAGCAAAATGTAAGGAAGCTTATGAAACAGAATAATGAAAAAAAGGCTTGTGTAACAAGGCTTGTGTAAAATATTGCTATAGAAACTACCCTGAGGGATTGTACCCCAAAAACTGCACACTACCAGAAGTAAAAAAACACATTATAATGGGCTGATGGATGGATTTCCATGTGCAGGAAAAGAAAATGTGAATGGTGATAGGACAAGCTGGGGCTACTTTTCTTTTTCACCAAGGCAGTTGCTCCATTTCCCTAATCCAGCAAGGATAATGACCTGTGCATGGTTATAAAAGGATGGAATATGGTGCAGGAAGAGAAAGAAAAAATGGAAGTCAGGGGAGCATACAAAAGGCAGAAGGATAAAAATCTCTTGAGTTAGTGTGAAGCTACTGAAAATCTTTAGGCCTCTAAAGATAAGTGGATGCAATTCTTCCTGAGCTTGTTTTTCTTTCTGGTGTTGCTCAGCATTTCACATCGTATATCTTTCTTTGTTACAAGTGAATGAGAGAAGTTATCTCCCTTTTGAGAAAACTCTTAGCAGCCCAAGGCATGATTACTTAAGGAGAGGTTCTTAAAACCCCAATAAATCTTAGAAACCCAACAGATAGTCTCAATATATTTAAGGTTTTAAGCTTTCCTTTAAGATGACGTTTCTACTACTCCTTTAACAAGAGATATACTTTGTTGCATCTGTTAGTAGTCGGCAGCTTAACAATGGCATTCAAAAACTGCCCCAAAAATTGGGGGTTTGCATGCTTATGGGCACCTTGAGATTCTTGGCAGGTCAGGATTATTTAAATTGACATAATGAGGTGAACACACTGTACAAACAAGAGAGACTGTTTCCAGGTTGAGATGTATTAGTTTTCCAGTAGTAAAACCAAAATTGCAGCATGTTATACAGCCAGCCCTAGAAGATATGAGTTGATAAGGTTGTGCAATGTGTATTGTTCAGAGTGGCACGCTCCTTAAACCTGCTGCTTCCCTCTGAGCATCCGGAGCGGCTGGAAAAGTCAGGGCACAGAGCTGGGACTTGTCTCTTTGTGGGTTACATGTATTCAGAATTAAGTACAAAGGAATCTAAATATGTTCATGATTTTACACTGTGTTCAGGATGTCTCAGATGGAAAGGGAAGTTAGGAGGATCAAAATGCTTTCTTTAAAATTTGGAGCCTGAGCTGACTTTTGAAGCTACAGAGTGCTTTTCTGCATGATTAGTTTAGGCTGTGGCAGCACAGCTGTGGATGATAAATACAACTGGCATAACCTGCTGGTTGTGCTTCTGGGGTGTTGATTTTGAATACAGTTCTGTCTGTCAGGGGGAATGTGTGGGTGAAGCTTCCTGTGGGTGGCTGCAACTCTGAACATTTGCTCCATAGCTCCAAAATTGGAGCATAGCTGAGAGGCAGGAGGACTTCTAGGCATCTGTGGGATCCTGCCTACTTTTAAAATGTATTTCTGAGGCTGTTAATGCACATAAATCATGTAGCCTTTCAGGGACATCTGGGTCTGTTTTAAACTTGCTAGGTATGATATAATGTTGGTGTAAAGTCAACAATCTCTCCAGAGCATTGGAGGGGAGAGGACTCTCAAGCCTTGAGCAGGACAGCCCTTGTTGTGGAAATGGAACCTACTTCAACACCAAATTAGTAGGTGTAAAAAAATGTATCTGTGCAGATAGGAGGCAGCTGGCTGGTCAGAAAGGGGCACTGCAGTGAGCCTGTATGGGCAGGGTGTCTGTGTGAGGCACTCCTCAGAGCAAGCCTCAGATCAGGGACAACCCTGACTGCACTTGGCTCCTCTCCACTGTCAGAGCATGGAGGGAGAGATGGGCAGAGGAGCCCAGCTGTGACTGGGAGCTGAGGAATAGCCTGTGTCAGGGACCAGCTCCAGCTGGGATGGCACTTTGTGCTTTTCTGGGCTGCCTGACTCCTGTTTGCAACCTCCTCCTGCAGGATCTTGTTACTCTGGCTGCTTTCTGCATCCCAACCCTGCTCCCTCCAAACTCTTCTCTCTTTATTTTCCTCTCTCTGATCTAACTATCCCCCACCTTAGGGCTTAAGGCATTTGCTGCCCTCGTGTAATGTTTGCTCTTCTTGTTCTTCAGTCCCTTTCTCTCCCATTAAGTAACCACACCTGTAATGGGTGTAAACATAGCCTTACATTGTATTTTATATGCAGTGATCAGCCTAGCATTAATAATCTGCCATGGCCCTTGTTAGCTTCAGAACTGCATCTATTGAAGTGGGAAGCTGGGTCTGTTGGGTAGGTTTATTTTGAAGCTGGTTATATTTAAACTAGATGAAAGGGCAAGAAGTGGTTAAAAACAACTTTTAGTCCTTGGCTCAAAAGGGATTTAAAAGTATATACACAGGAATAATTTGAAAGGAATAATTTGAAAGGCGTCTCAGGTAATATTAAGATGTATATATCTGCTAACTGCCTGGGCAAATTAGAGAATTAATTGAAAGGGAATGTTAGCTCATTAGCTGAGCAAGCTAATGTCAAAAAAACCTGAAGCTTTCTTTTAAGACTTACAGTGATTTTTAAATTTTTTTTCTCCCAGAATAACATGCTAATGAAATGATGCTTTGGAAGGCAGCCTTGGAATGGAGACCAATGTTCTGAAAAATTATCAGCTTCCATTTATTTTTGACTGCATTCTGAGGTTAAATTTTAAGCCACAAAGTGAGGTTTCTCCTGCCACCCTACCCTTCCACATTAGAGATTAAACAGCATGCTTTAAAAAAACATTTGATTTTTAAAGCATTATGAACAGTCCTTAAATATGTGCAAGTGCTTATATCTTCTATAATATTACTAAAATGTTCTTGGTGAGTCCAAATGTTTGTGAATCAAAAGGAATGCTCAAAACTATATACTTCCATGTAGGAAAGGTGGATATCTCTTAGCATGTCAGTTCTGAAGCTGTCACACTGTGTGAGAGGGAGGAGAGCCAGGACTTTTTAAAGCATTCATAAAACTGAGCCCTGATAGCAAAAATGAGCCACCTTCCTGAAAAGAAAACATCCTGAATAAGTATTACTGTATTTGTTTCTGTTTTGGGGACTTTGTGCATCGTTTACCATCTCTGAAAACCACAGAATTCCTCCAGTAGAGAAGGAGCAAGGCTTTGAAAGAGTCAAAAAGTCTGTGATGTTCTAGTGATCTGATTAATCCTGGGGCTGAGAATTTGCAAGATGTTGGTGCAAACCTGGAAGTCAAATGGTTGTTCCAAATTTATTTGGATTTAAAATAGTAGTCTGAATTCATACCATGACAGTTAGCTCTTTTTAATAATCATTTGTTTTTTGCTAAGAAATAAAATCCTCTAAAACAGTGCTGCAATTCAGTGTCCTAAACCTGCTTTCAAGTGTCCTAATTCTAAGCTGTAGTTTGTCATCCAAGGATTGATAAAACCTTACTGCAATTGCTGATGTGAAAAGTAAGAACAAATTATTTCTAACAATACTTGAAAGAAAAATGTGTAATGGTGGACTTCAAAGCCAGCCTCATGATCACAGGTATATGGTTAAGATGGAACATCTTTTTATTTTTTGTTTTGTAAAATGATGTCTTAAGTATTTCTGAAAGTAGAAATAGTATTAGATATATTTCAGAATTAATGTACTGTGGTTTGATCACTGGTCAACTATAAATGTGCAGCTTACTTGAGCTATAAACCACAGGCTATGTAAGTGTTTTGGAATAAAATATTTATGCATTTAGCGTTCAGCAGTGTTGCTAATTTAGACTAGTCATTGGAAAACGATGTTCTCTTTATTGCATATTATTAAAACATAAGTGGTGCCATTTGACTTTATAAACACTAATAAAAAATGGTGGGTGTAAATGATTTCCTACTGTTTTTAAAGAAATACACCAAAATATCTGTCAATCTTTTCTAGTATGTGCAGCCCTGTGTGCAGATTCAATTTAATTTAAAGGGAGATTACTCTGAAATTATACTTCTGACTCTGAAAGGGGTAACTGAAAAAGAAAGCCATATATTGCTTCTTCACAAGGCAACTTGGAAGACTGAGAATATATGGGGGAGGTGGGGAGAGGTGTTTCTTTTGGTTTTGGGGAATTTGGAAAAGTAAATATTTGAGACAGAGAAGGTAAAATAATAATGTTTTGTATGAGGTTAATAAACTAGTTTTATGTTAGTCAGCTATGTATTTGAACAGTACCTGCATATTGTGTATTTGTTAAATGAAATGCATAATGTCTTTATTTGAGTATCCCTTGAGAGAGAACCCCTTTTTACTTTTCTAAAATATTGTGATTTTATGCAGCATCTCAATGCATTACTTATGCCATTTGAGTCTTATTAATGCCCTTGGGGAAGGGAGATCTTTGTCCCTAAAACTCACTAACTGTAAACTCTAAGTATCAATCTTCTCTGTTTTTCACAGTTGCTTTGCATCTCAGTTCTACCAGGGGATTTCTGGCTAGTTTTTGCCTATGCAAACCCATGATTCTCCTCTCTGGTGCTCTACCAACCATACTGAATGGCTGAGAGAATATTTTCCTGTCAACTCCTTTGCTGATCAGTGGGGGGATGCCATGTTTCTTACAAGAGAGGAGATAAGATAGCTTATGAGTCCTGTCCAAAGAGAATTTAGTTTAATGTCTGAAAGTTGCTTGACCAGATATTATTGGTTGATGGGTGACAGTCTCTACAGGGCACATTGGGTTAAGCTGCCTTCATTATTTATAGGCATTCATTAAAGTAAGCAGAAAATTCTTGTTGATTTTTCAGATTCCCCTTTGAGGAATTAGAAGAATCTATTGCACTAGATCAGAGTCCAGAAATATTTAGATTTTTAAATGAGATGTAGTATCAAAATATGGTAACATTATAAATCAGAATATTCTTGCCTAGATGAACAGCCTTTATCAAAGTATGTTTTCTTCATCAAGGTATGATTTTTTTCTTAATTTTATGGATGACAAGGAAAATATTTATCTATCAAGAGGCATAGGTTAGTCAGGAGTAAATATTCCACTTAAATAATTTAATACCTAAAGTCCTCACTATCTCACAGGTTGAAAAGCTGTTAATTGCTTTATCTAGATTAGAGTGACCCCTGGCAATTTATGGTGCAACCAAAAGCTTATGCTCACCAACTCCATGGATATTATTTGTGGAGCACTGCATCTGTGAGAGTTGAGAGGTGGGAAACAAGCAAAAGCATTTTGTCTTCCACCTTTCTGCCTGCATACAACACGCCATGGAAAAATTAGAAATGTTTTGCCTGCAAGAGAAATAAGACTCACTTTCTTGGAGTAATGTCTAATAGCTGGATTTGTACATGCCAACTAACTTTATAAAAGAACCCTTTCCAGTAAAATATATGGGGAGGGGGGTGGGTGAGTGTCAGAAGAGAGACTGCCAGAAGACTGAAGCAAATTTTGTAGAATGCCAAGCCATGTGTCTTCTATCCTGGTGTCTTCTCCTAAATTTCTTAGCAAGATCTTTCCTATTTTGTGGAAGCTGGAAATAAACTGATATGTAAACAATCCTCTAAATAGATAATTTTGTTCTGTTGGCATGTAATGTAGATACAGCATAGCAAGTGTGACTGGAAAGGAAAGGGGGTGGAAGTGTAGGCATTAATTTAATTAATCAAGTTAAGTCTGTCCTTTCTGACTGAAAGTGTCTTTCCATATATCTTTTCATTCCCATGTGTAGTGATGTGGGGTTTCTAAAGTTGAAGCTCATATGCATCTCATCATTTTACTACTCAAGTGCTTCTTTTTCTAAATCTTCTTCCTTCCCCTTCTGCCTGTTTTCTGTCTTTATGCTCTTGTCTTTCAAATCACATTGCCAGATGTGCTGCCAGATAGCATGTTGTTATAAACCAGCCACATTGTCCTCATTCCTCTCAGAGAGGGAATGTTGAAATGCTCCAGTTGGGAATGCTCTCTTTTATTTTCCTATAGCCAGGAGTTACAACTCCTGCAGATGCAGGTTGATTCAAGGGCAAGAGCATGGAGGCACCAGGTCAAAGCAACAGTACCAGCTGTGCTTGTTCACATCTCTTCAAACACTGGGTGAAACATGTGGCCCCTCAGTGCTCTTGATTTGGCTGGGAGGAACCTTGCATCACGTTAATTGATTCCTCCATTTCATTTGGCTCCTGCTGGAGAGTGACCATACTTTCCCACACAGCATTATTAATAGATAATGTTCAAATGGGTATGTTCCAAGTCAAGTTAAGTACCTTTAATGCTTAATACCAAAGATTGTAAAATGCCTTACCAGCAAAAACGTGCTGAACTCCTTTTCTGCATAAGGCAATGCTGCTCTCCTGAATTGTGCTGAACATGCTGCCATTTAAATGGTGTTATAGATCATTACATGGTCACATGCCATAGGGTATCCAGGATCCTGGCCAGCCTTGGGCAGGACTGCAGTCAGAACTCCCTGGTTTCTGGAGTGAAGGACCTCCTGGGGCAGAAGGGAAAGGAGGACACTCCACATGGGTGTAAAACACACAATACCTGCCCATGTTTTTGATCAGATCACAGGTCATGTCCACAGCAGACCTGATACATGGATATGTGCTAACCATATCTCAGGTTTGTTTGTGGTTATAGAAGCTGCTCTCACTTGTTGGGTGGGTTTTAAACTTCTTTTTCCACTGGAACACCTGGTGTGAAGGTAACCTTCACAGTCCTTTGTTTCTTTATTTTGTAGTTAGCAGGAATTCTTCCCCATTTCTACATCTGCAACTGGAAAATTGCATGACCAGCTGCATTTTCCTTATCCTGCTTGATGTGCTCGTGCCATGATGCTGTGCCTTTCACACCTCTAACCACTGAGCACACAAGAACTGAAGCTTCAAGAGCAATTTTAACATCTCTCAGGCATAAAGCCAGTAGGTAACCACCTTTTTGGTTTATTTCCTACCGTGTAACAACAGAATCCCCACTAACCTCCCCTCCTATAACTGGTTCTGCCACTAGTTTCTCAAAGACTGTTGTGGATGGTAACCACTGCTGGAAGAAACCATCTAATCTAATAATAATTACATAGTAGTAGAGAACATAGGATACATTTCACTTACAGGTTGAAAAGCAAAATATACCATGGTATTTAAAATAAACTTCATTTTCTCTTGCTCAGCTGAACAATCTCTTTTTGAAACAGCAGTATGAAATATTGCAGTCGTTCCCTTTAAAAGATTTTCTTTTTCCTCCAGACAGCTCTTCTTTGTTTGTATTACCTTTTCTTTTTTAAAACTCAATTTTCTTAGCAGAAAGGTGCTGCATTGAAGTTTTTTTAGCTCAAAGTGTATGTCCTACTTGTCAGTTCCATTAAAGTGTTTAAATGGCAATGGGTTTATGATTAGATTTCAAATTAGATTAATCATTCACCAATTCCAGAATGCAAGGTGATCTATATTTTTGCTGAGAGCTTGTGTAGCTACTGCAAAATACTTTACCAGACAGCTTTTAAGAGCAAAAGCCTGTGTAGCATAATGTCTGCATCTTACAAGAGGTTAGATTTTCTTGAAGACAAGAATTGGTTTTGTGTTCTAAAAAAGGTAGAGTCAATCAAGCATGTCTCCTGATAAATGAGTGTCTTATATGTTTTAGATCTTACATGTCTTGTATCTTAAAATGGACTTGGGTATAATCTGGTTTGTGTGGCTTTTTTGAGATTCGTTGGGGTTTTTTCCTTCTCTCTAATGGGACCAATATTCTGTTTCTACAAATGTGCAGTTAAACAGCTTTTGTGCCAGAGAACCATGGAAAATGAAGATCATGAAGTAGAGACTACCCTCTAATCAGAGCAGCTATGCAGTGAGTGGGTGGGAGATCCATGTCTCTTCCCCAGTGCCAGGAGAGAATGGAATCCAGTGGGAAATCTCAGCCACCCATGAAATTGCAAAACTTCTGGCTGCATCCTGAGTTTCCTCATTCCACCTTTTGAATCAACTTGTGACCTTGCCTCTGTAGAGCTGCTGCTCACTGCCATGCCTGGCTGTGCCTACAGCCTGCAAGGTGCCACTGGAGCAGAGGGCTATTCTTGCTGTCCTCACTGGGTGACACCAGATTGCTCAGGGAGTCACTCTTGGTACACAGTCCTCTCGTTCAGCTGTCCAGCTGCATGTGATTGAGTGCTGTGCTTTTATTTGAAAGAAAGGAAAAGGTTGAAGGATGCTGTATGTCACATATTTTCTAGGTCCATAGGTCTCACCCTGACAAGTTTTTGGGTTTTCTTTGGTGGTGGTGGCTTTTTTCTTAATTTGTAAATTGTATTTTCTGATGGTCTAATGTAATCTGCAAGAGTTTTGCTTGTGTTGTGCACAATAGTAGAAAAGGAGCCTTGTTTCAGGAGAAGTAGATCCTCACTGTTGGTTAGGTTAAAACTTTCCTGCTCACAGAAGAACTTCGTGGATTTGATTTATTCCTTTTCAAACATACTGAGAGACTTCAATCAATGATGAAACCTATACATTTGAACAATACTATTTTGTCTCAGTCTGTAAAACAGGCTTTTGGTAACTTTCACACTTTTAAGTAAAGCTTTTAATTTTACTCCTGCTAGGCAATAAAAAGTTGCAGGGGAATTAGAGGTAATTGCATGGATGGGTTGATTTGGAGCTTGATAATTTCATGGTTTGTTCACTTGCTTAGAGAGTAGTAGAGACAAGGATGAGAAAAACAAAAAGAAGTCTGAAAATGTACTTCTTGTATTTCTTGCCTAATAGTGGCTGCCATAGAGACACATAATTTGAACCTGAATAATTTGACTGCAGTTTTGTAGACTTCTGTTTTGGAAGATATTTGTGATTGAAGTCTTTTCTGACTTCTCCTGTTGTCTTTCTTTGGAAAGCTTTATTTGGAAGGTCATTGTTTTCATTTTGGGCTTTCCCCTCTCTAAAAATACTCTGGCAAGTAATAACCACAAAAACAACCCTCTCACTTAAGCTGTAAGAGTTTGAGTAATATAGTTTATCACTTACATGGAACACAAAATGGAAATGACATTTTTTATACAAGGATTTTTGCAGGGGGTTATTTTTGAAAGAGTTTACTTTGGTCACTGCAGAAAAACATAAATATGCCATCATTTTCAACTCAGGCAATAAAGGTTCAAAGTTTACTTGGTCAAAAACTTGTTTTGATTTATTCCAAGGGTAAAAATTCAGTCTTAGAAACCTCACAATTTGCTATTTGGAAGAGGCTTGGAACTGCAGGGATTGAGCACATGCCATGCTTTTTCTGCAGCTCTTAATGCTCAGAAATTGCCACCTCAAAAGGTATTTAAGTTGGCTGGAATTACTCACATGTTACACATGGGATCTGAATGGCAGGCTGGTGCCACCACTGCATTTTCCTTATTTTACAGCTCAGAACAGAATTTTGGAGCTCTTTGATCCATGGTATAACAGGACAGAATTGGTACTCCTACTATGAGAGTTTAATTATTTTTGATGGTTCTTTGTGGCCTTATGTAACAAAGCACATCCTTCCCTCAAACTCCTTTCCTCTGCTGCCTTGTCATCCAAACCATATTAGAAAATTTTTTAAAGAATGCAGGGGCTTTTGAGTTCTTCTGGATGTCTGGGATAATTACAATTCCACTTAAACAGAGAGGAAAAGATGTGACTGTCAGTTTTCCAAACACCCAGTAGTAGCTCATTTGTCTGAGAAAATGTTAAGTACTCCCATGACTGAATGAAAAGTCAACAAGTTAATTCCTTAAGTAAGACAGGTTTAGGTATTTTTCTTCTTTGGAAAAGAAGCGTGTTACCTACATTTATCCTCCAGCCATGGGCTGAATTCCATTGTAATGAAGTGAAACTGTTCAGATCCAGTTTTACCTGTTTTTCAACTTCCTATTTCACTTTTATTTTACTTGTAATCTTTTCATGCTTTTCTCTTGCCCAGAACATGGTAGCACATAAGCAAATAAATCCTCTTAGCCAAGAAACACCAAAACAACACAAAAACTAGCGCACGTAGTTTGTTTTTAGAACAAATTTACTATCCTGAACTTCTGCTGCTGGTTCCTTCTGCTCTAGTAGTCCACCCACTTCAGACTCTGTTTAGACTTAAAGCCACATACAAAATGTTACTGGTCAAACACTGTTGCCAAAATAATTGAGATCAGCTGGAAAACTGTAACTGCAGGATACTCAGATTTACATTCTTGACAGTTGTGTCACTTGTTTATATTTCTTCCTGTTGCTGGTTTTTCAGATCTTTGGGCTGGAGGTGTTCAAGTCACCAAGATGCATGCCTTAAAATGAACTTTTGGGAGAGTGTGGCCGTGTGTCTGTCCATCCATGTGTACGTGCCTGTATTTCGGGTTTCCAGCACCAGGATGCTGTAGCTGCTGTGGCATTAGTTGCTATATAATTGCTAGTATTTCTTTAGGCTTGCTGTAATATTTCTTTAATGCAGTCCTTTGGCACTCATCTTTCCAAACTACAAAACTCTTCACCTCCTCCTCTGTACTGCAGCACAAGCTGTAAGGATGTGTTTTCTACTCTGGCATAGCAAAACCACATAACCCATACTGGGATACAGAGCAAATGGGAGAGAAGCAGAGTCTTGGGAAGAAAGGGAGTTTAAGCCAAAGCCCTGGGCCCTACTGAGTGTAGGAGTGCAAGTCATTTTCATTTATTATTCATGTTGTTTGAGCTTTAGTTTTGCATCAAGCCTTGTTGATAAGAAATTTTGAATATGTGCACTTGTAAGTTAGGAAGTTGGTTATACTCCTGAATAGCTGGCAGCTAAGAGAGTGTCTTGCCTGACTGAACTGATTCTTTAGGAATACATTTTCCAGAGATGATGCCAGAAGTGGGTCTCCCAAATGATGTCATTGTCATCTGCCCACAGACAGGAATAATAGCAGGCAGTCTTCTTGGGCTGCTGACAGGACATCTACAATATATTTGTCTGAACAGACAGGTCATCCGTAAGTGTCTTTTGAGTTGCTCAAAACTTGTCATATGTGGGGGAGTGAGGGCAGAGAGGTGCTTTCACACACCCCTACTCACTGCTGTTCTGGAAAGGACCCCCCCATCCTGCTCCCAGTTCTTGGGAGCACCCAGGACCCTCGACCTACTCCCTTCAGCACCATGTCCTCAGCAGGAGGAGTGAGTGTGGATGTCCCTGCTGTGGTGCATGACCTCCTTGCTGGAGACCTTTTCCATCTCCTAATGAATGCCACGACTTGTCCAAAATTGTTTTATGTGCTTCTCCTGCTCACCCAGCCCACATGCTCTGAGTGTACTTTTGTTCACTCATCCTTCAGGGTGTATCAGGATCAGCTCTGCAGCGTGAGCATTGTGAGCTGCCTGGCATGCCAAGGCATGAGTGTGCCCTTTAAAAACACATGAAACATCCACGTGTGCTTGACAGTGCCAAACACTTCAGTCTCTTTTGCCATTTTCCCTGCACATCAATTCCAAACACACAGTTTGCTTGACACAAAAAAGGATGAAGTTAGCTTGAAGCCTGACTTGGAGCCAAACTACATGTGCCCATCCATGTCTGGCACCAGTGGGGCACATCAGCTGATGCCTGAATGATTCCAAAACTTACAGCTTGGGTAGTGGTGGAATGACCATTGGTGCCCTAGTGTGGGCTCCTGAGTGCTGTTCCCAGACCTATAATTTTTCCTCCCTCCACCATATACACATAGCTGCTCCCTTGGCTCATTTACAGCCTGGATCACACTTGGCTGGTCTCAGCTCCTAGGTGAAGCAACAGATATGGAATGTTACATGTATATAAGTTTCTCCTGCTGGCAGCCAGGCTATCGTGCCCACTTGGCCACCAATTACCCAGAACATCCATACTTGCCTTTTTATAGCTACAGCTGTGACACCACATGGGCTGTTCCACATTTTATAACCTGCTGCAGGCTGAGTCAGCTGAGGGTTCCTGGCCAGTAGCAGAGTACTGCTCAAGTTTGTGCTGTAGCTGCCATTGCCACAACACATAGGAACCCCATAGACAGCTCAGGATCCCGTGGGAAACCACAGGTCTCCCCTGGATACATCCAGCTTTACTCAAGCATATTTACAAGCTTCCCCTTTATGCAAAACGATAGGATGATGTGGTAATGCTGAGTCGATAGACACATGTGAGACAGGAAAGTCGAGTTCAGCCTGCAACACAGGTGGTTTGCATTTAGCATCTTGATTGGCACTACTGTACTTGTGTGTTTGCATCATATGACTGCAGGATTTGGAATGTGCCTGCCTACAGACAGGGCTTCTCATTTGCTAATTGCCTGCTCTCCATGCTTTAGACCTGAAATGTGTGCAAAGAGCTTTAGGAGGCAGAGATTGCCTACTACAGGTGGGTCTTTGTGCTTGTTACATTGTCTGGAAGAAAGCTCCTTTGGATGTTATTTTGAAATTTGGAACTGTAAGCAGAGGGGGAGATGAGAAATTTATTTCTTTTTCCCTGCTCCATTCCTTTCTCTTTTCTAACATCTGTCTGCTCCCTGATTTCCACCTTTCTTGGGTTCAAGTGTCCCTGCTATTCTGCTTTCCTTTTGTTTTCTTCTGTTTCATTTTTTTTTTATCAAGCATTTTCTTCTATGTAATTTAACACAACTGGGATGATCTATGTAAGTACTTCCAAATTTCTGCTACTGTGCAGCATTATCCCTATGCTCTTTCAGAAAAAAAAAAAAAAAAAAAAAGGCAGGAAAAAAACCTCTAAAAACAGAGTGAACTAAACCCAAGTGAGTCTTGTAACTGAGAGACTTTCTGAGTCTGGATTTGCAAACTAATGACTAATTTCCCTAAGTACTTGCCTACTCCTAATTGCTTCTAGATGAGATTCTTGGATTGCTTGGGGCAGGCACATATTCTTTAAGTGCCTTATATGGCTACGTCATAAGAGAATAATTCAGAATTATGTGGAGCTAGTGAGATATACTTACCCAGGATTAAATCTGGCTTCTGTGTTCTTGTTTTGGGGAGGCCAAAACATCTTGAAGATTGTAGTCAACCTGAGAATACTCCAGATTTTTAGTACAAAATTAGCACAAACTTTACCGTGCTTGCCCTTGTGGAAAAGCTTCAAGGTCTTTGGGGTTCTTGGCCCTTCTCTGTTCTGAAAGTTTTACTTAACACAAGCTAAATGTTGTGTATGTCTCACCAGGGCCCTGTTAAAGTATTGAAGAATGAAAGATGGGGGTGCTTTAAAGAAAGGCATCAGTCCTGTCGGGAAATATTTGCTGAGCCTACTCCCACCTTCCTTAATTGTTACTGTGTCTGTATTGTGAGAGAGAGTCCCTCCTGAGCCCTCTCAGACCCTGAGCAAACACATCTCTCCCCCCAAAACTTGTTGCGACGCATCTGGTTTATATTGAGAGTACTGGGTTTCTGCTAAGCCCTCCAGCACAGAGGAGTCTTTGAGACATTTATTCTGCATTCCAGCTCTGAGCTATTTGCTGGGGGAAGAGAAAGCAATGCAGTGTCTTTCATTAAAAAGAAGGGAGAAAATACAGAAAAAAAATTTAAAAAAAAGACAAAAATTCCCCACCTTTTGGATTGCAACTTCCCTTTTGTAGTAACCCGTGTGGAGGTGAAGGCTGTAAAGAGCCAGAGCCAGGGCTCAACCTCCAGAATGGAATATCTGTGTTGCTGTGGTCAGCACAGTATTTAGTACTTCCCCTACATTTTTTAAGGAGGTTTGATTGCTAGTTAATGCTCACTGATCTTATGTTCTAGTTTTGATTTTGTTCTGGTTTTTTGGTTTTGTTTTGCTGCAAGGCACACATTTGGCTATGGTGGCGTGTTGTCTAGAGTATGGATTTCCTGTAGTATCACTGGAATATAAAGCCCATATGTAACTCCTGAGGAGAGACCTAATGCATCTTTGTCACTCACAGGGGCATTCTAATTTTGCAAAATAATTTTCTGAACTTAATGGGAGGCTGTGTGGCCACTGGCACCGTTATTGCCTCTCCTAGTGAAAAATGGATGTTTAAAGTGGTGAGACAAATTCTGTCTAGGCATTTCCTTCCACTTTCGTTTAAGGTTTCTTTTCTTCAGAATCTTCAATGTCACATAAGTGCTATTAGAGATTTAGGATATTTATCCTTTTATTAGAGAAATAAAAGAAAAAGTACCCATTAAAACAGTTCCAGTGAGAATTGATATTACTATAGCACGTTTTGTTCTTAATTATTTTGTTGCAGGCTGTAAACACTAAAATACTTCCTGTTGAAATTTCCTACTAAGTTAATGTTCTCTTTAATATTTAGGAGTGCAATTCTTGGTAGCTTCTGACTTAGCTAAAACTAATTATCTTCTTTTTGAGCACTCTTTTTCAGCCTTCCTGTCCTGCTTTTAGATGATATGTCAGCAAAAACCTAGTAATAGTGTTCGAATTAAGTTTGCTGGGGGGAAGTAGAATTTCAAAGTTTAATTTGATTTTATAGGGTTTTTTCGAGATTCAGATTCTGTGCAAAGTAATCAGATCATTGACTTTTAATTAAATTAAAACAGTAGTTTGCCTAAGTTTTAAGTACATAATTTTAAAATAGATATATGCATTAAGCTTTCCTTTTAATTACAAATCAAGCCAGAATGCTTCCTGTAACATGACAAACACTGACATAATTTTCTTTCATAAACACCTACAGCTGATGCAAATGGACTGCTTCTTGATTTCTGCTGCATGCACTTCAGTTATGTTTAATTCATTGTATTCTTAGAATCCTGCTGTCTCTCAGCCCCTTTTGACTCATTTCCATAATATTTCAAAAAGTTTCTGATACTCTCTCTAACAAGCAGTAGCCTCTGCAAGGCATGCTGGTGTTCCAGCTGGGAAAACCTAGCATAGGTAGGGGTCTAAACACCAAAATAAAGTGATTGCATTAGCACTCCTTAAATGTAGCCCTCTTCTAGTTCCTCTGTGCCTTATTGAAATTGAATAGATACCTATTCTCCTCATTTGTCTATGATACTTTTTGTTGGGGCTCAGTTTGCCTGGACTGGTCCTACACAAGGTCCAGATGAAACATCTCACACCACATTTGCCTTGCATGTACTTAAGCTGCGATTTTCCACACAGAAATACATAAGAGAAAGTTTGTGAATGCAAAAAAAAAAAAAGATAATCCTGTGAATTATTTTTTGTAATATATTCCATTCCTTCTGTCTCATAGTTCATAACTGTCCTTTCAGCAGGGTCTGAGCCCAGCTCACTGGCCAGCCTGGCATGTAAAGAGAATGTGCCAGACAATGTGAAAAGCAGGGAGAAAAGCTGCCACAGAAACACCTGCTCCTTGAAGGTCCACCAAAGCACCCCAAAGACACTGGTCATTAATGAATGAGCTTGTTAAACCTCTGCCACCACTAAAGCTACCCTTCATGCAAGGTTTATAGCTGCTTTTTGAGAACATTGTTAAGCTAATCTAACTTTGAGGAGTTGCATCTGAATGTCCTCTCTGAAAGTGGTGTATATCTGCAGTGCTCTTTCTTTCAGAGAGAATGCTTTGTTGCACTTTGTCAAAGAAATTACCATTAAAAAAAAGAGTGTGGAATGAATATGAGAAGATCTTTAATCTACTGGTGGTTGTTTATAAATATGAAAAGTGGTATAAGAGACTTAAGTAACAGATCAGGAGAAAGCACAAACAGGAGGGTAAGTTATTTCTTCTGAATGAAAGTAAGAATCTAAATCACTCTGTGCTCCTTCAGATGACTGAAGATATCTTTTATTTTAATGAGAACCATATAGGCTTTTGTGTGTGCTCAAATGTGCAGAATAAATTGAAATTCGCTTTCTGTGCGCTGTCACACATTGCTCTTGGAATGTGGTTGTGCTTCTGACCTGGTGAGATCAGGTTGAGGGGTTTTTTGTTCAAACATAAGGGTAATTCATTCTTCATAGTCAATTGAACTCGACCATTTTCGAGCCAGCTGCCAATTGTGATACATGCACTGCTGGCTTTGTGGTGTATTCTTTTGTCCCATAGAGAGAAACTGTGAGCACTAATCTGGTGACCTTAGCCTTTTTGGAGGTAAAAATGAGTCCCTTGTTTGTCCAGACCAAAGTTTTCACTGAAGTTTTCAATTTATTTTTCTTACTCTCCTTCTTCTTTCTCTTATCTGTGAGTAATGATCTTTCTTTATGTGTATGAACTTTTCTGCCTAGGAGAAGCAAGGAAATGCATGTATAGGTCTTGGTACCAGAGAATAATTTATTTTTTTTTTTCCTTTACCAAGGAAAGGTCACCTTGTCATCCAATGTACAGTAGTGTGCTCATAGCAACATTCAGAGGACCCCTTTTCATATGAAAGAGAATCCATACCCAAGCATCCCTACCCCACCCCACCCCCCAAAAAACAGCCAGTATTAAGAGAAAATATATTTGTGAGTTTCAGTTTTTCTCAGTGATATCTTCCTTTGGGATTTCTTTTCATCACTTTTAAATTATGATAGTGAGGAGGAGACAGTGCAATAACATTATTATCCTAAATGGATGGTAAGTGTGCAGTCTCCTCTTTTTAGGAGCTCTAGAATTACAAAAGTGAATATTTTGATCTATGGCTTAAATTCCTTGAGTATTGGCACTTCAAACCACCACTAAGAGTCAATCAGACTTTTAACCACTGTTCCATACTTTGAACATAACAGAACAATTCATGCAGTACTGTGAAATGTTTTAGGGGTCTTTTCAGCATGTCCGTGTGTGTTCCTCCAATTCAAAACTGCTTTTTTCAGCTTCAGGTGGCATTAGAGAAAATGGCTTGTGCTTGTTCTACTGAACTGCTGTACTAGAATAAAATATTTGTAACAATGTGGTTTCTTTCATTGACTAATGTTAAGAGTGAATCCTTGAGAAAAAGCGTGTGTACCCACTGTTACTTGGTTAGCTTTTCTTCTCAAGAAAGGACCAAAGCAGTTATTTCAATTTGGACAAATTCTGGATCCATTGGTCTGAGGCAGGTTCCAGAAGTCTTAAAAGAAGAAAGAGGGGTAGCAGAATGGAGGGTTTTGGCTGTTTCCCTGCATCCCTTTGTGGAACATTGAAGTGAGCCACTTCTGGGTGATACAATTCGTTTCAAACCCCAGTAATTGACATTTATTCTTAAGCAATGTGAAACAAATGAGTATTGGCCAGGAGTTTGCACTCACAAGGGGAACCTGCACTACCAGCCAGGATTGCTGATATTTGTGGAGTTGGATGTGTTGGTGAAGGCTTCATCTGGAATAGTTTTCTCACTGTCTTATATATTTAAAAATAAAGGAGTTGGTCAGGAGTATGTTTATTTTGCAGTTAAAGGGAGGGGCTAGTGTAATATTCTGGCATTGTGGTTTAGCTCTTACTGCTATACCACTGGATATACCCAAAGAAAGATAAAGTGAAATGTGAAAGGCATTTATTGAGCAGTGTCTCAATTTTTCTACCAAAACATTTTGAAATATACATCTGAAGCTTGCAATCTGTTTTATAATGCTCCATTTGTAGCTACTAAATCTAGAAAGTTCTCAGTCTTTCAAACATTAAGAAAGCAAAATAACTATGTTCCAAATGTTGCAGCAGTAGCAGCCCCATCAAAATACAGAGCTTTTTACATCACTATCAAAGATTATTGTTGGTTTGGGATTTTATAACTTCTCCTTCAATGATATTCCATTTCACACATTCAGGTGGGGCTTTTTTTTCCTTGAAAATTGGACCCTCTTGCACTTCTCAAGTATTTTTTGGGATTTTCCCCTCTGATATGCTCCCTTGATCACCAGATGAAAATGCAATAGATGCTCTTCTTAGTCTAGCATGAAAAGTTGACATCAGTTGGTCTTTAAAGCAAATTTCCAAGTAAATTGTAGAAAATCTGTAATTCTAATAAGAAGATAACCTTTACACAATTACCATTTTCTATAAAATATTTTTTCTGATTTATTGGATGATAATTTAGTGAAACATGCAAAAAGAAGGAACTGTGGCTAAGGAAAAGATGACATTAATGAGACAGGTGAGCATAGCCAGTTATTTCAATATGAGCAAGCCTTGCAAACCCATATTGTATCACCCTCGTGTGTGGGATACTGGAGACTGGAGTCAAATGTGGAGGGAGCATTCTTTCTTTAACATAGCTAACATTTGGAGGGAATAGTAACCCAAGCACCTCTAGGAATCTAGAGGAAGGGCTGGAGGAGGAAACTGCTGAGACATAAATGTGCAGAGAATTTGAAAAATAGAATTGTGTGGGAGGAAGAGTGTGCATGGCTGTCTGTGGGCAGTGCTGTGTCTGTGCACCCAGTGCATGGTCTCTGCAGCTGACAGTGGAGACAGGTCAGCATATAGGCTTCTCTGGAATCTGGTTATACAGACCTTCCAAACTGTAAAATTCCTTTCCTCCTTGTCCTCCTAGACTTACAGGCTCTTTACTCAATTTGGGATATGGTAGAAGAATATGTTATTCAAGTGGAGTGGCAGTAATTGTATAAGAAGGGAAGAAAGGTATTCCAGAGGGTTTTCATGAAAGGATGCTGTTAGCTTTTGACATTTGCCCAAGTCAATTATATATATTTCTCTGTACTGGAAAACCTATTTTAAAGGAAGAAGCTGGGATTTCCAACTCCTAGGTGTACTTTGAGATTTGCCACAGCAAGGTACTGAAAACAAAACAGTATTAAAGATAGGCCTTGGTTTTTATCTTCTTTCTCCTTACTCAGAAGGGAGGGGCAGCTTGTTCTGACTACCCTTTGAACAGGACAGATTTCACTCTGGTGTTTGCCTAGGGTTTCCCATACACACACGTGGACACTCCCTGTGAAATGACACACAGCCACAAGATGCTGTGATGAAGATTGCCAGTGGGATTGTAAACTTCCTGCCTCTTATTTCTCCTTGTTTCACAGTTTCATTTTAAAATATTTCCTTCTTGAGAGCTTTATGGTAAGTGTCTGAATGCATCTGCTGTGACTTTCTTTCTCGAGTCTCTTCTTATAGCAACATCTGGGAAATTAATTTAATTCAGTATGAAATTATTTCAATTGGTCAGACATCAGCTTTTACTTTAAGTGTTTGACTCCCAGGTGAAGCACATATCATTAGGTGATTATTATTTCAAGGGTTAAAGTTTGTGTAACTAATATTCTACGTCTCAGCCAAATCCAAATATTATGGTGACCATGCTTTAACAGCTCTTCTGATTACTTTATTTTGAAGAGATAACTAGATAGTATATAACAGTGTTTATTTTTATGGCAAGATTTTTTTATCAATCAAAAAGCAATGTTGTAATAAAACTCAGCAAAAAGAAACTAAGCAGGCCTGTTTGCTTTGCATTTTCTATTGACAGGTTCTGAGTGCTTTGGAATGGGTTATAGGAGAAATAATGGCAGGATGTGACCTGTAATTCCTGAGCATTTTGGGTGCAAGCAATGGAAATGCCCATATAAAGTCCTCCCAGGAAACTCTCTGTCTTAATATTTTATAGTATGCAATTTAGTCTTCTGCTTCCTCTATTATTCCACTATTTTTTCCTATTATGCACTTCACCCTGGTACCTGAGTACCTACTGCATAATCTATTCTCCACCTGTCCAAGATGTATGCATGCATAGAGTGGAAATTAATTTGCTGTAAAATGCAAACTGTAAGTAAGAATTAATGTTTGAGCTTACCTAAGCACTGGAAGATATATCCAAAATGAAGTAGTATTGTCACCCTAACTGTGCAGCAGTGAGCAGTATCCTAAGTGCCAAATAACCAGTCTTGTACATTACTCTTCATCAGCCAGTTGTAGTCTCTGCTTACACCCTGTGATACTTTCCACAGGGCTTGGCCATTGCTAATTAGCAGCTGAGAGAGGGAGGGACTGGGAGATAATGAGAGATCCCTCCCTGTTTTTCCTGTCATACTCATCTCCTTCACCCATACAGGGGAATGCAGAGCAGGGTGCTGGAGTGAAGCAGCCACATCTAGAAGGATCTGTGGTTCCCAGGAAGGTGGGAGGCAGATGGGGTTATACTCAATCACAAGGTCATGCATCTCAGGATGTCACTGAAAAAGAAGAGGAATAAAATGCCCGAATTTTCACTGTATTACTTTATTGGTTCTTTAATGTGTGACAGACTGAAATTCATCATGAACCCTCTTAGAGGGTCCACAGACCCCTGAAATAGCACTGACTCCTGGCCAAGAGGTTTAATAATGCTCCACTGTGTCACAGTCTTCACCCTGTCAGGGGTGCTGTTCCCTTTTGACCTTCTCTAACATCTCAGCCAATTTGTTGGGTTTTCCCTCTGAGGAACCTCTCCTCTCTACCTTCCAAACCAGAGCAATAATTAGCCTTTCTCCCCAGAGAGTGGATTTAACTCACTTAAGCTTTACCACCCTACTAAAGCAGTAAAGAATTCAGATTATCAATTTGCATAAAACAGTGCTGTATTTATTAAAATATATATGTGTGTGTATATAATTAAGTGAGCCAGTGCAATGCATGAGAAATGAATGGGAAGGTGGCCCATAATAAGGGTGTCAGTGATTGCTGTAACTGCAGTGAAACAGGAGTACTGTGAACATGCCTGGAATTTGGAAAGTACATACCCACTCAGGAGCATTAGTTGCCTCATTGTGTTTAGATGACTTGTATAATTCAGAGTTAATGATTGAATTCATGTTGAAAAACCGTCTGCTCATCTGCTGCTGCTCAAAGTCTCAGGGAGACTGAGCAAGTACAAAACAGCCATTTTGAGGGTGATACTGAATCTAAGGCAATTTTCTTACCTTTTAGCTCCTTCGTGGTAAGTAGTGCTTATCCTTCAAGCAGGTGCACCGGAAGGTGCTGCCAGTAAAAGCTGATGAGTTCTTCAAGGAGAGAAGTGATGAATGAAAGATATGGTTATAACTGCATAACCATTTAAAAATGTCTTCCAATTATGCTGTGTGGAACAAGGATTGTAAGCATCCACTGAAGATACAGTTTTCCAAGCTGCAGGGATTTATTGATTTATTACATTTTTCTCTCCTCCATGGAATTGGTGGGAAGGATTAACTTTCACTTACACTCCAATGACATTTTTCACTGGTACTATCATCCCCATTCTCCATCCAAATGTGCTGCTGAAATGTGGCAGGTGGCTTTGCTAGTAATTGCATGCTACTTCATTCCTCTTTAAATGAAAGTGTAGAGTACAGTGGCCTTCCTCTCTCATCACTGGCATACTTCACAGCCGTATGGTATTGACATAGAACACGCAGAAGAGTGGGCTTCCCTTTAAATTGCAAAGATGTGTTATCTTGCTCTGTGTTCCCTTAGGAGACAGTAACTTAATTCCTGTGAAATAAGCTTCTGACTTCAGCATTTTTCGTGTCAAAAAATAAACAAACCACATCAATTTTTTTAAATGTCGACAATTTTTTTTTAAGTATTAAAGAAACTGAACATGGTTTCAAATATTTTAAATTTATTATTTGGTGAATCTTAGGCAAGTTTCTATTACAGTATACATATGCTTGATCTCATTCTGAGGCCAGCAACCATGCTCTGGTAGAAGATGGCCTTTCTTTGGCCCCAGCTGTGCTAAGCACTATTATAATTAGCACGATGGTTAACTTAATCAGAGCACTTGGCTCAGGAGAGAGGTGTTACAGAGTGCACCATAATTAGCATTTTCATTTCTTTGATCCTGAGTCTGTCTTTATTGACAGAAATATCAAGAGCTCGTTTGTTTTTTCTTTTAACACTTCAGGAAGTGGAAATGTGTGTGGCTGTGAGATTATGAATTTAGTAATGATTTTAGAAGAAAACAAACAGACCTGTCCCAGAGGAAGTAGAAGGGATAAAAATCTGCACGTATGGAAAATATGGTCTTTAGTGCTGCAGCATATGGGCAGGTATATGGCCAGGAAGCACCTCCTGGGGCAGCTGCATCCCTTTGAAGTTGCATGGGCAATTTTAACAGCATCTTAATCATTTCCAGCGTGCTGCTGTGGACCACATGGCTGCTGTTTGAGTCTGTAGAAAAGGTGATGTTTCCTTAAACAGGAAGGGGAATGCCAGAAGTGTGATCTGTTAAAAAAAAAACAAAACACAAACCCAAAGGTTTGGATGATCTTGTAGCAGCTAAAGATTTAGATACTTGCCAGCTTGGTCACTGAAGCACAAGCATTCCATCCTACGTTCCTGATATAAGCAGGTGGTGAAAGCATCCAGCAGACCAGATGACTGCTGTTCATGAAAAAACATAACATTTGTGCTGTCAGACAAAATGCTGAAGACTACCAAACTTGCATCTGGCATCACTGCCTTGATTGCAGGGGAGGAAAGTTGAGATGCTCAAGAGACTCTTCTCATTACACACCATGGAGTGGAGCAGTCTCTTGCAATACCAGCTAACACAGGATATTGAAAATAGGGGACTTTTTAGTAGGTGAAGCCACTGTCAGCCTTTTTTGGTCTTGATAAGCACACTGTCCTCTTTGCTCACACTGGAGTGCCTGTAGTGCTTTGTATCTCCAGTGCATACTTAGATGGACTGTACCCAATTAATTATCTTAGCTGGTTCTGAGCATTTGTTCAGCAGACTGGAGCAAATGCTCTATGCACTTATTCTTATTGACTCTGGGATGATGGTTGCTCAGGTAAGGGTAGACACAGCCTCTATATTTAACTTCTTTATGTGGTCTCTGTAATTTTTTATTACTTTTAAATTAAGAAAAAAAAAAGGTATAGCAATGTTTATAATGAAAAAATAGGGCAAAAATATTTGAGGCTCTTCTTGTAAGAGCTCTTTGCAGTTTTCACTCTTCCTTTATATGTACCTGCCTCTTTCTAGTCTTTGACAAAGATGCATGTGTTTTACAGTTCATTTCAATCTGCTTTGCCAGTAGAAATATCATATGCTAATAGAGGCTGCAGAGAATGCAGCTGTCATTAAGGGGCTTCCTATGTTATCCTTGACTTTGCTAGATTACTTTTATCTACTCAGGATGGATAATAATTTTTAAAACGTTTATGCAACTAGGTTTTAGGTCAATAGCAGGTTAAACCATTTATTTAAGTAATCTTTCTTGGTGGAAAGTATGTGGAAAGACCCTCTCACTGTTTTTACAAGATTATTTTCATATCAGCTTTAAAGCAGCAAGCAGTATTCTTGACAGTAGACTTGGAAGATACCCATTATTTGAGAGACGTGATAAAAACAGTATAATCTTTTCCAATAGGGATACAAAGCCAGTAATTGTCTCTTTCTGCCATTCCAGTTATTTATGTAATTATACTTAATGCCACACAGATTTGAGAAGAATAAGCTATAGCTGCTGCTGTTTCAGATTAATATTTTTCCATTTTGAGATCATAAAAACAGTAAATACCTCTCATGGTGCTAGAGAGAAAAATGGACTATGGATTTGTAAACAATTGATCAGAGGAGCTGACGTGGAGGAGGGAATGTGTCTTTTTAAAGTCTAACCACACAATTCCATTATTCCTAAAGCTCACTGATTGCTAGGAAATGCTGCCATTGCATAATATCACTTCTTGGATGTTAATTCCTTTATTAAACAGAAGTATATATTACTTTTAATTTAACAGTGGATTTCAAAGGTGTAGAATTTAACTATCTTAAACCTGAACATATCTAGGCCATCCTGCTTTGCCCAGTTCTTCTGTTTCACAATCCTGGTGAAACTATTTGTCTTGTGGCTAAAAAGTGCTGAAATAGTAAGACACCTCCCATACTGTCCTGCTTAGCATAACTGGGTTGGCCAGGGTTAAGGAGCTCTAGGTGGTAAAACCCTGTCCTCCATCTAATCCCACATGGGGACAATCCAAGGTGGTTTGTAAATGCCCCTGGAAAGTATGCCAGTGCTTTCAGTCTCCAGGATTAGAGGAGCTGCTTGAAAACTTACAGGTGCATCTTGCCTTCAAATTCACTGCATTCACTTGCACTCAGTTTTGGGTATTTGAGCTTCTTCACAGTTTCTGAAGGGAAAGAAGGTGGCTGTGCTTCACATCTACAGCAGAATGCTCAAGTTAGAAGTTCAGACTGGGTTCAAAACTGGTGTATCCATTTAAAGCAGATAAACAAAAAACTGGATTTTATAGGACCATTCAAGAAATAAATATGTGCTCAGGGGTTTTATAATACAGTGTTCCTTTAGTTTGGTCAGCTAGTAGTATTATACTCTTGTACAAATTCTCCACTTAGTCTGAAAGTTCTGTCTGAGCTAGATAACCAATTTAAAAAGTCATCCTTTTCTTTTTTTAAATTACTTTAGGCAATGGCAAATTTACTGCGTGTGAGTGTGAAAGGTTTCAGTGACTTAATTGCATTCATTTCTAACAATTCTCCCTCATTTTTTGCCTGAATTTTCTCAAAGTTCCATTTTTCAGCTCTATGTCTTGTTATGCCCTTTATTAAACATCTTCCACTAATGTAAGTATTACAAATTGTGATAAAGCCATCCTGAATTTTATCTCTGTGCAAATAAATAGACTGAATTGCTCCTGGATCTTGCTTTAGGACATATTTTTCCTGACTCTGAATCCTTCTTTCAGCTCCACCCTGAATCCTTTTCAATTTGTCAACATGTGCTTGTAATCATTTCAGAAACACTGTATGAAGTGACAGAGCCAGTCCTAGGCATCTCAGCATTGTAAGAGAAACTGAATTTTTTGCTGTTCCAGGAGGGAGGATAGAATGGGTCAGCACTGAAATCTGGGCTTGTTGATCTAACAGTGGAAGAGGGAAGAATGGCAGAGGCTGTGGCCAGGGCTGGAAGGGGCTGATTGAGCATTCCCTCCCACTGCCACTTTTGCCAGCAGCAGCAGGAGGAAGCTCAGCTCTGGCATAGGCAAAGCAGGCAGAACTCTGTGTCTGAAATTTAGCATTGTTTTGCTTGCTGCCCAGTCAACCTGGATAACCTCAACCTTTTCTGTTCCTAGTAATGCTCCTCTGAAGTGCTACAGTGATGTTTTCTGCTTTGTGTCTTCCCCTAGCTCAGGTATTGAAAGATCTCATTCATCATCTGAGCCACTGCATCCCTGCCAGAGTTTTAGCTGTGGCTCACTGCAGCCCTGAAGTCATCCTTCAAGCCCTGCTTCCCAGATTAGTTCACCACCTTACAAGTTTAACCTGTGTTTGAGGAAGCATGACCTTGCATTCTGTGACTGCTATAAGTAATGCCATTCAAAGAGCTACATAGAGCATGTTTTGCAGCTCACTTTGGACTGACCTGCCCTTAGTCTGGCTGCTATACCATTAGTTCTATCACCTTCACCTTGGCTGCCACAGTGCTGTTTTCTTACACATCACTTAAGACTATAGATTAGAGAAAGACCAAGATCTATCTATACACAACCATTACAATCATCATAATCAACCAAGAAGTGTCATTTGGTTCTGAGAGTCTCATTTTCTGAAGTTTCTTCTATTTAGTTGTAACACTTATGTTCTGTGGGATGCATGCCTCCATTTCACACTCCTCTGTCAAAGAAAGAATGGAAAAGACAAGTCATCTTTCATCTTGTGGCTCTTGTGTTGTGTGCAGGGTTCCTTCTACTGCAATGCAGTTGAAGATACTGCAGAGGGATATTTAAATTCAAGCCAGGAAAAAAAAAAGCCTAATTAAAGTGAGGAAAAAATTATGAATGCATTTCTATTTTTAGGATTCGTGAAACTTGCCTTAACAGAATCTTTGGGCTTCGATTAATAGACATTCCATTTTTAATTGGAGCATTTTGCTGCATACAATGGTTTAAAGTAAAGGGTGAGTTAATTGGGCATTTATTTGAAAACTGAAAAATTCAGGGGAGCCAGTGTGTGGTTTTGAACATGGTATTGACTGCATAGCTAAAGGGGCTGGGCAAGGGAGGAAGATGAGCAACAGACAAATGACACTGTTGGACATCTTAGATAGCTATGCATTCTGAGTGCTGTCCTTAACAACTAGGGCAAGAAAAAGATATCACAAAGCATATAAAAAAATGGATTTAAAATAACAGCTTTTCACCCTGCAAGCTCTATGTTCATATGTGAGTCAGGAGTCGCAGAACCTCTCAAGAGTTTTTGCTTTGCTCACATGCCCTCCCATAGATGAGCTTCTAGGTTGCTTTATTCATGCTCTTTCCTGCTACTCACATCATTCATGTACTAAAATAGAGATTTTCTGCCCAGCGAGTCAATGTCCAGGGAGTCAATGTCAGCTAGCTGAGGTTTTTTTAGCAGCCAACAAAAAAAAAACAAGGAGAAAGGGGAGCTCATGGAAGGTGCTGTGATAGCCAGTGCTCGATGGGCAGCCTTCTGCTGCTCAACAGGAGCACAGCTCCTGGGGGCAGTGCTGGAAGATGGGGTCCACTTCTGCATCCAGCTGATTTTGATTCCAGAAACCTAGTCCTTTTCCTTCAGCCAGATTGCCATGCCAAACATTCTTTAAGGGAAGAGGAAAGGAGTATTTGAGTTTCCAAGACTCAGTGTTTTCAAGTCACTGCTGCACAAAAATCACTGCTCTTACTGCTCTTTAGTCATACCCTTAAAACTGTTAAATCAGTTAAAAAATTCAAATATCATCAGCTCAGGCTTCTGTTTTCTATGTGAGAGCATCTGCTTAGAAAAACTGGATCATACTTTGTTTCAGAAAGCAAATGACTTGTTACAAAGCACTGCTTTGTTCCTATCTTGGATGTTATCTTGAGCCACAGAACAGGGCTGTTGCTTTGCATTTCGTGTGCTGCATAACCTCCCTCCCAAATGCCAGTGCCATCAGAGAACAATTGTTGCCTTCTGTACATGGGAGCAATCTTAATTACTGCATCAGCCTCAGAATAAATTCACAGTTAATCAAATATGATGATGAGAAGAAGAGTGATAGGTAGATAAGCAGGACTATGGTAAAAATGTCAGCTGAGTAGTTTTCTTGGCATCCTCCTCTTCCAAACACTGTATTCAGGTCAGGTTCAGCTATGTTGTGTTTAGAAAGCATCTCCATCAATCTGAATTAATTTTTTTCCTCAAGTGATTTGCTGCAGATTGAATTATTCTTTCAATTGGGATGGAGGAGTGGAGGGAAATGCTCCCGTATTTCCCCCCTATTGCACGTCATTAAAGCATGCAACAATACAAAGTGATGTTTTTCTTTACCAAGCACAAGCATACATTTGAATTGGATAACTGGAAAAATTGCCTATCAAGGTTGGTGACTACATTTAGCTCATAAAGGGTACAATATTTTACCTAACACAGAACATTAGCATTAGAGCAGTGAATACCTGGATCATGGCATTATGAAGTTTGAAGAAGAATTCTTTTTCTCTAATCAAGTCTAGACAGCCTACTTCCAATTTTATTAACTCACACATTTTCTTAAAAATAGACAGGTCCTACTTTTGATATAATGCCAGTAGTGCTAAGTGGCTTTTGTCTCCCTCCACAGAGGATACTCTGCCCCTGCTATGTTTCCAGTCTTACTGAAATGTAATTTGACTAGGTTGACTTTGTCTGTGGAGTGACAGCATAGAATAGTTATAGGACATCAAGAGTCACTTTGTTCCATTGCTCTGAATATCTGTATTTGAAATCCAAATACAAGTATCTTGATGATCCAAAAAGAAGAGCAAGGATGAATGGGTATCTCAAGCTTAAAGATCTGATCTTTTACATAAAAATGACAAGGTGGAAGTTTTCATAGAGATGTAGTCCCATGTAACTGTATGAGCTTGCCTTGTTTGAGGGAGGCTCCTTGTTATGGTCAAAGACTACTTAAGTTTCCTTCCCAAAATTTTTTTTCTTCTTCATAGACATCCTTTTTGGTGCTATATTGTAAGCACATTTTGAATAGCGACAATTATCTCCTTCTCCCCTTTTGCTTTTTAAATTTTTTTTTTAACTATTTGATCATTTTAGAGATACCATCACAATGACCTTTCCTAACAAGTCTGCCAGGACGACACCAAATTGAATGTTTAATTATTAGCACTATACCATTCAGACAATAGAGTGATTTTTCTTAAATATTCTAAGTTCAAGAATTAAATATTGGAAAATTATTAGACTCACTCATGTTTAAAGAATGAGATAACTTTTAAATGCTAATTTATATGATAATGCTGAAACTTAGAGGTATAATTTATTCTAGAAATATGCAAAAAAAGAGGTGAATTTTAAGTGTATATTATTGAAAAGTTAAAGTAGTTCTTGCAAACTTGAAATACATTATATCTATGGCATGCACATATTAAAAAAAATTATGTGGCTAAATGGTAACAAATGAGCCAGTGTTTACCATGGTAAGGAGTACATTGGGGACATAACCATTAGACAAGGGTAATTTAGTTTTAGCATTATCAGTTAGAAATACTGGAGTTGAGTGGAATATTTTATTACATGAAAACATCTGTAACCAATATATCCCTTGGGAAGCTTACGTGACCTGTGATCTGTTTGGAAAAAAATGTTTTGGTTTTACGAGGCTGTTCAAAAGCAAGTATGTGCAGTGGGCTGTGTCCCAGCGAATCTGGAAGGGGCTCCCTGCTCTTTGTGGACCTCCTGGAAATTTCTGGGAGCTGTAGCAATGTTTCTGCATTCCAGACTGTAGTCTTCAGACTCACTCCATAACTCATGGCTCTGAAAAATACCTGGGAAATGTGTACAATCATGCTCTCTACCTTTAATACTACTAAACATATTAGTGTATATTATATATATAGTAATATATATACCTATGTGTTCTATGTGTCTCTGTATATTCAGTGCATTCTGTGTATCTATCTATGTATTCTATGTAAACAATGTCCTTACTATATTTCTCTGGCCTTGCTGTGTACCTTTTCCTAGCTGCTTTTTTGTCCCCCCTCTCTCTCTCAATGAAGCCAGAGCATGCCATCCCAACTTAAATTTGCAAAGCAGTCACCTGTGCTCTAGCCTTCATAGTGCTCTGGCAGGAAAACAAAGCACCCAGCTCCTGAGGACCCTCAGTCAAGGCTTGGGAACTTGGGGAGCCAGGAAGACAGAGGGATAGACAGCCTGAACTTGACAGCCCATTAGGTACCTGACCTTCTGCTTAAATGACTATTGAATTCTTGAAGATGTGGATTAATGCTTTCTTTTGTTGGGTGAGATGGGCAGATAGGCATGCCAATTAGAGACAGCTCTGCCACGGAGTCCTACAGTGCAAGTGGTTTCTTAGCACAGTATTTCTACAGAGAGGAAATACTGAGAAAAACTGCAACTTCTTTACAGAGAGGGGAAAATCATCACATTCACCCGGGATCTCATCCATTATAACACACTGTAAGTAGAGGCAAAACAATTTGTTTCTAGTTACTTGACTATTGCTGAGACCCAAAAATCAAAACTGGCCAGTTTATGTCCATAGGCACATTGCAGGTATGTTCCAGACCATAATATGTCAAATGCTCTTTTGTCACAGGGTACTAAGTAGGTTTCATGCCAGTAAGACCATGGCACTGCCTTTCTACCATCACTTTCAGTTTACATATCCTCCATTCTGCTCTGTAGCCACAGGGGCCCAAACAGAGCAGAATGGAGGGCATTTTTGTAGCCAAAAGATCATTTTCCCGTTTAAGTGGAGTGACCTAGTGCTACTTCTAAAAAAGTCTTCCTAGTCTGCGAAATATTTAAGCCACAGCCTAGTCCATTAAGTAGTTTATCAATGCAAAGATGGAGCAAACCTTTATGGCCAAATGAAGCAGATCTGTGGGCTCTTTTGTCTATGGTAATAACACTGTGTCTGGGTTTGGGCTGACTGTGAAACCAAGTGTAACTCATCCCCAAACTCCCATCTGTTTGGAAGATATGAAAAGTATGTGCTAACGGGTTGGTGGCAGTGCATATTGGTTGCAGGCATGGAATTAGGAGTGTAAAAGTTTTGACCTAGTAAGGAGAGGTGCTGCAAGGAAAGCAGGTTATTCACAGAATGGAAAATCTTTTGTTTCCAGCACACTAAGAGGCAGGTGAAGATGAGTCTCATGGAATTTTTTTCCATGTACAAGACAGTCCCAGGCAAGGCAAGGCAGGCTTTGTGTCACAGTTGGATAAGCTTTGTTTGGAGAAAGTTCCATCGTATATCATGAAGGAAGCCACATCATTTCTCATTTGTGAGGAGAAGAGTTTTAGATTCTGAAATCAGTGCACAGATAATGCAGAAATGGGACAGCTTGTTTTGTCTAGATTTTTGAGTCTTCTTATGTCAGGTGGTGGGAAGTTCAAGTCTAATTTTGCTGGCTCTGTTTTCAGCTGATATAAAGAAGGCTATGGGGAAAAGCACAAAAGAAAAGGGCAGTAAGAGTAATGTAATGAGGAAGGAGAGGGTATGTTGTGTATTGAGGTGAGGTTTCTGTTTGGAGAAGAAATATTGCAAAGTTAGTGTGAAAATATCTCCATTGTTGCTTCACCCAGAGGAGCTGTTAACAGGGCATGCAGGAAGCTCTTTGATCAAACCCTACTGTCATTTCTTAGTGCCCTGCTGTAATTCAGCATTTAAACATCAACGAATGTTCTCCCACTGAGATACTTTAATAATGTCTGACATTTCTCTGGAGAGATACTCTGAGTAATTTTGAAAATAAAAACAAACATGTACAAATACAACTTCTTTTTTTTTTTTTTTTTTTTTTTTTTTTTAATGGTGTAAAGGTTTATCTGGAGATAAATGGTTAAGCAGGATGAAAGTGGAGTAGTGTCAGACTACTGGCACAATGGCAACTGCTTGCTGATTCCTACCTGAATAATCAAGTTAAGGAATGTTGTAAATTAACACATGCTAAGCTTTTAGTTTTGCAGCAATTAATGATTTATGCTGTCCTTCAGTTGACATCATCTCATGTCACTGCAGCATATTTTAACAAGAGGTATGTAGTTCTGGTAATCCCCAGGAAATCTGCACATTGTTTACCAAAATCCACTATTTTAAAAAAGAGTTGTGCTTTGCCAAGAAACTTGGAGCATGTCAGACTAGAAAAATGCTTCTTTTGGTGCCTGAGAGGAAGCAGTATGTTTGTAGGTGTAAAATCACATGCCTTCATGGTACAAATGTGGAGGCAATTGGCCAAACCATGGTGCTTTGCTTCCAGAAATGGGAAGCCACTTTCATGAATCTTGCTGGTCTGAAGAGAGGTTTCAAAGGACCTAACATCTTACAGCTGATGACAGATCTTCCTGCTTACCTACAGCAAAAAAGCTGAGGAGGCAGCTCAGTTTTACTTTTCTTTAGTTTCATCCAGATGGTCAAAACTGTATTTTAGTTTGTTCTGGATCTGATATTGCAGAAGTATTTTTTGGTCCTGCAAACTTTACACTTAAACAGTTTAGTGGCTATAAATGTGTAATGATCACAGTTGTTACCTTTGTGATCCACTCACATTGATGACTCTCCTTTTGTGCTACTTGGCATGTGAGGTGAAACAAATGAAAAGCTGTATTAATTATTCATCAACTAAACAATCTCTTTCACTGATACTATGTTTCAGGTTTGTAGATACCTTTGCATAAACTAATTGATTTTAGTCATAATATTCCAAGTGGTGTTAATTAATAATTTAAATATAATTGTTTTGGAAAGCTTTTTAGCCCTATTCTGATTAGCTGGCACTGGAAAACAGAATTTGGCAGTGATTTAACTTCAAAAATATGGAGCTAGTTTTCTGCAGCTGTTATCAAACGAAATTAGTAACTCAAAGGTGTGAGAATTTTTTTGCTTGAAAAATTAAGTTCAAATCCAATTGTGCTCTAACCTAAGGTTAAACATGAAAAAAAAGTGTGTGGTAGGAACAGGGAGTTTCCTAAGGCATTTGCACCTCACTGTGACTGAGGAGGGAGGGAGAGGGAAGGAGGAGGGAGGTTTGTGCCAGAGCAATCATATCTTTTATCTCAAGAACTATTTTCAGTAAGGTATGCTGATCTTATTTTCCATCCTCCCACGCTTTGGATAAGAGTTTCAGGAAAACTTTATTTTTCCTTTGCTGGGTGTGAATCTGATACAGATTTCAATACCAGGGGACTACTAACTTTTTGGATAGACTAGCAGTTTGACTCACTGCAGAAGGAATCAATATGTCAATTCAAATAGGAAACTGATTTGTTGTGAATTGTCAGAAAAATCTTTACTTTCTAGTAAAGGAAGTGCTAATGTTGCAGATTTAGCCACTCTGTGTGGAGGGAAATTGCCTTGTCAAATGCAGTTAGCCCATGGATGAAGAGGTTTTTAGTGCTGTAATACTACAAACAAGTGGGTTTGGGGTGGCAGAACTTTATAACCTAGGGAGCAGGGCATGGGGTGAAAACTGGGTGAGAGCAAATGCTTCCAGATGGACACAGCATTGCCCTGCAGAGGCCCTGGGCTGATGAGCACTGCTCACAGGCAGCACAGGCTGCAGCACAGCACAGCACTGGCAGCCCCGGCTGCAGGAAACTCCTGGCTGCCTGTCCACCTGCTGCACTTGGTCTGTATGAGCCCTGCTGCCCTCCCAATGAGCAGGATCCCTCCTGTCAGCAGCAGCACTGGATGCTGTGCTAAGGGTGAAGCTGGGCTGTCCAGGTATCACTGCCACCCTGTACCAGGACATGAGCCCCAAGACAGGGCACAGGGCACTTCCCTGCCTTCTGCGGAGCCACTTTCGGTGCCTTTAATTACATCTGCAGTTTGGATGGCTTTGCTTGGCCATTAAAATCCATTTCACAACGAGTAGTATTGAAATGAGCAATTTGTGGCAGCTGTGGATTTTCTCCAGACCTACAGGAAGAATAAATTAGTTACTGAAAACTTGACAGTTTGTCCTGAGTGCTTAACTCCTTCCTCTCTGGAAGCTTGACTTACAGAAGGAAGTGACTTTAAAAGGAAATGGTATACCCAATGTTTTTGTATTCCTCCACCCCCTTTTTACGGTAGGTCTGTAATTGCAAAACCAGCCAGAAGTGATTTGTTTGAAGAGGAAGTGTGGGAACTTCCTTTATAAATATTGCCTTTCCCTTCGTGTGCATCCAAACGCGGTTTGCTCTGCTGGCGGAAAAAAAAAAAAAAAAAAAAAAGTGCTTGGACTGAACAAATGCTTATTCCCGTAGCTCATGTCCCATATAAGCATGAAAGAGAGAAGATTTAAGAGGGGGGCGAAAACAAAACAAAACAAAAGAAAAACACAAGGAAGTTAAAAAGCAGCACTGTCAGGTGTGTGTGTCCTCTGCTGGGGAGCACCGGGCAAGTTAAGGTCCCGTGGAGGGGGGGATGGAAATCAGCGTTTGCAGGGCTGGTGATTACAGAACCTGCTGTGACCTGCTCTGGAGATAGGACAGTGCCTGCCCGAGACAGCTTCTATCGCTGCTTGGAATGGTTTCTTTTTTAAAACAGTGTCAACATATGTATCTTTCCTAGCTAGAAACCAGCACAGGCGGCCAGCAGCCCCGGCTCGCTAACATAAATCAGTGCAGATGATGGGAATCGAGGCAGGGGGTCCAGTTCCCAGCTCTGAAGGATTCCAGATTATGAAGACAGGTTACAGAGAAAGCCAGGGAGAGTGGAGGGAACCAGGCTGATTCTCTGAGAGGCGCTGAAAATGAGAAGAGCCCTTCTGTCTGATTTGAAAGAGGGAAGTGTTCTTATATTGCTTGTAATTAGGCTGAGATTCACTTTGTTCACTGGATTTGATGGACAAATGAGACATTCCTGGTGTTATAACTTTGGATTGCTGAGATGCTTTCTGATCTGTTCAGCAAGAGGCACAGCCAGGCCACTGTTGTATTAATGAGAAGGTTGTGATTTTTATACATTACTCAGTGGGGAAGATGAAATTTCACTCAAGCTTCCAACCAGGTTTTGTAGTGGTTCCTTTTTACACTTTTAGAAACAAACAAAAGAATGAAATTTGCAGTGCAATGGGAAAAATCAGTCACTACCAAAGAAAACACTGGAAGCTTGACTGATGCATCCAGCTGGTCTCAGGTGAGCCTTGCCTGGCTCACCATGCCAGTAGTCCTTATATCCTTTCATACCCCACTTCAGAGGAATGGCTTCAATTTGGGATGACAAAGGAGTGAACTTTGGGTGATTTTTAATTTTTAAATAAATTTATTTTTAAAATTCTCATCTCTCCACTTCTCCATGTACTTTCTTTTCTGTTCAATGTCATACAAATGCATTTAAAGCCCTGCAGTGCTCAGGATAAGCTTTTTATTCTTTTATTCCTTGCCTCTTGTTTTCTTCACCATTATTTGCTGCTCTCTGCTTATGTCTTTTACTCTCTTATCCATACCTCTTTCCCCATTTAACTCCCATCTTTGCTCCTTTTTACCTTCCTACATTTCACATTTTTCCTCTCCTTTTTCACACTCACACATCATGCCTGCTCCGTTTCCCAATAAGGCAGGCTGCATTCTGTAATTCAAGGAGTAAACCTTCAAATTCTTGTGTGAATACTGAGTACATGATGAAAGAGACTGCAGGACTGGTGCCTAGCTTGGCAGATATATGGGAAAAGGTAGTGAAGCCAATTTTAAAGTAGTCTTATTTACTTTGATGGTTTGTATCACTTTGGTTGACTATTAAAATGTGTGTTTCTAAGATGAGGTGAGCACCAATGGCATTGTATAAATAAAGAATTCCAAGAACTTAGTATAAAATACTTTATAGAGGCAATATATTACTTCCAGTTGAGAGAAATGAAGTGGCACTTTAAAATCAGTTTTACTAGCACCCTGTGTTTAAAAAACCCTTCTTTTTCTTTTTGTTTAACCTTCTGTGCAAGCCTGGGCATGTTTGAGGCTACTCGGATCCAATTTCACGTAGTATCCTATTTCAGATCCAGGCGAGAGCAGATTGATTGAAAGTCAGTGCTGTCAGAAGTAAAACTGCCTGTGGAATGCCTTCAGTGACATGAAGATGAAAGGGAGAATGTGATATAAAAGATACTGATTTTCTTTGTCGAGGTGTGAGGCTCTGGAGCAGTGCTCTTGGATGTTGCACCTTTTGCCTTGATTGAACAGTAATGGTTGTAGAACAATTTTGGTGAATTTTTGTGCTCTTCAGTTTGTAGTTAACAATTGTGTTGTGAAGAGGGGGTGGTTGGTGTTTCTGGGGATGTTTTAAGCAAAAGTAGCAGCTGTAGAATATTTCATGGCAAGCACAGAGCTACCTGTAAGTCTGCATAACACCAGAATAACACAGGATTCCTGATAATTCTTGTCAGTGAAATGCTTATTGGTATGTTGAAATTATTGGGCTACTTCAGTACTTTGAAAACTGCTGGCAAACGTGAACTAGTCTAACTGCTCTTTGTTTATATTGGTTTTTAGGGTCAGCACAAACACAGATGGCAGTGTGCTTTGTTTTCCCATATGTTTCTTTGCCTCTTCTCTTCCCTGTCCCACAGAGGCCAAAGGATCAAAGAAAAAGGGGACTATATGGGAATTGAGAACAGAGGGAAACAGAAACAGTTTTAGGACTTTGAAGGAGTAGGAAAGTGAAGGGGAAACTGAACTTGTGATCTTTGATTAGTTTTGAATTCTAGGTGTCATGGTTTAGAAATTAAATAGCCCAGATAAGTGCCTCCCCCACACCCCCAAGACTCTTCCCAAATCAACCACTCCCTTGCTCACCCTGTTTTCTTCCCCCTTCCCACTCCAGGGGTGGAGTTGAGAATTGGAGACATAAAAAGGGGAAAATTACAGGAGGAGATAAGAAACAATTTACTGGAAACAGCAATGAGATATGAAAATGAACAGTTAGAGCAAAAATATTAATAGCAAAAGTATACAAAAAGAAGGTGATTCATATGGAAATAAATGCTCACCAACTAACAAGAGGTGGTGCAACCCTGAGAAAATCAACAATGGCCAATCTGCCACTCTTTTGTGTGACCTGAAACCACACTTCTCTTCCTGGAATAAGAGTCCTTTACTTCCAACACCCCTCCCTACCACTTCCCACCCACACCAGTGGTTATGTGGATGGTATACAATAGCAACCTGGACATATCCACACAGCTCCATGCTCTGCCCCTCACAGCTATTGCAAAAAAAATATCTCTGTCCTGGATGAAACCAGAGCACAAATTTAAAATTTGACTGTGCCAGAATTATGTTGAATTCCTGGAAAACTGAGACTAAACATTATTCTGCTGTGTAATGCTCTTCTGTCTCCTGTGCCCTGTGCTAGCTAGATGATGCTCACTGCATGGGGAGCATCTTGCATTGCTGGGAGACCACCAGGATGCACAAATAGCTCCCTTGTATGGAGGTGGTGTGTCATAGTGGCTGGCCTTGCCTCCATTTGCTGTCAAAAAAAAGGAAGAGGCTTCAGAAAATAGAAGTTGTTGTCCTCACATTCTGAAAAGGTGCTGTCTAGAGCTAGCCAAGAGACTGATGGTAAGCCAAGCAGTGGAGAAAGGAAGTCAACAATAAAACTCAGGAGCTCATGTGCTAGAAGTGGAATCTGGTGTCTGTGGTCAAGGAGGTGGAGAGGGCAGAATAGAGATGACCAATTGTCATGTAAGCTAGAGAATCAAAGGTGAGGGAAGACAATGCATTAGCTGGATATTGTGTGATAGTGAGTTAATTACAGATGTAAATACACTGCAATATTTAGAGTATTAGGTTGACATCTGATACTATTCAGAAGTTTTTAATATTAAATTCTATATCCTGTTTCCATATGAGCATGGTCTCAGTGTCGTAATGTTGCATTCCCAACACTGAAATATGAAGATCCATTCTCAAACTTAAGCTCAAAAAGCAGTATGCAGTTTTACATGTGCTCCATCCTATCAAGGGCATTGTGCTTGTTAGCTCAGCAGCCAGAGAAAAGTTCCATGGGCATGTAAAGGTCTATATGAACAGTATTTGCTCCATATGTTACATACAGCTGAAGGCTCAGGGGAATAAAGTTTGTGTCTGGGAACCGGATAGCACAACTTTCGATCCCTGACCCAGAGCTTGCCCTTTTTCACAAACAAACAAAATCCTTTTTCAAAGAAGAGTGGCTTATGATCTGTTTTTAGCTCTAGAAGCAAACATTAAAAAAAAAAAAAACCAAAACCACCCTAAAGAAAAAAGAGCTCAATATGTTCTTACTCGTACTTACAGCAGCATCAGCTTTAGGCACGGCAGAACAAGTGTCACACTTTGTTCTTTGCTGCTTTCAGAAGCCATTATCTCCCTGGCAGTTGCAGTGCCAGGGCAGCATGTTACCTACTTGAAAAATTTTGCAGTTGGACACAAGCAATCAGCCTGAGTTTGTTATCTGTTTGAAATGATGGCATCTGAGACCTTGACCCTGAATACAGAGGTTCAGTTGCCTCATGAGGGAGATGGCCCTTGCAGGATGGGGAGGTTGTTCACATTTGTCCTGTTTCTACTGGGCCATTTACAATACAAGGTACTCTTTGTCCTTTCCCTCCTAAAGGTGTATTTCAATTTGAAAGGCAGAAATTGTATCATGTGAAAGGTGGGAGGAATTAAGCTAATTCAGATTGAGACAGGATAAGTGCTAAAAGTAGTCTAATCTCTTGCTATACTCTGCAGTATGGAGGGGAGAGGAAGACCTCTCCAAAAAGCAGTTCAGGGAAGATTGATTCCTAATCCACAAGACAATTAATGGCAGGACTCTTTCTGTCAAACCAGTGGAGAGAGAAGAAACAGGAAGGTTAGCCTTCTTAGACTGAAGTTAGTTTATGTGACCATCCCCCTCCCCACTTGCTCTGTTGGGATCATGGTTTCTGTCATCTTTAAAGAACAATTTCTCTGTGCTGTCCAAGTACTTTTTGCTTCAGGTCAGTCTGCAAGTGACTCCAGCTGTTAGAGCACCTGTGCTAGCAATATGTGTTGAAGTTCCTTTAGTTCAAGCAGTCCATTTTGACTGGCCAGCTGGACAAATTCATACCATGAAAGACCAGATCCAGTGTAAGATACTGAAAAAGAGCTGTTGTGTGTGAGCAGGAGGTAGAAGGAAGAAACAAAACCAAACAAACCAAAGAAGCCTTGTGGCAGATGGTACCACCTGTGTCCATCCAAAGCAGAGTGCCATTTGAGTGGAGAAACCTGGAAAATCTGATGACTCAGTCTGAATACATAGGGAGACAGTGAGTGAGATTTCTGGCTGTGTCCCAAGCCTCTTATGAGAAAGGCTTCCAATTTTATAACGCAGAAAATTGAATACAACTTGGTAGCATCATTCTCTGGCACAGCTGAACTACAGACTGAAATGCCTGGTGTATGCATGTGAGAACTGCCACATAAGTGGGGAGATGACTTTGTGCCAGGTCCTGGGTTATGGCTGAACCAGTTTTCTCAATAAATACATTTCTGATATTTTTAGCAAAGAATATAGCTTTATTAATACCTTTATTGTTGGGGGTATAGCTGGCTGGACATAACAGTTAGGGTTGGCAGCATTTGATTACTTTTTCAGGTTCAGCCAAATACTAATTTCCATGCACTTCAGTTCTGGCATCTGCAAAGCTGGGAGGTGAACCAACTCTGCAAGACATGCCTAAATTACTGTTCAGCAATGCTTGCAAAAATTCTCGTAAAGAAAGAGAAAACATGGATATATAAAGCAAACTTCTCAGCAGGATCAAGTCTTGTTTCCTTGCTGACTGCGTCCACCTCCTTCCTTCTTGGCTGTCAACAGGATGATAATGGTTCACATTCCTTTGTTCTTCCTTTTACTTCCTTTTACTTCTGAATTTTGTTTTCCTTTACATATTTAAGTTGCACCAGATCTGTTTTTCCTGTTATTGGCAAGACATAGAAAGAAATCTGCCCCTTACCTTGGTCCTACTGTCTAATTTTTTTGTCTGTTTGTCTCTTGGCTTGGCTGCTTTATTTACACTTCCCTTCTACACCCTTCCTCAGTCCAATCCTACATTCTCCAGTTAGCCTGTATCCTGCAGATGTGGTCTAAATATCTCACCCAGCTTTTCTCCTATATACCTCATCTCACAATTTTGCTGAGCAGGTATGTTCATCCTGTATCCAGTGAGGGTTGTTACCTCATACAGCTTTTTGCTACAAAGAAATGTATATACATAGTCTTAAAGAACATCTTCACGAAGCAACTAGATATAGGCTATGAACACAGGAAAACTAATCCCATGGAATATTAGCAAAAAAAATTTGATTGAGGACTGGGCAGCCTCAAGAAATATGAATGGAAAATAAAAGTCCTGCTAACATTTGTGTCTTATTTCGCTGAAAACTTGTGTTATGTGAGTCTCAAAGTCATGTTGAGTTGAGACGAGATGGCTTTAGAGAAAGGTGGTAGATTTTGCCAAGTGTTTGGGCTCTCTTACCTGGGAACTGCCACATGGTGGTCTTCAAGTATATATGTTGGCTTATGCTGCTTGTTTGATTGTGCACTGCATGCTTTGCTAAAAGCAGCTGAGAAATAACTATGTGAGGAATAGGTCAAGGCATACGACACTCACTATGTCTATTGCCTGGGATATTTTTATGGCAGTTGTCATCTTTGTATTTATGTTGAACAATCTACATTAACCCTTTTTATCACTTTTCAGCATATACAGTGCTGTTAAAAAATATCTGATGGTATTTTATCCTCCCCTAAAGGGACACACATTGCTTCTCTTCCATTCTGAAATGTTTGGTCAGGGGAGGTGCCAAGTACTGAGACTGGTCAGAGCACGTTCAAGCTCTGGCTAGAGGAGCTCCAAATCATACAGTAACCCATCTGTAATGCTAGGCATTCTTTTTTGTAATGCATCAGTTAAGCTCTCAGTTCTTCAGTAATTAGTTGTACATCTGTGAGCAACTGTCCAGCTGATTTATTATGCAAGCAGCTATTGAAATACAGAACATTGCCCCATTTAGCTTCAGGATGGAAAATTATGGTGTGATAAAATTGTGTTTAAAATGTAATAAAACTGACTGTATATAAACAAATTACAAGTTTACATTACACTATAGATGATTTTAAATCAATATTTTAAAGTTCATAAATTTAATGTGATTGAACATAGCTTAATGCATATGAATATATTTTTAATTGTTGCCTTCTTTTATTTAGTAAGAAGATTAAACTGTCCTGGAAAATAACTTGATTATAGTGAAGAAGACTTAGTGAAAAAGTGAATGTAAGTATTTCACAACATGTGTCAATTATTTATATTTGCAACCCATTGACATTGGTGATATTATAAATTGGCAGCCACTTTTATTATTATGAGAATGCAGGATCTGATCATATGTGTGTATGTGGTATGGAATATCTATTATGTGGGTCTATACGCTAATATACTTAAATGCTTTTAATGGAGCCACATGGTATTAGTCACTTGCATGCTTAAGAACTTATTTGCAGGAAAAATGATAACATGAAATTGCCACTAAGTGCCCTTAAAAAGATAGAAAAAGCCACTACTCCCATAGGAATACCCACAGTGATTCTTAAATTCAGTAATGCAGACATATTTTCCATTTCCAGAGGAATTTAGTCTAACTTGGAATAATGCAGCCTGTATATAGTATTTTTCGTATACTTGCCCCAAAGATGTGAGATTATAGTAGAAAAAGATTGCACTGTGGATTGGCAATTCAATTTAGAGTGAAATACAGCAGCTGCAAGTTCCAGGCTAAGTGCATCATTGCTCACTTGAGGTCACTTTTTCAAACCTGGAGTCAATAGTTCTCTAACAATAAGAGCTTTGGTTCATTTTCTAGAACCTCTTGAAACTGTTAGCTTGCTGGTGAATACACCATTATTTTCCTTAAAGCAATTGCCTTCCTTATCTGTATTTCATAATAATGTGAACCCCCTGTGTGCCTGCACATGTGTATTTGTATGTATATATTTGTGTATGAGGCAAATCTGTGTCTCTGCAAGTCATTCCCCAGGAGATTTTGAGTGGCTCTGATGTTCAGGGCAGCAATAGTCATGAACTTCCAGCTACCACAGATTCATTCCAGTGTTTTTTCATATAACATTTTTCCCACGGTCTCACCTTCCTTTTCCCAGAGCCTGACAGATGAGTTTGGAAGCAGTCAACTAAGCCCTTCCAAATGCTGAATTAAGTATAGAATTAATGAACTTAGAAGTTAAAGAGGACAGTGATTATGTCTTAAATGTCTAACAAGCTGGGACAGTTGTAATTCTAGCCTTTCAGGTTTTATAAACTTGTCTTCAATAATTACTGGCTGACCAATAGTACTGAAAACTGCAGGAAGTGCATATAGCATTGCAAAGTGCTGTCTGGTTTATATGGAGTTGTCTGGTGATATAGGATTGCTTGAAATGAAGATCTCAGATTTGACAACATTGCATGTTAAGTTAAAGATTTAAAAATTAGGCTGTGCATTGATTCTTTCCTTTACTAGTATCTGGCCCAGTTTGAAATGTAAGTAGGATTACAAAGTATAAAATCAAGTCTTCTAAAACCTTCTGATGTGTGTTGAACAATGCAGTTTGAAGTGATTTACTAGGACCAGTCACTTTAGTTGCTTCAAGATTCTAAAAATACATTTCAAATAACCCTGTCCAGGCCAGTGACACTTCTTGAACTATGTGTGTGTGCCAAGTTTGTACTTGTAAAAGTTTTTTGTCAGTTGCTTTTACATTTTTCTCACCACTCGATCTTCAACTGATACTTCTGGGAAACTTGGGAAGGGTTATCTTTAGTTCCCATTTTTTCTGAAATAAGCAGAATAGTGTTGGTTTCCTCTTTCTAGTTTTTAAAGGCCTGTTTATCAGGAGAGCAGCATTTGAGAGCCAGTTGAACTATAAGAGACACCTGCCCAGTTGAAATGTAATTTCATCTATATATGTGGTAACAACCAAAAGACATGAAATAGAGCAGTATTTTTCAGAAAGTTGAGGAGTATAATATTGGCAATGTGATTATTAGCTGATCTGGCAGAGAAATAAACACATCCTGCTGAAGAGATGGATGCTAGCATTTTGTCCTTCATGTAAAAATACATAATATCTCTAGTATATGTTATTTTTCTGATATTTTGATTTTGTGCCAATGTAGTCTGAGCTCCTGAATGTAAACCTTCTTTTTGATCTGGCTCTTTCAGGTATCTGACATTAAAATTTATCCTTCTAAACATCAATAATTTTCAAAAATTAATTGGTCTCACATTGGCTGGGAGTTTTGCAGTAAAACCAAATTAACAAGTTTTTGTGGAGAGGGAAAATACCTTTTCATATGCAGTTTTAGTTTTGTATCTCAAACGTGGCTATGGAGATATTCTCATATACAAAGGCAGCAGAGATGAAGAGAGGGATCAGAAGACCCCATGGGAACCAAGAGGAGCAGTGGCTTTACCTGCAGCCACTGACAAACTGGAGGCAGGGCTCTGAATCTGTGAAATCCAGCATCTGCTCTTATAATCATCCATTTTGATGTGTTACACATCTAGAAATACTTATTAAAAGTGCTGGTTTAGTCAAAATTGAAAACTAAATTTGATGCTTGAGCTTGAATACATCGTAATGGTTTGGCAGAATAACTGGTAGAATTTTGGCTTTGGTTTACCCATAAAGCCAGAAGGTGGAATAAACTTGCTCTTCCTTATTCTCTTCCAAAGAAATTCTGGACTGACCTTTCAAAGAGATGAAAGACAAAGCTGGAGCACTGGATAAACCTAGTGAAAGGTTGACTTGCTGTGTTTTTTTTTACCTCACAAAAAAGTGAAAAGAAATGGAGAGAGTGAGGGTTTTGTTCCACTCAAAAATACAACTAGGAAAAACATAAAATGGACTGTTGGAGGTGATGAAAAGCCAATTGTGTTGAATTATGCTGGTGATACATCAAAATAATCTTGAGGCAATGACTGCAAGGAGGAGGAAGGGGAGTGTGTGTCTTAGGGAATCAGGAGCAGGCACCAAGTAGAGCACAGGCAAGAGAGTGCACAGGATGAGGGAAAGAACACTCAGCCTGATTAGATACCAAAATTAGGTTCTCGCTGCACATTTCGTAATCTGCGATCCCAGGGACTAGTTCTTAATGTAACACTGAGTGTTTTTTCACTGCTCTCAGCAGTATTTATGTGAAATGTGTGCACTGGCTTCATAAATAGCCTGATTCAAACACCCTTGGGAAGGGTGAGTACCACATCATGTCATGTGCTGTCACTAAGCTCTGCTAGCTGGTAGGCAGGCTCTTGGTGGAAGGTCTATAGAGACATTTTTTAGACTTCTATGACTATAAAATATTTTCTCAAAATCACTGTCCATCTCAAAATGTCCACCTTAGCTTCAGGACCCAGCTAGCTATTGTAAAATTTATTCTTGTTTATAAGAGCTTGGCTCCTGTGTTGCGAATGCTATAAATAATTCTTAGCAACATTTGTATGAGGTAAGTAAAGCATAGGGGCACACTTGATATTAAGGAGAAAAAGAAATATTTGGGAGTTGCTAATTTATTTAGTGTCTATGCTGTGCATGAAATGAGGCATGGAAACAGGAAGAAGTCTCCCATTATAGAAACTATCGTGAAGGAGTCACTTAAGGAACTTTAATTCTAGTATCAATCAATCAGAAATAAGTCCCAGAATCACCTCTAAGACACATCTTTAGATCCATAAGACTTATGTCACCAAAACAGGTAAAAATTGTTCTGTGTCTTCTGCATGTCTTGAGCAATGGGCAAGGATGGGACTTTGCAAAATGTTCCCACAGAATTTCTGCCACTGTCACACTGAGACCCTAAAGAGCATGCAAGAGCACTACACATGGGTTGCAACTGTCTTCATGTATGTGATTTCTGGCATCGCTTCCAGTACCTTCGTCCTTTTTTTCTTTCTCTCTGTTTTGGTCTTTCCTGTGTTGCCTGGCTAACTTTTAGGAGAATACTTCAGCTCCAGGAGAGATGACATCTCTGCACTACCAGCATGAGTAGCCTGTGACACCAGGTCAGGCTGTAACCACCAGCAGTAACAACCACAGGAAAGCCCTGCATAATGATTTCTCCAGGGTGTGGAGAGCAACTTATTTGGAGACTTATTTCTGTTGTTGTTTTCTCACATGCTATCAAACACAATCTTTTATTTCCCTCTAATTTGAGTTTATATTCACTAGGTCATGTAAAGGCCAAATGTCATGCCTTTGCTGCTAGATCTTTGCAGTGAGAGTGCCCATGGTGAAAGTCCTGCCCTCATCCTGCCCTCATGGAGCAGAGTCACAAGGAGAGAGTGGCTCCACAGGCTCTCCATTTTTCCCTAACAGAAGCCTACATGGTGACCCACCTAACAGAAGCATTGTGCAGCTTTGTACATATTTCACATCTCTAGTTGCAGATGAACTGTAATATAGTTTTGCCCATATGTTGGCACCTTTCCTTCTATAGAGAAATGAGGCCATGCTTTACCAGTAGTTGCATAGTTAATATTTGAAACATGTTGTGAACTTCTCATACTTCACTTTGACATTTGTCTTGTAAAAAAACCTTGTAGGTTATTTATAAAAATGTGGTTTATTGGAGGGTATGAGTGACCTTTCTCCCTAATTGGGTGACACTTGACCAAGTCTACAGGTTTGGCTAGAAGACCCACAGGAGAAAAGATTCTTGCAGCAAAACACAGCTATTTATTTAGAGGTTTTCATTCATCCTCCTTGAAACACAGACCTGACTGTCAGTCTTCCTTTCTCATGTTTCTCTGAAATGATCTCTTGGGGAATATGTAGAAAAACAAACAGTAGATTCTTTTCCATTTTAGGAGAGGGATGGAGACAAATTCAACTTCAAAATACTTGGTTTTTTAAATGCAAAATGGCCCTTCTTTAATTAATACTTGGCAAAGCATTTTAAAGATCAAAGTGTCAATATTAGCTAATTCTCATGACACACCTGTCAGGTAAGTAAAAATTATATCCATTTATAGCCCAGGAAGCTAAATACTGTTTAACATCAGCATTTTCACAGTTTCTACCTAGTTAATTTACTGAAATAAGTAGTCTAATTCTCAAAGGTTCTTCATATTCTTAGTTGTCCTAAATTATGCTTAGTACTCCAGAGTACTCTCTCTTTTGAAACTGAGTGCAAGTATTTTGGTGCAGAAACGTGGGTATGTATGGCAGATGAACCTGAGGCATCCAAACTTAAAATACTTTTTCCAAACTTAAGCAGCCCTAAAAAGCCTAGAGCTGGAACCTACATGTTGTCATTTCCCAGGATGGGTTCAGGCCCCTGCATTGCTCAGCTCTCACACCTTAAGGCAGAAATGTTTCTCAGTGGAACTCAAAAAAGTTTGAGGTATAGATAGTCTTGGGAGAATCAGTCTTCAAAGATTTTTATTTTTTTTTCAGGAGATGTGTGTAGAATGAGTTTTTAGAGGGAGAGGGTGCTTGAAGTGGAAAGAAAAATGGTGTGTGATAGAAATTAATTGTTCTACCTCCTGCTGTTGCGTCCATTAGAGATGCAGGTTATCTTGTTATTTCTGTCATGGCCCTCCTTTTGTTACAGCATCAGCAGAGTCCTATAATTGGGCTGGAGGACAAATTTTTTGCTGCTCTATTGAGCAATGACTGAAAGGGAGAAGTGATTTTGAACGAGTGCTGTCTCCCGTTCAGTGTGCAGTGCAACTTGTTTCCAAATGGTGTTTTAGTTGGAGTGGTGGTGATTGTCAAGTGCCTTGCTTTGTCTGTGCAAACAGTTTTTGTAACCTGTTTGCTCGGTTTGGTGTGGCAGTGCCCAGATCTGAATACAGCACAGAACTTAGGGATGGCGTCACTCCATCCCAGTCTGTTCTCCCTCTTGCAGGAGCAGGTGGGAATGCACAAAACCCTAACCAAAGGCCATCCATGAGTTGGCACTTAAAGGCTAGGCTACAAAAAGGGGTCTCAAGGGATTGAACAGCCTGGAGCAGGCATGCATGGCTGAATTAGGAGTTGGAATTGTTTGGCTTTCAAATTCAGAGAACTTGTTTGCTGTCTTGGCCCTGCTCAAAGTGAGTAAATGCTGCTGCTAATAACAAAGCCCAATAGAGGTGGAGTGAAGGATTAAAAACACCAAATGATGACTCATCCTCCCCTCCCCCCCTTCCCCAGTTTCAGTCCCCACTAAACCACTTTACCTCACCAAAGCCCTGGTGGCATTTTTCTTATAAATAATCATGTGTTTGAAATGTTAAAATGCGTAGGCAGAGATTAAAAGGATATGTGATGCTACAGCATTAAAATGGTGCAAACCTCTGCAAGAGAATTATGAAGGAAAATTAATTTTGGCAAGGGCTGCTACATCCTGGGGAGATCAAGAGAAGACAAAAAGTCTAGCAAAGCCAAGTAGAAAAGTTGGGTGCAGTAAAACAGAGCTTCACAACAGTTCTTTGTCATAATAGAGCCAAATCTGAAGTTTGGGGGGGGGATGCAGAGAGGAGATTCATTGAAAAATTTCTGTTGAAAGTACCAGCCTAAACTGTTGTCCTTTTCTTACTGTAAAGGTTGGTAATTATAACTGCATGTTTATCACCACACTGTAACAGGCTTCTCCCTTCTCTCAGTGTGCAATGGGAATGGGAGGTAATGTAACTCCCTCAAATCAATGTGTCAGCCAATGGTATTTTACAGAATAAGAAGGCTGAGTTGCCCATTTGGGTTATTATTCTATATTCTCAAAGAAGTGAGAATATTGGCATCAAGTTTCTTGTTGTGTCTGGCAACAAAAATTGGGAATTGTCCCTGCTTAGAAAAGGAAATGCATTACAGACTTAGAGGGAACTGTTGCAAATTTGTTTTCAGCATTGACTTTAGCATTGATTGTGCAGCTTTAATATAATTTTTAGTGTCATTCTCAGATGCTACATTGGCTTTGTCTCCATAAACCTTTGATTCCTGGACAAGGTAAACCCTTTTATGGGACTGCTGAATTTGAGTAGGTGAAATCAGCTTCCTCACCTCACTTCTTAATTTCAGGTGAGTGAACAATACCAGTGTGAACAATACCAGTGTGAACAGGCACAGATAAGGGCAGTCTGCAGATAAAGAAATCCTGCTGCTCTTGTCTTCTTGCTGATGATATTGCTGTTGTTTGCTTGTCTGTACAGGGGAAGCCTCTTAATGCAGTTACTAATAAACAAACAGTGTTTAGAAGGCTCCATTCATTTCATGTCTGATTAATTTTTGAGAAGCTCTCTGAACCAGGGAGCAGGGCCTTGGGGAGAGCTCCTTGGGGGAGGCAGGTAGTGCCCCTCCTTCACCTCAGCTGCCTTCTGCCTTACCTGCTGGAGCAGCAGGGGCTTTTCACTCTTCCACCTGGCTTATAGACCAGGGCTTCTTTGAAATCTTCATGCTGCTGGTCCCCCTGGGTTTGGTGCCAGGGCAGCCTGGCTGCAGGTGTGTTACAGGTCTCTTCATAGGGTGGGATTCTTCTCCATTCCTGCAGTGCATCCTCTCGCTTTGTCATAGCAATGATGTTGTTGAAGCAGTTATCTGTCACTTTGCTAAATGAAAATTATTTGGTTAATGCACTTTTTTGTACAGAATACACCATCTCCACTGCTCTTGACCTCTGCTATTACTTTTGGTCTAGCAAATATGAAAAAAAATGCCCTGTGAACTCATTATGTTACTTTTTTAATGCTAAATTTTTAATTTATATGAAATCTGTTTATAAGCCTATCTTATGTTCTTGTTCTATTTTTCTCCCTCCTTTAAAGCATTTAAACATATTATTTGACCCCTCATAATAATCTTTAACTAATGTTATATTTAATATTATATTTAATTAAGGGATTTAACAAGGATGAAACTAACAATTAAAAACCAAGACTACTTGTTTGCCTAATAATTTTTTGGGCTAAATTCAAGGCAAGACTCAACCATATTTGTTTCAATTCATGTAGTGAAAAAGACATTGTATTTAAAAATAACCATTCCTTTGGACAGCTAGGCAATATTCTGGTGTACTGTTACTGCAGCACTCAATTTGATCAAACTGATGTGACAATGTCATGAAATAATCTCAAGATGTAAAAATATCTACACTTAGGTAGGAAATTTCTCATTGTCAGTCAGTAAGCCAATGACTTTGTAAACAAAAGTCTTGTTTATCTTTGCTGGTTTTCCTTAAAATTGCATGGCTTTAATTTGTTACTAGTTAACTGAATCATATCAAATTACAATTCCTGGGAACTTACCACTTTGGCACATTGCAACTCTTGTTTATACACAGTTTCCTTAAAAATGGGTCTGGAAATTTCCAGACAATGAATGGACCTAACATGGTTTTTAAGAGGCATCTTTCTTTCTTTCTTTCTTTCTTTCTTTCTTTCTTTCTTTCTTTCTTTCTTTCTTTCTTTCTTTCTTTCTTTCTTCTTCTTATCTTCTTTCTTCTTTCTTTCTCTCTTTCTCTCTTTCTCTCTTTCTCTCTTTCTCTCTTTCTCTCTTTCTCTCTTTCTCTCTTTCTCTCTTTCTCTCTTTCTCTCTTTCTCTCTTTCTCTCTTTCTCTCTTTCTCTCTTTCTCTCTTTCTCTCTTTCTCTCTTTCTCTCTTTCTCTCTTTCTCTCTTTCTCTCTTTCTCTCTTTCTCTCTTTCTCTCTTTCTCTCTTTCTCTCTTTCTCTCTCTCTCTCTCTTTCTCTCTCTCTTTCTCTCTCTCTTTCATCAGTTTGCTCCCCAAAATCATAGGCCACTGACCATTTGTCTCTTCAGGGAACTGAGAGAAGTAAAAAGGGTCACAATACCATTTCCATTTTAACAAGCAGAAACATAAACTACAACTGGTATCAGGGGTGGTGAGCAGATTCATCAAGTCCTCCTGCACTTCTCACAGCCAACATCTTTAGAAAACATGAGCTATATTATTCTTTACAGAAGACTCTGGGAAAGTTTGGTCCCAGGTCTGCAGTGGCATAGGTTGCCAGTGCATCAGAAATATTCAGAAACTGAATGACTGTAGAAAACTCTTCTTGGCTGCAAAGCCAAGAGATCCTGTTCTAAGGCTGGGATGGTTCTAGGAAAGAAGTGTGGTCAATTGAGCTGATCCATTGCATTGCCAGACTTTCATACCCTTGTGTGAATCAGGCCATCCATCCATATGTGAATTCTTTAGCTGATTGCCTTGAAAGGTGCATTAGCTAGAACTTGTTTATAGAGGTCCAATCTTCAGGATATAGATTTTATCTGGGGTGTAAATATTTGTGGTGTTACTCTGACATTGCTTTGTAGGATGTGTATGCTTCCTGCTTGAGCTGCCCCACATGGGAATGTTCTACCTGTTTGCATGATTACAGATTTTGCCTAAAGGAGCATTATGCAAAGAAGTTATCTTTCCTGAGGGAGGTATATGTGAGCAAAACTTTTACAGCTCAGGGACAAGCTATGCTGAGAGAAATTGTTCTTTGAAAATGTGCCTTTGAAGTATATATAGGACCAGAAGGAAAAGAACAACTAAATGATGTAGATGGGGAACGGAAACAAAGGAAAAAAACCTATATAAAGGAAAATGTTCCAAATATATCTATTTTGCACAACTTGAGAAAAACTGAATGTGCTAACATTATTGTAAATAAATTAGGTACCCTGAAAATAGTAATCTTATACAAACCCAGGTGTTTATTTCTCATAAAAGAAGAATGAACAGAGATGACATTTTCTCCCAGCAAGTCTGTCTGTTGTCTTTGACAAGGTGACAGGGAGAGTTTTTTTTCTTCAGTTGCAGTAAACCTGCTGAAGATTTCTACTTAAATTGTGTCAGAATGTGTTTATACACACACCCACTTTCTTAGGTACCAGTCCACCCTGGTACTTTCATCTGTGCTATGAGTATGGCTGCTACCAAAACTCAGGCCTAAGCAGGAGCTGAAAAACAAACTGACCAGAAGTTGAAAAATTAGTTGTTCGTGCTCCACGAGTGTCTTCTCATCATCTTTTGCATGCCACTAGCTGCCCAAAGCAGAGATTTACCTTTCAGAGTAAGGAATTGCTTAGTGGTGACATAAATTCCCTAGTGATGGACTGGGTATCAACTGCTCTGCTCAGATGTTAGGCAAAGTATAACATTCACCCAAGATCTTTCTTTGAAATGAATGGCAGGACAACCTGTGGAGAGAGGGGCAAGCAGCTTACTTTCATATTCACTAGATAAACTGAAACTGACCTTGTGGGAAAGTAGAGAAAAAAGAAGGTTTCCCAAGTGAGATGTTTGGCATCTTCCTTATGCATCTGTTGAGCAGCTGACAGGAGCCTGCCCTGTGACTGCAATTGCTGACTAGCAGGGGAGAGGAAAGCAAGTGTGGGGTGAGGAGGGAGCACATTCAGTGTTTTTGCAACATATGATTTTGAAGCAAGAATCTCCACAGTGATGTTTCTTGTCTTGCTCTGCCAACTCCTTTACTGAAGTTGAACTGCATTTATCATCTTTGCCAATAATCTTCTAATACATCTAACATTCTTGGGCAAGGTAAATATTTGACAGCTCCAGTATGCTTAATTTGTCCCATGCTTTAAAGATTTGCAGTATCCTTGTAAAATATTGTCATACAAATAGTGGGTGGTAGAGTGCATGCTGTTACAGTAAGTAAAGTGAGCATTTTAAGTAAATTCCCTTAGCGTATGCACATTACAGCATAAAACTACATTTTCTGGAGTGTTGTAATTCCATTCACCAGCCCTGGAAAAGGCATAAGCATCTAAAAGATGGAAATTAGTACAAATTGATCTCATAAGAGCAAATTTTATTTAAATTCTTGTCTGTCAGCGAGTGATCTTGATGATTTTGTTCACAACAAGTTTGCTTTCATTATGGGGTAAAATATGCAGTATAATATCTAAATAAAGAGTATGTTAAGCTGTTAAATGCTGGTTCCACAAGTAATCTGAGATTTTCTAGCTTTTGCTTTAATTTGAAGTCTGCTTGTCAGTCTTCATCTTTATTCATGGTAAATAAAACCTTCCCTGAAGGGATCAAGGTAAGAGCCATGGTATTATATCTACTGCAATCAGTGATTTTGTAGGGATCTTGTTAAAGTTCAAGTTCTTTTCCTGCAATTGAGCAGAAATACCAATGTATGCCAGAAATAAATGCTTGATCTATTGTTAAAAGGGATCAAGAAAGCTTAAAGTACAGGGGAGCTGCTCAAGGCAAGTACCAGCACCCTTTGGATGAGGAGCTAAAGATAAAATGATAAATACCAAAGACTGTAGCTGGGTCTTTCCCTCAGCCCTTACTCCAGTCAACAGTTGTTGGACCTGTAGTTATTAAACCCAGGTTATAGCCTGGGAAAGCACAGAAAATTCACTGGATAGCAAAGAAAAATTAGGGACCCAAGGGCTACAAGGAGGAGAGAAACATATATTGAATAAACATTTGTGCATCATACAAATGGATATTTGGGTAATTTATGCTGCACTACCCTTTATATGTCCATTATCAAAGGGATTGTGAGAACCTGAATATGCTGAAGAAACCAAACCTCCATGAACATCCTGTCACCAGGTCCCCTTCCACAGTGATGGACATCAGGCATTAGTACAAAGACAGCAGGTCAAGTGCTGCCTGTGGTCATAAGCAACAGACTGCACACCAGATTTTGTGAGAGGGGATGGAGCAAAGCTCTGAAGTGATTAGTGTTGTACCAACCCAGAAAGGTTTTGTGGGAAGAAAAGCAGATCTGACTGAAAAACTCCATGCTTATTCAGAAAGAGGCAGCTTTTCATAATGTGATTATTAAGTATTCTGTGATCTAATAGATGATGATGTGGAGAGGACAAACAAAGTCCGTTGTAACAGGACTAAGAAACCCACGTAAGAACAAAAAGAATATAACTTTGGAGAAAGAAACTGCCATACACGAGTGGCTGAGCATCAAACTATGTGGGATTAACTAATCTCCAAGCTCATTTAGGCACAATAAGGTCTGGTGAAATCTGATAATAAGCCCTGACTGAAACATGCTGCCTTAATGGCAAAGCATTGATTGATTCTCATTTAGTATTTTTTCTGGATTGTGATGTAACTGACATGGCCCAGATTTTTAATTTTGGTATCTCTTCTTGATGGTTTTTTTTTTTTAATGTATGAAAGTCCTATAGCATAGGACTTTTGTAAGATAGGAATGAAAGACCATCCTACAGATTTGTCAGCTTTATATCGAGATCATACATTACTTGACATGGGTGCTGCTTTCATGTTTGCACAAACGTAGTTTCCTTTTGTTGAAAGTGCAGTAAGAGAGTAGAACTGCCATAAGGACTGACAGATGATGTAAAGTAATTGGCAAAAAAATAAATTGCTCCAATACTTAAGAATTGTTGTATTAACTCTTCATATAACAGGGAAATATAATGTTCTGAAAAGTAAATGTCGCATTCTGGTTATATAGTGATCTGTTGCTGGTCTACAGTGCTACATTATTAATCTGTGTGTTTTTATCTGCTTAATTATCCCCTTTTCTCTGTCCTGGCTGCAAGAATCTGGATTTTTGCAGTACCAAGGTTGAGGATTTACCCAGTGCCAAATAGCAATCCATACACAGAAACAGGGTTAGAAATTCTTAGGTTTCTTCCATGGTTAATGGTTTAGAATTGGGACTATGAAAACTGCACTTCTTTCCTAAAGACCACTTAGTTCTAAGAATAACTTTTTTCTGAAATCTTCCCTATGAAAGGATGTTCATGTGCTAATTACACATAATATCCCTGTTGCTTTTGCTTGGGTGTCATTTCTTTGTCCTGCTTTGGTTCCCTCTGAATTTTGAGCTGAGCTCTCAGGGGATAAGCGTACTGGAGATCACCATGGCAACACTCTGAAAAATGCACACTGCAGGCGCCAGGATTTGCTGCTGTATCCCTGAGAGAGCTCTGATGATCTGTGGACTTGCAGACTTACTCAGGAGTGAGAGGGAAGGAGTCAGTGTCTGAGAGCTGCTTGTACAGTGCCTATTAAAAATGTTTCCTATGTAAATTGAGGAGCTCTGGATATTGTTTGCTGATGTACAGCACTAACATCCGGCATTTTCAGAGCCTGCTGCTGAGATTTTCCTTAGCAGACTACAAAACCTTTTTTTATTCCACTTAATTCTAATATTAGGCTCTTAGGTCTTAGCTCTCTACATTTTAAGTCGGGACTATTGTGAGAGCCATTGCAAAGGCAAAGTTGTTATCTTGATAAAAGATGGTTGTTTTGATAAACATGTCACAAAGATTATAATGCAGAGTTTGAAAGAGGAGAGAGCTCATATCCCTGCTGTTTCCAAATCATTTTTCAAGAAAAAAACAAACATTCAAGGAAGAAGTATTTTATAGATGAGTGTTTCATGTCAGTGGTTAGGAGAGAATGGCTTTTCTCCAGCACTAGGAAATAGCTGGATAAAAGTGTATTGCCTTCCAGGACAAGAATTAGAGGCTGTAGGTTGTATTCTGACAGTGTAAGTGTCACATTGGAGTTTTGTTTTGTATTACTGAAGTAAGAAGTACACCATATCCCAGTACCTGGCGGTTTTCTTTGGTGCATCTACTTTTTTTTTTTTTTTTTTTTTGAGTACTGCATCAGCCCAGCTGCCATTAGACCACCAGAAGGTTGTAACCTTTAATGCTCATACAGTGACTAATTCAGGAGTGATCAGTAGCCTTGAATAAGATGCCTACACTTCAAGTTATTGCATGGGGAGCATTGAGTCCATGAGACCAAAAATTCATGAACAAGCAGGATGCAGAGCAGGGATACCCAAAATAGTTGGGAAGGAATGTTTAGGAGAAAAATACATTTAAAACCTTTCTTTCTAGGGGTTTTCCTGTCCCATTTGTGGATGCATAGAGGTCAGTAGCCATGTTAAACTGAGGGGAGCTCATATGCCCACTCTGAAAATAGGTTACACATATTCTATTCATCACTGGGATAAATGAACAAGGTGGTTCTGCTCCAGGAGCCCAGATTGGCCACACAATTCAGTGCCCTACAAGTCAGGTTTCCTTCAGTCTGTTCCTATAGATGTAGAAGTGTTTCTTTTACAGCTCTGAATCAAAGAGCTGCACTTCAGGCTAAGGCATCTGATAGCAAAGCATTAGAGATGGGTGCAGATGCTTTTAACAGCTGAATTGAAATTTCCCAATTCTTAAAACAAATGTTCCCACTGCAGAGCTACAGTGCAAGCAGCACAGCACTATCCACATGCTCCTGGGGTCCACTCCCACCAGCCAAGGGCATGTGTTTCTTTTTGAATGCAGGTGGCCCTGGCATCTAAGTGCAGAGATCCCCACTGCTGTGTTCAAGTGCTTGAAATCTGGATTATGTTTCTGCTGGAGATAAGTATAATAATGTTTAGTCTGTGCTCCCCAGACAGGCTTGAGCTTGAGAAAAAGAGCAAAGCTGCTAAGTGCTGACAAGGTGAAAGTAGATCATCTCCTGTGAAATCCAGATTTTTTTGGGAATTAGGAGGGAAACAAAAGAGAAAACTAATGGTATACATAGTCAGAAGCTACGAGAATGGCACTCTGGTAATGACAAATACACCTTAGGAGTGCTACTTTAATTTTTTGTTATTATAGGCCTAGGAATAGCTTTTTTTAACATGTAACTGTAACATTAAATTGTCTAATTTCTTTCTAAGGGAAATTAAATAAATAAACTCTGAAAGAATAAGTAATATTCTAAATGATGCCATATATTTTAATCCATTTATAGTGAGTAGAGCTTCAGCAGATCAAGAGGTGTTATTCCTGTAACTGCTGGCTGAGTACAGCAGCCTTTAAGACTGATTAAAGAGAAAGTTCAAGGGTTATTTTAATTTCCTGTTTGTCTATTTAAATGCAATACTTTAAAAAACAGGACTGAAAAGCATATTTGAGCATTTTTGAAGAATCGCATTCCCAAGATTTCATCAAGGCAAGATTTCTTTAAAAAAAAGTACTTATTGAGGATGATGTGGTTCTAAGCAACCACTGTATACCAAATGCATTTGAGAGGGATGCTATAAGTAAAGAAATCTTGTACCTGTGCCCTGTATTTAACTGTAACTCTAAGAAGAAAATGTGGAGGTTATGTGGGTCACCACCCTGCCAGAATATTCAACGTAAACAGGATAAAACAACTGTGAGCTCTCGGAGTCTCAGTGTGAACAAAGTTTTAAGAAATGCTGACTTCCTACTACAACTTCTTGCATCAGCATTAATTGAACCCAGTGTACTTATCTTCCTTTGCCGTCCTCACTAAAATTAGATCGCTTACATTTCTGTGCAAGCTAATGGCACAGTTATTCACTGCTTACCTCAAATAGGCAGAAAAAAAGCTAGCAGAAAACCAGCGGGCTATTTTCAGGTCTAAAACACAGTTCTTAGAATAATGGTGAGACTATGGATACTTGAAAGTTTCTCACAGATGAGGAAGTGAGATGTTTAGCTCAGAGAAGCTTCTGATTCTTTCCTGTGCTGATATGTATAAGCTCCCTCGTCATGTGCAATATTTGATTCTGTCAGTTCCTGAAGGCAGAAAAAGGAGGTCAAAAAGGTTTTCAGAACCTTTCCCAGAAAAGCATGTTTTGGTGCTAAGTAAGATTAATACCCAGTGTTGCCTGTTGCATGTCTGTTTATTCCTAAAAAATGTAAATGTATTACCCTTGAGGTTCTTGCACTAACTCATTATTTGAATGTGTTTGACTTTGATGTGGAAAAGCAATTTCTGCCATGCACAGAAAGGTTACTGGGAAAAATACATTTTATTGCTCATATTGTATAAGCATTCTTCAATTCGGCCTTATTTCACTATCTCAGCCCTGTTGTTTCTAATGATGCTTTTACCTAGAAAAGCCAGGCCTTGAAGAGAATAATGCAGTAGGCAACACTTTTAATCAGTATAGGAAATATGAAACAGCAGGGAATTCATTTCCAGCTGTGCTAACAAGAAAAAAAAAAAAAAAAAGGAAAAATGAAAGCTGGTGGGTTTTTAAATTTCTTTCTCCTTAGATTGGTCTTACACATGGGGCTTTTATGGTGCCACAGTTTCATACTTATCAATAATTGTTTCCTAATTCTGCTCCATTTCTGCGGTAGTATAAAATGTTAAGCTCCATGCAGGCAGTCAGTTTTCAAGATCCCACGTGGTCAACAGAAGCCAGTGTGCTGTTAGTAATCTGCTAAAAGGATAATTTCCTTCTTGTATCAATGTTTAATTGCATGGAATCTAAAATCTTAATGGTGCCTGCATGGCTTAAATACCATTAATATTGAGGTGTGCCAATGGACGTGGAAGGGCCGTTCCTTCAAACAGGAAGCTGGCTTCTGTTTAATTAGTCCAGATCATTGCTGAGTGAGGGGAAAAAGAACTTTACCAGAACCATTTCAGGAACAGAACTGGATACTTTCTAGTGGTAGCTGTGCATTTATACTGGGGTGTTATTAAATGGCCTGTAAATGGAGTGTGTGTTTGGGGAAGGCTTGTGCTGAGGGGTGTTTCAAATGGGACAAGGGATGTGGCATCTTCATGAGTCATGAGCAAGCTGGGTTTGCCTACAAATTGGCCTTGGGCTGTGTCTGCATGTGTTCTGGATTCCACTTGGGCCCTTGGGTCTTATCACAAGATAAAAATAATGTTTTACTGAAGGTGCATAGCCCAGGGACAGAGAGAAGGTCAGCGCCCTTCAGTACAGAGCTGAAGGCAGGGCTACAATGACTTCCAGTTTTTCTTTGCCATTTTGTTTCCACATCATGGGGTACAAAAATGAAAAATCTTACATATTTGAGCTCAAGTGTACAAGGAATAAAGTAATTTGTGGGGCACAGAGAGTTAAGTGAGTTGGAGTCCAGTTGGAAGCATCTGGAAAACTGAAAGCATAGAGTCAGTGAGTGGTTTGTTGAATGGCCAGGGGTGGGAAAGACAGGTGGAGCTGTGCTCTGGTTAGGGAGGTTATTGGAAACAAGGAAACAGCTTTTAAAATGCAGCTTCCTGGAGTTATGTGTCCAGCTCTGGAGTCTCCAGTACAGAAAGGTGTGGACCCATTAGAACAGGTCCAGAGGAGGGGCACAGAAATGGTCAGAGGACTGGAACACCTCTGTTGGAAAGACAGGCTGATAAAGGACTGTTCAGCCTGAAGGAGAGAAGCCTCCAGGGCTTGTGCTACCTTGTAGCAGCCTTCCAGCATATAAAGGGTGGGCATAAGAAAGATAAAGGCATTTTATCACAGCCTGTAGTGACAGGACAAGGGAAAACAGTTTTAAAGTGAAAGAAGGTAGGTTTAGATTGGATATATGAAAAAGACATATTTTTCTGAATGGTGAGATTGGAACATGTTGCCCAGAGGAGCTGTGGATCCTCCATCCCTGGGAGCATTCTAGACTATATTGAAGGAGGCTTTGAGCAGTATGGTCTATTGGATGATGTCTGTTCCCATGGCAGGAGGGATGGACTAGGTGATTTTGAAGCTTCCTTCCAATCCAGACCTTTCAATGATTTCACAAAGCTGTCATGCTGTCCAATATAAAAAGCATTAGAAGAGATTTTTAGTACTGATTTAGTATAAAAGTTTCAATGCAATTAGGCAGGCTTAAAAAGGCTTTTGAAGAATGACTTAGCAGAGTAGGCTAAACTAATACTCAGACCTTTTCAGACATGCCAGGAACAAAAAGCTCAGTGTAGGGCCAACTGGTGGCTGGGATTTGAAAGGGTGCTCAGATAGGATGAGGGCCTTACAAACATTTCATTCATTCTTGCTGCATCCTGTTCTCTCTGGAAGAGGTCAGGGTTTTTTCGCAGTGAAATCCTTTGGGTGGCTGGGATAGGGAAGCACTGGCACAGGCTTGTTTGAAAACCTCAGTGGGAAATGACCATGTGATAGATCTCGTGTTTATACAGAAAAAAAGGTTAGCTAAAATACACAAAAAGAAATGTCTGTAAGTATCCAGCATTACACAGAAGAGCCAAGACCTTTTTCTTCCCTCTGCTGTTTGTTGGGTTCTGTTATCAAAGCTTTTACCATTCAGGAATATTGTTCTGCTAGTAATGGTCATGTACCAATTAAGAAGTTACTCATTTCTATGTTATCATGCTATTATTCACTGTCCTCTTTCTTCTTACTCTATCTTCCATTAAAAAAAAAAAAAAAAATAGAAGCCCTGACAAATAACTTAGGGATAGTGAAAAACGGCTGAAATCCTTCCATAAGAAATGGTATTTGACAATTCCCCAGTATGAAAAAGAAGTTGTGAAAGTAGCACAGTCCTGATTCCTTATTTAACTATTTGTTGTTCAAATAACTAGAGTCCAGCTAGGATATAGACAATTAGGGATAAAAAGGAGCAGGTTAGAAAGCCATTTATTTCCTGGCATCTTTCTGAGTGCAGCAGTCCTGCACAAGACCTCAGAAATGTCACCTGCTGTGGTATGAAGGGAGCATCATACAGTTGCTTTTTTCGTACTTAGATGTAGTACAGTCCAAAACTCTTCTTGAAAGCTTCCAGTAATTAAATTTGCTAAACAACCTAAAGCTTTTTTTTCCACAAATGTTACTCCAGCTTCAGTTAGCTGGCCAGCATCCAACCTTAATAATTGCCTTCTGCCTATCTAAATTGCTCTGTTTATTTAATTGGGCAAGGTCGTGTGTCAAAAGACGTGTTGGGTAGGGTTAGTGATGCTAGGACAATTAGGTGTTATGTCACCCAGCTCAGCACAGATCATAGTGATTTTGTGCAAATCACTCTGAAGATTGCAAAGGACTTCATAAATCAAATAGCAGTTCCAGTAAGTTGAAATAAAGCATCATTAATAAAAGTGCTGATCCCTGTCAGGCTACCTAGATCACTGTGGGAATATTGTATGAATGTTGTTGCAGGACTCCACAATGTATAAGACTTGTACTGGAAATGAAGTTTCTCCACATGCATCTACAACAGGTTTATGGCCATCCCATATGGCTGCAGTGATGGAGGGGGTAAAGGACCATTGATTCATCTGGACAAAGGTCATTGGCTCTTTCAAGAAGAGGGTTTTTTCTTCTCATGCTTCTGCTTAGAGGCTAATACAGACCTTAATAAAATGTTACATTTGTGTCATCCATAGGACACCTAGTGCATTTCCTCAGGCTCTGTGAACTGTGCTTGCTGTGCTAAAGGGACCTGGACTGCACGTTAGATTGAGACTTGGGTGTTTCTGATGCCTGGGGCAGTGAAATCAGCTGTCTAGCTGTGATGGACTGCTTTGTCAGTGGTCCTAGACAGGAAGGAAATGGGAAAGACATTACAAGCTGAGGAGCTTTGTCAGAAAAGCAAACACCAATCTTGCTGAGCAGCTGTTTCTGAGGGGGTAGATGTTTGTTTAAGCACCTAATGGAGACTGATCTGTTTTTTCCAGGTGTACTTAGATACACTGGTCTCTGAAATCAGTGGTGTAGCTGTCTTGATGGTTTATTTGTTTTCTTTTGTGTGTGGAGGTAGGAATCCATCCCCCTCCCCAAGCTCTTCTTTTGGCAGTGAGCATGCTGTACATGCCAGTGAGGATGAGCTTCCTTTGCTCTTTGAATTACAACCTCCTCATTTGGAAACTTACAGTCCTTTAATATTAAACCACTGCCTCTCTTGCTCAAGGCACTGTACAGTGCAAGTGGGGACAGTTTAAATTCTTTACTTTTTAGTGAAAGGGACTTCATAAATGTCTGGAGTATTTGAATCCCACCGGTGTTACTATTTTTAGCATCAGGGGTCAATTATTTCAAAGAAGTAACAGATGCACCCAACACAGGCAATTCTCATCCCCATTGAACTCTGTAGACAGTTTCCCTATAGCTCTGTCTTCTGGGTGGTTGTATTGAGTTGTGGAACGTCCCAGACATTGGGACAGTTTCTCTAGAGCGCTAAAAAAGTAAATTACTTACACTTACCGTGTTCTCATTTCATTCTTTTCTGCAAATCTTTGTGCAATTTTAATGCTTTTACTTTTCAAAGGCTTGCCTGAATTCCCAAGTTGATTTAAAGTTACTGAATGATTATATCAATTTAGTTGAATACTCGTTTGACATTAGCTTAACTATGTCTAAATAAATATTTATATTCAGTCTAAACAAATCTAAATGTTAAGTATTGGCTTTAAAGTATTTAAGTGCCTTATTTCAAAATCTTATTTAAAAACCAGATGAGTAAAATAAGTATAGGTAAAGTTGAAACTTCAGCAGGCATGCTTATCTAATTATACTTTGACAGGCTGTTACACATCACACCATAGGAAAAGCAGTGAATGTTGAGGCAAAAAAATGTTAGGGATGTTTTTTTCTAGAGGTGGTAGATCAGTGCTTTCATAAAATCAGTGCGTGAAACTGCACAAGAATTTCTTGTCATTTTGTTGACAGAGGGTGCTTTCAAGCACCAAGTTAGCAGGAAGGGTAGGATGGCTGGCCATATGCTAAGCAGGGTGATCTAATTTTCCCTACTGCACAGCCACATATCTTTCTAAAAGCATGGAAATAATGCTCTTGCATGCCCTTTGCAATGGCCTTGTACAGTTAGACCTGAAGCCAAGAGGCTGCTGTTGTAAACCCTTGATGAATGAGAAGCAGAGTCCTGGCTGCATCTTCCCTGTCAGCTGGGAGAGCTGGAGGTGATGGTGGACTCCAGACCTTCTCCTAGTTGCTGTAAGCAGGGACCAGCCAAAGGAGAGCGGCTGTCCTTTATAGACACTCTAGTTTGAAAGCTAAGTGGAAAGACACATTTCTGTCTGAAATGCTCGTGATTTTTCTGCCTGAAGATATTTACCCCATACTTTAAGGAAAGTTTAATGCTGCAGCTGATTTCAGCAATGTACTGGAGCTCTCTGGATGCTTGTTTTGGGGTTTTTTTGAAACTTGCCATGAGATGAGTTCTCATTTTATGTAACATTTTTCACCCATGGTCTCACATCCTTTGTGAAGGGATAAAATCATTGTACTACAGTATTCTGCCTGGAGACTGTAGCTCAGCTCCGTGGTGCAGTAGCCTCCTTGCTCTAGCTCTTGGTGTGTTGCTGTTACTTGACTTCTGAGAGGAAACAAACACATATTTCAGAGATACCCAAAGAATTAACCTCATAATCTCAGATATCTTTACATTTCAGTACTTTAGTAACTAATTCTTAATCTCTCTGCCAGTTACAGTTCTTGCCTACACATCAAACAAATGTGAGAATAGTAAAGGTTGGGTTTCCTACTGGCTTTTCCTTATGTTATCATTCAAGTACTGCAGAAAGCCAGTGAGAAATCTGTGTTCAGATGCTAATGTGTAACTTTTGTTGTTTCCTGTGGGATATGTTGCATAGTTATCTGATGGTAGATTGTATTAAAAAATCATCTGTAAAGCACATGGTAGCACATACAAGTCATTTATGCCTTGGAGTGAAGCTTCCTCTGGTGTGACTCCACAGGCTCTGTAAAATGTGCAGCAAAAACTGTTCAAAAGGGATTTCTGTCCTTTCAGGCAGGTTTACAAAATTTTTCATTATGGTTATCCTACAGCCTTGTGCTCCATGGTAGGCATGTTTAAAGCTTGGACATACAATGCTTCCAATGGCAATCATAAATGCATAAATGCACAAAGTATTGGTTCTGAGTGTCTTTAGAAATTCACATTGGAAAACCTGGGCTGAGGGGAATTTAATCTTGTGCTAGCACTCTGTGGTGGCTGGAGATCACTGGTACAGCCTATCCAGGGCATGCAGCACAAATGGGCAAATACCTCTCTGCTGTGATGTGACTGATAACACTTTTCATTATACATTTCCATTAATTGGATGCTATTACTACCTGATGCATAGGTCATTGCTCCTAATTAATTAAGGGCCAGGAAGATACTTAGCACTTTACAAGACACAGATGAAGACAGATGTCGACTTGGGAAATTAAAATATACCAGGTTGAGCATTTATGTAAGACCAGATCAACTATAAAAATCTGATATCTAGACAGATCCTAATAAACCTGATGAAGACCAGGTAAGTTAGATCAGCTTAAAGCTAATAAAATGTGATAGAAATGTTCTAAGTTGTCTGCAAAAATGCTTTTGTGCAGAAGGATTAGCATGAAGTATATTTTTACAAGGATTAGGGAGAATATTTTACAGGATAAACTAGCCCATAAAGTTGTTCCTTTTTACTTGAGCCTATAGATGAACTTCTCTTGTGAAATATGCAGCCTGAACAAAATTTTGCAGTTTTCAGCTATTGCAATAATAGTTCATTCTTTCCTGACACACCATACATAAATTTGGAAGTGTTCCTGGAACAACTGAGCTATGCATTCTGGTTCCTTGGAAATAAGACTATCCAAGTAATTGTTTTAGAACATATGTATTAAATACTGAAATTCTGACTGCCCTCCAGTTGTTTGGGCAGGAATGCAGGTTCTGTTTTCAATGATATCATACTTTCAAGCATATTTCCTATTTTCCTTACACATCAGCACAATAAACTTTATGCCTTAATACACCTCTATAACTTTTCATCTTATTTGCTTTTAAACAGTTGAAAGTGTTTATATATGATGATTATATGGTGATTGTGTTTGAAGACTTTCCTAGAATATATTCTCCAACAGAAAGTGTAGTCTGTGTTTGAATTTAGAGTTTATCTACTATACAAAATTTCTAAATACATGGAGCAGCTACTGCAAATTCAAGTTTGAAATATATATATATACCAAAGTACCTAATGTACAAAGCAAACATTGTAAAATATACTTGGCTTAGACCTTTTAGCCACATCACTGGGTGCTGTAAAAGGAGCCTAAGAGCTCAGAAGATGCATGATGAAAGCTGCCAACAGTCTTTGGAGGCTGCCTGAATAATTAGTCTTGTGGGATGAAGCTGGTCATGCAAGGAGCAGGATTTACACTGCTCTCTATTCCCCTCATATAGTGTAGCTGGCCCTTATTGGCTCTGCTAGCTCATGTATCCAAATGCACTTAGCAGTGAAAAGAAAAATGTTCCCACCAGCAGCTGAGCAGCCTTGCAGTGACCTCTCCATCCTGGTTCAAACTCATAGAAGAAACTCATCTTGTTACAATGAGAATTCCACTGTGCTCTGCAGCAGCAGTTTTGGTGGAGACCTCTTTTCCACTTGTCAGCATTGGCTGTTTCACCAGGCATAGTTTTGCATTTGTTCAAACATCAAAACCCAATGGGATCTGGAAGTGGGGTCACCATAGGCAGGACTTTGTGTGAAGTAAATGCTGTGCCCAACTTGTCCTGCAGCTCCTATGCTAAGAAAGTGGCAAGAGTTTGCATGGCTTTACTCATGGGTTTGCATCTTTTGTCAAGTGGTTTTTTTCAGGGAAGCCTTGGCAGCACCTATTTTAAACAATAGGTTAAAGATGCACTGTGCTGCCAGAACTTTGGAAATTGCTGGTTTTTGTTCAAGCATGGTTAGCCCAGCTCCCCAGTCAAGGGCAAAGGGTTTAGTGTTACCAGTTCTTAGGAAGAGTCAGCTCTGAGTGTTGGGAAACTGAAACCAGATGCTCTACGTACAGCACAAACAAGAGAGTTTTTTCCTTTCTTTTTCTTTTTAAATATATATTTCTGAATCTTGCAGTTGTTTTAGGTTAAAACACTATTTGAGAATGGTTTGATCATACAATCAGCAAGCAGATAAAGAAATCCTTCAGCCAGTGGATTGTTAATGGTAGGAGTGGAAGGGCTAGTTTTCTTGTCTGTTACTATTTACTTCCATGCATCCTCTAATTGCATCCTCTGATCTTTAGAAGCATGACTTATGGTTCTCAAAATCCTTTGAGGAAACAAGAGAAAATTGTAAATCTGGGGCCAGTAATTATACAGACAAATTGTGAGACTTAGATCTATTATATTTTCAGGGCAGAAAGGATCATACATGTATGTGCATTTATTGGGCAGCAGCATTTCCAGGCAAAAATTGCACTCTGTAGGAGTGGGGAGACCTGTTCAGTGCTCAATGAGGACTCATAAGAAAAACGGAGTGGCTTTTTACCAGGACCTTTAGTGACAGGATAAGGGGCAATGGCTTTAAACTGAAAGAGGATAGATTTAGATTGGACATAAGAATGACATTCTTCATGGTAAGGCTGGTGAGAAATAGCAATAGGTTGTGCAGAGAGGTTGTGGATGTCCCATCTGTGGAAGTGTTCAAGGCCGGGTTGGGAGGGGTTTTGAGCAGCCTGGTCTCTTGCAAGGTGTTCCTATGCAGAACAGAGAAGTTGGACTAGATGATCTTTGAAAGTCTCTTCCATTTAAACCCTTCTATGATTCTCAGTAAGTTTATCATCACCTACATCCTCCCAGAGCCCTCAGTGCAGGCCATGACAGGTCCTGGCCCAGCTGGCAAGTTCAGCTGGAGTGAGTTCTGAGGCCACCTGTCACAGTGGACTGATTTTATTTGTGTTTGTCACACATGTATTAGAGTTGGAGATAGTAGTGTTGTGTTCAACATGGCTGATGACTTGTAATTTTAAAGGAAGGACTCTGTTTTGGAAGGGTTAGGCAGAGACTGGGGCAAAATAGGCAGCAATACATTTCAATCATGCACTGTGTCATGCTTCTTTCTTGAAATAAGTGTTCCTGTGTTGGACGCTTCTGAAACAAGGAAAACATATTTTATGACTATGTTATGCATCTAAAAAAAGGGGATTTTATAATTCTTTTGCTGACAGGCCCTTAAGTAGATAGGCAGAGGGAGGTGCTGCTGTCAGGTTCATGCAAATTAATGGTTAACTAGCTATATGTTTAGAGTGAAATGCAATGGATAGAAAGATAGAAGTGCACACAGTATCTGTCCAGGCAGATTGGATCAGCACAAGACAGCACTGTGCTGGTAGAGCCAGGGACACTCCATTCCTTTAGATGAGCCTCATGTGTTTAAGACAAAAACAATACAACAACAACAACAGCTGAACACCAGGGAAAGCTAAACACAAAAGAAAATGCTACAGTTACCTTTTTTCCACTTGTGGCAGCCAAAAGCCACAATAGATAAATGAATAAGTGCAATCAAATGGGACTTGGAGCATACAGCCTGCTCTATATTTATCCTTAACCCTTTATACTGTGTATAGTGTTTATTTTTTTTAGCATGTTCAATTTCCTGCAGGCACCTTTCTTATGGATTCTATTCTACTCATTCCCCCTAAAAGCCTTACCAAATATTTACCATGTGCCCTTTCTTGCTGTGCCTCTGCTTCTCCAAGCTGTTTCAGCCCTGTTATCATGTGTTTCCCCATCTTCTCCCAGCTGCATTCTCAGCTGCAGGAGTTACCTGGCTGTGAGCAGGAGCAGCCTGCCCAGTTTGTTGTTCCTGCTGGGTGACTCCATCTGCATCAGGCATCAGTGCCTCTTGATGGCTCCCTGAGCCAGGACTCCAGTTCATCCAGCACCATCTCCTCTGCACATTCAATTCCTCCCTCTCCCCAAGCTGGAGTGAACATTGACCATGGAGAATATCAGCAGGTGCCACCAAGTTAGGCATGTCTCACAAGTTTTTCTTGCTTCTGAGAAAGCAGTAGGAAACAAAAGAGAAGGAAAAAGCAGTCAAGAAACAAAAGAGGTGTTTCCAGGTGAGATTTGAAAAGAGATAGGAAGTCAATAAGGCACTGAGTATGTCTGAGATCTCCACTGAGATTTGAAAAACACTTGAGGTTCCTGTTCCTTTATTTTTCCCCATTTTTTTTTTCTAACTCTTATTTTGTCATCTGAGACTTTACACAAGAGTATTCAGGCTGTTGTAGCAGCAACTGTAAGAGAGGAAAAAACTTGGAGGCTGTGCCTAAGAAAAAAAGGAAATAAGGTGGGGGAGGAGGAACTGTAAGAAACTGAGATAAGATGTGTAAAGCAAGAAAAATAGAAGGGCTTTTTAAAAGCTGTCATGAACATTAATTTGAAGGACAGAGAGAAAAAAAACCTTACTTTAATCTCAGAGTGATCAAAATAAGCAACACCAACATGAACGGTCAAAATGAAAATTTAAATTTCAAGAAAGACAAAACAGATAAACACCTGTGATTTATCTCCAGTAGCAGAAGCCAGGGAAATTCTCTCTTCCTCATATATGTGTTTCTTAGCTCCTGACAATCAATAAACTCTTCAGTTTCAAGAGTTTTCCCCATCTCCCCCTCTCTCTTTGTGGCTCGCATTATCAGCTGCCTGAGTACAATGCATATTGTAGTGCTCTATTCAGTGTAGTCAATAGCTTCCCATTTTTATAGGGCTTTAGTCCCATGTCTCAGTAGCCCTGAATAAATCACTGGCACAGACAGATAAATACATGAAAATTAGGAATGCAGAACTCTGTGAAACCCAAATACAAAAACAAAGAGAAACAGAGGAATAAGAAGACATGGTGCTGAGACAGGGGAATCACACAGCAGACACACTACCAAGTGAGAAGTAGAATTGGAAGGAAAGGGTTTTTTTTGCATGGGCTTAATTAATTACTCTCCATATTTGCATTTCATTACTTTATGGGTTAAAATTGATTTAACACACTGATTTATAGGATCAATTTCATGTGGCATTATCATTGCAGCTTATACATGATTCTTCTATTAAGCCCTGTAACACTGTAATATAACAGGAAGACAAAAATGTTGGCTCTGCCTCGTGCCAAAATTCTGCATAGCTTTAAATGCCTGTGTGCTGTGTTCTGTACAGTTATATCTTAGCAAGGAAATCCTTGGCTCTTTGCAGCTCTCCTCTGGCTGTGCTCAAGTCAGCAAGGGGCACATGCAGGCTCGAGCTGCTGACACAGGGCTGCTGCTGCTGCAGGAGGCAGTGGCTGCACTGGAAAATTATTTGGTGCTTCTGCTTCGAGGAGGACAGCAAGAACAATTGCCTGCCTGTGAACTCCCAATTTGAATTCACACATGCTGGAAACGTCCTTTAGACTTGGATATTTCTTTGTGCATGTAATAAATGGTTAATTACAAGGTTAATTGCAAGGAAGAACTGGTTCTGGCAAGGAAGGAGCCAGAATACTTTGTGTTTGTTTCCACATGGTCATGCTCAGATGCCCCCACACTGGAAGAAAATCCGCCTCCTTTCTGGCTTCTTGCAGGGGAAGTCCGAAGCCAGTCCTTGAAGATGACCTTATAGCACTGAAAACAAGCAATTCCTTGTTTTAGCATGGAGCTGGTGACACAGTCTCCTTTTACTATCAGTATAAATGCATTTTTTTCCTTGTGCTGTAATACCCTTATTAATGCAAGGAAAGCCAGCAAATCAGCACCATCCTAACTCCCTAGGCATTCTTTCCCATGCTCCAGACTCATTTTCTGCAGGTTCACCAGCTAAAAGAAAAGTGGGGGCTTTTTTAACTGGGTTGCAGAAGGGGTAAAACAATCTAGGGCTTACATGGAGCTGGTGGGTGTGCATGAGATATTCCTGCTTTCTGCTGAGCTCCTGTGACCTCCTTGTATAGCAGTTGCTGCAGGAAGTCATCCCCCTTGAAGCTCAGGCAGCTGCAGCAGATGTTTACACTTGTGGCCAAATTGGATGTCATTTGCAGGATCAGGTAGCATAAAAGTGTAAGTGACTTTGGGAGTGTCTGGAGTGGCCTGTGGCTCTGTGCTGACTGCAGACTGATTCAGCTGGTGTTAGTCCATGGGGCATCATTGGGATTAGTACTCAATGAGATTGCAGATAAAAATAAAATCTTGATTTTTGTTCATTAGGAGATCTCATAGCTTCAACAAAATCACAAAGCAAAAGGAGATTCTGTGGGTTCAGATTCCTGACAGGTCAGCTGTTTGCAGTTAAACACATCACTCAGCTGCTTTTATTGCAGATCAGCTACAGCTTTGTAACACTTGAGAAAGTGAGGCTTGATTAAAGTGAGTGCTTCATTGCTATTGAGAGAATGGAGAAAAGCTGGAGGGATGAATGTAGAGGCCCAAACTGAATGAAGGTGTGGTGCAGGAAGGCATGAACACAGGTCTGCTTCTGCAGTGTTTCTCTTCTCTGTGTGTGCTCCTGGCTGCTTTAGTGGGGCTGGAATGTGAATGTGCAACCCTCTGATTTGGGATGACAATATGAACACTTGTCTTCATAATAAAAAATAGGATTTGAAGAGACCTTTCTGGCATAAACTAACCTAGTCTCAGAGTGGTTTATAATCTGTAATTGCTGGTAGTGAATGTTGTTGAATGAAGTCTCTCCTCAATGTTTTTTATTGACTTTTTATTTTATTTTTTTTAAGCTGCTTGGCACTGTAAAATCTTGAAAATATTTCCACTTAAAAGAAATTTTATTTTGATTCCTAAGACCAGCCAAAGAAGCCTGTCTTGGACTATGGCAAAATCTATAAAGTAAAGATTTTCAAAATCAAAACATTGCCAGGTGTGACTGAAATGCACCAGGGAATTCATTAGATCTCTGCTTCGAAGAGTGCATATATATCTGCAAAGTCCTAGTCTTCTTTTTGGTTTACCTGCTGATGTTGCAGGACAGGAAGTTCTGGAATGCAATAGCAAAATTTTTTAAGTATGCATTTGCTGAGTCTCATTATCTGTTGCTAATGCTCTTTTGAGTGACTCCTAGTTGAAAAATTAAGGCTCACATGGCTCCCTCTTGCTCTGAATTTGGATCTGGATTAGAATATTAAATATTTTAAAATTCAGGTGTATGGATGAAAGGTTTTGATTCAGACTACTAATAGTGTTATTAATTTAGCTTGAAGCTAATAACATAATTATTAGTATGAACTCTGAATTTTCCAGCTGTTTGCCTCTCTTAAACTTTTGACACAATCCTGCCAATCTTGCACCAGGTTCATGAGAGTCCTTGCCATAGGTACAGGATGCTGATTGATATAGAACCAGCTGTAAAAGGTAGTTGTGTTCCTCAGCTGTTAATTCAATTGCAATGCCTGAAGAAACCTTTTCTAAGGTGGGACAAGAAAGCATCTCTGTTTGGCTTGGTGGTATGCAGCAATACTGTTTTACTGTAGTTGCCAGGGATACTGAAGCTGGATGAGATCCCTGTTTAATTGCCTCCCTACCCCTTTGAAGTATGTGAGACATGAGAAAGATTTCGTGATCTTTGGTAAGTGACTGGTGGTACAGATTCCCAAACTCATCTTTTTAACTTGTGTGAAGGTTGATAGGGATGTAAGCAAAAGTCAAAAAAAGTCCTTAAAATTCCATTTGGATCATTTTGCTCATACAACATTTCCTCATCTTTTCAAATATATCCCTTTGCCCATGAACTTCCAGCTAACCAGGCTGTGGGATGCCCAATGTCCACTTGGATTAAAGGGACTGTCTCAGGCAGTGAGTTATCTGAGTTCTTTTTGCTGCTGATACCTCAGATCTTGTGAAAGATGAGTCTCCAGAGTGATGGAAACATCTTGCTCATGCCCCTTTCCCAGGGGAAGCATGCAGTGCACACTCTCCTCTCCCAGACACTGCTGGCCTCTGCTATGTCAGCACAGGATACAGATTTACTCCTCTTTGGACCTGAGTACAGCTCATTCTTGACAGATGAAACCATGGCATGGGTGTATTGGGTTTGTATAGCAGGGGTTTGCAATGGGGGTACAAGGGTGGCCAGTGGCAGCCAGCTCCAAGCAGAGCTGGACTGCTCAGGGCCCAGCCCCTCAGCAGTGGTGGCAGCACCCTGGGATAACAGATTTGAGAAGGGGAAAAAACTACTGTGCAACAGAAGCCAGGAGAGAGGAGTAAAACATGTGAGACAAGCAATTCTTCAGACACTGAGGTCAGTGAAGGAAGATGGGGAGAGAGGAGGTGCAGGCACCAGAGCTGGGATTCCCCTGCAGCCCAGGGAGGAACTCGGGGGAGCAGAGATCCACCTGCACCCCAGGGAGGAGAATGGGACCCTGTGGGAAGCTCAGCCTGGAGCAGGCTCCTGGCAGGACCTGTGGCTGTGGAGAGAGGAGCCACACTGGGGCAGGTTTGCTGGCAGGATTTGTGACCCTCTGGGGACCTGCCCTGCAGCAGTCTGTTCCTGAAGGACTGCACCTTGTGGAAGGGCTCCACTCTGGAAAAGTTCATAAAGAACAGCAGCCCATGGGAAGGAATCACTTTGGAGAAGACCATGAAGGATTGTCTTACGTGGGACAGAACAATGCTGGAGCAGGGGAATAGTGTGATAAGCAGGGAATGGCAGAGACATGATGAACTGACTGCAGCTCCCATTCCCCACCTCTCCACGCTGCTTGCAGGGAGAAAGTGGAGGACTTGAGAATAAAGTTGAGCTCAGGAAAAAGGGAGGATGTGGGGAAAAGGTTTTTTAAAGATTGATTTCAGTTCTCATTATCCTACTCTGATTTTAATTGGCAGCAAATTAAAATAATTTCCCTAAGTTGCAGCTGTTTTACCTGTGACAGTAATTAATGAGTGATATCTCCCTGTCCTTATCTCAACCCCTGATCCTTTCACCATATTTTACTCATCCTGTTTAGCCGAGAAATGGAGTGACAGAGTAATTTAGTGGGGCACCACAGTTTATTCTTGATATAAGGAACCCTAGTTTTCAGTAATCTGAAATTATGTTTCCATGCATCTTCCATTTGTTTTCCCAGGGTCTGCAGGAAAACACCAACAGAATGCACAGGGACTGAGAATGTAACATTCATTATTTCCTTGGCAAATCCCTAATTTTCAACTAGTCCTTGTAACAGAAGATCCATGTCAATATGACTATTACACATATTAAAAAAAAAAAAAAAAAAAAAGAAAAAGAAAAAAGAAATATTATTGACAATTACTCGAAAGAAAAGAACATGTAAAATTTGTCTTGTGAAAATAGCAAAACTTTTGTCTTCCACACCAGGAATAGAAACAGTATTTAAGTATTTGTCCATATGTTACCAGTTTACAGGCAGTTTGACCTGATGGGATTTTTTTGTTCCATAAGAAGATGACCTATACATCTTAGCAAATTGTGTTTTGAGAAGTGAAAGGGAAGGAAAATTGCTCCTTTTGAGCAGTACAGGCTATCACAACATCTAATGAAGTGGATATTGGTTTCTCATTCTCCACAGCATGACCTCCCACAGTTTTCTGACCTGCAGGTCCCATCTGCTAACAGCACTGTCACACCTACAGGGATGGCACCATCACAGTGATCACTATTCTCAGTGGTTCTACCAATTTTGGATGTGGCACTGTACACCAACAAAGTTGCTCCTCTCTATCCAAAATCTTTCTAGTATGTTGCTGTGCCCTGTTGCCATGAAATGGGTTTGAATCCTGCAGTGTTGTTTCAGGTGATTCATTCTCTGAACCAGTGAGCTCCATCACTAATTTTTAGGAAACAATAGTAAAAGTTATAACTGGAGATGAGTTCACTTCTACATACAGTTCTTGCAGAAGTAGAAACTTTGAAATCCAGACTGCAAATCTGCTCATCCCCTGCTTCTCATACATTCTTCAGTTTCTATTTTGACTTTCTTTGAGCCCAAATCTGAAAACTGAATTCTTTTCAACCTCTGGCACACTTAGTAAAAGCTAAAAAGTTACTCCAAGTGAGAGAGAAGATAATTTCATTCATCTTTCCCAAATAACTCTGCTGTTGGAGTGTATTCTTTAGATTTTACCTTTTTTATGTCACAATTTTTGAGTCTTTTTACCAATTTTTTTTCCAATGTAAGTTTTTTTTTACATCTTTCATGGTCTGTCTGATTAGGAGAAAGTTTGCTGGGAGAACCACAGTTTTCTGCACTTCTTGCTGTTAAAGCATATCAGTACCTGCCTTGCTTGGCAGAAGTACTTCTCTCTAGACCAGAATTTCAAGTAAAAAAAAAAATTTTGTCTGGATAGGAGGATGTAGCAGGGTTTAATTAAGTATATATGTGATTAATGAAGAAATACTCTGTGAAAACACCACAGAAGCTGAAAAGGTGAGATTATTCCTTCACTGAAGATTTTCTTGTCCATTGGTTTTTGGGAATAACACTTGTTTTAGTTTTCAGTTATTCTAGTTTCAGGCAAAATTTGGTATTCTCTCACTTCAGCTGAAGCAAATGTAAGAAATTAATTAGTATAAAGCTAAAGATATATCAAAGGCTAAAGTGACAGGGAATGGCTGAAAAGTTAAAGGCTCTGTGTTCAGGCACAGCAGATGATTTAACACTGAGGAGGAGAACACCTGTCAAGTCCATGTCAGCATGGTGCTAGTGCTAATTCTTAGGGTTATTTATAATTATGTGAAGTCAATTTGAAGCTCAATTTTTGCTTGTAGATTACAGATGCTCCTTTTTTCTTCATGCCTTTTGGAGAGTTGGGTTTTATTTAAGGTTATTGGTATTGCATGAGTAGAAAGACACAAAATTGTGACTACTAACTTTAAAATTGATCTCTGTGGGGCAGAGCTCTGCTAGTTGTGTGATTCCAGCACGATGTCACTTTATGGCAGCTCTCCTGTATAAAGTGTTCTCCTGGGTGCCCTGTGTTTCCTGCATGTAACTTCTAGGGTTTCATATTTCTTCTAGGAAGCAGTAGGGGGGACAAGAGGGTGGATGGAGACAAGACTTTGAGAGGAAAAAAGAATGATGTAGACAAATGTGTTGTTGGTCTTCTTTTATCCTGAGTCTGGTAAGGGCTTAAAACTAAGTGCAAATTGAGGGTGGAGGATGTGTGGCAGCTCTCAGGACCAGGGCATGACTTACAGTAAACCACCCAGGGCTGTGTGTAAATACAGTATGTGATTAAGCCATTGGAAATATATTTCCTGTGCAGAACATCATGGATTCCATGCTCCAGCCTATGCGTTTCACACCTTTTGTCTTGTGTTTCTGCAACTTGCTAATTTAAAACGGAAGTTTTTCACAGCAGGAGACTGCTTCTTGATACATTCCCAGAGCATCTAATTCACCACAGCATCTGTGTTAATAGCAGCAATGTCATTCTTATCACACCAGCTGGACGTAGAAGGATTCTTCCAGCTGGTTCTTCCCAATTAAGTTAAAATCAGATGAAAGTGGCCTGTGGTTGTAGTTCATCTAATTTCATTCTATTTGCTTTTAAATTTTCTTAAGACTGCTATTTGATAAGTGAATGAGAGTTTAATTTTCTGAATCTATTCATAGTGTATTTAATATTTGTTTACTGTTTGCTTTGGAGAGAGGATGGAAAGTGAAACTAATAAGTACAGAGAATGATGAACTATTACCTTGCATAGAGATCTGAGCTAATCTGATGGAGGTTGGCATGAGACAGGAGTGGCAGAGAGTCAATAACAAAAACAAACAAATAAACAAACAAGGATAAGACATTATTAATGGAGAGTGCATGTTGTTCTGAATAATTAAAGTCAATAATTTTATAAGTAAACAAGATAGAAAATAGTAGGGAGGAAGCATTGCCTATTTTTATACAGAGAATTAATTACTTCTCTAAGAGACTTGTTTAGACATACAAAATGTACTTTTTCTTAAATTCTGGCTGTGGCATGAACCAGCAAGGCTCTTTGTTCTTCTGGGGCAAAGTATTGCAAATGCAGCCTTTGTGTCCTGGGTGCCATCAATGGACAAAATGGGGTTTTTCAATCCACTGAAATACGGAACGTGGAGGTGAACTGAGTACAAAAATTAAGGTACGACTAATTATTTTCTATTCATTTAAGACATATTTTGTAATTAGAGCTATTTATGGGGGTTTCTTTGACTGAGAGCAGAGATTATAATAATCTAAAAATAATTACCTTGTGAGAAAAGCAGAAACAAATGAATCTCAATTCTGCATTTGATCCTTGTGCAATAGACAATAGAATGATAAAACTGATATGAAACAACACTGCAGTAGTGTGTCAAGCTGTTTTTTTATTTCATTGCAGATAGCTGTAAGGGATAATATTTGAAACTAGATGACAAGCATTACCACATGTCATTTAGCAATGGAGAAGTAAGGTAGGATCAAAGCTGAAAATTGAAGTCCTTGGGAAGTGTGAAAAAGAAGAGAAGAATTCAGAAGAATTCTGGGTTCCTTAGAGCAGGTCAATTGTTGTAAAAGATCCAACACTTCATTGCATTGCAAAACATGTACTAAAGTCTGTGTGTCTGGAGAACAAGTTATAATGCTTAGCCTTTTCTTGGTGACTGTCATAGGAGCTCAATCTATCATTAGGAAGTCCAGTTGGTGCTGCTGGTGATGTGCTCTCTTGTCTTTGGCATCATTCTGTAGATAGCTACTCAGTTTGGTACATGATAGGAGCTTCTCCAAAACAAGATTGAAGTTAGTATTTTATTTATCCTGAGTTACATTTAGTGGGTTTTGGGGGATTTAGAAGTTCAGTTCACTCTGATTTTAGGACAGTTGTTTTCACCATTGCACATGTATTTTCTCCATAGAGGAGCAAAACACACTCAAATACTGGAGGCATTGTCTTTATGCATTGCTGGCAGTGCTGAGGTGGTTTGGGAACTCACAGATGGCTGATGCTCACAGCAAAAGTCCTTCCTTCCCTGTTCGAATGTTTATGTGCAGATTGTTAACTTTTAGTCCTAGTTATCCAGTTAAATGATGATTCAGCCATTCTCTTTCACGTCCCACCAGAGTCTATTGCTCTTGCCAAAACAGAAGTAATAGGTGACAAAAGAACATGGTTCCTTTATTATAATTTTTTAAAGTTTTATATTTTTGGTTTCTGGTTTTGGCATTTCATGCTCTTTTACTCCTTCTATGAGACTGTTGCCTGTTAGATTGCTTTGTTAAATGCTCCTATGTTTCTCTTGTCTTTCCTGTGTTTTTGTTTCCTTTCTATTTAGACTCCAGATATTTTCAGATTTCACTTGACATTCCCTGTAAATGTACAGGTTTTTTCCTCATCAGATTAAAGAATCCCATGGCTGACTTTGAAAATTAAAGTATGGTGGATTATATTTGATCTTACTCCAAACAGTATTCATCTTTTCCCCCTAATATCAATGTGTCCAATATACCACCTTTTGATTTTGCTCTCAGAACTAAACACTTTGAGAAAACATTAGCAAGATGTTCAGGCCTTAGGAAGCCAGCTGAGTCTCCTCATTTAATACTTCAGACTAAAATTAGACCCCTGCTTACAAATTTCAGAAGGTTTTTTCTCTAATTCCAAACAGCCAGGCAGTATCTGCTTGGGAACTAACAATTCTGAAAGAAAGGAATTTTAAAATAAAAAGTTAACAATCATAACCCCAAAAAAAAACTTTAAGTGATGTTCCTAAAACAGATTTGGAACTATTAAGTTGCAGTGCTCTAGTGAATGAAGTGTTGGACCTTAATGCATACCAAATTGTCACAGGCAATGTTGGATATGAAGAGGTCTACATCTTCTGGCTCCACATTGATGAAGGATTAATGTAATGCCTTCTCAAAAACCATCAGCACCCAGATACAGGTGTGCTTGTACTCAGTGGAAGGTTTTTTCCTTTCTGGGGAAAGTTCACAATACCAAATGTTTCAAACACTTTTATGTAAATTCCACCCCCACCACCTCTTAAGGAGGAGCTTCCTGAAATTGTGATTCTCCAAATTATTTTAAATATTTCAGCAGTAAATAATTGACACAGTGTGATACTGTCTGGACAAATGCTACCACATTTTGTCCCTCCATATTGTTTCAAATTGGCTGTTCTCATTGTGCTTTAGCACATAATTGATTATCTAATTGGTTATATGATCATCATTTAGATATATGACCTTGTTAAATCCTTCCCCAACCGATTAAATTGCTAGACAATTAACAGGATTCGAGGCTTTCCATAATCTTCATGCTGTCTACACCTGCACAAGGATAAGTGTATTTTAGTAATGAAAAACTTCCACATTTCTCAGTTTTGTGTAAATTGTATTTTTCTATATGCTTCATGTTATTATTTTCTTTCCCTTTTTAGGTACTACATAGAAATGGCTTTATGGATCTGGACACTGACCATTTTGAGCTGTTTTTGCATCACCTTATCCAGAAATGAGGAACTGAAATTTTTTCAGAGTGCTACAGAGCTAAATCATCTGACAGTGGATAATGACACTGGGATAATCTATTTGGGAGTGGTAAATGCACTGTATCAGCTTACAGAAAACCTGGAAGTAATAAGATCTGTAGAAACAGGTCCAAGAAAGGACAACAAAAAATGCACACCTCCCATTGATGAAAATCAATGTAAAGAGGCCGTACTGACGGACAATTATAACAAATTACTGTTGCTGAACAAGGCAGATAATACAACTGTGGTATGTGGGAGCCTTTTTAAGGGAATCTGTGCCATCAGAGATCTACAAAACATTAGTGATGAGAAGTACTACGTAGACAGTAGTGGAGAAAAGTCCTTTGTAGCAAGCAATGATGAGAATGTATCAACTGTGGGATTGATCACTTCCTTGAATAATGACCAAGTGCTGTTTGTTGGGAAAGGGAATGGACCAAATGACAATGGGATCATAATCAGCACTCGGCAGCTTTACGCCAGGGATGGAAAAGACATTTTTGAAATGTATACAGACTCAGCAGCTGTTAAGTCAGCTTATCACTCATCAAGCACACAACAATTTGTGGCAGTTTTTGAGGATAAAAATTACGTTTATTTTATTTTTAATCAACAAGAGAAACAGCCTGTCAACAACCGCACACTGATTGCGCGTCTGTGCAAAGATGATGCCCATTATTATTCCTACTTTGAAATGGACTTGGGCTGCAAAGATGATGATGGTGCCTATGACCACTGTCATGCTGCTTTCGTCACTGCCCCTGGAAAAGAGCTGGCTGAGAGCATAGCTCAGCAGGGACAACCTGCAGATTCTCCCTCAGATGACAAAGTTCTTCTTGCACTCTTCAGCAAAGTGAACAAAGATGACAACTCTCTAAAATCTGCCATGTGTGTGTTTTCCTTGCGTCAGATCAATGAAAAGATGGAAAAAAACCGGAATGATTGCTACACTAAAAAGAATACCAGCTCATTTTACAAACTTTTTTCAGCAGAAAACCCGTGTGCATTACATGGACTGGTAATATGAATTATATAAATATTGGTTTTAGAATCTGTGTTAGAGTTTGTGGAAAATGTACAAATACATGTTTTAGGGTGGCTTTGAGCTAAACTATATTAAGGTGACTGAAAACCAGATGGATTCACTATAGAAATGCAATGTGGCTAGAGGGGTTGTGGACCAGGTCAAGTAAGAAATGACAAAATTTTGAGTCTCTTGAGAAGGATTTGAGGTTTTCTCCAAGATAAGTGTTGCTTTCCCAAGTGCATTTATTTTAAAGGGTTCCTTCTGGTGTAGGAGTTACTGAGTCAAATGCAGGAATTTTTTACACCCATTATCAGCTTCTGGGTGATCACAGTAGACAATTGTAATTTCAGTCAATGTATTTATGATGCTCTTAAATGGTATTAAGAGTCTTTTAGATGGTAGCTGTAATTCAACTTTTTTTCTCACTTGTATTGCTAGACAACTGTTTCTTGTATTCAGGTGGTGTTCATATTTTGATGCGGCTCAAAATACTTGTATAGCACAATAGCCATCTTTTATGACCTGTCATTACCTTGACTATAAGGTGCTGGTTCAGTTACTGTTCTTCAATCTATGACTGTCTCTAAGAGGCAATTTTCAGCATCTCTGTTGGCTTTATGATTGTTTTGCCCACATCACTCTATTCCTGTGCCCCACTTGTGCATGCCACTCTTTCATTACTGCAGCCAACCCTAAATTGGGTTGAGAAATTGAATCATCTTAAAAATAACTCAGCCAGCTTTTAGGAGGATGTCTTAATTTCCCAGCCTGAGCAAGGTACACACTTGCATAAGCAGCTGTTTGAGCATAACTTGAGAAGTGGTGTGCTATAGTCCAGGGAGAGAAGTGAACAGCTGAAGAGATGGGGCATGGAAATAGCTTTTTTGGTATTGACCCATAACTCTTCATCTTGTGAGACTGAAGCCATCTCCCATGCAGTAAGTCACTAGTGCTGATGAGTCAAAATTACACATTTTGCTTCGAACCACCAGTGTTACTTGCTGCAGTACCCTGCATATGGGGTGAGCATCAAACACAGAAATCCTGAATGTGACGAGTGGCCGTGGCTCCTGATAAAAAGAAAGTGTGGATTTCAGGTCAGAAAGATAGTTTGGTTACCAAATATAGCAGGAAAGACAAGGTGTGAATGAACTTCCTTCTGGTAGCTCTTGCTGCAGCTCAGGATTAAAGCGTAGTGAAGATGGAATGTGTTGAAGTTCATGAAACAGTTGCCAGGGAGTTGCTTTTTAATGGATTGCAGCAAAGTAAGAAACAAAACAGCAATTAAAAAAGCAGTCTTCAAGGTGAAGTTGGTTAAACCAGTCTCTATGACATGTTCATTTTAATTAAACCAACTGGTTAATTTTTAAACTGCTGCGATATGAAACAAAAACAAAAAAAAATCTCTCCCTGTGTCTCCTGGAAAGTGAAAGCATGGCAGCAGCTCTCAATTAGCAGGCTGCTGTCTAATTTACTGCCTGTTGGCTGGGGGCAAATGCCCAGACAATCTATTTCTCTCTCCCTACTCTTGAGTGTCTGAGGGGTGTTATATCGTCTAGTACCAGGGCTGCGCTTCATTCTTGGCTAGGAATTAGTGATCTGAATGTTTAACATCGCTCTGTATTGCTATTCCTTATTAGAATGCAAGCAAAAATTTCCCCTGTGGCTCGGAACACTTGCCATACCTTTTGGGAAGCAGGAATGGTGTGATAGAGAAGCCAGTGCTGCAGAAAGAAGGGATGAATCTCACAGCTGTCACTGTGGCTGTGGAGAACGGGCACACCGTGGCCTTTCTGGGAACGTCGGATGGTAAAATTCTTAAGGTAACAAACTGGATTTAAAGACTGGGAGGTATTTAAAAGGTTATGAACTAAAAGTCAAGATGGGATTTATAAGATCTCATACTAGGAGCAAATTCTCTTGGAGCTTGGTATTTTTCATCTCAAAGAAAAACGGGTTACTTCTGACGTACCTCAGCTATCTGATACACAGATTGAATTAGCATTGTCTGAATGACACTTTTCCCAAAGGATTACATACCTACTGAGAGCTTTATATAAACAGCCTTAGGTAATCTAACAACAGCTTTAGCCTTATCTCTATTCAAGCTCATACTGGTTTGAGAGCAACTTTTCATTTTGTAGTCATTCTGGCCATTCAGTGAATAGAGGCGACAATACAAAGCCCAAGCTGAAGCTCTGATAAATTCTGGTCATGTGGTGCTCAAGGCTTGACATGTTTGTGGTGTTAAAATATCAAGACTGCAAACACATTATTTTGCTTGAAGGAGAGTGATGGCCATGTCCAGCCTTAAACCTAGCATTTTCAAGTCCCACCAAACCACATGGTAAGTCATGTGGATGTGGTGCTTAGAGACATGATGTAGTGGTGAACATGGTGATGCCAGTTTAGTGTTTGGACTCTGTGGTCTTGGAGGTATTTTCCAACCTTAGTGATTGTATGAGTCTGTGTCCCTAAGTGACACATCTAAAGGTCTTTTAAACACCTTCAGTCAACCAGTTGCCTGGGCAGACTGTTCAAATGCTCTACAAACCTTCCTGTGGAGAAATATTTCCCAATATCTGAATATCTGAATAATCTGAACCTCCCCTGCCATAAATTGAGGCCTTTTCCTCTCTCCCTCTTGCTTGCTTGTGAGAAGAGACCAACCCTCACCTCACTACAGTCTCCTTGGGGTAGTTGCAGAGTACTAAGGTGTCTCCAAGTCTGTTTCTCCAGGCTGAACACCCCCAGCCACTCCTCATTAGATGTTTACTCCAGATCCTTCACCAGCTCCGTTGTCCTTCTCTGAATGCTCTCCAGCACCTCAATGTCTTTCTTGAAGATTCACCTTAGTCCTCCTTTTGTTCTTAACATATTTTTAGAAACATTTTCATTGTATTTTGCAGCAGTAGCCAGATATAATGATATTTGTGGAGGAAAAGACAGCATTACCACCTTCTTTTTTCTTCCACAAAATAGGTGTTCCTGTCATCCACTGCAACTGAGTACAGCTCTCTTACTATCGAACGAAACAAACCCGTGAAGAAGGACCTGGTCCTTGATCAAACCCAGGAAAATCTGTACGTGATGACCACTGACAAGGTAACATGTCCTGCTGGCAATAAGCACCTGGCTTCTTTCACTTTCTCTGCAGCTTTACCTGGGATTTATACATTTTCCAGTTGTTTCTGGAAATTGCCCTATTTTTTGGGACTCCCCCTACTCTGTTTGTATGAAGACCTTTCTCAAGTCCAAGCTGATGGACTTGTTGTGATTTGGAGAACTGTGATATCTGTAGTGCTTAGTGACTGGAATGGGAAGTGATTTCCCCTCTGGAGCTGTCATACAGGGTCTGTGAGAGGGATAAAGTGGAGATGTTTTGCAGCATGCCTCATGGTCAGGCAGCCCTGGCTCTCAGTGTGGGATGTGTGGGGTACCAGTGGGTGCTGTAGCTGCCATCAGATCCTTTCAAGGGCACTTCAGGACTGACGTGCTGGTGGCTGATGTGCTCCCACTGACACGTCTGTAAAACCACCGGTAGCTTTTGTGTGTCTCAGTGTCAAAAACTAAGAAGCAATGGAGGGAATTATATATTTGGGAAACACTTCCATTCAAGTTTCTGCTAGAGCTGGGTACAGCAAGAAAATCCAACTTCACTAGGAAAGGCATGGGCAATCTCTTCTAGACCCCTTCTTTTTGCTGTGAGGTGAAGGCACAATGGAGGTCTGTAAAACAAGGGAGGGAAAAAAGCAAATAGGAAATAAGAGGGATGCCAGAGATCCCTAGAGGTAACTGTCTTATGACATTTTTCTTTGTGGAGGCTGGAGCTGCCAGCCTCAAACACTTTGCTCAGCAGCTCTCCAGGACAAGGTGAGTGACAGGCTGTGACCATCTGCAGCCCTGCCAGTGACATGGGATGCAACATGGGAAATGCTCCGCACCACTGACACAGGGAGAATGAGGGGGCCATGAAAGGAGAGTATTGGGAAGACAGTGCAAAAAGAATGTTTTCTGACTGTTTTATGAAAGGGTTAATATAAATTTATAAATTCCTGCTGCAGGAATGTTATAGCCTAGCTGGAGGTTCTTATGCTAGAAACAACATTGGAAAAAATGCCAGAAAAACGACTGATAAAGCATTTCATAAATATGACATTTAATAATATGACTGTTTGTGTGAGAGGTTGTTTTTTTTTTTTTTTCATTTGGCTTCTGTTCAGATTTGGAATGTAATTCCAAATTTCAACATTGTCCACGAAACTCTGGGTGGCCTGATCCCCCATTTGACAAGGTGCATGTTATGTAAAAGTCCTGAGGTCCACACCCAGCTACTGTGTGTTCTGCTGAGCGTGTAAGGGATAGCACCTGAGCAATATAAGGGATAGCATCAACCTTGGAGGAAGACAAGCTTTCTGGTGACAGTCAGCTTGAAATGGTGGAATTTAGAAAGAGGGCAGACAACTTTTTTCAGAGAACCTACAAAAAAAATTCATTCAATCACTACAAAAGATTTAAATTTAGAACGCAGCAGATTTCTGCTGAAGAAAGGATTTTACTTAAATCTTTTCCAAGCAGCTCTTGTAGACACTGCAGTTTCTGAATAACGTGAATAATAGTTTTCCTTTACAAAACCTGTTTAGCTTAAATATGAATAGCTGAAGTTGGGAGCTCTGTAATGGCATTGCATTACTGTCATCTCCAGGAGTTAATTACAGTGAGCAGTCCCACCCACTTTTAGAAGCAGACAGACAGGGGGAGAATGGAGGCCTTTGGAGCTGGGAGAAACAAAGTGACATAAGTGAGAGGGAAAGAATAAATGGTGAATTGTACTTCTGGGTTAAACATGGCTGTGGGTTATGGGAATAGAGATATCAGAACCCTGATTTGTAAGTTTTAATGGTTAAAGGTAAACAATAAAGGACAATAAAGGACAACTGGCTGCACTGACAGACATGCACACTGCTGAGCTACCTGACAGATGCAGACTGCCCCAGCACTTGAAAATTAATTGCTTGGGCTCTGTGAGCACTTGAACAAAGTGGAAGTGGTGATGTGGTAGGTGACAGCTTCTTTAAAATGAAATCAGATCAAGAGAAACACAGGGAAAACAATACAGAGGTTAGGATCCATAGTGAAATTCAAATTCTTCCTTCCCCCTTTTACCTTTCTCCCCTCTTTCCTCCCAGCTCCTGCTGTGGTGCCAATAGCAGTGGGGGGGTTTTGAGCAAATGCTTTCAGCAGTCTCCTCTGCTGCTAAAGCTTGAATAGTGAGCAGGAGAAACACCTTGCACCTTCTTGTGGGACTTGGAAAGAAGCTTAGCATCCCTGTGCTGCTCATGCTGGTTCATTACAAGTGTACATCACTGGTAGGACCCCAGATCCCTTAAGGTACTTAATGTGCTTGGAGTAAAGCAGAAGTCTGTGACAATCACTTACCATGATCAAGCTTGTTTGCTAGTTCTAGTTTTTAAAACTTTTTTATTTAGAGAGCCAACTCGAAAAGCTCTAAAATTAATTTATTTGCATTTTAAAATTGGCTGTTAAAGGAGCTGGGTTTTTGGGTTTGGTTTTGGTTTCATGGTTATTTTAGTCATTAAGGTCACACAAAACTTGCAGAGACTCTAGGACTTGTTCATGCCTGCCAGAATTGTGAAACAAATATTTTGTCACTAAAAAGAAAAATCATTCACTGGGTATTAAATTACTTATGAGTACTAGCTAGTGACAGAGAATGATGGAAAGGTAAAGTCCTGTATTAATAAATGCAAGAAAAATGCACAATAATGATATTTTCCTTTACTGACTCATTTTCTTTAACTCTCCGAATATGAAGAAAATGCCAAACTCAGACTGACAAAGTAACTTGATAATTTCCAGTGAGATGAGACTGGCATTATATTAAAATGAGACTATAAAAAGCTCACATCTCAGAGTTTGTTTCTATACTTTTTGTGCTCTTTAAAAGTAAAATGTAGTCATAAACTAGAAGATGTATGTCCTGTTTTCCTCTTGCATCACTGCAGCAACACAGCTCAAAGGAATGGCTCTTCTCTCTGTGAGCCAAAGAAAAGGTTGTTTATTCTCTGCACCAAAGGAAATCAAAACCAGAAGCTGTATATTTCCTGGGAGAATGAGACATGAGATGATGTTCTTTTCCCTGCTGCTTCCTGTCATAATTATTTCCATTTTATTTAGTGAATCTATTCCATGGTGGAAGGTTATGCATGGGGAAGCACCCTGACTCTCTCATGCTTGCAGACTTTCTGAAATGCCTTCTGGCTGGAAGTGCATTTCCAAACAATTTCACCTCCATAGTAGTGACAGGGAGGGGAGAATATTCTTTTTAAAAAATTATCTAGGCAGTAGCAAGTTAGCCTTTTGAAAGTACCCACCCTGCAGTAGCTGTTTCTTGAATTCAGAGCATCACTGATGCAGTTTCTATCCTGAGGTGCAGATTTCCACAAGTAATATAACTAGAGGAACTGAAAAGCTCAATTTTTGTAAGACTTGCTCATAATTCTTGATTATAACAGTGTCCTACATTACTTTGAAGACAGATTGGATAATATTGGAGTGGGGAAAAAAAGCAGAAAAAAGTATATGAATTTAGACTTTGTTAAGAGGGAAAAGAACAGACTGATTTTATACATATTTTATTAAAATCATGCTGTGCTCTGAGTGTAATAATTCAGCTGCCACAGGCTATGATGCTGTACAGCTAAGTCCACAAATGTTTCCATCTCCTTATGCTGTCTTCAGTTGTTAGGTTTGCCTTGCCTTTGTTTTTCCAGGTGTACCGACTGCCTGTGCAGGACTGCCACAAATACTCAGACTGTGAGAAGTGTGCCCAAGCCAGGGATCCATACTGTGGCTGGTGTGTCAGGGAGGGCAGGTGAGTGCTCCAGGTGTGCTCCAGTGCAGGCAGTGCAACTGCTCAAGTTTTTATGTGTGCTCCAGGTGACTGCTTGGTGCTTGGCATGGTGATCCCAGCTCCTCGTGCTCAGCCTTCTGCTCCTGACAGTCATTTAATTTTGTCACGCAGACATTGATATCAATATTCTGTGCACACAAAAAAGTCCCCGTTGACTCCTTCAGATTTGATTAGTTTGGGAAAATATATACTTTTCTGCTGATCCTGAGAATGATTATACCTCTTCTAACTGTATGTTTTATCACTCTTTCAACTGTACAGTCGCATGTTCTCCCAGAAAATAAAAATAAAAAGCTCCCTATTTCAAATTCAGAAATTATAGCATGTATTTTAAGTACATCAGGAAAGTGTAAAAAAGAACATAAAAGAAAAAACTGTTCCATGCCTAAAATAGAGTGTATAGCTCAAATACTGGTTTTATAGAAACATAATCTATCGAGATGTGTAGCTACAGGGAACCCTCACCTGCCTGTAGGACAGCAGAAAGCAGGTTTTGCTGACTATCTGCAGAGCTTCACCAAATGAATATTCAAGCACATGTAAACTAGGACAGCACTGAACAGCCCTGCAATGTCTCTTCTTTACACTCTGCATTGATTGGAGTGCCGAGAGGGAAGAGCAGTCCTGCAGTTCTCTTTTTGACTACTAAGTTAATTAACCCCTTGGCATGAGTGGTTGGGAATTCATGATTCTAACTTCTTGCTGCTGGAACAAAGGGGCTGTTTAATTATAATATGCAGATGAATTTCAGGCTTCTTGTTTCCTGCCTGAAAATGTGAACTATCGCATTAGGTTACCTATCAGCCTGATGTAGCATAATATGGAGCACTGCAGAGAAACTTATGTGGTCTGTGCAGGTTTATGTAATATACTGTAACTCTTTCAGCCTGGGGTTTCAGTTGCTGTGGATGAAACCTGAGAATATGGAATGTAACCTCAAACTCCTCCTGGGCTGCTGGGAGTTGAAGGTTTTGGCATATATCATAAAAAAGGCAATTTTCCTTAGATTTCCCTTCAGGTTTCTGATATGACCACTGACCTCAATATCTCAAAATATTAATGGTTTCTGAGAACAGGCAAACATGAATTTTCACATTTATTTATTTCCAAAGGGGAGAAAAAATGTGCTTCATTTCTAAGTTTCATTTCTGTCTTATGATCACACACAGCACTTAGTAGTGTGTTTAGGGATATGTTATGTGAATGTTGACTCTGTATGTAAATTATTTGTTTAAAGGAGGTTTGACAGAGCTGTGCAACAGCTGCACTGTGTTAAAGCCCCTGATGAGTTAATAGGCAACTTTCTGCTACAGCAGATGGATATCTTACACCATTTTCTCTTAAACTTTGCACAGAATGGAAAGAATACAAGATTGTCCCCACCTCAACAATCTTTTGTAGCCACATGCAGCTTCTGTACTGCAGCATTTCTTCCTGTGCTTGAGCTGGGAAAACCTTCAGTGTTTTTGGTGAGGCTGCACAACTGCAACACTGCCTCGGCAGGGAGAGGTCTTAAATAGTGACAAGAGTTAATGAAAACATTCCCTACAAAATAGCATTTCTGGGGCTGGGGTTACACAGAAGTTCTCCACAGGCTGTTTGCCCCCAGCAATACTTCTCTGATGCATCTTGCTCTCTTGAGTGTTGTGTCTGATCAGTGGCAGCACATAGGTGTCTGCCACTTGACCTGCAGAAAAACAACAGTCTATGCCCTCTCATCCAGGGTGTTGTTATGTATTGCAATGAAGATTATCAGCTTGATTTCAGGTGACTCCATTCTCCATGGTTTCTGTGCTATCACTGTCTCTGTATGGACTGGGGTTGTCTAATTCAAGGTGCTGTCCAAAATAGTATAGGCCTTTGCTTTTGACATGTCATGCCATCAATTGTAATTACACCACTTCCTCTGTAAAAAAATATCTAAAGCAAACCAACTAGTTAATATTGAAGCAAATCTGTAGTTATCCTGTGTTGTAATTTCAGTCTCTACTCATGAATTTGTTGTGTAGTTCAGAGAAAGCAGATTCCAGCTAATAATACTACTTTGGGTTTTGTTCCATTTTTTTTCAGGTGCACAAAGAAGGCAGACTGTGGAGCAGCTGATATGGAGAACCACTGGCTGTGGAGTCCAAGTGGCACATGTGTGACTATCATTAGTGCAGACCCTCTAAATATGAGTCGCAGAGCTCCTGCTAAGGTATGACAGGAAAATGCTTTCCCTAAATATTGTTTAAGCACATTGATGTGACTACCAGAAAGATGAATATCTGCATTTCTTTATGCACAGTGGGGACTAGGAATAGGAGACTGCTTTTGTACCTCAATCACCATTTCTCATGGTGCATTTTCTTGCCTGCTGTTCTTGCAGGTAGAGTTCATGTTTTTGACTTCTGCAAACCAAAGTGATGCACTAGCATGGATGGTAAAGCACTCATACTTACCTGAGTATTATGAAAGTGTTGCACAATGTTGCATAACCCATAAAAAGTAATTGGTAGGGGAGATTTCATGTTGCCCTTTCAGCTTACTTGAGCATGAACTTAAGTAAGCAGTGAAGCCATAAGCTGTTGCTTTAAAATCAGCAGTGGATTTGCCTACACAGTGAAGTCTGTCTGGGTACATGGAGAAGGTAAATTCAGCATGCAAAATGACTCTGTGGCAATAAAACTGCAAAACTGAGGTTTTGGAGTGTGATCAGGGTATCATAGCTTACTCTAATTCCAAATGGAGCATGCCAATGCAGACAGTGCTTCCCAGGGGTGTTCAGCAGATCAAATCAATAAAGCTGCTTTTAATTCCTCTTAATCAGAAATTAAAAACTTTCTTTTAGGTCACTTCAGTTCCATTACTCAATGATGTAAACAACATTTTGTTAAAGCCATTTCTATGTTGAATAAAATATTAGTACAGTATAACTGGTTTCACTGAGAAAGGGATAATTGTCTTTTCTACTGCAATGCAAAATGGAAAAAGTTTAACTGCATAATTAGCACACTTGAAACATTAAGTCAAGAACAGCATCCCAAATTTCAGCTGAATTGTTTTCTCTTTCCTTGTTAAGTTTTCATCTTATTTTGCTTTTAGTTTCTCAAGTGCTCTCTTTCTTTGAGGAAGCTAAGGTCTCACAACAATTCAGAAGTCCTCTTTCAGTGTTGGATTTTTTGCATTTGCATGGAGTCTTGCTTCTGTTCATCCCTTTCAAATTCCACCATTTCCAGCCTATCCAGCTCTGATTTCATTATTCACTAAGCACACCTAACGTTAATGTAATATTAACTTTTTTTTTTTTTGAGGTTTAGGTGTTAACCATTCTGTTAACTGTTGCCAAACTGTATGCTGAGGACAAGAATAAATGGTTTGGGGTATCTCTGTATGGACAATTTGGTTCTGATCTAATGCATTGACAGGACAAGAGGTTTTTGTATCAGTCTAATTCAACAAAGACCCAGCCTGGAAAAATTGATAGAGGTTCAAGTAGGAAAGATTACAGATGGGAAGAAGTAAAAATTCAAATGGAGAGCCAGGTTCTGTGATGCTAACCAAAATATCACTTTTGAAATTGAAAATTTCCAAGTCTTACTGGGTTTTAGTTCATTTCTTCCAAATATTTTACCCTTTTAATATTTTGTTTCCAGGTGGAACTGACTGTAAGTCCACTGCCAACTTTGACTGAGAGTGACAAGATTTCCTGTACCTTTGGTGAAACAGTGCATTCTGCTCAGTTGAAAGAAGGGGTTATTATCTGTGATCCTCCTGATATAATTCCTCCAACACCAAAACATCAAGGTAAAGAAATACTGCTGCCCTAGATGGATAGTAAGAGAAAATAACACAGACTGCTGTTTCTAATGTTATGCTCTTGTATGAGGTGCCTGCAAGGTGGGTTTTTTCCTATTCCAGTCCTTTCCCCCAAATAGTCTGTTGCTGACCTGCCAATTTGCTCAGACTTTTTCTGTTGATACAGTTACAAGCTGTGTCATTCCCAGTGTTTCTGCTGGGAACCTGAAACAGCAGCTTGGAGACAGACATGGAGTCTGAGAGGTGCTATTCTGTGTCCCAAAGAGACAAAAACCAGTTACTCTAATCTAAGCCTAAGCACTCTGACTTCTGGGGGCAGAAGAGATTTATACCTTCTTCTGCTATGAAGGAAATCATGTCTGACTTCTTAGTTTTGCTCCAGTCAACAGTAGTTCAGTGACTTTTTTTCTAGTTTGTGTTACAAGGCTATCCTTTCTAGCATGTAGCCTTCTGCCTCTTCTTCTGTGTGTCCTCCAACTTCTGCAGCCGTTAGCCTGATGGAAAAATACTTCATCATATAATTAAAGACTACATCATTGTTCTGAACCACTGATTATAGGGCTAAGGTCTGTTGCCAGCTATAATTCTGTGCAATTTCCTAGACAGTGCTTTGTTCAAGCTTTAATTCATATATCTTGATGCATAAACACATGGAATGAAACTCGTTACACAACACTGCTTATTATGCATCAAGTTTAAAAATCTGAGGAGAAATTACAAGCAAAAAACATGTGGTCTTACAGCTTGCAGATATACCCCTGAGGATAAGTCTTTTATATGTTATATTATAACAGTCATGAACTGTCAAAGTGGTACTTGGGAGCATTTTTTAAAGATAAGTTTCAATTCTCTTAAGGCTGAAACAGGTAAAATTTTAATTTTAGTTACAAGGAGAGTCATTACATTAAAATCTCATTGAATTTTACACTAGCTGGAGTATGTCATGGTATCACATTCTGCTAAGTGTTAAAGCAGTGCTCTGCTATTTAGTGCCAATTCACATTCCCTATATATTTGGTAAAGCAGGACATAAAGCAGTGGGCTTGATAAATGTGATTATTTTGATGTCATCCAGCATTAAATGTAAGACTAGAAACCTGTCAGAGAAAGCATTAGAATAAACGACTAATCTAGAAATTATGTGACTCTGAGCTGGTTGCACATCTGAAAGGATGTTCAAAAGTAATATTAGGGTGTTCAGAACCTCAGCAGACACCAGGAGAAGGCAGGCAGCTACAAGCATTGACAGAGCCACAGAAGTTTTAGGGGTGGAAGGGACCTGGGGAGGTTACCTAGTGTCACCCCACTGCTAAAGCAGGTTTTCCTAAAGCAGATTGCACAGCATCCCATCCAGGTGGTTTTTGAATGTCTCCAGAGAAGACTTTACAACCTCTCTGGGCAGCCTGTTCCAGTGCTCTGTCATCCTCAAAGTAAAGTTTGTCTTCCTATTAAGATGGACACTCCTGTGTCTCAGTTTGTTTCCTTGCTCTATCTGAACAGAGTCTGGTCCTCATCCTTTTGACACCTGCCCTTAAGATCTTTGTATGCATGGTATTTGTATGTTCCTGGCAGTCCTGAGCCACACAGTTGCTGTTAAGAAGTCCTGCTGATGTTGGAAAAGTCTGGGTTACTGTGGCTGTTGTTGCTTGGTTCCAAAAGGAATTTCTAGGCAGGATGCCTAGAAATCCCCTGTCATTCCTGTGAGTCTGAAATGTTCAAGGGGACCCAGTGCAGACAGAGGTAACTTCCAGCCAAGCAGCTGATGGTCTTCCAAGAACCTGTTCAAGGAAAGCAGAGTTTGAAATTGCTCAATAGCTTGTGAAATAGCTTGTCATAAGGGCTTAATGATTTCTGCAAAAGATATTTCAAACAGTTTCACTCTTTAGTAATAAACTGGACAAAAAGTACATTTGTGGAGAAATCGTGTTTGGCAAACTGAAGCTCTCAAGTGCCTGTGGTAACTATTGTAGGCACTGTTGGGCATTAACCACAAAGATCATTTGCTTGAATTCACATAACAACGTTTTTAATTCACAAATGAAAGACGTAATTTTGCATGCAGACATATTCATATTTAAGAAAATGTTTTATTTAAAATGACTGTTCTTGTGCCAGTTTTCATCTGTGTTCAATTATACCCTTACTCAGTTTTCCTTGTTCTTCTAGACTCTTTAAAATTCTAGTATGATGATAGCACCACTGAAAAACACTTCCATGAAACAAAGCTATTCTTTAATTTTGCTTCTTTCATTTTTTCTCTCTGCTTTTCTTCTGAGAACCGTGTGCTGAAAAATTTTGTAAAGCTTAAAAAGAAAAAACAGAACTTACAACTGAAAGTCATGAGATCCAGAGTGTCAACAGCATAGTTAAATATTTGCTTATGTCCTGTAAAATAATAAAAATGTTATCATTGTATCATTCAGCTCAACAGCTGAAGAATTTAACAACCACTTGGATAATTTTTTTTCTTTTGTGATAGATCATGTTTCAGTTCCACTTCAGTTAACCTTTGAAAAGAACAAGATTTTTTTTGCATCACATACTTACCCTTTTTATGACTGTGAAGAAGCAATGAATCTTATTGAAAATCAGCCGTAAGTATTTCAGCTTCATAAGTATTTAGATCTCTGTTAAGTAACTGGCACCTGAATTACTCAATCATTTCATAATTAAGTCTTTGGCACTCAAAATTTGCCAGCATCCAAATCCTTTTTCTTACATTTTACTGGAGTTTAAAAAATGGTTGAAGGGCACCTGGGGAGCCAACAACATAAAGCATGGAATAGAAATATTCATGGTACATATAATTAAGGCCAGTTCATCATGTTGCCATTTCTGTAGCTGCTAATGTGTCTGCAGGTGAGCAACATGGACATCTGTGTGCCTACTTGTCCCTTGTAACAACAGTATTTTGGTACTTCGGGGTTGCAGTGCATTCAAATAGTGCAGGGGCATCCAGCCCAAAGCCTTTATTCATCCTCATCTATGAAGGCTGAGCAAAATCACTTCCAGTTCTCTCAGACTTGATCTCAAAGTTTTTGCAAATGCTATGGTTTTCTGATCCTTGCTAAAATATTTATTTAAGGGATAAAATAGCTCTTTGGGGTTCTTGAACTGTTCTTGAGCTTAATATAGTAAGGACACTCTAACAGACTCATCTACCCACCATGAATAAATATGGAATTTTCTTTACTTTTCTTGTTAGTGGGGGGAAAAAGCCTGACAATTTATCATGACTACCATGATATATTTGTAGATGCTATTCCTGTGCAAGCAATAGATGGAATTGCCAGTGGGACTGGAAGAGACACATCTGTGAAGAGTCCTCTTCAGTACAAGATGTGATTAAACAAAATATGGTAATATTTAAAAATAAGGTTATCAGGTTTTTTATTAGAACACTTCGGTATTTTGTTTGCCAGATCTCTCATATCAGTTGGTTGAATTAGAGATTTGAAAATGATTCTAAAGTTAACTCCAGGAGGTGTTTTTTTGTGACAGTGTGGGGGTGGGAATTTAAGGGTGTGATTGAGGCGGGGCAATGAGACTGAATAACTCCTGAAAGGATATTTCTGTGCCTTTTACTATTTTGCTTCAATGGGAGGAACGAGATTTGAAGGCAGGGAGAGATAATCACCCGCAGCTTTGACATACGCTGCAGTCATTTTTAGCATGTCTAATTTGAAAGGGTGTAATCAAATCTGTCACTGTATTTTAAGCATGAAGTTCTTCAGAACAATCATTCTATTGTCCAAAGGCCATTGGAGCTTGTTGTGATAAGACTTTTTATTTGTAATAACATATAAAATGTTTCTTTCCCCAGGAGGAAGAATGCCCACAGTTTCTAAACCCTGACCCTTCAATAATACCTATGGAGTACCAAACAACTGTATATTTTGAGGGAAAACATCTAGATTATTACCAGGTAAGCAGATTAATTCAAAGCTAGCTGTCATTTGAATGTCTCTTAAACTGCATTCAGACCTCTAAACTAAAGCATTAGTTCATGTGCCTTAGAAATCCTGCTATTAATTTAAAGAAAGAAAAGAGCTACACCTTCAAGTTTGCTTTAAGATTGGTTACTGTGGTAGAGTCGTCACCTAGAGAGAATCAGAGCTGGAGAAAATACTCTAACTACTAAAATGGAGTGGGCATTTTTAAAGAATGTAAGTTGGACCTATCAAAACACTGAACAATTATTTTTCATGTGATGAAATGAGAAGAGATGTAGGAATTGGGAATGTTTCACATATTTTTTAAATTAAATACTTGGTGGGTTTTGTTGCTGTTTTTCTAGAATGACATCACTCTGTGTGCTTAATTCAATTTTTACCTTTCAAACACAAAATGCACTCAGACATAAATGTTTCTAAGTTTGGATAAAATAATCTTTTGCTTTTGTGTGTGTGTGTGTATGTGACCACCAAACCAGAAGATCAGGTATTTTCTCACCCATAGCAAAGGCTTCTCTTTCCTAGTACTTGCTTCCAGAAAATAAATTACAAAGTTTCTAAGTCAGATAGACCCCAGGGTTTTAATTACTTTATAGTCTAGACAATGCATAAAATGTTATTGTTAGTTGGATAAAAATGAGGCTTAAAGACCATTTTTAGGTGATAGCTCAAGTATTGTTATCAGTTTCTATTCTTTGTTTCTGTGTTGTCTTTGTGTAAATGTGAATTGATGATAGATGCACTGGGAGTGCATTGATTTCTTTAACTACTGGCCATCTATCAGGGGAAAGAAGGCTCTTCTTTTTGAGTGGGTTGTTTCTTTCCCTTTTCAAATTGAAGTACTATATTGCTTCTATATTCCTTCTATCACCTTTGCTACTCCTGCCAAGGGATGGAAAAGGGTCAACAGGCCTGAAGAGTTGCAATGTAATAAGGCTATTCAGAGAAGTGCAAAAAGCAACCCATAAGCACTCCGTGAGGGCTGTGATGTGTGTCACTGCTGTAGACATATATGGAAACTGCTATTAAAACATATGTTCAAAAATAAACATTTTTTGTTTTAAGACCTTAAAATATATGCAGACAGTAAAATGGTGAATTTGCACTGTTCTCCAAAATGCCACAACTAGTCCCTGGTAGGATGTCTGACTGTCTGCAACATGTGGCACACAACACCTTTCCTAAACCCACAGCTCTCCTTGATAAAAATTGAGAAGTATTCTAGAGATTATGCTCATATTTCTTTTGTTTAACATTGTGAAGAACTGTTTTTCTGCCCAAGAGGAAGATTGTTTCCTGCTCCCTTGATATAATTGAAAGAGCCCTTTCTCTCTCTAGAGAAATTCAGGGCAGATGCATAATCTAGATGTGCTGAATTTGACTTCTAGTGGGCCCTTGTCCTCCAAGGAGAAACAGCAGCAGGAAGCAAAAACTACTTCATCTAGTTTATTATTCTGTGGATAAGCACTTGAATCTTTCTGAACAACTAGAAACAAAAAGGGAATGAGAAAAGGCGTGCTGGGGTTTTTTAATTCTGTGAGATAATAATTGCCTTTAACAAATGCAAAGACACATCGTGTGGATTGAATGCTTTGTCATGGGTAGCAATGTTTAACAGTTGGCCTACAGAAAGTATTTATTTAACTTGGGAAGGCTTATGAGGAGTACAAGTCACTGTAAGAAGTCAAGGTGAATGCATAGTCCCAAAACTGGAATGATGCTGGAGACCAGTGAGTGTCAAATGATGTCAGAATAATTTTTCTTGGGTGGGAGCAATGTGAAAATGTCATCTCTGTCGTGGGATCAGCTCAATATATCCTGGTACAGAGGTGCATTTTTAAGTCAAAACAAGAATGCCTTTAGTTACAAGAGTTCAATGGACACACACAGTGACTACAGCTGTATGCACAGGCTTTTAATATATGTGATAACAGACAAATAAGGCATGAAATAGTGTAATCATACAGGCACTCATGGCTGTGGGGTTGTGCTATCTGAAGCAGTAACTTTGATGATTGAAAGTTCATTTGAATGAAGGGCATAATTTACACTCAGCCTTTGATAAATATTTCACGGAAAACAGGGTGGCTCAGGAGAAGCCATGGATGGATATTTTGTAGGGGTTGGCCCACAGCCCAAATGCTAAATAGCATTTGTCTTCTCATGTGGAACAATTTTGCCACAGGATATGCTGAGCATTACAGCATCTTTAAAGCTAGCAGTCATGCAGCTATGAGCACATTTAAGGTCTTTATTGGTTTGGACATTGGTATATCCATTTTTCCTCCTATTTTCCTTGCCTAAATTCTTGCTTAGAAAAAGCAAAAAATTAATGTTGAGATGTCACTTTGAGCTACTGGCTCTATTATCTTGGTTTAATCTGTGCTTTACTTAAAGGGGTGTTGCACACCCATCCTTGCCATGGGTGACCAAGTGTACCATCCAACATTGTGTGTATAAGCATCTTCATCTCTAGGTGGAGATGAACATTGAAGGGCTTACTTAGTGAGTAGGGGAGGTAAATGGCTTAGAAAACTGCTGTTGCAGAACTATATCAAGAATTATTTCTATACTGGAAGTATAGAAACTGTTATACTTCCGCTGAGGGTGGAAGTATAAGCTCACACATTTTGTATGCTTATCTTAACTTATAAATGCTTAAAGTACAAAGACTAAGACTCCTCATGATAGCTTCTACTGGAGGGAAATAGCCTAAAAGAGGAGGAGCTGTTGACTGGTTCTTCTGTCCCTCCTTCCTCTGAAAGAATTTCAGTCGGAAGTAGAGATAAATCCAAGCTGTTGTCATTCTTCTGGGAATAGCCACATCCAGGACAGGCAGAGGGAGGGAGGTTTGGTACTGATCAGCCATATTGCATGCAATTTCTGAGAGGCATTCTCCAGCTGAGTCCTTGAAAGATTGGCACAGTAGGAGAGACAGATGTACCAGCATCAAGATAACCTTATTAGCCCGCCAAAGATTTTCGTTAAAAGTAATTTCCCATTTGGATTTGTCTTTGTCATGTGTGTCTGATGTGTAACCTGCTTCCTAATGTTTGCTACATATCTCTTGCATCAAAATACTGACTGTGAGCTCTGTTGCCTTCTGCTCAGGAGCCTGGTATAGCAACTCCTAATTTCAATGCACTCCAGGTATCAGCTGTCACACACACCAAAGCTCTCCTCCTCTCCCAGAACCTGATGTTAAGCATGTGGGAAAGCCTTACACAGAAGCAGCAGAACCTCAGCACTTTTGAAAAACATGTGTTATATTAAAATATGTGGGGCAAGGAAAACAAGGCAACAATTAAAAAATGTTTGTAAGATGTTTAAAACTTGGACTATATAGGTGTTTTTTGTAAAGCAGAATGGGCTGTAAATTTTCAGAAAAGGCTTTTCAGAGCTCTGTCATTAGCTTATTTTCTATATGTAGTTTCCCTAGAAGGAAGAAGTAGATGATTTGTTTTCTTCTATAAAATAACCACCCAGAGCCTGGAGTCAGGTCCTTTATCTGGTTAAAACATGTTGTCCTCCTCAGTCCCAAACCTTGGTGGGCTCAACTCCAGTGCCTAACCTGTCACAGTGAAGGTGCAGTAGGAAAGCTTTCCTCTGCATTAATTAAATAAACCTAGTGACCCAGGAGTTACCTGTGATTCCAGCATTGAAGAAGTAGTTACAAATAAAAAGGTTAAGATGCTCTTGCACAAGACTTAGATGATAGCAGGAGACAATATACTTAACCTTTGAAGCAGAAAAGAGGAATTGAGTAACCATTATTTTTTTCCTGTGTGCACTCCAAGACTCAGATGGGTCTGATCAAAACAAGGGTCTAGTTCTTTACATCCTCACTGAAGTTCTCAAGAAGTCCAGCAAGGCCACTGAGAAGGTTCTGCACCTGGGTCAATACAGAGTGGGGCTTGAATGGATTGAGAATAGCCCTGTGGAGAAGGACTTGAGAATGAAACATTAGATATGAGCTGGCACTGTGCACTTGCAGCCCAAAAAAAGAACAGTATCCTGGGCTGCTTCAAAAGAAATGGGGCCAGCAGGTCACACAGATGATCTATCTCCTCCAGTTCACTCTCCTGAAACTTCAGCTGGAGTACAGCATCCAGCTCTGGGGTTCCCACTACAAGAAAGATGTGGACCTGTTGGAATGGGTCCAGAAAAGAGACAGAAATGATCAGAAAGAGGGTGATAGATGGAGTTCTGTGAAGAAAAAGTGACAGTTGAGGTGGATCAGCCTGGAGAAGGCTCCTGAGAGATATTTTTGTGGACTTTCAATATTTAAAGGGGCCTTATAAGAAAGATGGGAAGAGACATTTTACCAGAGCCTGTAGGGTCAGAAAAATGAAAGAGGGTAGTTTTAGGGAGATAAGGAAAAAAATCTTTTGCAATGAGGATGGTGAGAGACTGGAACAGGTTGCCCAAGAAACTTGTGTGTCCCCATCCCTAGAAATATTCAAGGCCGGGTTGTGTGGGGTTTGAACAACCTGGTCTTGGGAAGATGTCCCTGCCTAAGAAGGATTGTTGGACTAGATGGTTTTTGAAGGTTCCTTCCAACCCAAACCATTTTGTGATTCTGTAAAGGTAAATGCTGTCTTGTCCTGAAGTGAGTTGTGATTTTGTAAGTCTTTACCAACTCTCTGAAAATATCCTTGCTACTCACTTCTAATATTTTTCTGGAAAAGCTGTTTTCATGTCTGTCCTATGGGCAGGAGAATGACCCAGCACAGAAACAATGTCATGGGATGAGATTTTTAGCCAGCTAAGTTCTTTGCCTAGTCACAGAAGAGCCAAGCTGAGAGTTTTGTCAGTGCACTGAAGGCCAGTATGTGCTATGGAGTTAGGACAGGAATCAATAGATTTAGGATCTAGGGAGAAGACAGGAGAAGAAGATATCTAGGAGGTAGGATACCCTTAAAGTAGTGCTGCCATAGAAGACTGTCCTAGAAAATACAACTGAGGTCATGGTAAGGCAGAAGAAAGGCAGCAAGAGCTGAGAAATGCTCATTCCAGTTTCCCATGCCTTGCAGTGATGCTATGCCCAGAATCCCTACGGAGAAAACCTTTAAGTGCAGAACTCACACAGCTCTGTTAATAACACATCTGATGTGTGAAGCCATCCAGTATTCACATCTCTTGGTTTGTTCTTGTTGCTCCCTAAAACAGAGTGCTATATATGATCTTGCTTTCCTTGAACTTCTTGGTGTGCCTACCATGAATGAATGTTGGAGGAGTGCAACAAAGTCACAGATTGCTCTGGCTCAGCTTCTCACTAGCATTTCTTTAGAAGATGACTGTAACCAGTTAGCCCTTTCCATTTGGATTTTATTGCATCCAGTGCTGAACAGGATATCGCCTGGTGATATTTTACTATGCTTGGTGATGCTATACAAATTCTAAACTGAAATTTTCTTATCCTTAGGGTAAAAAATTTATGGTTGGAAACAGCCAATTTGAATTTGAAGCTTCTGTTGATGAGTCAGAGGAAGGAAAATTTTCATTCGTGAGTAAAGAGGTAAATGTGAAAATATGATTCACCTACCAAATACATTCAGCTCTTGTAAGTGTTCCAGTAGCCATACATGTCCAGAATTATACAGGTAATATGTGTTTCCCTCAGAAAAGAAAGTCACCTCTGATGGAGATTCTCCTTTGGCAGTAGTGGTCAAAGGCTACAGTTTTGGCTCAGAGCTCCTAAAGTCCCCCCTCAAAGCCCTCAGTCTTTCTCCTTGATTTCTCTACCTGTGTAACCCATGGAATTATTGAACTGGGTGGAGGAATTTGAGACCACTACTGTTTTATTCTTCACTTTTTACACAATCTAGTGAAATCATTGAGGATAAAATGCAAGAATTTCAGTGCTCTCCCTCTCCACATTCCAATTCATTATCTTTCCCATTTTGTATCTGTAAAAATGGGAATGGTAAGATTGGTAACAATATGCTGCTGCTTGGCTACCTAGTAGTTATGCTTCTTTCACTGTTGCTTGTTTTACTGAGAAAGGAAATAAAATTTTAAAGATAATCTATTCTCTAAGCTCAAAGTTTGACTCACAAATGTTATGCTGACTTTATGTCTTACAAGCTCACTAACTACTTTTGAGAATTAATGAGCATTTATGCATCATCTGTGCCTAGCACAAAGCATTGGCTTTACCAAGTGTCTGTATTTTTATTTGTTCTTCTTGTTTCCCAACAATTGTCATTGCTGCTCTTTCAGCATGAGCAGAAGCTCATGTCTTGGAGCATGTGAACCTTGTGATTTGGCTGCAAAATGAGGAGGTTGCACTGTAAAAGATGCAAGAGATTTCCCCTCCATGTGGTGCGAGTCTGCTGTGCCCACAGAAGTAATGGGGCCAGATGGCGTGGGAAGGGAGAACTCAGCAGGGTCAGCAGCTACACTTACTGACTCTGAACAGCACTTTTGCTGCTTTGATACTTATAACCAAATGTAAATTAAATTAATGAAAAGCGAGTATTCAGATATTGCTGTCCCTTGGTACTTGAAAATTCTGATTGTGAAGGATTAGGTTCATTAAAACATTTTTCTATAAATGTATCTGCCCAAGATGAAAAAAGGCCATAAGGCTTGGGAGAGTTTCTAAAGCCTTCACAGGTCTGATTATTGAGAATCATAGAAAATGCATGAAATTAGTCTTGCCAAATGAAGGTATAAATATCTCTATTATGTCATCTTTTTTTAGTTCTCGTATAGTGCAAATGAGACCCTACAACTTAACTTATCCATAAAGACTGAAAAGGTCAAGATTGACAGCAAACTGATGGGTAAGTATGAAATATGGGATTAAAGGGAGATTAATTACAGTAAGCAGAAGTCTATTCCTTTGTAATTTGGAGTCTTGTTAATAAGAATGTTTATGTGTTTTACTGGTTTGGGTGAAACAAATCTGACAGATTAAAAGTTATTAATATTAAACTAAGGCATTAAACATCTGTGTTGTCAGCAAGTTTGCCAGTGACACCAAGCTGTGTGGTGCAGCTGATGCTGGAGAGGAGGGATGGCATCCAGGGGCACTTTGATGGGCAGGAGAGGTGGGCCTGTGCAAACCTCATGGGGATCAACAAGGGCAGGTGCAGGGTCCTGCAAACACAAATACAAGCTGGAATATGAAGGGATTGGGAGCAGCCCTGCAGGGTGTGAAAAGCTGGACCCAGCAAAGTGTGGGTGCAGCTCAGGAAACCAGTCATATCCTGGGCTGGATCAAAAGCAGCATGGCCAGCAGAGTGAGGGAGGGCGTTCTCTCCCTCTAATGCACTCTCATGAGATCCCATCTGGAGTGCTGCACCCAGCTCTGGACCTGCCACATAAGGACATGGGCCAACACAGAGCAGTAATGGCCACAAAGATTATCAGAGGGCTGGAGCACCTCTCCAGTGAGGAAAGGCTGAGAGAGTTGGGGTTGTTCAGCCTGGAGAAGAGAAGGTTCAAGAGAGACCTTATTGCAATTTTTCAGTACTAAAAGGTCCTTTATGAAAAGGATAAAGACAAATATTTTTTCAGGGACTGTTGTGATAGAGCAAGGGGTAATGATTTTATACTGAAAAAGGGTAAATTTAGAATAGGTACAAGGAAGTTATTTTACAGAGAGGCTGGTGAAACACTGGCACAGGTTGCTGTGCTCATTTCACCTGGGGTAAAGGTAATTTTCTTCACAGTGGCTGCAAAGGGCTGTGTTGTTGTGGGTCCCATGCCTGGAAACATTGAGGTTCAGGCTGGATGCACCTCTATGTAGAATCACAGAATCACACAATGTCCTGAGTTGAAAGGGACCCGTAAGGATCATCAAGTCCAGCTCCTGGCTGTACACAGGGCAATCTCAAAAATCACTTGGTCTAGCTGAAGATGTCCCTGCTCATTGCAGAGATATGGACTAGATGACCTTTAAAGGGCTCTTCCAACCCAAAGTATTCTGATTATATGATTCTATAATTTTCAAGACTGCTTTTGCTCTGAAGTGCAATCCTAATAATAAAGCTTCCCAGTCCATACTTAAGTATAAAAATTAAATACTTAAGTATTTTGATGTTTTCTTTCAATTATCTTTTTTTTTTCCTCAATGAACTTTTTCCATCAAACAGCAGAAGGAGCATCCTTGTCACAGCCACTCTTATGGACTTCACCTGAAATCTCATCTCTTAGCTGTGTCTCAGTTCAGACAGGTTCTGCAGTCCCTATGTCATCTGGCAATCAAGAAAACACAGAAACATTCAGTGTGTTTCCAGCTCATTATTCTATTCATTTATTTCTATTAAAAATAAATTAAAAATTATGGCACAAAGACTTGATCTCTGATAAACATCCCTTTATGAATATAAATTTCATTTATTTTCAACATACAATAATGAAGCAATTATGTCTGTAAACCAAGTCTTGAGCTGAGGTAAGAAAGCTTTTTTAAAATCAGTGGAGCTGGGACCTACCTTACACATCTTTGGACTGAAATTTAAGGCAGAATATTGCAAAAACTGTGAAGCAACACTCTTGTTACTTGCATAGTGGGTCAACATCAGGAAAATGCTAGTACCCCAAGTAATTTCCTCTGCAGAATAAATCTTCAGACCGTATTTTTCCAACTGTACAATATTTAAATTTATTCCCTTTCATATTGCCAGTTCGTGTGAACTGTGTTTTTAGAAGATTTTCCTTATGGTTCTGTGTGCAGTGTTAAAAGACTTAAAAGAGGACCTGGCATGAATGTTACAGGGAGGTCATATTACAATCTCACATTGTCTTAATTTCCATTCCAGAGGCTGTCATGTTTAAAACTGCAGAACCAAATATTCCCAAGACCTTTTTTCAAGTCAGGGAAAAACATTAAAACTAAACCAAAACAAAAAAGTAGCTAAATTATTAAAGAAATGTTATCATTCAAATTGAAATAGAGAACACTTCCAAGAGAAGAATTGAAAAATTATCACCATATATCTCTTTTTAGTATAAAAGGGATTTTTAAAAATCCAAATTTTTTCTGACTTTCAGACTCCCTTGCCATATGAAATCCAGAGCATAATGTGTTTTTATGCATCTTGAAAAGAATTGCCTTTGAGTATATGGCTGCTGCTGAGAAGCACCTTTGAACCTGCCAGTGAAAGAACCCTTTCTTTGTGTGACACTTAGTGAATACTAAGTTATGATAGCATTTTTACATCTCGAGCCATCAGGGGTTCTGAACAGTGTGAAATCCAATATATCCCTTTTATCCTTTGTTCTTTTTATCGATGATATCACAGCTGGTATCTCAAGGTGGTGGATAAGAGTCTGAATCTAATGAGTAGCTTGCTGCTGGTACATATAATGAGCTGATCAGTGAACAAGGGGAGTGGTTAATGCTTGAAGGCCGTGGCTTTCTTAATTGCATTTAGGCAACTGAATGTGAGGGACATCAAGACTCTGCAGTGCTGACATTGTTTACTGAGGGCTGGAATAAGAAGCCCTGTCCAGCCAATGAAGAATAATAAAGTAATTCAGTAAACACAATCCTGGTCATCTGGGTGGGAAATGCAAGTTTTAGGAAGCCAAGGAGAAGATTTTCTCAACAATATATGCTGTTTGTCTGTGGAGTAGAAATCTTTGAATGCTGGAATAAGAAAGCAAACTGGTTCCTATAACAGTGATTTGCAGTGAGGAAACTTCTTGTCCCTGTCCACAGAGCAAACAGCAGCATATATGGGCTGCCAGTCTGGTGCTTTTAAAAGCCCAGCACTATGTCTGCATCAAACATCCAGAGTGGATAACTGACACACAAACTGCAGGAAATATTACTTGGTTTGTGTTTGTTACTCAGTGCCTTACATATTAATGTGCTCAGTTTATGTAGCAAATGATGCTACTCCTGCTTTATGCTCATCAATTCCTTGGAAGTTTGAGACTGAATCAAAAGGATGCTCTTTCTCATTGATTCATTTTTACAAATGCCAAAGTCCCTTCGTTTTGCATGCACCTCTAATGACACTTCAGCTGATTTTGTGCTTGTAAAAGCTAATTGAAATCAAGTGAATATGCTGACTAGAGGTAAGAAAGGGTTAAAATCAGTTTTCCTCGTTGCATTAACTCTTCATTGTAAGGGAAAGAAAAAAACCTGTTATTATCTTAAAGCTGTGAAACTGAATTAGCTGTGAAACTGAATGCTAAGGGTTTTACACATACAGCATTTAGAGAAAAGCTGCTTGTATGGGATTATATGTTCTCCTACAAGTGGCAGAGGCTAGGCAAGATTTGGACATTTGCAATATTGTTCGTGTTTAGCAGGGGAATAAGGCTACTGCTAAAAAAAATGGAAAACTAGCATTCTCATTTTACTTTTTCATTACACTAGAAATCTGACATGGTAGTATCTTGGAACTAGATTTCAAAAGCTACTGCTGCTGTTATCTAGGAAGATACCAAGTGTATTGAAATATTACTGACTGGAGGGTGGTTTTGCCAGTGTCCCTTGTAGAGTCTTGCTCCTATGAGAGTAAAAGCTTGTTTTAAATATACTTTTTAATGGCCTTTACCATATGCATCTCAACAGGACTTACTTTAATTCACACCTGTTTACTTTCCTTTATTTCCTGCATCTTTAAGTACAAACCTCAAAAAAAATCCACTGTCACTAAAGCTATTGTTTCTTGAGACTTAATGAAGGGAAGGGGGAGATGTTGACTCTCTGTCTTGTATACCCCATTCCCATCTGTAAACACATTTAACTCTTGAAAGAGCACAGGAGGAAACCTAAAAAGCTTTCTGCTGTTCTAGTAAGTTAAGTTGATTTACAAGGAAAAGTGCCAGAGCCTCAGTGGCAGAGAGTGAGAGGCTGTGTGGCCAGAAATACAGAGCAGCAAAGAGTAGGGAGAAGCAGGAAAAGAAAGAGCAGAAAAGCAGGCAGCAAGATGTTTTCCTCTTTGCAACAATCATTTTACCTGTCCAGGGAGGCACAGCACTCACAGGCTGGGTAATCTGGGCAACTTGCACATTTTCCCCAGAGAAACGTGTGGCATCTTTTCAGTCTGTTTTCTTCTGGGCTTGTTCTCAAGTGCATCTCCATATGTTTCTTTGCAAGCCCAGGCTCTCCTTATGGTGTTGAACCACCAAGATGTGTCTCAAGGTTTTGCATCTATTTGGGAAAATTGGTTTTATTCAGTGACTGTGCATCATGCTAGAGATTGATGGGGGCTAAAACAAGTTTAGTGTCTGAGGCAGCTGGTCTCTGCTTCATCAGTAAGAGAGTATGACTATCAGACTTGATTTCTTGGCTGAGAAAAGCTGTACATCAAGATGACAGTTCAAGACAAAAAGGAAGACAAAAGTAAGGAAACTGAGAAGAATGAAGAAACACAGTGGAATTAACTTGAGCAAAGGGTAACATTTTATTAAGTGTTAACTTCCTATTTAGTTCAAGCATGAGTGATGATTATGGAAAGTCCCAAATGTCCTGGAAACAGCCTACAAAGGCAGCTGTCTTCCTTTAATTTTGCAACTGGCAGAGGTCCCATGCCAGCTGATGCCCACCCTACTGACACCCGTGCAGAGTCTATACCTTCCATCTCTGACTTGGAATGCTCCAGGAGGACATGATTTTTTATTTAATCTTTAAACAGTTGTATGTGTTATTGAGGTTAGTCAAAGAACTTTGTACTTGAATGTTTTGATAGTGCCTGAGTGACAAAAATATATTTGCAGAGTAGTCATTCTCTGCACACGGACAAATGTCAGGTTTTTCCACAGAGGAAAAATAAAATTTTCTCTCAGCATCATTCAGGGGTTAAGTATAGGCTGTATATATTACTCACACAACTCCATTGAACTTTATACAGAAGGTTAGTTTTCCTTCCTAAAGGACACTAAATATCCTTGAAACAGAGAAATGTCTAAATATGTTTGCTGTTCATCTTTCAGTGACTCTGTACAACTGCTCCTACGGACGAAGCGACTGCAGCTTGTGCCTTGCTGCCCGGCCTGAGTATAAGTGTGTGTGGTGTGAAGAAGATGGCAAGCCCAGCAAGTGTGTGTATGAGAAACTCTGTCACACTCCCCCCACAGACACGTGTCCTCCTCCAGAAATCACTCGTGTAAGATTGCTTCTTTCCTCTCCCTACCACTGTAATATTTTTCAGGAGAATGCAGCCAGGCACGCTCATACTGAATTTCCTGGGGTGTTAAGTATGCTTCTGAAATAGCTGAAAGGAAATAATGTCAGTAGTGATGTGTGTGAGAGATTTGTAAAGACTCAAAATAAGAGACTGAATGGAGTCTTTGAGCCTCCTTGTTTTTCAAGCCTTGTCCTTGCTGTATCAGAAGCCAGGGTAGCAATGCACACTTGAAACATGGCATTTGATTGCATGATGCATTCTTAGCATGAATTTTTTCTCTCATGAAGTCTTTTCTACCTGAAATGAGTCTGTAAGATAGGTTCACTGTTCCTGGAATTACAAGTACATAACAAGTTCATTGACAGGCTTCAAGCTAGTCTTTTAAATAGTATTTAATAAGGCACCAGATTGTTTCTGCATCACAAAATGTTTTCCAGGTGTCAGTGATATTTTTCAGTCCACACCAGCATCAAACCCAAGGCTGTAGGAGGTTGAGAGTTGTAACAGGGATGTTTCACTCAGTAGGAGCTGTGTCTGAAACCTGTGGCTCAAACTGGTAGAGACACTGCATCTCTGGAGACTGAGCAGTTAGAGGTGCAGTGTGCCTGCTGGCAGACCTGCAGGACACTGGGGAAGGTTGGCCATGAGGGTAAATCTATGAAGAAATAGCTGCTAAACAGTTAACATCTGCCAAGGAAGGTAAATACCCTAGAAGCTCAACAGAATGTGTGGAGAAGAATACTTGTGTAATACCTGTGCCCAGGTAAACTTGATTTGAGAAAAAAGAAAAATTAAGAAAAAATGTGTTTTCACCTGGGATACTGTTTCTACATTATTGGATTAAAGTGGATTTAAAAAAAAAAAAAAAACAATAAAATATATTCGGTTTTTCAGACCTTAAATTAGCCTCAGATATAAACATAACATTTGGAAACAGCTAGACAAACAGCTGAGTAATTTTTCAGCTAGTTTGTTTATGGGTTGAGTGCAAAGGGACAGCCAGTGGGCTGGGCAGCAGCAGAGGCAGCCACATCACTGTGCTCAGACTTGCTTAGACCTGAGAGACTGATTATGATGAGCAGGCATTGAAGTGCAACCTCACTCTTCTTGATGGCAAACCTGCAGCCCTCCACAGCTGAAGACCTGAAAAGGTCTTGCTGGAGGTGCTCCAAGCATTATGTAGGAAAACAGGTTAGTCTCCCAAAAAATATTCTGAATTGAGGTGCCTGTTAGAGCCATACTTTAGTCAGAGCAGTCCACTGCAACTGCACAGTCTTCTCTGTCCTCATTTTATTTGCAAATTACTCAATTAGCATCAGCCCATGCTGCAGCACCCTACCATGATGAGATGCAGTAAGGAAAATCAAGGGACTGGAGGAACTTTTGAAGACACTTTGTGGGGCAGCACTGTGTGTTAGGGGGCACTGCTCTGCTGTGAACCTAAAGGGATAAAATCACAACAAAATGCTGGAAAAGCTCTGTGGAAGGATTGTGAGAAGAGTGCAATCCATTTGCTTTTCAAAATCACAGTACTTCTGTGGAGGAAGCAAACTTAAGCAAATAAATAGTTTTGTACATAACATTCTGCCAGAGGAGACATGAAATCTTCAGCTGTTGAATACTAGCTCTGAGCTAACAGATGATTAATTAACATTAAAAAGTTGCATAGCACGTTTTTTTGTTTGTCCTGTAAGAAACATCTGCCTTTCAAATGTTGGTAAGTCAAAGTAGCTTTAAATAATGTAGAAGAACAACATAGTCACTGCAGTATTTAATTTTGCTTTTTTTTTCTCTCCTGTCCTTTATGCAAACACAGATTGAGCCAAAAACTGGACCACTAAGTGGTGGAATTCTTTTGACCATAATGGGATCTAATTTGGGAATAAAGGCAGAAGATGTAAAAAGTATAACAGTGGCAGACAATGAATGTCTTTTTAAAGAGGAGTTCTACTCTGTTTCCACAAGGTAATTGATGGATGCTTTTCACAAGACTTTAGAAGAAAAAAGGAATCTGTGCATTTTCAAGAAAATATGATCTTCTTGTGGTTACAAAAGTTTACCATTTGAAGAACTATTGCTATATTTCATAGTAACATGTCTGACTCTTTATTTAAAATTGCTATAGATTGTAATACAGCAACAAATTTACAGTGGTGTACTACCATCCTGCTTGTGATTGAAGTTTTTTCCTTACTTGATTGAAAAGCTTTCATAAACTATTGCTGCACATATATCAAAACTATTTGTTTTTAAATTTCAGGCATTCTATATGTGCATCTAGTCGTTAAAACTGCTAAATCTGAACCACAGTGAAGCCAAGCATACAAGATTTATGGGAAAGTAGGCAAAACAAGAGGAAGCTTAAATCTGTTTAGTCCAGCCACAGTTTCTTGCCTGGGGACAGGGAGGGAGCCCAGAGCTTGGGTTTAGCTGTAGATGACTAAGATTCATCTCAAAGCCAACAAGTCCATGGATGTTGAATTGCCTAAGCAGGTTGGTAGATGTTTTGCAGGTTACTTGTCACACTCTTAAGCAGTGCCCAAAACTAAAACAGAATGCCTAAATTCTTCTAGGTAGGTATCTAGGTGTTTACTACAGATTATATCAAGCTTCTAATTTCAAGAGGGAAATACCCTTTCAATATTAGTTGATGAAAAGCATAGCAGGAAGGTTTAGTAGTAATATTAAGAGTAATTACATATTTTAGGCAGCATGATTTTTCTTTCATTCACTTTTGAAATCTGCAATTGAAACCTTGCCTTTCTTTCCCTTCCTATAATTGAAAGTGTAACATAATAATTTTTTGCTATTCCTGTGGCATGTTTTGAAAGTGACTTTGAAGATACCTAAGTGATTTTTTTTTTAGCTTTTGAAAAATATTTAACTTTAGTCAATGTGTAGATCAGGCATTTAGAAGCTTCCCAGGCCTGAAGGAACTGAAGAAGGTAAAGAATAGCTATTTATTTCTTACTGCTTCCCAATTTTATTGCCATCAGTCCTGCATTTACCAATGTACTTCCAATCAGTCATCTTTCCCCATTCCCTTTTTTCAGTGTTTGCAAAAGCTGCACTGAATTGCAACATAGCCTTACAAGAATTTCCCCATCCTCTTGGCTTTTTCCAAAGCTTTTTGATATTTTTAAATACATGGAAGGGAGCCAGAAATGGAGATCACTGGTTCCTTGTATCATAGCAACATTACTGGTTTCCTAAGTTCTGGCAGTGTAGTAATGGGTGAGAACAAATGCAACTTACATCATGCCATTTATCAACAAATTAGTGGGTTTTGAAGGATGTCCCCAACTAGGGAAGCCTTAAAAAAGAAGTTGTCAAAAATCTTCAAATAGGTATCTTTAATTTTCTGTATTTGTCTTCCTCTGTTCTTTTGTTTCATTATTACCCTTTTTATATAAAAATAAATTTAAAAATAATAAAAGATGCTTTGTCTTGCTCCCCTATCCTTCTGCGGTTAAAAGCTAGTCTTTTTAAAAGACAGTGGCTCCCATGCACAGCACGATTTAAGACACTTAAGGGTGCTTTCTGCTCTGTGGTGATTTAATTGTTGGCCTTGGAGAAGTCATTCTTTGTAGTTTTCCATTAGTAATGTGGGGGAAGGGAGGCAGTGCCAGCGCTGTGGAGGGGAGGGAACTTTTCCAATTAGAATCGCTGCTCCGATGTTTCCCCCACAGCCCCGGCCCCCGACTGCTCTCCCTGCTTGACATATGGTAAAAATTCCTCCAAAGGCACCGTTTCCTGTTTCTGCCTGACATGAAGATACAACTTCCAAGAATACAGTAGAGAGATGATGAGGAACAGGCTCAGGCAGCCATACACATGCCAGGACATGCAAGAATTCAGAGAATTTTGTCCATTTGCCAGCACCCAGGGAAAAAAAAGTCTGGAGTGATCTGCAGAGGGACTTGACAATCCTTTTATTATAAGTCCTGATTTAAGTACATTATACCCAGTAATTTGGAGTCGTTTAGGGGTTTTTTTGCAGCTTTGGGTTTCTTTAAGCAGTCATGCACTGCTTAAGGAAGAATAGCAATAATCCTGGAGGGAAAGAGTGACAGAAATGAGCAGTGGTCCTCAGGGTGTGGCTTATATGAAACTGTCTGAGCAGGCTGTGAGCACTATATACCTCCTTATCTAACTGTATTTTCAGCTCTCCATTAAGCATTTGTCCCAGCTTTCAAGTGTGTCAAATCCTTATTGCCTTTTCATGCTTTCATTCTGTGGTTTACCTGTCTGAAATAAAAATTTAAGCATCCTAGCTATCACTCAGCAGCAGTGTTAGTTCTAAGGCAGCATTTCCTTGACCTCTGATTTGGTATGTGTTATCTGTGAATTTATTTTCAGAGAACAGTAATTCTGAAGGATTTTGATCATAGGTGTGAAAAGGCAGTAGTTTGAAGCTGGCAGGCAGCAAGATGCACAACAAAATTCTCAGCAGTAGAAATACACCAAATTTTAAGATAGCTGATGGTCGGATGTTTGCATCAAGGAGTTCCGGATTCTTTGTGGGTTTGGGTTTTTTTTAACATCACTGTAAATTTTGTGTTGAGTTGTAGATGTTCAGCTGACTTATGGGCTGAATTTGAGTCGTCTGGAGGAGGCACTTCTACTAACACACTGCTAAAGACTGCTAAAGAACTGTGTGCAGTGCTGGGTACAGTGCTCAGGTTTCAGTTTTACCAAAACCTTTAGATAGATGAGTAAACTATTCTTGGGTGGTTTTTCTGGTAATCTGAGACAGTGCTGGATTATATAGTATAGGATAAAGCCAAGTTGGTGCTCTTGCTGGCAGTATGTGGGGTAGCTCACATACACTGCATTGATACTGCAGCTGTTACTTCTAATAGATAAGCTTACATTCTTTCTTTTTAGGATTGTGTGTCAGGTTGGACCAATGAATGAACTACAACAAGGTCAAATTGAAGTTAACATCAATGGAAAATTAGGAAAATCACCAAGTGAAGTCTTGTTTACATACCAGGTAAGTGCATTTTTTTCAGAGATCTGTTTTCTACTTTGTGTATGACAGTTAAGTACAGAATTGGTTGTCTTTGTCTTACTGTTTCATCAATAGCACTGTCATTGGAAAATATTAGAAAACATTTAATTCCAGTATTTCTATATACAAAAGATGTGCCAAAAATCAATTCTGATCAATAGACTGAGAATCTCAAAATAAGATGGTGTTGTTTGTCATCCAATTTAAAAAGATGTGGTAAAAAACAACTGGAATAGACTCATTCACTAGTGACATATCTCTTAAATATCACTATTAAATAAAAAAGTCAACACTGCAACAAAAATTAGGTATTCTCTAGACACATGGTGCACTATTTTAATCACGATATTTAGTCTAGGCAATTTTCTTAATTAGAAGAATGGATGCAGAGCAGCTGAAGAATAAGTAATGAAGGTACATTAATTTCTTTAATAATTTATTTCATTCAAAAGTATGACACGCAGAGCCACAGACAGCGTGATGTGTGTTAATATTACTTACGTGCTTTGTTTTCAGTGTGACTGTGAAAGAGAATTTCATTTCTGTGTTAATTGCTTTGCTCTAAACGTGGCCCTAGCTTATAGCTGGTCTAGCCTGTGATTTTTCAGCAAGTAGCTTTGTCTGTATCTATGAGATCTTCAAATTTTATAAGATCGTATGATAGTTCAGAGGTTTAAATAATATCATTCCCCATACTGATACTTAAAATTACACCTATAAACTATAAAACTATAAAACATAATTTGTGTTAGGCTCTTATCTTCTCCCTTACTTAAACTTCTGTCTCATTAATTCTTGATGTCTCATGAGAAGTAAAGGAAAGGAGTCAGCTGTAAGCAGTGGAATAAGTCAAGAATGACATTTAACTGAGAAGAGGATATTAATGTTTTCACAAAGCAGGCTAGAAGTGGGTTTTCTATAATTTCCAAGCAAAGACCTCCTCTCTCAAAAAAAAAAAAAAAAAACCACTGCTGCAAAAAAAACCCTACCCTTTTTGTTTGAATATGTCATCTGTTCCTTTGTGAAATGTGAGTTATGATCTTAACCAGGGAACAATTATATAATATTCCATGCGTGCTTGTGGTCTCTAGGACAAAGAGTATGACAGTAAGCCCTACATGATATTTTGACATTAGTCCATTGGGTGTGTTCTGCATCAGTTCTCCTATCCTTCTGTGTATAAAGATTTTCCCATTATTTTCATGGAAAGCACATGAAGCTATTATGGTCTGGGTTGAAATGTTGCTTGAACCATGTAGGCTTTGAAGCCTGTCTTTGGACTTGTTCTGGTGTGATTCCCTGCTCAGCCCACCTGAGAGGGACATAAGGAGCCAATACTTTTGGCCACTTCAGGGAGAGATTCTTAGCTGCCTATCAATGAGGTGCTAGGAGAAATAACTGTGCACAAGCATCAATTAGTTGGATGTTTTCCTGCAAGTCCAAGACTCCCTGTGTGTCCGTCTCTGCCTGCACTGAGGTTGAAAAATCAGATGCCTAAGCCAACTGCTAATAAACAGCATTTCTATTTACTGCAAAAGTCTTTCCATGTAGACCCTATTTACAATATGGAATGCATTGACAAGTAATACAATTCACACCTTAAAACTGGTGATATTGGTTTCTAGTTTCATTTCTCTTAATTCCACAAGAAAATGAAGCCAACTTGGAACTGTAATAGGACTGAAGTCAGTGTCACATTGATGCGCACCTCTACAAGTGTGAGATGAATGCTTTGGCATGAGAACAGACAGTCAGAGCAGACAGTTGCATCAGCTAATGTTGGCTTGAAAGCTGCAATCTTGTTTCAGTGTTTTTTTCAGACAGTTCTTTGGTGACTTCTTTCAGCAGACATGCAAAATCTGTGCTTTGTGTAAAACCTCTCCTACTCAATATATACAAAGGAAAGAAAATAATCTTCTTTCCAAGTGCTCTCCAAAAATATATTTTCTCTTATGTATTTTCCTGTTTCTTTGGCTCATGGAAGGGCTACCCTTCTTCTGGTAAATACTACTGTTTTTACTGTGAGGTCTGACCACCTGAAGCTTCATGTTTAACAGTGACTGTTGTAAGTGCAGTGTGTGGCATGACAGGGCAGAAGTGCACAAGGAGACACTGGAGATGCTCATCCTGGTGTGTCTGTGTACAGCAGAGGTATCACCATGCACACCACTGTCTCAGCCTTGTACATGCAATTAGTATCTACCACCAATAGCACTTACCAAGTAGATTGGGTATGAGAAAGGATTTATTTATGTGATGAGAGTGGTGACTGCCCCATTATTGGAACAGTTCAAGTCAGGTTGGATGGGGATTTGAGCAACCTGATCTATGGAGAGATATCCCTGCTCATGGTAGGGGTGTGGGAGACTAGGTGACCACTGAAGGTCTCTTCCATTCCAAACCATTCAGTTATTCTGTAAGTACTACTATGTTTGGCTCTTGTTGATACCCAGTCTGAACAGTGTGATTTATTTTTTAAAGGTGGATTGATGAGAATCAATAGTCAGAACAACTTGGGGCTTAGACTCATGCTTCTTTCCTGTCTGCCAGCACAGAGCATTTCTGAACTGACAAATGTGCAAGACCTTCATGAAATGGGTCAAAAATCCAGTTAAAAGGGAAGTCATGGTTTCAATTTAAAATCATTTCTGAACTAAAATGCCTTAGTCCATGAGTGTCTGTGCTGTACAGTAAATACCTATATTTGCTGCACAACAGGAGAAGAAAGCTTTATGTCTCCCTACCCATCACAATTTTTCTATCCAGCCTGAGTTCAGTTCAAGTACAGTCTCAGTGAAATTAGATTCTGATAACCCAGTCATCCTCTGCTGACATTTCTATTGTTTCACTCTAAGCAGGCTCAGGCAATAACCATTCTCCTGTTTAGTGAAATAGAAACGAACTTATGCTAAATTTTCATATCCAGCTATGCAGTACATCTGGAGCACTGACAGCTTGGCTGGTCTCTGAGCAGGTGGAGCAGCAACATGGCTAAAGGCCAGTCCTGTTTTTCCATTTGTTGTTAACTTTATCTGATTTTCTTGTTACTATGGTGGTGAGAAGCAGTCTCAAAGGAAGGAGCTAAGCTTTTCCAATATGTATGGCCCAGATTTGCTGATCCCAGACAAGTGCTGATTCTTTTCTCAGAACATTTCTTCTTTAGACTCAAGGCACCAGGACAAGAGCTTGCAGCTGGTGCTGACATCTCCAGCATTTGTTTGTTGGAACAATTTTGTGAGGTTTAGGCTGTGCAGGTAAAAATTACTGCATGGTTTCAGAAAGCTCAAATAATTCTAAGATGCTGAAATTAGAGGTAGAACTCTGCAAAAGTGTAATATGCTTCTGAGATGCTGAAGGCAGTTTAGGAACTGGCTTGGGAAAAATGACTTCTTGTAAACCAGGATGTTTGTTTACCTGAATGAGATGAATGACCAAAAAGAGGAAGAAGGGAGGATAAATTAGAGCCTGACCTGAAAACATGAACATCACTATTGACCATACTGGAAATTTGAATGTGAAATAAACAACACAATTACATTTAACAGGCTGCACTCTTCCACCTTAATCTCCCAAACTTGGCAGTTTCCTCTTACCTGCATCCATCCCTGCTTTGTTTCTTGATATTTGAAGCAATTGCATTGGGAGCTTTCACCAGATCAGTGCCTCAATTTTCCGTGGAGGGTTTCAACTCACTCCTTTCTTTTTCTTCCTGAGATGTTGCTTCAACACATTCATTTTACACTGCAGCTGGGGGCTTTGGGTGGGGTTTTTTTTGCAGGGAAGATTACATGCTTGTTGCCACTATGATTAATGCTGATAAACCACACATCCACAGAAGTTTGGAATTGCTTCCAGAGGTTCTTATTTTATTCTTAAGTCCTGCAGTACATCTTGTTTGTGTGTCAGTCCGCATAGGGACTCCTGGATAGCTGAGTGGTTTAGTGAAGTTGGCCCTTATTCTTGTGAATATGATTAGTTTTAACTCTCTGTCATCTCAGCCATGCATTTAAATACATGTCCCACCATCCAGTACTCATGATTCTGCTCAAGATTTGCCAGTAAACACTGGATGTATGAGTGCAGACTTTACAGTCATGCATGCTTCTATTTCTCCATCAAACCTATCAGAAATGCTCTGTGGTCTTTTCAGAAAATCCTGTGGTGTTTGCCTCATGATCAAAAGATGCTGCTTTCAGTCCAATGAATAAGTAGTACCAGCCCTTTGCTTAAGTGTGTCCTCCACAGCAGCCAGCACACAATGTACATTGCCAGGCAAATGCTCTGCCTGAGCACCTGGAGTCCTGGGAAGCATTTGATCAACTCACATGGTATAAGGTTTGGACAAAGCAGTCTCAGAAAGGCAGGACTCAGCTCATCTCTGCTGCTGCAGAAGCCCAGGAAATGACTTGTGTCATGGATGCTGTGACGAGGTGAGCCAGGGGGTCAGGTCAGCCACTGCGGTGAGCACCAGGCTGCCAAGAATGCACAGTGGAAATTCTCTGGTTGAGTATCCTGTGAGTGGGTGGTTTGTCTGAAGAAACAAGAAACAGGCTCCTCTGAGTCTGAGAAAGGAGGGAAGTTGATGGGGGAAGAAAGATCCTAATGGCTTGAGTTCCCCAGTCAGAGGTTTAATTTAGCTCCTGTGGTTACCTTTGTAGTCCATGAAATGACATTTTGACCTTCAAGAAGCTGGCTGGTGTTTGCAGCACTTCATGGGCTATGCCTTTTTTGTGTGTGCGTGCATAATAAGCAAGAGTTGGCAGAATAATTTGGCTTTCAGTGTGAAGCAGATCATTTTGGTAAAAAATTACTTCTTCAAGAGCCAGAACTTACTGCAGTTGGAACCAGGAGGAGGAGAGGGAAGAGTTACTTGTGAAGGAAAGATGGATGCAATAAAGGCAAAGCAACATGGCCTGTACATTTGTGAAAGTCTTATCCACATCTGTGTGCACTGTCATCAGGTCTTGGAAACAGCATCCCTGTTCTTTGCTTGTGTGGGAGCACAAGATCCCATTCCTACTTGTGAAGAAGTGCACTTGCATCAAAGGCAAACCCCCCAGTGGAGCTCAGTGTCTACAGGAGCCAACAGAAGGGAGCTTAGGTGGCTTTGCCATTTGCTGCCCATCATGTCCATTTGAACACCTCCATCTGTTGCTGGCTTCCCCTTGTGCTGCAGCTGGCATCTCTCAGCATCACAGGGACATACTCTGACACCATCCTCTTTTTCCCTTCCCAGTTGCCTCTCTGCTGGTGATCTGGCACAGCTGTGGTTTTTCCAGCATCTCCCTCTGAAGCACAGACTTCATGCCAAAGTTTCTGTGCATCTCTGCTAGGCTCCTCTCCTCTGTTGCTGTCCAACTGTTAGTGAATTTTTGGCCCCTCTTGTGATCCACCAGTAGCCTCCTTGGTGATTCATTGTTTCTCTCTTTGATTTTCTGCATTAGTGAAGGGATCAAGGGCAACCAGTTTTATCTCAGTGGTGTGGTTCATGGGCTAGAAACTGCTTACCACAGATGGATACCATAGTAGACAGTATCCCTTATTTACAGAGTCATGTCCAGGAATTCTTCTGGGAAAGGGAAACTTTGTATAGATGAGGTTGTGCTTGACGGCAGACAAATGGAAAAGCAGAGAAATGGATAAAGAAGACATGCAGAACTTTGGTGATGCTCCATGGGTGTGCACTCCTCTCATTCTTGGATAGTGTGCAAGGAACCAGAAGTGAGTTGGCTGGACATGACAGTGCAAACCAGGAAAGCTGCAGAGCAAACAAAATGAGTGAAAAAGAACATTAATTGGTCTGGAAAATCCAATCCCAGATGCAAGATGGGTGACTGAAAAATAGGTTGGGGAAAGGGTTCTCCTTTATGCCTCCATATCTTTAATTGCAAAGAAAATTGTGTAAAACCAGGAAACAAAAAAAAAATGGGAAAACCCCCACTGCTAGCTAGGTAAAAGATAGGCTTTGATTTGACACCAGCAGACTACAGAGATCTAAAATGCTAGCAGTTCTCTCAGAGAATTTTCAGACTAAAATAGTATTTTTTTACTAAAAGAGAAGTAAAAAAAAAAAAAAGAAGAAATAAGAGATCACCTTCCTAACTGTGCAAAAAGACTAATTGCTACTCATAAAATATTAAAGATTAAAAGTTCATTCTAGATTAATAAACAGGATGAAAAATTTAAAAGCTAAAAGTGAATGCTCAGAGCATCCACAGTAGCTGTGTAAAAGCAGCAGACATGTACACTGCTAATAAGCAAGTTCATGTCTAAATGTGATTATAAGTGGAACAGACATGGAGATAATTTACCCTCTAGCACACAGAAAGCATGAAACTACAATGAAAAATACATCTGCATTTCTGTGAACAGATTTTTAAGTAAGGGGCAAAAGATACAAACAAAGCAAGCAGAGATTTCTGGCTCTGATGAAGAAAACGGGACACTGGAAAATGGCCTGAATGTGAAGTCATATATATATACTTGGGCCAGTTGGAGCTTTTTTGTCAATATTTTTCTTTGGGGTTTTTTTTCCAGTACTTCTGTGCTTAGGAAGCAAGGATAAGACAGTGGCACACAGGAATGCAAATGCCACATCAGATATTACATTGGTATTGCAAAGAGAATAAATGAATTTGCTACTAAACATGCTCCCATTATTTGAAGATTAGGTACCAAAAGCAATGTACAAGTGTTGTTGTCTCACTGCTTGGAGCAGAAAACCACTGCTTTCAGGTAAACCATAGCAACAGTATAGGTACTAACCACAGGTGTAAAAGCACAAGAGGTAACCTATTTATGGCATTATTATCCTTCCAACAAGGATAATAGCTTTGTGGTTATCAAAGCATTAGGAAAACTACTTATGAGTTCAGGAATACTTACCTAGCAGTCTGGTACAAAATAGAAAAGTTGGGTTGCAGTTGAACTTTGAGATCTTTAGTTCAACATTATTACATCTAGGTAGGATTTAAGGAAGATTTATGTGTAAAGTATGTAAAGTGCTCAAATTTCCAATTGCAAACAGGCTAAATTCTGGTTGGACTTACAAGCAAGAAATCCTGTTTAAATCAAATAATTTTTTCAGGATAAATCATGAAGTAAGGAGCAAGTTACACCTGGTAACAAGTTGGACTAAATGATGACTGAAGATCACTCCCAACTGAACTATTGTATTGAATTTTATTCTGAACAGCATGGCTGTAGATTTGCACATTTTTTTTCAAAACTGCAAAATCCACTTTCTACAAACACAGGGCATGATCGTGAGAAGGAAAGGCAGTGGGGAGTCCTGGTGGCACAAAGTCCCTCTGCTGGGAGATGGCTTACCAGACTCTTCAAAAACCAGGCCACTGAACAGCTGACAGACATTGGAACAGGCTTTTTCAAACTAGACTATCAAAAAGCCCTCATAATGTAGTAGTCTGTTATTGCAGAAAATATTTATGCTCAAGCATTAAACTACCTGGAAGACATGAAGGATATTTTCCTGGTGACAGAAGTATAGACCTGAAAAAAACATACCTCCAATTCAAGCAAAATAAGAAAAATACTGAAATACATTTGAATTATTTTCTACACTTAAAGGAATTATAAAACAAGGATTAAATCATCATTTGCAGGGTTGTTTAAATTTTCCTGTGTCCATGAGAAATGAAGTATTGCCAAGTCCTCACAAGGGCTGATGTTTTCCAGAATTGTTACAGGACTGCTACAAATTCCATACAGGACACATTATCAAATGTTCTGTTTAACATCAAAATTGCACTGAGCACTGCAGTGTGATGTTACAGTGATGTTATAGAAAGTGTGAGTTCCCCTGGGTGTCTTCTAACAGAGCCAACAAAGATCTCAAGGTGCAGAGGGCTGAAAAAGAAAGCAAGGTATTTATCATGACAGCAGGTGTACTTCTGATTCAGAGACTGAAATGACAAAAGGGCAGAAAGAAGGAGAGAAGAAATCCTTGAGGGGATTTGGAAAAAAATAGCATCACTGATGCTGCAGCACTTGATGTTGGAGATTTATCAGTCCCATTTGTAACAGTTGAACATTTGGGCTGAGTTCAATTTGAAGGGCTTTTGGTAAAAGCAGAGTTTTTATTATCCCTCAAACAAGGTTTGCACTGCTGGATTTACTGTCTGCCCTATGTTTTCCTCTGCAAGGAGAAGGAATCTCATGTAGGACTTTGGTAAGCAGCATAGAGCTGTGGGTCAGGTGCAGCTTTGCCAGGCTGTATAAGACAAGACTCTGTAAGATGAGAGTAGACCTGGCACCTTCCAAGGGTCAGTGTGTGCCTGTCTGACTGGGGAGTACCACAGGAAGGGGCTGCCTTCTCCTTAGGCAGCACAGTTCCTGTTGAAGTCTTGTATCATCACTGATGGCACTTCTTCAAATTAACTTGGCATTCAGTAAAGTATAATTCTCCTCCTGATCCTATCTACCTAATTGCATTTTTGAAAAATGCTTTCTGGTTGAGCATGACCCTATTTTTTCTTTATTGGTACTCTTAAGAAGACTGCCAGGTGGGCCGATGGAGCTTTGTTCTTTGAGCCATCCATGAATATTTTAGGGGAGCAATAAAACTTATTCACAGCACATTGGTTTTGTAATAAAATTATTATTAAAATTGTTTAAATTCTTGATAATTTATTTCAGCTGCTTATTTTTTCTGGCAGATCCTTAAGAGGAAGGGAAAGAGGGAAAATATGAAACAGAAAATAGCAAGTTAAAATTAATCAAATAATATCCCTTCCAAGTTTACAGTAAGGAAGTGTTAGCAGTCATGCTGAAGAATTCCTCTGCACACAAAGCATCGTTCAGCTTCTCCTTATTAGATCATCTTTATGAGGCGTCCACATTATTTGTTCCCTGGAGAGCTCATGATATTTGCAGAATTATTTTAAATGTGTTAAATATGAATATTTTGAATTAAGTACTTTTAAAATAATCCTTCGAGGGACAGCTGTAAGATCAGCAATTAAAGATGAAATAAGGGTTACCATAACCATTCCACCTTCTCTTTGGCTGCTCCCTGTCTTAGTTCTCAGAGTGGTTCTTGGCCCCAGTTTTCCATTCAGCCTGAAGTGCAACTTGAGATGTGTCTGCATAATGGATGCATGAGGAGTGGGTGGTGAGTTCTCCTGTCTGGTGTAGCTGAGCTTTGAATTCCAAGAGGTGGAGTCTTACTAAGAAAAAACAAAAAAAAACCCCACGGTTTCTGTGGAAAACAGAACAGATACTTCTCTGACTTTCCCCTTACAACTGTGTTTTTCAGAGATAACTTTGCTAGCTGCTTACCTCTACTTCCCTATTCCTAGGGAGACAAATGCATGTAACCACTTACAGGTCCCCCAAAGACAATGATGCTGAGTGGTTCAACTTTGTGGCTCACTCTGCATTTACTGATTGTTGGCAACAGAGACAGCTGAGCCCTGCCAAAGGGGCCTGTCAGATAACCCAACAAAGCTGTAACCAGGCAATTATTTCCCAGTTTTCCTAAGAGAAAGGAATATGGCTGTCTAGCTGAAGTTCCTAGCAAGCTTCCTTTCATTCGTTATTCTGAGGTTACAGAGAGTAGTGTGTGGGATGCTTCAGAAACCATTTTTTCTTTCTTTGTTTCCTTAGTCTATGTTTAAAGGCTTTCTTTAGGTGATTTCTTGTTCATTTTCTTCCTGAGCCTGTAGATCCTAGCCTTCCAGTGGAGGTAGTATTTTGGGGAAAGGCTACAAATTTTAAACAGGTTTTTTCAGAGGTTCAGGAAGAATTTGTCTATGCTGCTTCTTTAGTGGTTATTGAGGAATACTGTAACCTGAAAGCTATGCTAAGCATGCTATGCTTAGGATAATCATTGCTGTGGATAATACAGAGTCCAGCATGGTTAACAGCTTATAGCAATTAGGATTTAATTTGAACTTAATAAAAAAGTATGGTTTTCTGTCCATGTGGTAGGGCTACACTTAAAGTATTTGACCCATTTCTATAAACTATTTATTAACTGTGTATTTCACATACAGTTCTAATTGTAATCTTTTTAGCAACAAAATTCTATTGTAAAGAAGCACAAATTAGTTTTTCCTATAAAGTGCATATCTAGACTTATTCTAATCTAAATTTCAAATGTGATTTTTAAAACTGACTCCTAAAACTTTGTATTTACCCTGGTGTGTCTTGTTTCAATCTCATTTAAATCAGCAAGCAATTAAATCCAAATATGATGATGCACAGACAGGGTTATATAGACCTAAATGAGCTTTTAAAATGCTTTAAAATTACTTTGAGTGACTTCCCTATATAAAATCTTGTAACCTGAGTGATGTATTAAATTAAAGCTAAATCAAAGGTTAGTACATGAGAGCAGTCATATGCTCACTCTTGAGGAGTGAAGGGTTTACAAACAGATTTCTCTCGGGGAAGAAAAGCAATTGACACCCAATTAGTTAAAGCATATTCCTAAAGCTCAATGACTCGAGAGCAAATTACAGTTGTCATTGTGGATTTGTGAAGTGTGCTGAACCATGATGCATTCCTTCAGAGGGAAGTTGCTTAGACATGAAAGTATAAAAAAAGCAGAGCACGTAGGAGTTCTCCATGCTTCTGTAATATCTGAGCTTCAATAAAACAAATTTGTAAAGTAACCATGAAGTCAGCTGGATGCACTTTTATGGATTCCTGCTGCTTGTTAAAAACCTGTTGATGACTCACCGAGCTTTGAACTGAAATGCAGTATATCAGTCCCTTCCCCCCTGCATCGGTGGGCCCTTGGTTTTGCACCTGTAAGCTGTCACAGAGATGGCCTGTGCCTGAGAGAAGGGGGTTTGCTGCATGATTAGGAAGAGATGGGTGTGTTGCTGTCTGTCTCTGAAAAGGGCTTTTCCTCCTTCAAGTGGAAGATCAGTGTTGTGTGCTAGTGATCAAGGAAACCCTCATCAGCAAGGGAAGTTTTCAAACTTCTTCCCTCTTTCTTTATTTGCATGTGCTTCATATGAAATAGCCCCAAGCCTCCACTTCATTATCAGTCAAACATTTTAGCAAGATTATTCAAGAGGAGGAGAACAGCTGTAATTTACAAACATGAGTCTGGGAAATAAGCTTATTACTTTTTTAAAGTAATTTAAGAAACGGCTGTGCCTTAATATACTGAAGCAATACAGTTATACATGAAAAAAGGCATCACCTCTTCACAGCTTCCTTTAAGGCCTTGATCTAGTATGCTTCAGCAAATGCAGGATCAGGTTCCCTCACAGCAATGCCCCAGCCTAATGCAGCAGCCACACACTTAGACCTGGAATCCTGTCTCTGTGTGCAACAACCATGGCAGCTGCTTGCCCAGGATATGGTGCTGCCTGTCCAGAGCACACAGTGCTGCCTGCCCAGGACACACAGTGCTGGCTGCCCAGGACACACAGTGCTGCCTGCCCAGGGCACACAGTGCTGGCTGCCCAGCACACACAGTGCTGGCTGCCCAGGGCACACAGTGCTGCCTGTCCAGAGCACACAGTGCTGGCTGCCCAGGACACACAGTGCTGCCTGCCCAGGGCACACAGTGCTGCCTGCTCAGGACACACAGTGCTGCCTGTCCAGAGCACACAGTGCTGCCTGCCCAGGGCACACAGTGCTGCCTGTCCAGAGCACACAGTGCTGCCTGTCCAGGGCACACAGTGCTGCCTGCCCAGGACACACAGTGCTGCCTGCCCAGGGCACACAGTGCTGCCTGTCCAGGGCACACAGTGCTGGCTGCCCAGGACACACAGTGCTGCCTGCCCAGGGCACACAGTGCTGCCTGCTCAGGACACACAGTGCTGCCTGTCCAGAGCACACAGTGCTGCCTGCCCAGGGCACACAGTGCTGCCTGCCCAGGGCACACAGTGCTGCCTGTCCAGAGCACACAGTGCTGCCTGTCCAGGGCACACAGTGCTGCCTGCCCAGGACACACAGTGCTGCCTGCCCAGGGCACACAGTGCTGCCTGTCCAGAGCACACAGTGCTGCCTGTCCAGGGCACACAGTGCTGCCTGTCCAGGGCACACAGTGCTGCCTGTCCAGGGCACACAGTGCTGGCTGCCCAGGACACACAGTGCTGGCTGCCCAGCACACACAGTGCTGGCTGCCCAGCACACACAGTGCTGCCTGCCCAGCACACACAGTGCTGCCTGCCCAGGGCACACAGTGCTGCCTGCCCAGGGCACAGTGCTGCCTGTCCAGCACACACAGTGCTGGCTGCCCAGGGCACACAGTGCTGCCTACCCAGGACACACAGTGCTGCCTGCCCAGGGCACACAGTGCTGCCTGCTCAGGACACACAGTGCTGCCTGCCCAGGGCACACAGTGCTGCCTGTCCAGGGCACAGTGCTGCCTGCCCAGGGCACAGTGCTGCCTGCCCAGGGCACACAGTGCTGCCTGCCCAGCACACACAGTGCTGGCTGCCCAGCACACACAGTGCTGCCTGCCCAGGGCACAGTGCTGCCTGCCCAGCACACACAGTGCTGCCTGCCCAGGGCACACACAGTGCTGCCTGCCCAGCACACACAGTGCTGCCTGCCCAGGGCACTCAGTGCTGCCTGCCCAGGGCACAGTGGTGGCTGCCCAGGGCACACAATGCTGGCTGCCCAGCACACACAGTGCTGCCTGTCCAGAGCACACAGTGCTGCCTGCCCAGGGCACACAGTGCTGCCTGCCCAGGGCACAGTGGTGGCTGCCCAGGGCACAGTGGTGGCTGCAGGCACAGCAGCTGTGGCCATGGCACGGGGGCTGAGGCACGTCTGCAGGCGTGGGAAGTCGTGGGCTCAGCTGGCAGTGCCACCAGGAGTGGCTGGTGGCCCACCCCACGCGGGCTGCCCGACTTCAGTCATCCTCTTGGTTCAGCAGCTTCAGTGTGATCCTGAATAAGGATGCTTTTCTCAACTGGAAGCAGAAACTACTTAGCAATGAACTAATTAAATCACACTGCTCATGAAAAGCCCTCACTGTTAATTTACAGTATTTATTGGAGCTCCCAGAATACAATCATTGAAACAAAGACTGAACTGAGAAAAAAGGAGGAACTTCTTGGGAAATTTAAATATAAAACAAATTTTATAACAATTTGAAGCATGCCTGCTTGATTTAATTGGTTTTAAGGAAGCCACTCCAAGGTTGTAGGTACATTAATACAATTGGAGCAGTTTCTGATTTTATATCTTTGCAAGGTTATTTCTCAAGAATAGTTTAACAGTTTTACCACAGTTATTGAGAGCCTTATGAGATAAAGGGAGTCTTTATATTCTTTCTGTTCAGTGCAAATTTTGAAAACCTTGTTCTTTGTTTCCTGTAGCTGACACAATATAGGAAAGGGTAAAGAAAGATAGACTCAGCCATAAAGAAGAGAGAAATCTTAAAATAAGTATGAAACCAGGAAATCCAACAGGAAACTCTCACAATCTTAATGGCAGCTAATTCTACATTTTGTGATAGGGAATTGAAACTTGTATAAAGCCTCATAAAATACAATAAAGAAAGAAGTGCATTCACATTATCTGTTACTTCATTCAACATGAATACTAAAAGATTTTGTTTTATTTTAGAAGATTTGTCTGTCATTGCTCTAATTTTATTCTTTTTCAGGTAGTAATATTAAACTTATATTACCTATTAAACTAAATAATACTGGTATAAATTTTATTTTAATTTCTCACTTAGTTTGACCATCTTCTCTTTGCAGGAACCTCATCCTTCTCAAATAACACCTGAAAGTGGTCCACAAGCGGGTGGAACCAGGCTTACCATCTCTGGTAGAAATCTGGCCACTGGTTCCAAGAAGGATGTTCAAGTTTCAGTTGGTAGCCAGCCTTGCAATGTGTACGTAGCTAACAATACAGAGCCGTGTCCTAAAAAAGCACCAGCCTTTTCTGCCCTTCATAAATCAAACAAATCCATTGTCTGTATCTTTCTTACTCCTCCCATGCCATGGAGTTCTGCACGTAACGTTCAAACAAACTCACTCAGAGGATTCAGTAGAAGGAGCAGCTATAAAAACACCTTAAGAGGGAGAATCTAGATGTCCAAAGATTTTTCCACTTTTTGGTTTTCTCTGCTAGACTGGCTGCTTCAAACCCACTGATGCTTTCACACAGCATATCCTCAGTGGTTCTGTATAAAATATTTTTCTAGTCTCTCACTGTTTGTTCTTCTCCCTTCTTTTTCCTTTTATTAATCACTGCCCTTGTATTTTCTCAAAAAAAAAAAAAAAAAAAAAAAAAAAAAAGGAAGGATACTAAGCGTGCTGACATTGCATTGTTCCTGTGTTTATACATTCTTTGTTGCTATAACCTATATCTCTTTTTTTGAAAATCTTGAGTGATCTGACAGAAGTGCTATCTCCTCTCATAACTACTTGGTACCCATCAAAAATAGAGCCTGGTTTTATTGTTCCAGAGTATGCAGAAAAGAATACGAAACTCCATCATGTTAGTAACAGAAGATGTTTCCTCTTCTTTTTCTTCTCCACTCTAGTACTGAATTTGGAGATGAGATCGTCTGCATTACAGGACGTAATAACAAGGTTGAACCTGTTCCAGTCATAATGAACTATGGGGGCACGAGAATTACTGTCCCACAGCAGTTTACATACAGTGAGAATCCTACTGTCACCAAATTCCTGCCAGTAAATAGCTTCAGCAGGTAATGAAATGTTTGTCATCACTTTTATAAGAACTGGCCTAAAATATGTGTAATATATAATAAAAATATTAAATATAGAATTGTTTGAAATAAACTCCTCTACCAATGCACATATTTAGGTGCATAGGGTTTGTGGTCTTAACTGAAATGGATGTTTGAAAGTATTGTGTTTGCTTCCAAATTTTCATCTCTTTTCAATGATCATTGTAAAAAGTGTGCCATCATAACATAGCAAACAGAACATTAAAAATAAATTTTACTGTGTCTTCTCTTGAAGATATTAGTACCTGTCTCCTTAAATATTGAGTAATCACTTGTATAAAATAGGATTTTTTTTTTAATGTTTCCTTTTAGTTTCTGTTTGGGTGACTTTGGGGAATGGAATTTTTCTTTGGTAGATCAATAGTGATTTACCCCATGGAATTTAAATTACTTTTTTTTCCTTCTATATAAACTAAAGCCCATTTTTATGGATTGCTTTGAGGTTTACTATCCCTCTGAATCCATGTCACTTCAATGACTTTAATTCCCACTGGAAACTTGCATTCATTCTTCTTCTTATGTGAATGTATTATTTTTTAAACAAAGTGCTGCAAATAAAAGGGAATAGAGAAGTCAGGTCCCTACAGACCTGTGGAAAATATGCTCTCACATTTGTCTCTGTGTGTGTATTGTAGGCAGAGTGATTTTAATAACAACATTGGAGAAGTAAAGCACGCAAAGATTGGCATCAGTGTACAGCCAAAAATTCTGGCAAAGCAATCTGCAAATTTTTTTTTCAATTCTGCTGCTTTAATAATGCTGTTTTAGGTTGACATTGATCTTTTAAATGCTTTCATCATCAATAACTTTAACAGAAGTCCTTTTCATAGGATATCTAGTTGTCATATGGGCACTATACATAAGGTTTTTCAGTAGAAGCAGTAGCAGTGCAGAATGAAACAGTGTATAGCTGTGGTAGTCTGCCAATTACTTGACTTCATTTTTAATTCTGCCTTGCAGTGGAGGGAGAAATATTACAGTGACTGGAACAGGTTTTGAGCTCATTCAAACTTTCTCCTTGGTGGTATATGCAGAGCGTCCAGAAGCAGGGAGGATGAACCAAAAAACGGTAATTTTCTTTCTTTTCCTTCCGAGGCATAACACTGGATGCACAACATATAATTTGTTCAAAAACTGCATGTAAACTTTCCCACTGGACTTCACTGGGTTTGGACTGCAATAAGTTTTGAACAGATTTCTGAGTGTGTTCAGGGTTTTCCTGTGGAAGAGGATCTTGACTTTTCACCATCTTGCCTTACATTCACTTCTACTTGCAATCTTCTGCTTTAAAATTAATTTCATTCTGTATGGATAAGGATAAAAGATGTATTTCAAAATTTGGAAGTGTTTATTTTATCTTTCTGCTTCTTCTCCCCCTGCAAGCATTAGCAATTTGTCTGAAGCAGAATCTAAAGCTAGACAATGCAGACAGACTACTCAGCTTTGCACAGTGTCTTTTATTTCCTCACATCTCAATGAACCTAGTCTTCTTTTCTTTCTTGCCTCATGCATATTCCACTTGCAACAGGTCACAAAAAAGTTTTGAAAAGTAACATTAAAAAAAAACCTTCTTCCATCTCCTGTCATTACAAATAGTCTCAATTTCCCCCTCTTCTAGTGAAGATCACAATTTCATTACATGATTTAGACCTAAAAGTGATCTTCCAGTAAGAACATTATGGGACTCTTTCTAAGGCTGGCTCTTCAGTGTAAGACTGTCTTGTGATCCACAAAGAGTTGGTAATGTGCATGTTTTGTATTACATGCATGATTCAACTTCTAGAGTATGACAGAGCCAGCTGGTTTGGATCCATTAGAACCCTATCCCTTAAAATTTTTAAGAGGAAAAACTGCCTGCATTTTTTAGACCATAAACTTCAAAAAGTAGTTATCTTGATAATCCTGACTCCCAGTACAATATAGAAGTCTATTTAGCATTCTTGACAGTGTTTGACAACATTTCTTAAACCTCCTCTTATGTATACTCAACCTGTTAACTTAAGTTGGCATTACCTATAGCACACATTCTTCATTAAGACTCTGCAGACTATTCAGCTTTTCTAATCTTGTGTTTTGCTTTCACATACAGTATCAGAAATGTTGGGGAGAAGGTATTAAGTTGCTTCATTGAGTTATGAAGTGAGGTGGTGGTAGAATAAATACTGAGAATTCCTGTTAGTGTTGTTGCCTATGGTTGATGTTACTGAATGACTGAAAGTGCCAGGGTAAAAACATTTGTTGAATTGAGGATGGCCAACCTGTGAACTGAGTTGTTACCTTGAGTAGCTGAGTGAAAACTGTAAATTTTATTCCAAATTTTCACTTTATAAATGTATTGAAGTTAAATGAGGTATTATGTGGTGTAAGCAGAAAAGAATCAACCCAAGCTACTCAATGGTACAGAAGATGATCAGTATTAAGGGTGACATGTTAACTTCCTAATCTGAGAGGAATTTGATGGTATCAGTCCAGTGGTAAAGAATCATAGAAATTGGAGGCAATGGAAACTGATCTGTAGCCCAAGCTTCTTCTGTAAGCAGCTGCTAGAATTAGAGTGAATCAATCATTTATTCCCATCAACAAATTTTTTTCATTTTCTTTTTCAAAAATACTTCATACTATGGTATTTCTGCTGTATGGAGAGGATATAAATTCAGTCGTTTTATTTCTATGGTCTAAAGTTATCAACAGTTATGCACAGAAAGGAATCTGACTCTAAAATGTACCTGTTCATCTTCTTGTCTTGTTTCTTACAGTTTTATGGAAAGGTTGTTACAAGACTTAATGAAACCACGGTGGTATTTTCTTCTCCACCAATACTGGAAGACCCAGAAAACTATAACATTACCACTGTTATTCTAATGGATCATTATAAATTGGTTGTAAAAAATGAGAGCCACTCCTTTGCCTATGTCGCAGACCCAACTTTTGAAAACTTCACAGATGGCATCAAAAAACAAGTCAACAAACTTATTAATGCAAAGGTAAACTTGTCAAAAGTTGGTGCTTGCTCATTTTGTCCTTGAAGCATGTATGCAACTTTTTCATTCCTTTCTCAAAGCCTAAACAGATGTTTCGTGCCATACCCCAAATTCTTAGTAGAGTCTCTTACCTCTGCTAGATGATGAACATTGACAGCTCCCCTTTCCTCCCCACACCCCTTCTCAGAGAGAGTTTGTCTTTCTAGCCATACTTTGGGTTTGCTGAGGATGCCCCCTCCTGCTGAGTCTGGCATTTGCATTTGGAAATGCCCTCTCCAGTAGACCTCCCAGGAACTGGAAGGGACATCTCATCTCACACCAGGAAGGAAGGGAGAGGGATCACATAATTCCCAATCACTCTGCTGTTGTGTAGGCTGCAATGCAAATCATGCCTGATGCAAAAAATGATCCAAATAGAAATTTGCAATTTGGGATTTCTTGTCCCCCAAGATTTTATGATGATAACTCAGCCTTTTATTTTTTGTCTAGGGCAGTAACCTGAACAAAGCCATGACGATAGATGAGGCCCAGGCTTTTGTGGGTGATGAGCCTTGCAATATAAAAACTCTGACTGAAACAGACTTGTATTGTGAGCCACCAGAAGTACAGCCTCAACCAAAGAAACGGCAGAAGAGAGATACCATCAATAACCTTCCTGAATTCATTGTACGTTACCTTTTCTGTAGAATTTAGTTTTGTGTATCAATAGCACTGTTACAGTGCCTCTTGGCTGAAGTAATTTGTTCTCCAAAGTTGTGGTAGTACTGTGAAGAAACTCTTTGTGGTTCTTTCTTCCTCTAGCTTCTGCCTACTGCATAAAAGATGTCGCAAGTAAAGAGCAGTCTCGAGGCTGCCAAATGCCTTCCACCTTCATTATATAGAAATGTAGAACTCTAGCCAGACAGACTGGGGATTTTTCTTTCTCAGCTGAGCAAAATTAAATTACTTCATGAAATAAAGTGCTAGTGACCCATATTCAGTTTAAAATATTTGGAAGTATTTCCTTTGTTTGGCAGTTTGAGCTAGAAAATCACTTGTGGAAATTACTAAGAATTTAGAGTGCAACTGAGAAGTGGGTCACCTTACATTTGCACTTGTTGAGACAAATGTCTGTTTTTATCTAATTAGGTAAAATTTGGACTCCGGGAATGGATTCTTGGAAGGGTGGAATACGATAACCGTGTGACTGATATTCCACTGAATCTTATTTTGCCACTGGTACTTATTCCTATGGTAGTAATCATTGGCATTTCCATCATCTGTTACAGGTAAGTTCTCATTAGGTGATTTTGTTTCCCTAAAGCTTTCAAGGTACTACTTGATTATTTTCAGTTTGATTTACAGAACTATCTTCATCTTTTTTATGAGCAGCAGAGTTAAGAAAAGGAGTTACAGCTGGAAATATGTATGAGCACCAATTCATTCCTCTCACGCATGCCAAATTCCTTGGTGTCAGTCAGCCCAGTTTCTCCTTTATATATAAACACAATTAGTCCCAGGCTTCCCAAGTAAACATGTGCAGACTGAGTTGCACACATACCCTTTTGAAATGGCAGCTAAAGTGGCACTTGTGAAGGAGATAACTTGTTCGGTATAAATGCTCATCAACATTTATGCTGCCTCTGTCAGCACTGTAGGTCTGGTTTTGACTAAGGGGTCATTTTGACTAAACTAAATTACCCACACACAAGCTTCATGATTAATGTTGGAATTCACAACTCATAAAAGGCTAGAATATATGTCTGTATTTAACTTTAAACCTACTTGGTCCAATTTTAAGGTTAGTAATGAGGGCCTCATACTGTCCCTCAGGAAGGGGTGGATTTCACTGTTGTGCTACATATCAATGCAGCTGAAACATGAGCTGTACAGTTTTTGTGAACCTCCATCAAACCTTCTGAGCTGGATCCCAGACATGCTCTGGGGTGGTTTAGAGCCAGTACAGGACATGTTGCAAGCAATCCTTGTTCAGTGCATACAAAATGAGTTTCTGTGCTTGGTATATGGTTGAAAGCCTTTGTAGATACTTCTTACTGGATTTTAAATTACTGGCCCAAATCTGCTTTGAAGCAACCAGCCCATGATAGTGCCAAGTTGCTTTACATGGAATGAAGATTTCGGCCACTGTTGCTGTTTTTCTCCTCCATTCTCTTTCTGCTGTATTTAAAAAAATCAAAGCCATGAAAATTTCTTCCAGTCCTTGAGCTTCTCTCTCAGAGTGTTGCAAATTATTTACTTTTGCATTTTGTAACTTTTTTTAAATCTTACTTCTGTTCCATAAAGACGCAAGAGCCAACAAGCAGAACGAGAGTATGAAAAAATTAAGTCACAACTTGAAGGCCTGGAGGAGAGTGTCAGAGACCGGTGCAAGAAGGAGTTCACAGGTATTACAGATATTTTCACTGCTGTGGGTCCTCTTCAGCAATCAAGACATGCTGGAGGAGTACTAGCTCACTAAAACTGTCTTCTGGGAACAAATAATCAATACATCTTAGTAGTCTTCATTGCTGACATGGACATAGAGCAGATATTTTGCTATTCTGTATGAGAGAAGTAAACAAAATAAAATAGGTAGTTGAGGTTATTAAAAGAAATTGATTATTTTAGTCTAAAGGTAGAGCAGAGTTACAAACTGGGAGTGGAAACTAATTGAGATTGGGGTTACTTATAGCCATTAATGTGATTGGCCATTAACACAAAGATAAGAATGTTTTATAAGCTCTAACAGTGCACTTAATATTTAGCACAATGACCTTGTGTGCAATGGATGCACATTAAAACTGTTTTCAGAGCTGCAAAATTTATTTGCAGCCGTCAGCATACAAAAGGATAATTTGGTAAGCTCAAAGGAAAGAAATAGCATTTTGCCCTCTCTACTGTGGGAAAATCTTAAACTTGATTAGAGGGGCTAGCTAATTGTTCTGTGTAAATGTAGAGGCATCATCCCAGGGAAGGCAGCAGGGTGTGTGAATGCTCAGCATTTTCACATGTTGAGCTACTCATTGCAATGCTTAAATTAGGCATCTGAGTACAAACTTTGCAAATATTGGCCTAAATGATTACCATGAAATGTCACCTCATTATCTGGATTATACTTGCTGGTGGGTCATGTTGAAATAATCTCTATTAAAAAAAGTACCCACATGCTTTATCGCTAAAGAAGAAACACTTCCATATTGACAGTTGCTAAAAAGCAAGATTGAATAAAATAGCAATTTCACATCAATTTAACAATAATTAATTAATTAATTAATTGAACATTAATTTAAGAAACTCAGGGTACCTCAAAGATTTCAGCCATGCTGTTAGACTCCCTCAGTGTCATTTTTCTGGCATTTCTGGGACAGGATGTTCTTTACTTGTACCAGCTTGCTTTCTCTGGAAAACCAGGTCCTTCCAGGTTCTGGACACAAAGTAGAAACAAATGTTTGAATCAATTCAAGCTGCATTTTGACCTGTGAGAGGATCTATCAAGGTTCTCCCTCCCTCTCTCCACCTCCCCAGGGCACTCTACACCTGTTTCTGAAAGGAGAATTCACCTTTCTCTTACTGGGTCAAGAGTAGAGAGTTGCATATTCCTACTACCTGTTGGGTTGAAAGTTTCCTCTCTGCTCCACAGAGTACAAACACTGGAGGAGTAGAATGCACATCCAAGGAGTAATTCAGTTCCTAACTACATCCAGTTCCTACTAAAACTACATCCAGCTTGACTTACAGTTAAATGAAACACTGAAGTCAAAACATGTTATGGTTCCATACTGTGAAACTGTAATGTCAACAGCACAAAGTGCAAACTCTCTAAAACACACAGGAACAAAAAGGTAGCCAAGGAAATGGACAGCAGGAAGGAAGTACTAATACTACACAGAGGGAAACCAGAAGATTCTTTGTCCCTCAGTTTTGATGACTGCTGTAAAATAAAGAGGCAAATGAATGAGAGCAATAAAACTCCTGAGACAATAGGTCACTATATTAATTAGCTGGTATTCCAATCAATCAGCAGTATTGGGTAATTGGAAAGCCTTCAGCTAAAGTAGCTGCTCCAAAGCATGATTCTCTAATTTTTATCCCTTTTAAAAACTTCAGACTTTTGAGTCCCACAGAAATATTTCCATCAATTTCAGTGAATGGTTTAACCTTCTTCCTTTCTGCCATCCTCATCCTTCCTATTGAATTAGCTTGCTTTACACTTTAAACCTCTTTTTTCTGGATTGCTGTGTTTTTAAAAGAACTTTCTGTACTAACTAGACTTAGAAGGTATGGAAAAAAGAAAAATACAACCAAAAAAACCCAAAAAATATTGCAATGTCTTTTTCTTGTTCTGTACTATAATCCTACATTCATCTATATGAACTCAGATGCTATAACAGCCCTTTTACAGATAGGCAACAACAAGGAAACCATCAATGCTAAAGGCAATTATCCTCATGCTACCATAGGATTAGCTGTGGTTGTGGTAAATAGGATGATTGTTAAAAATAGCAAAAGAAAATGTGAGATGAAATAAGTTTTTGCTGCTGAGCTGCTTTTTCACTATTACAAGGTATCAAGGAGCTTGTATTGCCTGCAGAATTTTTAAACTGAGCCATTAAACTGCATTGCATATTACAGATCTAATGATAGAGATGGAGGATCAGACAAATGATATCAACGAAGCTGGAATTCCAGTACTGGACTACAAAACATACACAGACAGAGTCTTCTTCTTGCCCTCCAAAGATGGAGAGAAAGATGTGATGATTACAGGAAAGCTGGATATTCCTGAGGCCCGGCGCCAGACCGTGGAGCAGGCTTTGTACCAGTTCTCCAACCTCCTCAACAGCAAATCATTTCTCATTAATGTGAGTACTGAAGTAGATTCACCTCGTCTCTTAGCTAGGCATACTTGTGTATATGTGTGCAAGACAGCAGTTTTGCAAGCAGAACTGAACCAAAATTAATAAAAATTAGTGATTTTCATAGGGTTCTGATTTGACAGTAACAACTGCAGATACATGGCATCAGAGCCAGAGCTTGCTGATCTCCTGGTTTTGTGCCAGGTCGTGTAATACAGAATTAGTCACATTGCAGTGGCTGTAAGAAGCAGGTATTTCCCAATCTGGCATAAAAGGTGGTGTTACAAGCTTGGTTTAGGCTTTTAAGAAATGTGATCAGAGAGTGCTGAGTCCACCCTGGCTCCACAGGGAGTCACCTGTGGACAGCCATGTACCAGAATCCCTGTGAAGGTGGAGGCTCCTCAAGTGGCCTATTCATCAAGACTGATGAGTGCTCACAGCTGCTCTGAAGAGACTTATAATTGCTCACTCTCAAAAACTGAAACTCATTGTCAGACACCTAAATATAGATTTAGGCTTTTGGCTTTTTCTCTTTTTTAATGAGAATCCAGTGCTGAGCTAGTTAATGGTAGAATTAGAGTTTATGGCAGATGAGAGCACATTTACAGGTGTACTTACATTAGTGTCTTTGTAATTTGATGTGAAAGGACTGGGAATTTGGGGGAGAGTGGAGCTGATTTTCTCTTTTAAAATTGTCACAGAACACTATTTTGCATTTAATTAAAACATCCTTTTAAAATAAAGTTTTAGTTAAGTATATAAGCATTCCCTAGGTCCATCCAGTACACTGTGTATCTAAAACTAAAATTTAGGCAACATTTTCTTATAAGAAGTTCTTTCAAACTTCTGAAAACCTTTTGATTCAGTGCTTAGGAGATTAAAATAATATTGCTTATCTTCTTAGTGCAGACAAGTGTTGAGGTTCTTTAGAAACCTGTCACCTGCCTTGGTTTTACATTTGTTTTCTTTTTCAGTTTATTCACACGCTGGAAAACCAAAGGGAGTTCTCTGCTCGAGCTAAGGTGTATTTTGCATCTTTACTGACTGTTGCTTTACATGGAAAACTAGAATACTACACTGACATCATGAGGACACTGTTCCTAGAACTGATGGAGCAGTATGTTGTGGCCAAAAACCCAAAGCTGATGCTAAGAAGGTTTGAATGATTGTCATATTTTCTGTATGCCTCTGGCTTTCTGTAAAAGTGGTGGTTTTTTTGCAGAGTGACTGTGGTGAAATGCCAGCTATCTGTAAAACTCAGAAATAGCTTGGCCCAAACATATTAGCAAGACAAGCCCACCAGGAGCAGCTGTGGAAGGCACTGGCAGTATGCTGGACAGGACTGCTTATTCAAATGCTGCAGTGTAAAAACACTTATCTTACTTAGAAATACCACACTAAACATTTCATTTACTTTTTAATCTAACTTTATTCCAAATGATCTAGCCACAATGAGCACACATAATCAGCTGCATTATGCATTCAGTGAGGACTTGCTCTAGTGTTTTAACCCAGATGTTATTCCCAACAAATTTCAATAGATCTTGCTCTGTGTATGTTGTAGCTTTGTAATCTGTAGGTTGTTTCCCAGTAACTGCACAACTGGGTTAATTTTTTAGCTGTCACAGCACAGACCCAATTTAAGATTTTGAATAAAGGATATGTGCTTTTCAGCAGTGAGATGAAGGTACCTACTCTGGAATGATGAGCAATACAAAGCACTTATCCTAAAGCAAGTATATGCTTTCAAGACTCTATAGGGAAATCATTGCATTAGGAGACTGAATGCAGTTAAGCATATAAAAATATTATATTTCAAGCAAGCAGTGTTGTTTTTTTTTTTAAACCTTGTCATTAAGTGTCCTTACTATGTTCACGGTTGGTTTTTTTTCAGATCTGAAACAGTTGTTGAGAGAATGTTGTCTAACTGGATGTCTATTTGTTTATATCAGTACCTCAAGGTAAGAGTTGAAGTCTGTTGCCTGTGGGGTTTTTTTTAATCAGTAACACTTTAAAAAGATGCACTGAGTATGTCTTCTGATTTTGCTTTATTTCCTTTACACAGGACAATGCTGGGGAGCCTCTTTATAAATTGTTCAAGGCTATCAAACACCAGGTAGAAAAAGGCCCAGTGGATGCTGTACTAAAGAAAGCAAAGTATACACTGAATGACACAGGCTTGCTGGGAGATGATGTAGAGTACACACAGTTGGTAAGCAAAGCATGATTAATAGATTATAAAATCATTTTTACTTTACAATTAATTCCTATAGTGTTAAGTATGTACATAGTTTAGTTCTAGACTACTGTGAACTGCATAGAAATTCTGGTCATGGTCATGATTGTCAGTAGTTTGACCAAAACAAGTCTCCAAGCGAGAAAACAGAATCATAAAGTATCTTCTAAAATAAAATTCAAATACTGCCAGTGCAGAATCTAGTCAATAAACCCTTTCATAATTTTCAGTCATTCTGAAAAGTGGTCAGGATGTTTGGTTCCTCCTATTCTCCCATCTAAATTCATTGATTTTTGCAGAATTCTTGCACTGCCATTATGCCTGAACTTCAGGTTTTCTTCCTTGTGATTGCTGCTGATATGCTAAGCATATTGAACATCATTGTAGAGATCATTTTATTAGTATATCATATTGTGCTCCTCTGCAGTCCTGTGAGATGGCTCCACAGTCTCTAGGGCACTTTATGAACCTCTTTCCATGTTTTTTTCTGTGCGAATCAATATCTCCAGAATGTGGGCAGCCCATCTGGCACTGAAAGTTGTTTATTTCCTCTTAGGGAAGAAATTCCCAACAGTGCCTCTACAACCAGTTCTGGAGACCTGTGCTAATTGCTTCAAGTGGGATGGATATTCCTGGCAAGGGAGTTCCCCCTCTGAACTCAACCTCCCCCTGTATCTGATCACCATTGCCATGGTCCAGTTCTTTTCTATTATGAATTCTACTTTAACTTAATCCTGCTTACTGTTGGAAATTTCCACCACTTTTCAAACATACTCCAGAACACAGATTCACTGTCCTTTTGGAAAAACTCAAGAAGCCCACTCTTTAGCTCTTCAGGGAGTGTAAAACTTAGTTTTACTCTTTCTGACAGTCTTGCTGGTTTTCCACAGGGTACAGTGTAGTGGATATCAAAGATGCACAGACTGTCCTTCAGAGACCAATTCATGATTTTTTTTCCCTAACTTCTTTTTTATTGACGTGTTAGGAGTCATTTGTAGTTGTCTTCAACTGAGAAAGATGCAGTGACATATATGCAGCATAGAAAAGAAAATTAAAAAAAGGTTTAATAAGTCCCAGGTTGGGGGGGAAAAAAAACCCACCATTTTATATATTCTGAAAGGATGCTGATGGGAGGGCTGATAGGAGAAGAGTACTGTAGGACTTGCACTCATGGAGTCACCAGACTGTGGCCTAGAATGCCTGGATGAAGAATGTGTTGGGAAAGAAGAAATTTTAAGTTCGACGGGTATTTTGAGGATTAGTTGAGTTACCATCTTTATAAGTGCCACCCACAAAAAACACACTGATTGGTAATGCTGGCTATAATCCCTGGAAAACAAAATTTATTTGCACTGTACACCATGTAAGTCTTAATGGCAATAATTCTTCATTTGTTCAGTTTCTTTTCATTTAAACAAAAAAAAAAAGCCTGCAATGGAATGCTAAATGGACCAGTGTGAAGGCAGAAAATTCATGTATGCAATCAGATGTGAGCACATGAGCTAGATATTAAATATTATAACATTATACAGTAGCAGTATTTGGTCCAGACTTCCAGATTTCCCATCAAACAAATCTTTTATGTATGTGCATGCATGGAAGTTGATGAGATATGTGTATATGTGTATATATGTATCATAAAAGATTATGGAGGGGGTTACTATTGCCATTTGGGATCTTTGGCATGATGATGATGTTGTAGTAACTCTGAACAGTTAGGGAGCATTTGTGCACCAATGTAGGCTAAAGCATGAGTTAATTCCTTTACTTCTGCCTGAAAGTGAGACAAGGTGGGAAAGTACAGCATAGAGCCTTTGTCTGCTCTCTAATTGTTCTTATTTAAAAGATGAATCTGTTTTGCATCACTGGTTACACTGACATGCTGCATACTGAACCAGCAGCAAAATCATGTCTAATTACCATAAAGCTAATAGGAAAAGGAAGGTGAAATCTCATGATTAGTTTGAGCGTTCTGTCAAGGGACAGTGCAATCATGTTTAATTTGACTGCCGTATGGCACAGCTTTTCTTCACTGTTTCAAAATACCAGCTATGCAAGTTTATTTCTGAGGTCTGATGTGATAAATTCAGGCATTGTGGTTGGCAGGAGCACATGTATCTGGGAGCTGCAGTGCTTCACATGTGCCTGCCCTCCTGAGTTACCTGACTGGCAAAAGATCCACAAGGGCTCTGAGCTGTAGTGCTGATTCTTCTAGTGAATGTAAGAGGCTTTTCATAGTATCTGTTTGGGTTGTTTTTTTGTTTTCTCCCTTCTTGGGAGGTATTCTGGCCATGGTTTTCTTATTTGCTTTTGTCTATTGGCTATTGAAACTGACATTTACATAGCAAAGCTACTTTCAAAAAAATCACTCCAGATTTAGCAAATTACAGGCTTTCATGAAATTCCCTTTAACATTAAAAAAAAACCCATGTCAATGCTATTAGAAAACAGTAATATTTTAGAACTAGCATAAGCTACTTAGGTATATTCCCTGGAGCTATTAGTTATTATGACAACAATAGGCAGTAAATGAGGTTTTCAAATGCATAAGATGGTAGAAATTATTTTTATATGTCCATGCATGTATGTGTGTGTGTGTTTAATGAACAGCTGGTAACAGGAGGTAAAGTTTGGAGATCTGTACAACTCACTGCTCATCAGCTGAGCCATGTTAAATTACCATATGTACAGAAGAAGTCTGCTCATCTTTAAAACCACAGCCATGAAGAAAGCATAAAGAAAGACAAAAGCCCATAATATTCTAGGTGTTCAACAAAGTACAGTTCAAATGGTTATTGGGAACTCATGAAATTTGGGCACTGCAATACTTGACCTTTTTTATGTTTAGAATTACCAGGTTAAATGTGAAGCATGTAAGGAGTCAGTGATCCAACTGCTTTATTCCTGTGTGTTTCTCTTTAATAGACTCCCAATACTTAATAATATTAGCATATTAGGCATGACTAAATCTATCCTGTATCTTTTCTGTCTTGTCATAGTGGGAGAAATTAACTGGAATTTATGATAGCTGGTTGGCTGCATAACAGCAAAAGATCCTTCAAATAATCCCTCAAGTAATCCATACTCTCATTGCAAATATGTGTTGCTGTGCAATAACCATTGCATGGTGAATTTCAGATACTGTTTGCATTTAAATCACCAAGAAAAACAGATTCAGAGGTAACTCAGCACTGATTTGCCTTAATAACCCTGTACATTGTTTTCTTCACAGACAGTTAATGTATATGTGCAGGAGGGAGGAAATGATTCCATACCTGTGAAAGTGCTGAACTGTGATACCATATCACAAGTGAAGGAGAAGATAATAGACCAAGTCTATCGAAATCTGCCATGTTCTCAGTGGCCCAAAGCTGACAGTGTAGTTCTTGGTATGTAGTTACTTTGATGCTACATTGAACAGGTGGGACCTGTTGTGTAACTTTGTATTTTCTGAAAAAATGTCTATAAGAGGATTTTATTGCTTGATTATGGTTTGGCTTGTTATTTGGTTTTGATTTGGTTTTGTTGGTTTTTTTTAAAACTGAATTAATGTTCAGCTGAATGCAAAAATACAGCATTTTGCAGAGATTTGAATATGCCTTAAAAATTAATGTTTTCTTACAGTTAGTTTTTCTTGACTCCTAAAGTTTTAGTATCATCAGCATTGCAAGAGCCTGTTAATGACTATTGGCACAAATGAATTCATGTCTGACAGAGTCAGTATCTCAGGTACTAATTAATGTGATAATGACAGCATGGATAATTAACTGATGGAGAATTAATGATGCAATTTCAGAAACTGGTACTGATTTTTACTTGCCTTTATCATGGTTATTCAAAAGAATTATAACTTACAGAAACTGCACTTTTAGGAGATGATGTACCACTTAGTATCTGAAAATCATCCTCCTTAAAGGCTTTCAAAATAGCTTTCTCTTCTTGACAAAAAGAAAAAAAGAAATGGTTCTTCTTAAAAGGCCTAATAAACTTAGAATAAAAGCTCTAATTGTTACTTTTTTCAATATTTTCAGTACTGCATTAATCTGAAAGTAGAAAATTGAATTCTTGCATTTCCGAAAATCCTAGTAAATCCCATAAAAATGTCTTTTCTATTCCATAAAATCCTACTCTGTTTTGGACTAGCAGATCTTATTATATATATTTATTGAATTCTATGAGAAGGAATTTAAGTTTTTATGGAATATAATCAGAAGTTATATGCATGATTAGGAATAGTTCATGCAAACATCTGCAATAAAGACCAAACGATTAAGCAATAAAAAAACACACACTGGGGCATGTGCTTCTTTTTCTTTACTACTTTTGATGTTTCACAATGTGTCAGTGGGTCTGTAAAACATTCACGGAATAGTTATTTTTGTACATGGTTGCAAACTGGTTTTTCTCTCTTTGATTACCCCTTAGAATGGCGTCCAGGTTCTACTGCACAGACCCTCTCAGACTTGGATTTAACATCCCAAAGAGATGGCAGATGGAAACGTATCAACACACTAATGCATTATAATGTAAGGTGTTTCAAAAGTATTGTTCACACCTGTTATCTGTTTTATTGTAGTAAATAAAATCTTCATTTGTTTATAGAGAAATTTCAGTGCTACATATGAGTTGCCCAGAGAAGTTGTGGATACCCCATTCCTGGCAGTGTTCAAAGCCAGGCTCTGAGAACCTTGGTCTAATGGAAAGTGTCCCTGCCCTGAAGTTTCCTTCCAACCCTAACCATTCTATGATAAAGAATCAAAAGAAAAACATGGGTCTAGTCAATAAAAGATTTGAACTGTGAAAGGCTGGATCTAGATATTCTGCCTAAGCATTTTATATAAAAACACAAAGCCTAAATGCCAGCACCTTGGTTTCCTCAGCATTGAAGTATCCAAATCCAAATTCCATTTTGAGCATTTGACTTTTTTCTAGGTCTCATATTGATCTTTTCTCTACCACTTCCTACCCCTGAGAATTGTCTTTGTCCTTGCAGTGCTGTTAAATAGATTTAGGAGAGCATATGTTGACATTGTTGTACTGTCTGTTTTAGGTTTCATACTGTGCACTTTACCACACACTTACAATCCACTTATCTTTCCTTTTCATGCTATTTATTGCTTTCTAACAACAGTTAATCCTGACTGGAAAAGAGAAAAGTTGGTTAATTTTCCCTAAGACAACCCCATTTTCATGGTAAACCTTGGTACCCATACCAAGCTGAGGAGCCACTTAAGCCTTGAAGATGCTCCTAATATTTCTGTAATCTCAGAGGAGGTGCTGATGGGAGATATAACAGAGTGGGAGGGAGTCTATCTGAATTGCAGAACCAGTTGCCCAAGAGGCCTTGGAAGGTTAGCATTTGTCATAGATTCCCTGCAACAAATTACAGAAACCCCAGTTTGTGGTTTAAGAAGGAAGTTCAGTAGCACACGGTTCTTTCGAATAACATCTCTGTGTTTGGATTTTCAAAGGTCCGAGATGGTGCCACGCTCATCTTATCAAAAATGGGAATTTCCCAGCAGCCAGAGGATAATCAGCAAGATGTCCCAGGGGAAAGTAAGTGTCTTGTGGCTTCCCTACCTCCCTAGATGACTAGAAGTCAAAACCTACTGAGTGATGCTGCCGTTGAGATTTTGTTTGTCAAGTACTTGCATGGAGCCAGCTATTCCCCACCAGACTATGTAGGGTTTATTTGTTGTGTGTTACCCACTGTACACTTGAAATGGTTTTCTTTGCCCTCATTATAAATTAAACCCAAGGACTTTAACCATAATTGCTGAGTCCATACCCCAACTTTATAGAAAGCACTCTTATTAAACAATTCCTCCCATATTTAGTTTTTTAATCTACACTACGTCTTTAGTCAAACTGTGCATTTCATCTTCCTAGAGCTTTATCTCTTTTTCTCCTTTCTTCAGCCTTTACTCATGTTCCTCTTCAAATTTATTTCGCTTCTTATTAGACTTAGAATTAAATGCAGTGTTCTAGATGAACCACAGTGGAGACTAGCTCCCCTCTCTGTGACATAAAGAAACTGATGTAATTATTTTGTTCCATTTCTTACAACTGTGATGCCTTGCAATCTCATCTCTGCACCTTCAGATTTTGTTTCTCCTTTCCTTTTGAGTGATGTTTCACCAGCTAAGTTCCTTGTTTTTTCCCAGGGCTTTTTAGTTGGCTTTGATCGTTCCATTCATTTTGTCTCTTGAGATGCACCATTTTTTCATAATTCCTTTGCTCTTTTTGACGTTTTCAGTTCTCTGAAAGTGAGTGTCAGGAATTTCCTTGTAATGTTTTTTCTCTTTCACATCACTAATGCATCTGCTTCATGATTCTCATATTGCTGTCTGCTACAATATGCTGGACTTCACAGAAGTCAACCTGTTAACTTGCAACCCATCTTAAAAGCTTTTACTTTTGCATGTTAGTGTTCTGTCTAGACCAATTTTCTGTATTTCAAAATATCTTGAGACACAATATCCATTACAGCCTTGAATGCACTAAGATTTTTATTGCAGTATTTACTTGTGAATATATGTTCTTTGTCACATATATTTCCTTTACTGACTTCAGATGTTCAATTTCTCTGGGTTTTTTTATCCTTATATTCTGTTATTTTACATGAGGTAGAAGTTAGATTTATGGAAAAATAATCGTTGAGATCATTCTTCCTCCCATGAATTCATTTGATATGCTTTTCTATCTAGCACTTACTGCAGAGACCATTACTTCACCTAATAGTTTCATTCCTTTAAACAGATTTACTGATCTTAGATTTAATACGTTTTGAGGGCTGGGCAGTTAAACAGGTTGGAAATAATATGCCAAAAATGTACATTTTTCAAAAAAATGGGTCTCAGCTGATAGTTCTGACATATATGGCTATTTAGCAGAAAGGTTCAGACTTTCATTTGTTTTGAGTGTTGAGCAGGAAATTAAAATGGGCAGAATTACTTACTGTTTACTTTTTACTCTTCTCCTGGATTCTTTCTTTTGAAACTTTTTCCCCAGAAAGAAGAGTCTTGTAGTGGTGATGTCTTCACTGCTGCTGCTACCCTCACCCTTTTACTCCAGGTTCCTGACATATCTGGCCAAGCAGTGGCTATTCTGTCACATCAAGTGCCAACCCAGCATGTTAACTTCAAAAGCCATGCAGTTTAATGTAGAAGGCAATGGAGTGCAGCCAGGTGCTGATTCCTAGCCCTGTTTAGTTTGGTTGCACTGGTGGCTGGGGCAATAGCCACCTCACCTCTAAAGAAGTGGAGTGGGCTGTGAATGGAACCTGGTGGGGCCCTTAACTTGCTTTGCTTTCTTAATACAGAGGAGTAGTCAGCCTCCTGTTCTGGACTGCCAATCTTCATCCTCCTCACATCTCCACCCTTGTGGCAGACAGTAGACGACCAGATCATGTGTTTTTCTTTTTTTCTTGGGTTAGGATTTTTTCCTTTTCTTCTTGTCTGCAATTATATCATTCAATATGATTTAATATGATGAAGCTCTTTGAACAAGCATAATCTGTACTCCAAGATGAATTCCTTAGTTATCTGTTTGGCATAATAAATTGTGCAGGAAAAGCAGACTTCTGGGGATGGTGCTGTCACACAAAGGCTCTTGTATGTGAGAGAAAAGTCTGCAGAGAATTCAGATCCCAAAGTATCCAGTGCAAACCACTTCCACTGTGTTTCTTCTCCACACCTGTCTTGCACCATGGTCGTGTACCAATTTGGGATGACAGTGTTTCATGCCAAGCTACCCTGCTTTCTTCAGCACTGTAAGGTCCTCAGAGCTATCTGCTGCCAACTTGTTGTGTTGGAAAGCTATAAAATGCTACAAAGCTGATACAAAGTGAGAGCCTGCTGTGACCATGATTTGTGAGACACTGTATAAAAGTGAGAGGAGAGGATCACAGGCTTCCCCTCCCACACATACACATTTATATGGCACAGGAATTTACAGGGTTTGAATAAATAGAAATCCTATCCTGACTATGAATGAGGCTTGTGACAAAGTGGATTTCCTTTTATTCAGTCTCATTAACTTGCACCTTCTGCATTGAGAAGTGTCAGCTGAAGCCATTGACTGTCAGCCAAAGTAGGAGGCTTTGCACCGACCAAAAATGTAAAACCATGTTCAGAGATGTTGCTCTAAAACCTGGCATTGCTTCTATGCTGCTTTTATTCAGAGCTTCTAACAGGAACACACTGGAAGCTGGAGATCGTGACAAATTAAATGCAGCATCTTTTGCTTCTGGAGACAATAAATACAGTTACTAATATGTATCAAGAAGGAGAATGGTTTCAGTGATTTCATACTAGTATTTCTGTACTGAACTATAAACCCAAATACCACATTCTGTTATTTTGGGTGGTTTTTCCTGATATTTGGTTTTGGGTTTTTTTGTTTTGTTGGGTTTTTTTCCTTGTTTAATTCTGAATAAAAATAGACACAGGGTTGCAGATTGGAAATACTAATTAGCAGATCTGTTAGAGCAGCCTTTCCTTCATCTCCACGGAGCAGTATTCATGGAGTAGGGGAGACTGGAAGGAAGATAATGTGCTGCAAGTCACACAAGGGAAAAGAGGCTGCATTGTCTGATGTTTGCATCATGGTTCCTACCACTATAATTAGTCAGCACAGTCTATTTTTCTATTAACACTCCCCCCAACACCCCAATCCTTATTTTATATTGGATAATTATCCAAAGAATGCCCAAGGGCCAAGACAAAGAGCTCAGGGGGAAGCATTTGACACCCTGGACACAATCTTCTTCCTGCTTACAGCTTGATGGTTAGTGTGAAATAGGAGATAAAAAGGAGGTTTTTTCCCCCATCTTTTATTTTCTTCATTTCCTACTTTCTCATTGAGGAAAATATTATCTCATAGAACTGATATTTTCTCTTAGCAACCATATTGCTAATATGTTTTGTTGGTCCATGTTCTGAATTTCTCTTCCTCTTTCCTCTTGCTATTTATAACAATGAAGTGAGATCAGGGTGGAGAAGTTCATCTGGTTGAGCTTTAGTCTCTTAATCCTTACTTTCCTATGAAATAACTACTATTCCTCTAGTAGCCAGCTCTGCTGTTGCTAAACAAACACAGAACTCAGCTGCATGTAAGAGCCAGTAATGTCAGTGGAAAACCAGTTAAACTGGACCATATACCATCAGGAGGACAAAGAGAGAATAAATTCTTTTGATTCAAAGGAGGAAGCAGGAGTGTACCAAACAACTGACATAAGGCTAGAATATAGTTTCTGGTCTAACTGCATGATTTGATCTGTTAATTTCCAAAAGTAAATAACAGGGATTGCAAAACAAATTCCATACTTCATGCCCAGCAGTGGTTCTTACTGTACTGGCGGATGACTGTCATGAATGGAATCTATTGTGAAATCACAACCACTTCAAAATAAAGTGATAGCTTTTATTTTTTCTGGCTTCATTCACATGAACTTCCAAGTTGAATTAAGGGCTCTCAAAGGACAATGTGATTTAGTATGGGATTTATATTTCTTCCCTATCTTGTTAAAAAAAAGCAAATGTCCCAGATGACTGTATGCTAACTAATGCTTTTCATGAGAATATATAGATTCAAGCAAAAGTGTTGGCTTAGCCAGATTACTCTTGAATGTTATTTTCCCCTGTGATGTAAAATATTGAATGTACATGCAAGCTGGGAAATTCAATGTCAGTATTGAGGAACTTAGTTCATAAACTATTATAGTGAAAGTTAAGGCAAAGTTAAAAACTGATATTTTGTGCTGTAACTTCAATTCAGTTATGTTAGAGGTGTATACTAAGGCATAAAACTTAGCAGAATGCAAAATAATTTGTACGATGGGGCTGAATCATCATTTTTATTGGAAAACTAACTTCTGTATTTTTAAGATGTCAATGATTTTAAATGTACTGATTCAATAACTTCTACTGGGAAAGTGCCATTGATTTTAGGGACTATGCCAAGTAGATGCAGAAGTTTGGGAATTAAAGGAAGAACAAACAAAACCAGGAGATTTGAAAGTGACACAGAAACCCTTTTCAAGGAATACTAATGGCAATTTAAAACAATTGTATCATCTCTTTTAGAACTGTCCGTAGCAGAAGATCCTTAGGCATGGAGTTTGTCTGAACAATAATGTTGATGCTGAAATGTAAAACTGCTTTTATCCACTGTGTGATGGTTGATCCAAGTCCCAGGTTGCACAGTGAGGCACTGTAACCAGACCAGCTGTCATTATAATCCAAGTGCTTACTCCTATTTCTGCTTCATTGTAACTCTTGATAGGAGTCTCTCCCTCTGGTTTAAACTATATACTGATGAACAATTTTTTTAAAAATCCTATTATAATGGATATGAATTTGCTTCAGTCATTACCTCTGGCTGCTGGAGTTCATATCATCTCAGTGAAGGGATGTATTTTTCCTCCACTCAGCTACAAAGTCAAGTGGTGCTTATCAAATGCTGATAAAAGGAATGGTTGAACTGAGGTGCCATATTTTGACCTCAACAACTGGGGTAAAGATGTGAATTGCAATGGTGTTACCTAGAAAAAGGGTTGTACCAGGAGTCGGCTGCAATTGATATTTCTGTGGTGGCTATGGAGTCAAACCTAGCTAAGAATTCTATAACTTGATAATTACTTCAAGAATTCACTAAGAAGCAAAGAACTTGATTGTGTGAACCTCAAAACATACACATACTGCGTTTACATGAATGTCGTGATTTAGGAATGGTATTCTCCAAGTTAGTTTTCTACCACTCCAAGCCATGCACTGCTTGCTCGCTTGCCCCTCCACCTACCCCTCCCTTGCAGTGGGATGGAAAGGACAATGGGAGACACAAAAGGTAAAATCATGGGTTGAGATAACAACAATTTACTGGAAACAGCAATGAGATGAGAAAAGAGGACTAATGACAGTGGATACAAGAAAAGAAATGTTATTGCTCACCATGGAAACCCCCAGGAACAGAGAGTACCTGACTGCTCCCTCTGTCATGCTGCTCCCACTGCTCCCTCCAGCTTGAAACTGCCATAACCCCACTGCTCCCTCCACCCTTACCCCCCTGGAAGGAACCCCCTCTCCCCAGAGGAAACTCCCTCTCCCCACCTGTGACAATGACATGAGGTGATATAGAACAGCCTCCAGGTCCCAGCCACAGCCCCTCCTGGCTACTGCAAAAGTTATCCTGGTTCAAGCCAGGACCATGACCAAATAGGAGTTTTTCTATTGTGTGATTTTTTTTCCCTCTCCCTTTGGTCTTGACAAAAACAAGTTTTTTCAGCTCTGTGCCACTGAACATTTAGCAATAGAGTTGCATATGTTGGACAGGAATGGAGTAATCTAGGTCCCCTTGGCAAGAGGACAGGTATGTTAAGGATAGGGAATATCTATATATGCATATGATTACTTTTGTGTTGCTGTTTTGGGATTGGGTGTTTTTTATAATTACTGCAATTACTGTTTCTAGGACATGCACTCCTGGAAGATGAAAATAAGGTCTGGCATCTAGTCCGGCCAGTGGATGAAATGGATGAAGGTAAATCAAAGCGGGGCAGTGTGAAGGAAAAAGAGAGGACCAAAGCTATTACAGAAATCTACCTGACCAGACTTCTTTCTGTGAAGGTAGGCCTCAGATGTGCTATGGTTACTCCTTACTTACAGATTTTGAGATATAACCGAGGAAATAAATGCAAATATTAGTCATGTGTTCGGCTGTGATTTGGAATGTGTACAAGCTGGTGTTCAAGGCTTCAAGTGATTAATATGCCCTGAGGAGCATTATTGGGAAGGAGATAAAGTACAACTCCTCATCAAAGCTGAGAACCTCGATTACATGATCATTAAATAAGGATTTTCCTTGCCAGACAAAGATGGATATTCTGCTCTGTGCCACTTGTTTAGATAATACTTTGTTGGGTTTTCTTTTGAACTGAATGTTTTATAAACTCCTACAAAGCCTTATATTTCCCTGTTCTTGTATGTGATCAGTGATCCAGTAAAACCCCCCAAAAAAGTTTGCAAATAATAATAGTCCTTTTAGAGTATTTTTAGTGCCTACACTGCAAAATTGATAATGAACAAAATAATTTTTTGAAACATTTCTCCTTGGAGAAAGAATTTAGAATTATGTGTTTAATGACCACAAAACCAGGCTCTTTATGTGAAAATGAAGTCAGTCTGGCTCCAGCCAAGGCCACTTGTCCAAGGGTAGAAATGGATATGAAGGAAAATCTTCAGATAGATGACATAGACTCAAGATGAAGAGCCAAAAAGATGCTTGCATCCCTTTTTTCTCTTAATAAAGCCACTGCTATGTATTTCCAATAGCCATTTTATTGATTGTTACCAGTCTGGAGCTTTACTGACTCATAAAATGTTGGTGAGGTGTTACAGCTGAGATCACAGCTACAGCTACCCCTTCAATGCTGAGACTTGTGTGTTCTGTCTGACAGTAGAATTTCTTAGAGCTCCTTGCCCTCTGGGTCCCTTCCCTGTTTGGAGGCTGTCAGCTGGAGTCATGCTTGGAAAGAGGACACAGCCCTTCAAAGCCCTTCAGCTTGTAACACAAATGTAACTGATTTTTTAAAATTTGCTTTTAGGGGACACTTCAGCAGTTTGTAGATGACTTCTTTCATAGTGTGCTCAACTCAAACCAAGTGGTGCCACCAGCTGTGAAGTACTTCTTTGATTTTCTTGATGAGCAAGCAGAAAAACATGACATCAAGGATGAAGATACAATTCACATCTGGAAAACAAACAGGTACAGCATGGACACAGTCATACTTGTATTGCAGAGAAATAAGAGTAAAATTCCCAGGCATATACTAGGACTCTTACCACAAATCAAAGTAAATTTCATTTATAATCCTCAGAATAATTTTATTTGAGATAATATGTTTGTGTGATGGAAAAGATTCCCTGTAAACCTAGAATGGAACCAGTTTACCTATGGGATTGTCACTGGCAGATTTAACATGTTTTACTTTTTGTCTTTCCTCAGAGAAGAGGAAAGCAAGAGGCAAATGGGTCTAAATTTACCTGTCAAATCACAAAATTTAATACATACTACTTGATAGTTTCTCTGACCACACACATCCTCCCTTGCTCTTTTGGGGCACTCAAGATCCTTCTCATATGAGTTTTTCTGAGAGAGGTAAAGAGTTGGTTTTCAGGTGTGGAACCCAGAAAAGCCTTTATAAAAGTTAAAATAGAAAATAAAACATCACTCTTGTGAAGAGATCAAAATGCAATGCCCATACTTAATTTAATGTGATTTTCTTGTTGTAGAATAGTTATTGTGTGAAAAGGACTATTTATCTTTTTCCTTGCTTTGCAGCCTGCCTCTTAGATTCTGGGTAAACATACTGAAAAATCCCCATTTCATCTTTGATGTTCATGTTCATGAAGTAGTGGATGCTTCCTTGTCAGTCATTGCACAGACTTTCATGGATGCTTGCACAAGAACAGAGCACAAATTAAGCAGAGTAAGTGATTTGCATTCTACATCCTGACTATGCTCATGCCTGACAAGACAAAGGGCATCCTCACAGACAATACCCATTCTCTGAGGAGATGCAGCCTTGATCCTTTCTTTTTAGTTTTATAATGAAGTTAACATTTCACCACTTAACAGGTTGGTGAACTGTCAGTATTTCTGTGTAGTCTGCCAATTGATACTATTGAAAACGGAGAAAATATCAACTGCTTTTATAAAAAGCATAAAAAGGATTATTTCAGGTTCACCAATAATTTGTTATCATCTTGCATTGATACATATGTAAAACTCAGCAGAATGCCACTTGTAAATGTAATCTTTAAATAATCCCACCAATGTTAATAACTATCCCATTGTTAATATCTGTAAAGCTCAAGTGTATGTGAATATAAAAGCTTGATCTTACGTTCTTCACTTTCTTTTGCTTCCTAGAAATGTTCATAAATAACTACATTTTTCTGTATTCTAATTTTTTCAGGATTCTCCAAGTAATAAATTACTTTATGCGAAAGAAATCTCTAACTATAAGAAAATGGTGGAAGAGTAAGTATCAACTCTTTTCATGGTTATTCAGTTGTTAGGATTTTAAGGCTGCATGAGAGGAAAAGAGAATGCTAATATAGTCAAAGTCAGCTGTCAAGTACTAAAAATTTTACACCCAAATGTTTAAAGATGTCCTTGGTGGTAGCACTGGCTGAGTTGAAATGGAGCTCCATTATGACCTAGTGTGTATTCTTGTCTGTACAGACAGATGAGTAGATTTATTCAGGAGAAATTATGTTGCTGTTTTCTGCAGTCATAGTTGCCACCCACATGATCTGTCTAACAAATACTGCACTTCCACAACTCAGTAGAGACACCAAGTCCTGAAAACATTTTAAGAAACATTTTTTTCCTATTCTGTCTGACTTTATTCGTCATGGAAGATCTCCTACAGAACAAAACTCCTGTCAGTTTTAAGACCTAAAATAATCATAACCTGCAGTTACAGATTTTTTTTCTCTGTGGTACATTCTTGCACAATCAGGTATGACTTGCCTCTACTGCAAAAGTAGTTATGTTGGAAGACAGAATTTCTGAAGGAATCATTGGGCTGTTGTGATAGAGTATCTCTTGTGTTAGTAAGGAAGCATGTTTGAAACAATGGCAGAATTACCAAAAAGACACAGCTTATTTTACCTAACAAAATCTTTTTCAACCTCTTTCAGTTACTACAAAGGTATTCGTCAGATGGTGCCAGTGAGTGACCAAGACATGAATACCCATCTAGCAGAGATTTCTAGGGTAAGAATATAATCCATTTTCTTGTCTTGAAATTGGAGCCAAGTGTAACAGTGGTTTTTATTGTCTTCTCTTTCTATCACAACAAATGGAGTTTTTTATATGTGCAAATATCAGATGAGTTATTTCATAAATCTCTGAAATACTCCTGTTCATTGTAGTCATGCCTGTTAGACCTTTGAAATGTTGATTATTGAATGGAATCAACAATCTTTATTGTCACTAATCTATCTGAGTTATGCAGGGAACAGAGCACGTTGTTTGGGTTTTTCACATCCATCGTGGAAAAATTATAGCACTCTTGAACTGTGCTTTCTCTATAGCATATAGAACATTTTTAACATTGATCATACTGATAATGAGTAGTGACTGAATTCACAGTGCTGCCACAGCAAAACTTAGATTCCAGAAATTAAAGAAGAGGCATGAACATTAAGTACAGCATATTTAGAACTGTCTATACAGGGGCAATGCTCCTGCTTTATGCTACATGTGGGAAGTTCATCGTGTGCCTTCTCATAGGCAGCTTTTGCACTGTAGGTTATTTGGGTTACCTCACATGGAGAAGAGCAGAGTGGGGTGGTTGCTGTCTGGGACTTGGGTTGGAGATGGGTGGAACAAAGTCATTCCAAAACTTGCTTCAGTCTTGAAAGAGCCTGTCTGCTCTGCAGCTCAGCTCGAGCAGGCTCTTGTCTTTGAAGCACTCTGTTTTTGGAGGACCAGGAGAGTCCCTCACCAGTCCTAAAGATGTTGTTTAGACTGAGCAAGAAGGCAGTGTACTTACTGGCTGGTTTGCTCATTTGCTTAATTTAGTTGAAGAGTTTAGCGTAAGGAGGATGTTTGGGGAATTTTTTGCGGTTTGTTTATTTCAATGCCCTTAGGACCTAACATTTTGCAGATCAACATCCTCATGAGAGCATTTCTATTTTCAGTCATTCACTACAAAACTCATCTGCAGTGACATTTCATTTTACAGTTCACTTTATTTATTGCATAAATTGAGATATATATAGCATTAGAACGTTTGGTGATTAAAAGTAAATTCAATATAATGCTTTAACATCAGCAGGCTATGCTCTTCCTTTCTATTTTCATTATAAATTATGATAAAAATTAATATGGAAGGAGTGATTGAACACTGCAAATTTTGACCAGCTCTAAAAGTGACTTTTATAGAGCAAGGGAAGATGGATGTTTCTCTGTTGCTTTATCCTTTGGGGAATCATTTATGCCAGTAGCAATATTTTGCAATTCCTCATTTTCTTAACTAACTTAAAAGACTAAAGGCGTGGCTAGAGACTTGAATCCTACACATTTGAATGAAGAACATCTGTTCAGACAGGTAGAGCACATTCACTAATATGTGTGGGGGCAGGGGGAAGATGAGGTAATGGAAGGGTTATTTCCTGCTTTATTTGAAGTCTTTTCTCTCTCTCTCCTCTCACCACACACCCATCCCACCCCACCCCCCTCCACCTTTCTATCTTCATGATTCAGGTGGCTTTTTCCAAATGTACATGCGTTCATGATGTTGATGAGTTACACCTTTGCTATAGTGGGGTGTGAATAATCACCAGGATGTAAAAAGAGCTGGAGAAAGGATTTTAAACACCCATGATGACTGTGTCAGAGCCAATGCTTAATATCTCAACAATATGTAGATTGTACTGAGTAAATGCTTTAGCTTTTCACACCCATGCTGCTAACAGATGTTTGAGCTGTAGCCTGTGGTTTGACGTTCAAAGTTCAAAATATCTTCCACCTCCAATGTTAAGAGTTGTGGGCAGGCTGGAAAAATACCAGAGGGAAGGTCCTGATCTAAAAATCACCAAACAAAAGTTTTCTCGCTCCTTTTCTCTGCCCCAAGTGTCATTTAACAAAAGTTAACCACAGAGCTTGCGTTTGGAAATCATGTCTGTTGTACCCAATGGTTGTGCATGTGCATAACTTTCAGCTGTGTGTGATCCTATTTTGACATGTTTGCTGCCTGCTTGTGTTAACAGGCACATACCGACTCCTTAAACACACTTGTGGCTCTGCACCAACTCTACCAGTACACTAACAAATACTATGATGAGGTAAGTTATGGCTTTTTTTCCATGCTTTAATATCGATGGTAAAAGGTTATGAAGGCTAACATTATTCTGAAGGAGTGACTTCTGGCTTTCTCTGAATAATCAGGTAAAAGCAATGCTGAACAAAGTTCAGTTGCAGTTATATTCCCTGCTTGGCAATTATAATGGTCAAGATAATGTCCTTATAAATGAACGATTTCATTATGGCTATCTTGTTTTGATAGGGATAGTTTAATGGGTTGTTAAACAAGATCTGAAAGAGAAATAGATTTTTAAATAATTTCAGTTCTATCATCCTAATAAGTATATGAGTGTCACCAAGCAAAAAAACCATCAGAGTTATACCAGATTTCAAGACAGCGTGCTTTTTTATTAGAAACAATCCATTAAATTTGTTTTGTTTGTAGGAATTGGAGCCATGTCCTTTTTATTAGTTAAAATGCTCTCTAAACTTCTGTGCATAGTACCATCCCTGTTTTGCCATGCCAAGTGAAGTGCCTGCCTAAGGTAAACCAAAGCAGAGTAACTGTTGAATATAGCCTAATTCAAAAGCAGGCTCACAGCTTCAGTTTAAAAAGTTTCTTAGGTTTTTCACACCCTGTGGAAAGGGGGACAAAGAATATCCCAGAGTAGCTGGATTTGGCTATGGCTCTCCAAACTTAATCTGAAAACAAAAAGAGAGAAGGAAACTTTTATTCAAAGGTTTCCATGGAAATGAATGCCTCCAAAAAACTCTCTGAATTAAAGCAAGTAAGAACAGATGCTGAATCAAAAAGGAGCTCAGCACATGTGAGCTCTGTTCAGTTAGTCTTGCACCTCAGCACAGTTCATGTTTTCACTTACATTTAGCACCAAAGACAGTGAGTCGCATCCTTCACTGCAGCTGCTTTATGCAGGAGCAGCCAGCCTGCCCCAGCTTTTAAACAGATGCAAGCAGGGAAAATCAAACCACCCTGAGAAGTCTTACAATGATGGTCAGTGGGGGAAGCAGACAGAGGAATATAGAGCAGCCTCATGGCATCCCCTCACCCTCATCCCCAGTGCTAAGGAGACTTTCAGCACCTTCCCAAATGTGTCCATAGTTTGACCTCTTGCAAAAACACTCTGGGACCCTGAGTGACAGATGAACTGCCAGTCCCTGACTCATCCCCACCTCAGGCAGAGTCACCAGCCTGTGGGACTTCCATCAGTGGCAGACCAGCACCCCCCAGAATGTAGCTGCAGCTCTTCCCTTCCATGTGCATCACTGTGTAACAATGAGGTGCATCTGATGAAAAGGCTGCTAATTCAGAATTGTGGAGATAATCTGTCAAAAACCATTCAGTAAAATTAATCAAGCTTATTTATTTTCCATGAAAATGTTTTAATTTGCATAAATTGGAACATTTTGCAGCTGCCCTAATCTTTATTACTGACACAGTGGTTCCCAGCATGTGCTGTACCTTCTGCATCTCTGCAGGGCTTGACAATGACTAAGTGGGTACATTCTAATTGTCCACATTTATATGAAGGATATATTCACCAGTAGAGATAATAATGAATTATTTAGGCTAGATTTGAGGAGTTACAGCTAGATATAATTGTTTAAATTAAGGAAACAATGTCAAATTAAATTAGACCCAGTTTAAATACTGCAATAAGTGTTTATTAAGTCTGTCTTGTAAAAATATTTTCATGCTTTAAAAACAAATTCATTAAAATAATTATTTCTAAACAAATTTGCTCCATGTTGGAAATGCAAACACTATACCAGCCCTTCAAAGTGAAATTATTGCCTAGATTGATTCTGACTGCATTAATCTGCATTGTCAGTGATACTCAAGAAGTAATAAGAACCACAGGTAGTGACAGGCAAACTCCATTTTTCCAGTCCTTGTACTTGCAAGTTTACATAGTATTTAAACAGTGTTAAAGGTTTCTGCTTGATTACACTGTCAGACTTACATTAATAAAGCCAGTTCTAGAAAAGGAATGGCTTTGTCATGTAACACATTTTTCTAATGGAGAAATCTAATAGCTAGTGAGAGAGTTTTCCTAAAGGATGGTGGAAATTAAAATCTTTCTAAACCTTTTGAATTTTATCTGGGAAGCCCTAAAAAACTCTATTTGAAGAAAAGCCTTCTCATAACAGCTGACCTTTACTGGCTCTTGTTTTCAAATCCCTTGTGTCTTAAGAGTCATATCCTCTTATATATATATTCTGTACAGCAGAGGCTGTAAGACACTGGGGGCTCCTCTGGGGAGCTCTTTGCTTTCCTGAACTGTGTTGTGCTGGGCCAGAGTCTTGGCACATCTTGGAGAGAGTCAAAATGGAGCTGCTGGCTTTATTCCTCATATTGCCTAGAGATACAGGAGACCTTGCCCTGTCCTACCATATGCCTGTGCATGGACCACCCAGGAGCTTCTCATAACTAAAGCTCATGGGGATGGGATATAATTACTGATGGCAAATGACCCTTAAGCTTTGTAGGGTGCACTGTAAGTAAAAGCAGTGTTTCTTAAATAGCTCTAAGGAAATTCTTCTCCTGCCTGCTCCATCTTGGAATGTAATATTTTACAAGATAAAGTACTACCTAATTATTTGCTAGTATCCCAGCACAATGGGAAACATTACAGAAACTCAGATAAAGTAACAGAGACAATCATTTTTACTGTCTTTTTGAAGAAATAGAACATAGGGCCTAATAGATGGACTTCAGTACAGAGTGAATGCAAAAGACTCTTTACAACCAAAGTAACTTGGTCTCGGAACTATGTCATACATGTTAAGCTAAATTATTCTAAACTTTCTGTGTTTATATCTTCCAGATTATAAATGCACTTGAAGAGGATCCAGCTGCACAAAAAATGCAGCTTGCCTTCCGTTTACAGCAAATAGCAGCTGCGCTAGAGAATAAAGTGACTGACCTTTGACTCAAAAGCCGCAATAAAGAAGTCTGATCTAAAGATGTTCAAATTCATTCTTCCTGTTAAGGAAATAGTGTTCTATTTTTTAATGTATAATTACAACTTTAAATGAAAGATTTCTTGGTTTTTTTGATAGCAGAGGTGTAATGTAAAGAATTTTTACTGTAAATTATGCTTCTAATTAAAAGCTGTGTTGTGTGTAAATGAATCTTCTGTGGGAAAGAGAGTCCTTTGGTTGGGGGCAGGGTGGGGGGTGGAAGAAGAAAAACCTATAGTTCATTTGATTTAGTAGAATTTCAGACATCAGCATTTAGGATTCATTATGCAAGTAAATTCAATACTATAGCATCCTTTCTACCTTAAGCAATATTTGTACTAGGAAAACAATAACATACTCAGAGACACATGCAATATCCCCTTTTTTTTTGATAACTGGAAATTGACTTCCATAGAGCTCTCAAACTTGATCTGTGCTCATAATGAACATAGGGGACAAAGTGTCCAATTTCTCTGCAAGATCTAAAAATGGGATTTGCTACTACACATGGTTCTAAATTTAATTATTTATCTCAATGGTGATGCACAGTATTGCACCCACCACAGTTGGCTGTGAGAGAAATAAGAGTAATGTCAGTGTAGAAGAGTTCTACCAATGAAGTCTTGTTCGGTTCAGAAATCACTACAAAGAAGTAATTAGTCCTTAAAACTTTAAAACTCTTTGTTATTATTGTGAGTTTTATGATATATGCTAATGTGCCTTACTTGTACTAATTCTGTGAATCTGATGAATGGTTTTGTAAAAAGAAGCAGATCAGAAAAATAAGTATTTATGTGCTATTGAATGACTTTTGTGTGAAAAACATGACCAGCAGAATGCTTGTAATTAGCTGCTTGCCGAGAGTGTGCTGTTTAACATGATTTGATTATGTATAATATCCTATTTTAGAATGGTTCTGATGATTTTTTATTTGAATCTTGGAACTGTCCTAGAAATACCATCACTTGTTTTTATTGTATCTGTGATGTAAAATACTAGTATGATATTGGAAAAATCCTATACCTGTCTTTTGAAAACCACTCGGTCAGTTTTGAGCCTTGGAATGCTGCATTTGATTGAATACACACTATAATCCATAGCAAAGAAAATTGAAATAACTTGTCAGAAGGTGTGTGTTTACAATATAGGTAAGCTCCGTGCAAATCAAAAAGTTAGGTACGTCTTCTTAAATTGCTGTATTGCACATCAGAGAACTTTACTTCTCTTTGTCTTGCAAGTTTTTGGCAGTAAAGTAGCATTTTAATGAAGTGCTGCCATCTGTACTCCTTCATTCATTGTCCTGCCAAGCACCCAGACTCTGCTGACTCTCAGCAAGCTAATGCAGTGTCTGCTGCCCGCTCTCCCTGCCTGGTAGGTTGGCACACACTGACTTTTACTGTGTTGATATTTTTTTTCCTCCCATTTTGAAAATTTCCTAGTATTTGTCAGTGGGCCTTCTCTTCATTTTCTGAAAATCACAGGCCTCTCCAGAACTTATTTCCTGCCCAGTAGGCTGTGAGCAGTTTTTTTGTTTATTTTGTATTTGACTTCTTGCATTTGTCTATAATCATTCCTGAACCTGCCTGGGCTGTAAGTTATTTTATACTGTTTAGGACTGAGCTATAAGACTGCTACAGGAAGGTGCTTTGCCAGTTATTCTTTCATCAACAAAGGCATCCTAATTTCATGGCTAATCTGTTTCTTTTTCATTATTTGTAAATCCTGTTAATTGTAAATCAAATACAATGTTGTTTTTTCCACCAAGTGTCAGTGGATCTTTACTGAAGCTGGGGGGATGGGCGTTGGAAGGATTTGTAATGCTCCCTCTGGGAGTGATGGAGCAGCAGCGTCCATCAGTCTGTGGTTGGGAACGGAGAGCGCAGCACATCCTGCAGATGGAATGCCTGACATCATGCCCTGTCTATTGGCATTTGCTCTGAAAAATGACAGTTCTCTGGAGAAGCAAGGATGTAGTGCAACATACCAGAGTGAGGTCTTCTTGCCTGATGAATCTTGGGACCTGAAAGCCAATTAAAATACAGGCTCAGCAGCATCTCTCCAGAGGGAACAAAAATCCCTGCTGGAGCATGTAGGGCTTTCAGAGGGAACATTATATGTTGTCCCCATCACCAGTGACTTGACACAGAGCAGTAGCAGCTGTGGCTGTGGGGTGCAGAGGGGCTTTAGCTGGAGCAGTGCACACACGTGTGTGTCTGTTGGCATGTGAGAGTTCATGATGGATCCATTAGCCATTCTGGGTGCCCTTTGCTCACACATCCTGGGAAATTTGCAGGCTATCAGTGCTGCAGTGCTGTCTGCCAGGGAACTCAGAGGCAGATAACAGTGAGCAGCTGCAGCTACAAAGAAACTTAATGCCAATTCTTCAATTTCTTCAAGTCCTCTGTCCTGAAAGCATGAAGGCAGAATTTGAATTGAAGAACTGAGCTTGTTTATTTTATTATTTCCACTTTTGGCTTAGCTTCTCCAGTGCTTGTTTTTCCACTCTGGTACTCTCTTTTGTCCAGGCCTAGTTTTTGGCTTTAATTTTCATTACATTTTAGCAATCTGATTCTTAAAACCTTCATGCTACTCATTTAGTTTCTGCTGCCCCTGACATTTGGTTCATCTACAAGATGCATCTACAAGAGACAAAAGCTCACAAGCTGTCTGGGGGTCTCCCTCCTTTTCACCCCTTCTGCAGCTCCTCTAAGGGGCACTTCTTAAAGTGCAAGAACCTTCTCACTGCCAAACTGGAATCACTTTACTCCATAGCAGCAGCTGGGAGCAAAGTTCCTTTGCTTGGACATTTCCCAGATGTAGATGGGAGGCTGGTACAGGCATTCAACCACCACCAGCAGGTCTGAATCCCATTGCTGACAGCAGTCTCTTCAAGATTTTGCTTGCCTCCTCACCAGCAAACATGCAAATAGAGATGTGTTAAGATGAGACAAGGTCCCTGCACATGCCTGTTTGGTATGTAGGAACTCAACCAACTGAACAGGAATGTTTTTTTTTTTCCTCTGGCCAGGATTTCAATCTCTATTCCTTTGCCAGTTTACCCTCTGACTCCTTACTTGATCTTTTTGCTGCTCTCTGTATGCTATAGATTTATAAGCAAGTGGTTATTGGTGGAAAGGACCTTGGCTAGCTCACAGATGTGAGGCATTCATAACATCTCCTGAAGATGACTTCTCTGATTAGTCTGTTACATCCTATTTGAACCTCCCTCTCCTGCACCCTGCTGTGTTGGACACATTTCTCAGCCTGCTCAGTCTGAGCTGTATTTACATGCACTCTCAAAAGTTGGCCTTTCTGGTAACCTTTTGAAAATAAACAGAGCCATCACTATAAACAAAACCATACAGGGAATTCAGAAATTCAAACTGGAATTCACAAATTCACAAACTGTGGTAACATTGAAGGATTTTTAGCCAGCTGCATAAAGACATAAAATGGCTCTGACCTTGGAATTCAGCTGTCCTGGACTTACCAGCATAATGAGTTTTTGTGGCCAGTAGTTTACCATTCCAAGTTGTCCAGCCTTATTAGTAGCACAACCATTTTCAGCCACAGTATGCCCTCGAGGATATGCACCTACATGGCTTAAAAAAACCCAGTCTCTGAATCTGATTGGGAAATGTCTCTTTTGCATGCTTCCTAGGGTTCCAACACCTCTATTTATCCTGATAATGGTTCTAGACAGAATATGCACTTAAGCATACGGTGTAACAGCTCTCTGAGGAGTTCTTTCTAAAGAATTTTATCTTGAGCAAAGATCACTTAAGACTTTTCCCAAGTCTGTTGTCTTCTCTTAGAAAAAACTGAGAGGAAATTGTTTGAGGGTTTTTTTTTCCTTTTTATCTCTGTATAGAGATACTGTTCAGAGCAGTGAGACAGTCAGCTTCAGAGGTTTAAAGAAGGATGTCTACCTGCCATTTTTCTAAACAACCATTGTCTTGAGTCCTGTGTTATTGTGCCTTATGCTCAGAGCAGTTGAAATTCAGCACTTCCAGTCACTGGAGTTGAAGCACTGGGAATATAAACACTGTTGCCCTTGTGACTTTCCTTCCTCCCTTATTCCAAACTCAATACAGTCAAGCTCTGCACCTGAAGCATACCAGGTTCTCCATCACACAAAGCTCCTCTCTTAGCTGTCTGTTTTGCCAGATCTGCCTGGAGCACAGGATTCCCTGGAGAATGAATGACAGCAACACACAAGCTATAATGATCAGTCTTTTTTTTTTGGTCAGGCTCTACATACCTAGTCTGTGTTTTTTTTTATTCTGGAAACCCTTCTTCAGTTGATGAATTATGAGCTTGAAAGGTGGATTTTTAAACTAGAGTTGGTCTTTTAGCCTCCCTCTTTTGTTAGCCTTTGTCTTGATGAGGCCCAAAAGTGATGGTGGAATTCTTGGTGTTTGACAGTTCCTGCAGAAGAGAAGGAAAAGAGACTTTCCAGACTCACAGTTACAAGGAAGTTTTCAAAGGTTTTGTTTTCTTTAAATGGTGTCCTCTTTTGCTTCAGTATCAAGGAACATTTCTCCATCCATTAGAGAAGAAAGTGGTTTCCCCTGTGCAGGCTTGTAATAACCATCTACGCTGTGAAAGATCACTGCTGTTGTACCAGACAGTCAGGGCTGACTTCTGTCTTGCCAGTGCATACTGCTTGCTGCTGCATGTCATTACCAAAGAGGACAAATCCCACTGTCATTCATAGCCAGGCCATCAAAAGCTATTTCATTTACCCATGTATTTCTGTTTCTTTGCTGCTTCTCAGATAATTGCCATTTGAACCAGAAGAGAGTTTGAGTGCTTTCCTTCTTTTTTTAAGCTTTTAAAGAACCTATGTGTCTTAACAGATTGGACGCTTCAGAAAGAAACTATTTCTTCAGTGGGACAGAGGACAGTAGATCTCATACAGCTGTATATGGCTCATCTTAAAAGGAAATAAAAATCCCACCATGAACCCCACACTGTGTTTTTGAAATCCTTTATTCAGTGCTCTAATTCTGAACAATTTTTTTAGCTTATTTAATTGTCCTCAAAATTGAATGTTGAACAAAACTCACTTTTTTCTTTTAATCTACTGTAATAAGAAAGGAGTGAAATGAAAAAATGTATTCCTTTGATACCCTTAATCTTTTCTCTCCTGTGGCTATGCTTCTATTCACTAAGAGATCATACTTGCTAGTTGCAGAGCCTGGATGCCAATCCATGGGATTTAAAACAAACCCAAATCCGTGTTTCCTGCAGCTATGTCTAGGTCCGTGGCAAAGCTCACAACTGTAAAACTGCCTCCAGGATGTTATTTGGAATACTATTATCATGGCTCTGGCTGCTTTCCTCATCTTCCTTCATGTGATCCTTCTTCGTGTGGGTTTTCACCTTGTGTTCAGTGGCACTTTCTGAACCACAACGCTACATTCCTCTGAAAGCCCAAGGAAGGAAACAATCACTGCCTGGATTAATCATGCACTTTTCATCCCCAAAGCGCCCCATGGGCACTCAGACCCTCCTGGGCTCAGTTCACTGGAAAATTATAGAAGTGGATTTTTTTGTGCTAGACAACCTTACTGAAACATAAAACATTTCCATCTGTCTAAGGCAAAATACATTTGTTATGTTAACAATGTACCCTACATTACATACATTACTAGTCACATCTGATGTACATACCTTTAAATCTGATGTATGAATTGCCCTTCTTAGTTGATCTGAGCTCCACCTAAAGTCTTCAGCACTCTACCCTGGACTGGTGGCTGCACTATGCTAGCCCTAAATGAGACAGTGACATAGATATTGACATCATTTTGCCTTTAGACGAGGCTAGATTCCCACAGTTCACTTGCTTGGTGCAGGTGTTTAGCCTCATTGCTTCTTTTAATGTACTAAAATTTGTTTTGTGGGGCTGCTATACAGTTATGATATCCAATAGTCCCATAATGAAGCATAATGTCCAGCCAAGGGAACAGAAAGGCTGCCATCATTTTCAGCAGCAGCAGGTTCTTCTACTCAGCTGTCAACGTATATTCCACCCTTTATTTTAACACGGCCTTATTTTGTTTCCTTGTGCACTTGAAGCAGTGACAATCCTCTATTTGTATTCTGGCACATTACTGCTGGAGATGAGATCATCCATCTAGGTTTTGTGCTGTTTTGGAACTACAGGTTTGGTATTTAATAGGGTCATGCCCTGGTGCGCTTACTCCTCTTACAATAATATTCAACAGAGAGCTGTGTCGAGTTATGGCTTTGCTGGCTGTATGTGAAGATTCATATGCTGATTGCTTTGACCTGCCATCTATAGTGAGAGCCTGTAACTGTCCAAGTACTATTACAGCTTTTGATTTAAGTTACGGTTGTGATTTTATCTTTCTTTTTAGTGAAAGGAAGATTAGAAAGGTTTTGTTTGCCATTTAACTGGGAAAAGTTAATAGTTTGGCTGCATCTCTCTAAGAAAACAGGGAGAAAGAGGAGGTGTTCCTTTCCCTGTGAGGTGGTTTTGGACTATTCTTTTCTAAAGTTAATGAAAACAGTGACGACAAAGAACACTGGAGCACTGCTGTCACTGACAGACATAAGTTTCTTTGTGGTTAATCATTCATGTGAACTAGCAGGGCAAGTTTTTTAATACAGAGCTTGAATTTAATTTCAATCCATGCTGTCCATCATTGTCTCTCTTTAGCAGATTTTTGAGATGACAGCACACACAATGTATCTAAGATTAGATTCTGGCTTTAAATATTTAGAGTCTGAATCACATCTATTTGTACTTCATTCCAAGGTTGAAGTAATGTGGCAGGACACACATTCTGCAGTAGTTAAAACAAATCAAAGAAGTGCTGAATTATTCATTTTAAACTTTAAAGCAACTCCTCTTTGTGGACCTGTGTCCATGTGCTTCTTGGGGTAAGCTGGGATTTCCAGCTAGGCTGGAGGCTCTGCCCTGCACACAGTGCCCTTGTGCTGGTCTACCAGCCAAGGCCATTTCCCCACCTGCTGGGCTAGCTAAGGGCTGGGAGCTGTTTGTGCTAATGGCTCCTGTGGTTTTCTAGGAACTGATTGAGTCTAACGAATTACAGGCTGGCCTTTGGTTAGCTCCTGTTTAAGTCAAACTGCTCTCTGACAGGTGATTTAAGAGCCTCATAAGAAGATTTGCTCCACTAGTGATGACCCAATTAGCATGTCTGCAGCCAAAAATTTCTGTTAACTATCTGCTGGGAAAGGACACTAATTTTAGCTTCCAGCTAGCAAATGGCAAACCCAAAGACAAGTTCACTGTGAAGCCTGAGTCATAAGGTCAGGGAGCAGATCAGACCTCTGAGCCTTGCCAAGCTTTGAGTTGCCTTGACAGGCATGTAGCACTCAAGACCAGGAGCTGCTCTGAACACTGGCTGCTGCAAGATCAACCTGCAGGACACTCTCCTCAGCTGGGATCACTGTGAATGCACCATTTTCTGCCTTGCTGCCATGCAAGGAAGCCATAAGCCAGACTGACTCTCAGGTGGGACAGCCATTAGATGCCTCCAAGATCTCCATCTTTTTTTGATTGCCACGGATGTGAGGTTGATATGAACTGCAACACAGCCTGGTGCAGGCAGCATTGTTCCACTGAGGTCACTGCAGCACTGACACAGTGAAACTGCATCTGTATGGCTGGTCATGCACATGGCACAACAGGGAGACAGACCTTGGTCAAGAATGGTCCTGCTCTCTATCTCCAGTGCTGAGCAGTACAGCTGGCACCAAGAGCCATTGCCATGCCCAGACAGCCCTCACAGTGCTCTTAGCTCCCAGGTATGGGTCTAGAGACATGAGTGGCTTACACTCAGCAGGAGCACTTATATCTGAGGAGCACTCAGATGAAACATAGCTTGTTGAAATACTAATTTGTAGTACAGGAAGTCAAAACAATGCAGAACAATGCTAAGAGGAATAAAGAAACCTCAAAGGTCAGAATCAGCTCTGAACTCCAGAGGTATAAAGAGAACCTAATTTAAAAATCCTTTTAGAAACAACCCAGTTCACACCCACTCTTTGCATTTACCAACAGCTCTGTGAAACACTAGTTTATGTGTCAATAACCATATTAGAAAGACTGTGGTGCATAAGTAGATTATCTGTGAAGTATCTGCACTTTTAAAGCTCTTACCATTGTGGTACTCCTGCAGAAATGTTGAACAGAAACATGTTAAAACTTAAAGGAAATATGTTTCCTGCCCCTTTTCTATTTTTTTCCTAAAGCTATGAGACCCTTTTAGCTTCAGTGATGAATGGCTGCACCACAGAGGTGCATCATATCCATAATCACACTATCCTCCACATGAGCTGATGTTACAGTCATTTTTTCCAAACTTCCCAGTGACTCTCCTCTCTTTACAGGTTTCTCCACAGAGGCTGATGTAGACACTGTTATTCCAGCAGTGTGTAGCTGGGCTTTGTTATGGGCTATCTGCATACAAAAATAACAAACCCAGACATCTGCAGTCCTTGATAACAAACCCAGATACTTTAATTTTTTTGTGCCACTTCTCCACGATTCTTTTTGCTTTGGTTTTTTTTGTTTTGTTTTTACTACAGGAAATTCCTTTACTGAGAACATTCTGGCCTTGCAATCCAGAGTATTTTATTTCTCCAAATGGAGTTGGATTCTGTTCTCATTAGAACTACTGGGTATTTTGCTTGGATCTAAGACTCAAGAATGTGACACAAACACAGCTATCGTATCACACAACATAGCTATCAGCCATATCACCCGTGCCTGTAATGAGAAAATAAATACACCCAAATTACTAAGCAATAAAGAAGCTGGTGAATGGATGGGATCAGGTCCATCTGCATTCCCTTGTCATGGTCTTATGTATTAACATAGCAGGAGCCTTGATCTGGTTATTACTATACTGTAGATGTTGCCCCTGCTCACCATGGATCTAGTGAATCATATCAGGGGTCCCTAGTCATTTAAATGGACTCTGAATATCTCCTGCAATCTCTAGGAGATTTACTCTAAAATCAATTATATTTGCTCTAAAATCAATACAGCTAGTGCTTTAATATGTTCAGCACAAAGAGAGGGAACTGGAGGTTGATGCAGGTGTCTGAGGTAGGGAGAGAAGGAAACCAAGCAGAACATTTATCAGGTTGCTACCATTGTCCATGTGCCTGCTCTGCACACAGAAGGCTGGCAGTCCCTGAGCCTGGATATTAGATATCAGGATTATCATATGGAATGACCCCTATCTTCACTCAAAAACCTTGAAATGTTCTACAAACACTAATTAAGCTCTGTGAGATTGTATCCTATTCTTATTGACGCAACAAAAAATGAAAAAATAAAAAATGAAGGCAAAACCAACTAGCCTTGAGCTAAAGCACAATTCAATTGCATGGCTGGGAATAAAACTTGAGATTGCATATGCCTGGATTCTAAATCTAAGCTACTGGCAGTGCTACATACAGAAAAATTAAAATTTATCCAGCTAAATTGCTGTCTCCATGCTACAATTTTCCATGGCGTTGTAGAGAAAAAAAAAATCAGACACAAGGTGGAGATAGGAAAAACCAGCCTGGCAAAGGTGATATGTGTTCAAAATCTATTAGTCAAAGAAAAACTGTCTGTGCTTAAATATATACAGCTTTTTGTTGAGAAGTTTGCCCAAGTTGCAGCCTGCAAACGATGGAGATTTAGCATCTATGAAAAGGATATGTGAGGCCTGGTTTCAGTGTTTCTCAGCATGTAGCATGACACACCCTGCAAATGTGGGTACAATGTACCTATGCCAGCCTGTAACAAGTTGTCCTGTGTTGCAATACAGGATGTGGCCAGAAATGTGTATTCTATCAGCATCTGTTGAGGCTGGGTGGGGCATATTATCTGCTAATGGGCATCTTTAAGACAAGATGGGGCAATCATCTTTATCTTTTCCACAACCCATCCTCCCTCCAGGAAGACATCATCTGCTAATGGGCCATTAAATCCCACTGTATGACTGACAAAATTATATCATCCCACTGGGAGATGCTCCAGGCAGGGGGAGGAACCAAAGCCTTTCCTACCTAGATAAAAATGGAGATGTTGGACAGCAAGACACCTTCTTTCCACTGGATTCCAGAGGGAAGCTGGACCTTTCCACATCATCCCTGGACCTTCAGAGAAAAACAGCACCCTTCTACAGGTGCACTGAACCACATTTGCCACTGCAGGGGGACTGTAGCCACCATTTAATGGGACTGCTACCAACACCCTGACTGACTGACAGGGTGTCAGGTTGTATTCTGAATCTGTCAGTGTTTTGGGATTGTTCTTCGTTATACTGTATTTCTATTTTAATTTTCCTAGTAAAGTAAAGTTCCTAATTCCCATACCTTTGCCTGAGAGCCCCTTAATTTCAATATTATAATAATTTGGAGGGAGAGAGTTTACATTTTCCATTTCAAAGAGAAGCTTCTGCCTTTATTGGCAGACACCTGTCCTTCAAACCAGGACACAAGTTAAAGAGTGTAACTTTGCCACCATCTATGCTTGCCTAAAATGTTGTGGACATAGACCTGTAGATGAAGTGCCAGCTGGACATCACCACCTGTGGCAATGCTGCTGTCTAGGGAGGAATGGTAGCAGGGAAACCTGTGCTCCCTCCTCCAGGATAGTCCATGTCTCACAGGCCAGCTGAGTGACCCAAACTGACACACCCAGGCAGCAAGGCAAGCCTCACCCCAGCCCACAGCACCAAACTGGTGTTTGAGAGCAGCAAAGTGGTTTTGTCAAGCTGAGTTAAATATTGCCATGGTGCAAAACTGATTATGATTGGATAAATATTTCCATGCAGACATGATGGCAGGAATGAGTGAAGCAGACTCATCCTTCTGCATTTGGTTTGGGGGATTTTTTGGGAGGAGAAGGCACTTTGTTGAGCTGAAGGAAACAGAAGATAATTTAAAAATACAACACAAGTGATACGAAGATTTATATGGTATTTTAAAGATTTTTTCTTTTTCAAATTATGTAAAATGTCATGTAACAGGAGCAAGGAAATTTGATTTTAGAGATACATAAATATACATGTAACTATATGTGTGAGGAGGGAGTGTTGTATAACTCCATTTAACTATACCGCATGCCTTTAATGAAACTTTCCTGCGGAAAAACTCTTAGGGATTTTTAATCCAGGCAGCTAACCATAAAGTTTTCTCCTTAACAGTAAATTATGACAATTGCCCAAGGCTTTAACATCCCTGCATTTTGCTCTCTGCTTTGAATTAGATTGTGATGATCAATATTAATAGTCTCTGCTCAGATATGGTCACTGCAAAACCAAGATGAAACTGTCTTTGCCTCTGAATTTTACTGCAAATGTGAACATTTATCAACACTTACTCAAGATATAAATGAGAAAGAGAACAGCTATATCATGAAATAAAGAGTTCAGTTAAAATTTAACTTCCCTGCCACACATCTAGAATATCTTCCAGAAGCAAATGTAGATAGTGCTATTGCAGGAAAGACAGAAAAATCTATGAATATTTGTGATCAATATAAACCTTGTCCACTCCTAACTGTTCTGAGGAGTAAAAAGGTACAAAATTTTCTTTATGTCATCACAGCTTTTTCACTCTAGCTCTCAGACATACTCACAGCAGCTTTTCGTCTCCAGCTGTCATTGTTTAGAATATAGAAATTGCCTAAGCATCTATTTAAAACAAGATAACCCAAAGAAGCCAAAATACCCACCCCCTCCAGTGCCATCAGCTGTACTGTATCAGCATGCCTTTCCTTCAGCTGGGTGATTTTGATGCACACAACATGAAGAGACAGCTGCACCATGCTTGGGCTGGCCAGGACATGTCACCCTCTGCACACCAGGACTTTTGCTTCCTGGTCTAACTTTGATGTCAACCTAAAGTTCACCTCTGCTGCTTGACAAGAATTATCTCAAAACTTTTTGCCTGGGCTCTTTGATGTGATGCATAAATGAATCTGCAAGGCAATGCAGAAAAGGCACTTGCCAGAAAGAGCTAGCAAGGCCAGGGGGAAATATTTCAATAAACCATTGGTTAAAAGCAGTAGTTTAGCTGTTTGAATATCAAGTGGTCTTGGAGAGAAGTGAGTCATTTTTCAAAGAGTACACTGAGCCACCGGGAACAGGAGGAAAAAGGAAATATGAATTTTTAAAGCAGATTTTGTATGACTCAAGTCGAACTCATTCATCATTGAAATCAGTACATGAAGGTTGCTGCACTACCGACCCTTCAGACCTGGGACATGTCATGTTCTTCTTCTTCTCTCCTCAGGGATAAACCCCTAGAAGAGTAATGCACAAAATATGTGCCCACAGCTCCTCACTGTCACCAGGCTAAAAGAGAGTTTAAAACCAGGAGACAACATGTCCTGTGTTCACCGGAGGTTTGTCTGAACTGCATATTCTATCATTAGTGTCCCAGGAGATAGAAACACAGTTATGATGGTCAGTTCAACCAACTACTCCAGGAGCAAGGAATAAAAAAGAGAAAACTGTGAAACAGAGAGTTGGGCAGTATTTGCCCTGTAGGTCCTAAAAGTTGAAATACCCTCTATTTTTTTCTAGGTGCTCACTAAAATCATAAGAGCTCACTTCTCAATTCTGGAAACTGGAGCTTTAGGAAAAAACCAAATATCCTGAGTCATAGGCTGCAGTCTGATTTGACTAGCTTGATCTCCAGCTTAGAGGATCAGAACAGTTTCATTTGTTGCTCTCCTCTTTGCAATCTCGTGTTCCCTTCTCAGCCAAGAGAAGAACTGCCACTCTATAGAATGCAAGAAACAAAGAAACCTACAGGCATTCTTGCATCCATTTCTTCTTCTCAATGTTTTTATGAGTAATTAAACAATAATGATAGAAAAGAGACCCCAAGTTCTTACACTCTGTTATACCTTAAAACCGCCAGATTCTTCTTCAGGAATTTTCTTCCAAAGTTAACCACTTCATCAGCTCCTTTTGTAGACTTCCATAATTTCTAGTAAAACCTTGAACCCTTTAATGAACTTCTGGAGGTGTTGTTCTCCCATTTTTTATTTTGAGTTCTCCCTTGTTGCCTCAACAGCAGCCTCTCTCCCTTAACATCCCTCACATTTTCATCCACCCAATCATCCTACACAGCCCACCTACAATCACATGAAGTATATTTACCTCCTGCAGCCTTATTAGCTTATACCTTTAGGACCTACTGTCCAATCATTTCATTAGACCATGAAAAAATTCATGTTGGAAAGGACTTCAGGAAGGCATTACCTCTCCCTGCTTAGAAGCTGTTGGACCTCACCTCAAGTACTGTGCCTGGTCTGTTTGTCCCCATCAGTACAAGAGAAATGTCTGTCAACTGGAACACATCCAGTGCAAGGCCATGGTGCCTCAGAGGAGTCTGAGGGACATGGGCTTGCCCAGCCTTCAGACAGTCCCCACTACCTAAGAAGTCATTTGAAGCACAGAGCCAGGCTCTTCATGGTGTGGCATGACAGAAGGGCAACAAGCATTAGGAATAGGCCAACACCCATTTCATGAACTCCCAGATGAGCCCGTGGCCAGAAGAACAATACCATTTTGTTCAGATGGCACTCCCTGGCCTGCATTGTTTAGAAAATAAAAAGATCTCTTTTTAAGACCACAGATCTATACATATTAATGTCAAAATACCTAACATACTAAATCAGTCACCGAAACCCCTTCCCCCAGTCAGTAAGAGCATCAAAGACTTAATTTTCTCTATTATTAGGTATATTGTTTACAGCAACACAGAAGATCACAGAGAGAGTTAAAAGGCTATTTGCCATCTCTCATTAGCAATGTCAACACTGTCTCTTTGGTAAGAGGCTCTTAGGGTAAAATGCTCCATCTGGAAGGTCTGAAAGTCTGAGGTTTTGTTTCCTGAAGTTTTTGGTGTCTGGTTCCTATGGGATAGGAGGGGCAGAGGACTGTACCAGTACATCAGTTTCTCTTATTTGGAGGCAGGCTATATTTTGCGAATCTTGTTTTCCTCTGTTTTGCAAATGGGCAGTTACTAGTCATTCACTCTATGTTGTTTATAATTTTCTGTTCTTTCACAGTAATTTTCAAAACACTTTGATTTTCTTTTCAGCTGTGAAAGAATAATCCAAAACCAAACATGTTATTCTTTGAAATTAACTCGCTAAAGCTGGCTTCCCTATAAATTTGACTGAAGTGGATGATTAAGAAGTCTTCTCTACAAATAATGCTTCATGCAATACAGCTGTAATGAGGCTACAGTCTGATTATTTAAATGGATGAACATTTTTATTTACTGCAAAATCACTTCTGGCTTGCCCTATATTTAATACTTAATGAGACTTTGAAATCACAGCAGTGGTTTCACACATTGTTAGGGAGGTCAACTCCAAAAGCTGGTTACTTCAGTCCTCAGAGTTGACTCTGACCTTCATGTTCCCCTAGGGCACCAATTAAATTTAAAGGATGAGCTTTACCAAGAACCTGAACTTGGGAGTTAACTTCCATATACTGCTTATTTTCACACCCTACACAGAGCAGATGTAAGGTTATGTTCCCCCAGTGGATTTCTGATGTCCTTTAAAGAGCTTCTAAATTTCTCTTGCAGAAATTTGAAGACCTGTAATATATGCTAGGTCTCCTTCAACAAACTGATATTGTTTTAAGTTATACTGCAACTCTTTTTAACATGTTTCTCTGAGGTCTGGTAAAATAGTTCTTCAATTGTCTGTTATTCTGAATTGTTACAAAGGATCTCTAGGATGAGCACCTGTGTAATCTGGGATCTGAAGGCAGGTTACTCATCTGAGTACAGCCAGATATCTTTACAGAGGCAAACTAGGGGACATTAGTTTGAACCTGCACCATGCCCGAGCCACCCTGTCCTCCTTCTCAGCTCTGCTGGGCTTGCTGTGGCAATAGGCTGTGAAAACAAGGCCAGCCTAAGATACATGTGCTACAGTACAAGGTGGATATGCCCAGAAGCACTTTCACTATTTGCCTCCAGACTCAGGTACTTTCAAGGTTGGCAGGCAATAGTGGTTTGAATGCTTTGCATTCAAGAACAAAGAGAAAGAAAATTGCCTGGCAGTACAAGAGGATTGAGAATGAGATTTTTGCTGTATTTTCAAGTAATGACAGCAGTGAACCATAATGATACCCATGAGGGAGCTGTGTGATGAGCCTTATTGTGTCCAATAGGTGGTTCTTACAGTGATGGTGTCTGCTGTTCTTTTTTAGAGAGGGATGCAACCAAACTGGAGTGGAGAAGGAAAGCCCTTCCTGGCAGATCATTTTAAGCCTTGCTGATTGATCAGAGGAGGAGTGTGAAGCCTTTAGACAGGCACATTTTCCTCGACTGTCACATTACAGAACCAGAGGCCCATCAGAAAAATTCCACACAGAAAGGAACTTCCTCACATTTCCATGCATTTTTACTTTTTGTTCAGAAGTCTACTTCTCCTGCCAAATTCTCCAGCCTAATACACGTGAGACAGAAAATATGATCTGGATCTGAGAGAGCTGCATTCTACAGTACATAGCTGAAGGGGTAACTGGGATATTTTATAGGCCAAAAAGTCCTACATGACACAGATCTATTGTGAAGGAAAATAGAACTTGATAGACTTCTAAGTGAAATTGATTTTTTACAGTAAGTGGAACAGTGTGTACACTGCAATAGGCTTATCTAAAGAGGCTGAGGATGCCCCATCACGAGTGTTCAAGGCCAGGTTGGATTGTGCCCAAAGCAACATGGTCTAGGAAAATTTATCATTGACCACAGCAGGGGAGGTTGGACTGGAGAATCTTCAAAGGCCCCTTGCAATCCAAACCATCCTTGCGTCTGTGATTTATGAAAAAGTATTTCAACCCTCCAGGTAACATGTCAGAGAGCTCTCAATAAAAATAATACATGTTCATTTCCTGAGTATTAACTGGTCCAGAGTATAAATGTACTGAATGTACCTGTCTGTGTACGGAGGCAAGGGGAGGTGGAAAGGAGAGAAACACTTAGAGGTGAGCTGGGAGACATCTTGCTTTTTTATTCTGGGAGTCTGATCTGGTTTTCCTGAACACAAACTAGAGAGAGTAACATAAAAGCAAGAGATAACAAATGCTGCCACTGTTCCTGGTGCAATTTCTGCTGAAGAATGACAGATGCATGCATAGCCTTATCAGACACAGATGTACACAAGCATCAGGTTGTTTAAAGTTCTTATTTTACATGCCTTTTTGGCCAAAGAGTTAGAATAACATTGGAAAGGATTCAAGCTTAGTCAGCTGAACCAGACTTCCATTAAAGACATAAACAACAAGATAAGAAAAGAGAAAAAAAGAAGACAAGGAAATTGAAAAAGGGATATTCTGGAATGACACAGGGATATGATCTAGCCAAATTCTGGCTGCCTGAGTGGGTGACAACTCTGGGCTTCTGAGGGCTGAGGATTGTCACTGTGGGTTCCACAGCTCTATAGGTGGGGCATGTGGCAATCACCACAGAAAAGCTTGCTCCTTTCAGTCCATCTGCTTTCCTGTCATTGATATTTACAGCCCCACAAATGTGTATAGGCCCAGCCTCCGATGCTTTCATTATTAGACCCAGCATGCAGCCCATTAAATTATGTTCATTAATTCCCAATTGCATATTTGTATTATTTATCAAACACAGCCTTTGGGAATAGTAATGAGAATCATGGGGTTTTGTAATCTCTTTTTTTTTTTTTTTCTTAAACACTTTCTTTACTTGTATGACTCAGGCATGGCTCTGATTTTTTTGTTTTATTTTGGAGTCTTGAAAGAAAAAATACTCATCACCGTGACCTCACTTTCTATAATCTTTCTTTCAGTTAGCAAAAAGACCAAATAGAGTTTGCTAAATAAGTATTGCTATATTTCTCTATTCTAAACCATCAGTGCCATTTACACTCCTTCCTGTACCAAGAGCATCCACTTAACTCCTTCTGTGAACTTCTTTTTTTCTGAAATCAGTAAATGTCATTTTTCATCATTCAACTTTAAAAAGATAAAAAGAACAGGAATGTAGGAAACTCTTGTCAACATGATTTTAGGAAAATAGCCCATCCAACACCTGATTTACTTTTAAAATTATGTTACAACTTTGATTAAGCATGTTGTAGCTCCACAAATATCTTTGACTTCTAGAGATCTGTTAAATTAATAAAACATCACACTCATTGAAAAATTGGTGCTACATAACATAAATGCAATAAGGTAGAAAACAAATTCCAGGAAACATTGTTGCCAATAGAGGAGCATCAGTAAAAAATTTTCACTACTCAGATTTTGTTTTCAAGACTGATGAAGGAGGAAATTGCAATTCCGGAGACAAAGACTGAAAATGCAGCAAACAGTAATAAAGGACAGAACAGACAAAACTCTCTCACTTCCTGGTAACCTGAGTGACCCATAAAAAGAATTGGTACAGCCAAAAGATATTCTTCCTTTTTAGAAAGATGAAGGGAAGTCTACTGAATAAGGGAAAGGATACAAGAAAAGACTGATGGTACAATAGACCAAAACTGTAACAACAAAACCCAGCTAGGGGAAGTTTGAACAGGATTAATAAACTGATTGAGTGATATAGGTAACTGTGAATGAAGACTGAAATGCCCTGTGGGGGTTTGGAGCCTATTTTAAAAAAGAATGTTGACAAACGGAAAAAGATAAAGCAACTAAATTATTTGAGAGCTGGGGTGGAAAAGATAAGAAGCCTGGTCTCTTTTAGCTGACCAAAGAGTGGCATTTCAAAGGAAGAAACTACCGAGTTTTTAATTCTAGCAGTCAAAATCCTATCAAGAATCAATGATGAAAGACAGAAAATGAAGGAAGGGAATCAGAAGGGGGAAGAGGAGGAAAAATAGGAGGGATGAAGGGAGAAATAAGGGACAGGAGGCAGTAAGGTAGGCAAAACATAGATGGCATTTTAAAGAGCTGATGGTTAAACATTTAAATAAATTGTCCTTCAAACAACAAATTACCAAATGAAAAAGTTTACTCTTCACCATTTGGGTTTCCAGATTAAGTCTACATGATTTCCCAAACACGGCTTTCAGTGGAAAACATAATATATGTTCATAAAGAAAAAATTAACACTGCAATATCGGGTATCCTTAACCATCTGTGACATTTGGGAAGCTACCTCAAATGGTCTAAGGTCTCCTGTCCTGTAACATAAACTACCAACAAACCATTGTTGGAAGTATTGAGATCAATGGTTAAGCAAAATTTGCTTGAAACCTTGTATGAAGCATTATTTTCTCCTAAATTTTGCCATACATAAGCTGTACAAAAACCTCCCATATGAACTGAGTACACGGTTCATGGTTCCTTTTTTTTTGCAGTCACTTCATGCATGGCAAATATTATCTGGTGTTTTCTTAGAGCTGAAATGTGAGGAAGCTTGTTGCCTTTGTGAGCAACAAAGGGCAGAAGTTCGAAATATGGCACGGGAAAACTGTCTTCTGCTGGCCACAAAACATTTATGTTTTATGTTATCTGCAAAAACTAATTTAAGAAAGGGGAGGAAATGCCAGACAGGCAAAGTACAATTAGGGAACAAAATGTGTGAAAAATAGCTGAGGTGACACCAAATGTCTTTATCATGACCCATGAGTTTATTCACCCTGTTTTTCCTGTTTTCTCTGATGACTGTCTTGCTGAGGGTGGGGACCAAGCAGCTGGTTAAGAATTTTGACCATTATGGTATCAACCATAGGAAGCGAGGCTGAGGAGCAATTCTTTATCACAGCAAGGTCAAGTCACATCCTTTTCCTCCTTGTCCTTTCCTGAGAGGCACAGCAGAACATGCAGTGCACAGTCTCTTCTGCAGCATGCAGATGAGAGGACATGGCTAGGTCAAGACACAAAATAAACTGCTGGCCAGGGCCAAGAAATACTCCTCCACATAATTCTAGGTCATAATTCAGGCATTTGCATACCACTCCCAAGAGGCAAACTGTGTGAGTTGACCCATTTTGGCAAATAAGAGAGTCCAATGGCGTGGACATAGCCTCTTCCATACCAGTTAACCTCAGTGTCAGAGGCCAAGCCTGCACACACTGATGTTGCAATCAGTGATGCACCCACACTGTCCTCAGGCTTCAGTCCAGGTGAACAAACATGTCTTTGCATTTCCAGGGTTAATAAAGTTAGCTATATCCTCGCCTGGTGTCAGCAACATCTTTAGTATTCCTTGGAACTGACACTGTCTCTTAAATTTTAATGTTTTTGAGCAAAAAGTATTTTCCATTTTTCTAAGCACTGCATATTGTTCTTGTCAATTTCAATGAGTTATTTAATTATCAACTTGAAATCTCTCTATTTTCAGAGTAAACATTTGATTTATTATAATTATGCCAAGTAAAAATTAATGCATGCATTTGTGGTATATAATTTTAAATGTTGCAATGCCTTGAGACCTTGAGAACGACCATATGTGTTTGCTTTAAAAGGCACTTCTGGTGTGGGTAAAATTTAAACAAACAGTGCATGCAAATAAGTAGTTGTAAATAATCAAAAGAGAGTTCTCAACTCATAAGAGCTAATATTTATTATTGTTGCTATCACCATTCCTGGAGCCAAAAGCTACAAAACTAGATTTCCTAATTTGACTTATTCATTAATAAATAAAAATAATCCAAGTTTGTTTTTCTTTTCTCCAAATGAATAAAGTCAAGTTTATTCCCATCTTCCATACTTCTCCCAGCTGAGAAGCTTAATGTATTACCAATGGAATGCAACAGATCATGAAGGAGTCAAGGAGACATTTGAAAATGGATTTGTTTGGCCATACACTGCAAAAGCACATCTGTTATTGACAGAGTGAAAATAGGGTCTACAAGGAGTAAGCACTAAATGTAATTCAGACTCAGGAACAGAATTCTTGCCTAGATTTTACCTTCTTATTTTACTTAGGTAAAATTGTGACCGCTCCACTACAATTGCCGTAAGTACACACAGAGGGCTTATTTTAAAGGTTCATAGGCAATGAAAGACACCATTCAAAATAATATATTACACTTCATTCCACATCAAGCTTGTGACACCTTCACAAATGTGAAAAATCTTGTTAAGTGAATGGAGAGATTGCAGTAAGAAGAGCTCAAACTGTTGGGCAATTAAGGTTACCAAGTCTCAGTGGACATGCTTTATTTTTTTCACCTGGAAATGTTACATTACAAGAAACTGAGCTTTTTGGCTCTTCTCTGATTTCTAGAGAGGTCAGCATTCCGTGCAGCCAGTGTGTAAATAATTTTGATGCAATGTGGGTATCTAAGGACCCTTTCTGTATGCATCCAAGAAACTTCTTGAAAGTGCATTTGTGGGAAATATCAGAATCCAAGCTATTTGAAACAGCAGTAATTTGACTCCTGGAATTTAGTCCTAATTCATATCACCTACCTTCAGCTATCTAAAAGTTTCTCTGCAGCATTTATTTTCCTATGTCCCTCTAAATCTGGGAGTGAGAACAGGGCATGTCTAGATGGGTGAGAGAGATTCACAGTGGTATGATAAGGTATTAGGTTAGACTTGACATCAGTTTCTGCACAGCTCAAGTTAGGTAAAAAGACTTGCAGCTTTTGCATATGACCATTTTCCATTCTGGACATTCACATTCCATTTTACATTTGCATTTTTTGCACAGACCCTTCTGCTTCCAGAATGCAGTCTTCTCTGAACATCCACCCAGGTACTCATTGTATTTTCCTAATCTGTGCAGAAAGTATATTTCTTGCTGAGGTCTTCTTGGTTGTACACCATCCAAAACCACACTGTGTTGGATTGTTCATATCCATTACTGGAGCTGTAGCCATTTTTGAGAGGAGAAGTCCATAAGTCATGTTTAGGTGTTCAGCAACCTGCTAATGGAAGGCAGAGCTTTTGTCTCCAACCTAAGCAGCCATCACAGTTTATTACCAGTTAATGCCAGAATGTTGTTACCTACCAGCATTTTCCAAATGTTCAGTCAAACACAGAACCACAACAAACACCTGTGAAAGAAAGCTGAATACAGGCAGTTCAGAATGTTCTGTCCTCCCACAAAACTATATCTGACTGTGAGTATCTGCACAGCTGCCTGGAGAAGGTTGCTCTGCTTCTGTGGAGATAGACAGGGGACTTAAATTACCTCTTTGGCTCTTTTCAGGAGAATCAGATTTGTCCACAATTTCCAGACCAGTACTGGCCTAGCAGAGATCAGCTAAAATGACCTGTTAAGACCTGGAGAAGGCTTGCTTTATTATTAAAAAAAAAAATTAGATTTCTTTAGAATGGAAATGAATTGAAACCACAGCCAGTCTTCAAAGAGAAAGCATGGTAATTACATTGCTACAAGGCAGTAGTTGAATTACTGGTGTAAAGGAATACTCACACATGTAACTATCCCAAAGGTAATATTATTATCAGGCTATATGTGATACAGACACTATTGCCTCCCAGGCTGACTCCATTCTCCTCTCATATAAATAATCTTCTTCTATTCTCATTTTTACTGACTTATTTACATCAGGATTTTTATTCACTTTAGAAATTAATCACCTGCAAGTCTTAATACAAGTCCCACAGTGAGGGGATGGACAAAGAGACTTTATAGAGCATGATCTTGTGATCAAGAACATTCTTCCTTCCCCATAGCTAAATTTTATTTAAAACTGGTAGTAAAACTGATATTGTGAGGTCTTTTCTCACTTTAAGAATCATTTGCTCCCAGTGCAGAAATCAACAGTTTCACAGTAACAATGTTCCTGCCATGTCTCTGGTGTGGCTTTTCCAGTCTTGGATGCACTACTGCCAGGTGAACAACTACCACCTGCTTTCTTCTGTGATCTGTTCACAGAAGCTTACAATTCTTTACTACTTACACGCATACACACACAAACACTCTCATATATAGGGATTACAGCTGCAGAAAAATACCCTTGGTAAAACAAAATAATTTAGACCAAGAAATACCAGGGACAAAAATGGTTAGAATATCACTTTTTTTCCACCTGGAAAGCTGTTGTCTATGCATTGCAATATCCTGATTTTTCTCCATAGTGTTGTATTTTATTTTCAGAAGAACAAAATTCAAAACAAAATACAGGAAAAGAGCTAATATGTCTTCCCAGGGAAAAAAAACAAAAACAAAACCACAATACAGAATAAGATACCCTCAGTGTAGATCTTAAGTTTCTTCTACAAAGTTTTTTTAGCATTTTCTGTAGTTCGGCTTTCCAGATCAATAAAAACCATTCTGTCATTCTGTTCTTTACTGTTTCCTGGGGGGGGGGTGGGGAGGTGGAATGGGGGAGTGAAGGAGTGAATCTCATGTAAATATTTATCATGAGCTCAGACAGAAAGCAAAGACATCTCAGGCACAATCCTTGTGGGGATGGTTTTATCATATGAACAACCTAAATCAGAGTTTCAACATTGTTGAAAGCTGAAAAGTTTTTTTGTCTCCACTTGTCATGTTATTTCCTTTCTGCTTTGCTTCTTCCTCCTCTTCTCAATCTCTCTCCATTCCCTTGCTCTAGCTCTGGGGTTCATTTGAGTGTCAGGTTTCCATGGCCAGTTTTCATGTTACTGTATCAACTGTAAAATAAGCTGTTATCCATCACAAGAATAATTTTATTCCACTTGGGCAATACTGTATCACTTGTTTTATCAGTTACAAAGCAGTCAATGCCGGCCTGTTAGGTAGGCAAATCAGTCTGTCATCTTAGAATGGTTACTGCTTTATTTCCTTTTCTTTCTGTTTAAATGCTTTCAGTGCATACTTCAGTGCTTGCTTCAGCACAGGGCTCACTGCAACAGCACGACTGTGATAACTTCACCAGGGCAACTAAATCAGGAACATGGCTTCATTGCTAAAAATACAGCCAACAGGGAGAAAAGCAGGCATATTCAAAGAGAGATTCAACTATCTCACCTGTCCTGCAAATCCTTCCTCTTTTGTCAAAGCAGGAACCCACACCAGCTCTACTCCTATGGGACATTTACATCAAGCTCCAAAGGTCACTAAGACCAATCTTATCATGTGCCTGCACTAAGAGCAAACACTTTTGGAGGCTGAAAACCAGCTCATAGTACCTAGCAATCTGATTTTGCCAACACTATATCTGAGCTATCAACCTTTACCTGAAGTGCTCTTGCTTCACTTTCTCGACGACTATTTGAAACAGATTCAGTGGGAAAGAATGCATTTTAAATGTCCAGATCAACAGAGCCTGGACTTTTTTTTAATAATGGAAGAGGATATAAGAAACAACTATCACAAATTCAGGTCCTGGCTTTCAGGTGTCTCTACAGAGCACTGCTGTCAGACCAGCTCACAGTGTTGACCTGTACATCATCTAGAACCTTCTGTTTTACCAAGGATTTTCTTAGGAGAGGAAAAGAGTAACATGCATGTTGCAACATTGTAAAGATTCATCTGCCAAGTTAGGGATGATAGAGCAGATGCAGAGATACAAATCACTATGTCCAGAGGGTATGTGTCAGGGTGATGTGCAAACCTCAGCTAGTTCCTCTTGCATTGCAGATGAACCCTGAGTCATGTGCAACCCTGAGCACAGGGCAAGTGCTGTGTCCCCAAACAACCTGTGATAATGCACTGGTGGTTGGGTTTGCAGACAGGGTTGTATTTTTAGACACAAACAAAAACCTTTTCCTGAAGCAGAAAGAAAACTGCAAACAAGTGGTTTTATGTCTCCCGTTTTTCAGGCTGCAAACAATGATTTGTGTTTGTTGTTAGTAAAGACTGCTGTGAGGACACATAAAACTGGAACTGAAAGATCTAACACCTTCCTTGCTGGCTAGAGTGACCAGAGATCATCCAGGCATGCCAATACTGAAACAGCTCATTAATAAGGTGAACTGCAATCAAACACTTTCATTTCATTAAAACCTCCAGGCCTAAAAAAGGCTAAAAAGCAGGCCTGAATTGCTACTGAATACTTTTATAGCAGGAAGAGCTATAGGGAAGAGGTACTGACCAGAGTGAGAGCTGCCTACCAATCCACATCTAATTAAGATTAATGAAGGCAAACAATGCTATCTCTAACTACCTAAAAGACTTGTACAGTCAAAATTGGCCACGTGCCTTTTTTCTTTCTTTTGTCTTAGCAATAGGTTAAAAGGTGTTTATTCTTCTTTGCTGCAAGAGACCTCTCAGGCTGCATTTTCAAAAGCCTAGAAGATCAGGGAGATCAGGAAGAAGGATGGGTAGGGCTTTGTGCCGAGGCCAGATATATCACAGAAGCTGTGTGTGTTGGACCCCTGGACTCCACATCCAGAACAAATTGTATCTTTAGTTTTAAAGATGAAGTTCTAAGCTGACAGGCCCATTTCTGCCTAAGTATTGTCTAAAAAATATCTCTCCTTTCTCTGATCATTGGAAGCCCCTCTGCTGGTAGGAGTGAGTGGGCAGATGAGCTGAGCTCCAGCCATGCCACCTCAACTTGTAAATAAATTTGTCTGAATAGTTAAAGTGAGGCGAGGGCCATGACTGTTTCATCATTAAGATATGCTGTTCCTGAGCAGCCACTTCTTGCACTGCTTAGGTAGGTGTAATACCAGCTCAGTAATTAGCAACTGCACCCTCAGCAACTGCAGTGGTTTGTTTGATAAAACAGCCCTGAGTCATCAGGATTCTGAACTCTTGTGTCCTGGAGGACATCAGTTCAAACTTATTCAAGGAAATAAACTGATGGCTATAAAGGGTATTCATAGCAAAGGCATGCAAAGAAGAGCACGTGCAAGGAGCTATTTCCCTAAACAAGTGATAAAGACACACACGTGGGAAGCAAAGTGGTTGGGGTTCAGTCCCTACTCCAAGTGGCTTTGAAAGAACTGAACAAAACCAGTGCATCAAAATGAAGAGACTGTTCTGATCAGCCTGTAGCTCAGGCACTAGCTCAGTTTTCTTCTCAGAGGTAGGCAGAAAGGATCTGAATTCAGATTTCATTCATTTCATGACAACTTATACATAAAGGGCATCACTACCATTCATCCCATTCTATGACTTGATTTGTTCAGAAACAAATCAAAACAAGGTTATAATCTATTCTTCTGGTTTATTTTGACAAAAACCTGTGCATGTCGGGTTAGTCTCTGTATGCAATTTGGTGCTTTCACCTCAGGGAGGGGAGAAGTTGGAAAGCAGAGATGATAACAGTGAAGATGATCCAAGACAGCTAACAGTTTCTGCATAAGAGAAAAACAGATGGTGAGGAGTCTCCAGGTAGGAAAAAGACAAAATAGTAAGGGTACAAACAATGAGTGGTGCTGAAGAGGTGACGAGGTAATGACTATTCACTGTGTCACACCACATAAAACCTACAGGGCACCCACTGAAATTATTAGGTGTCAAATTAGGAGGAGAGAACAGGTATTTCTTCACACAGTGCATAATTAAATTGTCACAGGCTTCTGTGCAGGCCAAAAGTGTTGATAAAGTCAAAAAGTCAGAGAAATTCAGTGAAGGCTTGCCCACTGGTAAAAAATAATAATTTTTTTTTAACAAAACAGTAGCTCTAATTCAATCTCTGACTCAGAAAACAGGACAAGAGAGATCACTCTTTATATTCTTTGTACACTGTTCTTGTGCTTTCTCTGAGCATAACTGCTGCAGTGCCATAGTGACATGCAAGCTACAGGGCTAAGTTTTCTGTACACTGATGTGTAGGTTCTTAGTCAGCTGTTAATTTTGTTTTATTTTTTGGCTGAAAAAATCAGGCACTCAGCTTGCAGCACAGACATAGGTTAGACAGAGGCACAGAGGACACAGGCACCATCCTAACTCTCTGTCACTGTCAGGAAAACTAATTCCAATGTTTTGAATACCAGTGCCCTTATGCTCTATCTATAGATGCAAAAACATTACAGAAAAGCATTAATTGAGTTCTATCTCTAAAGTTACCATGATAAAATTATTTATAGTGGGGAAATTAATACAAGACAAGAACCAGATCTCACACAGAACAATAATACTTCACACTTTCTCCTACTAGGAGATATTTAACTTTCTACAAGTGTGCCACTGTTTCTATGATATTTTCTATGTTGTCCCTTTCTGAAACATGAAGGAGCAAAATAAGAAGCTTGTTTATTCAAAGATAAACACTGCCATTCCTTTGCATAACATCCTTGTCTATCTTGGGATGGAATTTGGTCCATTACCTAGCACTGTATAATACCTTACAACCTAGTCTGGGCTGCTGCCAGAAAACTAATGTTTAAAACCACCTAAGGGAACATCTAAAACTTGTTTAACATTTCTACCAAGATTTCTACTAAGATAAATCATAGGCTGGGGTAGGTAACTAGTTCTTAGAAGAATTATTTTTCTTCTCCATGAAGGACCATTAGATAGTTATGCTCAAAATGGATAGTTTGACTCTCATGGACACTATCCCTTCTCAGGCTCTCTACTCTGGAACCCACTAGTGAAGGTGGATGCCCAAACATAGCAACCCCTGCTCCTCCAAGCCCTCAGTGATGCTCAGGAAGCACTGAAATTTTTACAGAATTGAGACAGAGCACAGTGACCTATGCCATAGTCATAGTACAGACATTATGGCTAAAAGAAATTATTTCCCGTTATAATAAGTTTGACAAATTAAGAGGAAACAAAGTACATTTTTTTTTTTAACTTTGGAGCTCCTTGTACAGTTTTCCCTAACCTAATGAACTGCATGAAGTTTTGCACAACATAAGGCTAGGCTGCCTCCTATGGAAAGCTGAATTTTGCTTCCAAAATAAAACCTTCTCAGAGGAACCTGCCTTTTCCACAGGAATGAGACAGTTGCTCCTCTAAAAATCTGTCCTATTCAACATATCTCGATCAGACACTTAAAAGAGATGTAAAAAGACACCCCAGAAAAATTAAGCAAGATGGAGTTTTAAAGAAAAGCATTTCTGATAGGTAAAAATACCACGGTAGACCACAGATGTACATCACATGCTTGTGATATGTCTGCCCAGATACACTAAGGAAAGAGTAACAAAGGAATGAAAAAAATGGCATGTATCATTTTAATTACACGGAATAATTTTCTCACTTTGAAATAAGCATTAAGCATGGAACAGCATACCCTTGGAAAGTTACTGTGAAAATAGATAATTGTCATCATGGTATGCTGGAAAAGAAGCTGGAAAAGCAGCTGGAAGAGCAAAGGGAAATCTTGCTCCATGCTCTTGCAAACACTGCAACACATCAGCTGCCTGTTGAAAGTGGCAAAGCTTAGATTTTCCACAGGTTCTTTTATTGATTATTTTTTGGTTTTCACTAAGCTGTTCACACAGACTCTGATGTCGCTCAGTGGCCTAATACAAGAATGGTCTGAACTTTGGAAGAACAAAAAGAGAGGAAACACACAGTCTCTGCCAGGAAAGTGCAGCAGGACACAGCTCACACCTGGCTGCTTTTCCCAGGAGCAGGGAGGTCATTCCTGGTGAACTCCTCATGTGAAGATCACAGCATGATTTGTGTGAGGAGCGTGATGGTAACTTCTTTCTGATTTGAGCTTCAAACTGCAATGCAAATTAAAATCTAGTGACCATGCATGCCCCAGGAGGTAGAAGTTTCCTACCTCCCAGACCCAAGTGAATGATCTTTCTCAGGATGACCTTTCATCTGGCAGGAAGCTAAATCCCTGCCTATTCCCAAAACACGTGATCATCTGAGGAAATGTGACAGCACCTCTGCACTGGATTAATTCACAGGACAATAGTAATTTATTCAATTACTAATTCTGACCAATTCTCTGTCAGTATGGTCAAAATGAAGTCGGCCACAACACATCTGGAATGTGTGTTGCAGCTGCACTTCAGTCTCAAGGCAATTATTTCGATCCTGGTTGTTGTAAATAAATCTAATTAATTAGAATGTCTTTCCTGTGCCTTTACAGAAAAAACTCACTATTTCAGCAGAACCATAAGCACCACAAGTAGATTATTGCTGCTGTTCTGCTCAGTTGTCCTAATTTATAAGAAACGCTCTCCAGTTAAACCTCCATCTATTTCCCACCCACACAAACTCAGTTTTATCTCAGATTTCTGATACTAAATCACTTCTGTCAGAAAGCCTGCATCACTTCCCTGAAGCCTTAGTTTAATGCTACTGCATTCTGGAACATTTCTACACTGTTATTTTAGGTCCATTGCTCATTATTTCTTCTTTAATGAGCAGCACACAGCTTGCAAAAGTATTGCAAACATTAAAATAAATTGTGCACACTTTCCAAATTCCCTGGCTAGAATTCCCCTCCAGATGAGACAGAAAAATGCTGCAGTAGTTGATAGCTGATAATCATTACTAGTGGACATTCTCATAAACCAGTAGACTAAACAGCTTCTTGCATTCTTAGGAAACTCTTCTATCTCTTCGGCAAAAATAGTCATTGTTAAAATTATACCGCTCAAGTACAGTGATTTCCAGTTAATAAAACAAAATTTCCAAATTATTTCAAAATTTCTGAATGATGTCACACACAACTAAAATTTTGTTTAGAATAGGTTAAAAATGCTTTTATTATTGCGATTTAGTACCTTTTGTAATTGAACTGCGACACAAAACACCCTGTTGTGGTGTCTTTGTATTAAAAAGAAATAAACAAAACAAACAATAAACCCGAACAAACAAACAAAAAAAAATTTAAAGCCCCCCACAACAGTTTGATGGCCATTGATTGCAGTCAATGGCACGGAGTGGGTTTCCTTTAGCCGCAGTAATTCCGTGCCCTGCCAGCCGGTTGCCGGGCACCACACGCTACGAGGCCGCGGGGTTTGACCCAAGGGCGCCGGGGCCCGCAGCAAGCCCTGCGGGCAGGCGGGAACCCCAGCGAGAAAGCTCTGCCTGGAAACTGCCGGGCACTCGCCTTTATTTGTCAAGATCCTAACCGCTTGTGTAAAAACAAACAGGGGCTCTCCGGGCGAGTTTAAAGGGCCCGGCCCGCCCGCTCTCCGCCGGCGCCATGGCGGCCGCGGCGCTCCTCTGGCTGGCGGCGAGCGCCATCTGGCGGCGGCCCGGCCTCAGGCCGGCGCGGGCTGGCCCGAACCGGCCAGTGGGCAGCAGCAAGAATCACGTCTTCTTGGAGCGCCACGAGTCCCACAACGCCTGGAGTCACTCGGAGAAGGCTTTCCTTTCGCGTTCCCCATTTCTGCGCTGCTTCTAGAGATATACATATATATATATAAATACGCCCCTCAGGCTCCGTGGCGTCGGTGACGTTCCCCTGGATGCTGCCCCGGGCCCTCTCTTCAGGAATGGCCGCCCAGCCTCCCCACACGGCTCTGTGACCGCCGGGGCCTGGCCAGCACTCGCGGAGTAGTGCCAGTCCCGGTGTAATAAAAGACAGCTTGAAGACATTAGCTCATGCGTATTTGCACTGTAAAAATAAATAAAAAAAAAAAAACTGGTAAATTTCTGCTGCAGTTATTTCCTGAAACTGCACGCACCTCAGCATCACCTGTGTTGGCAGTAGCCGCCAGTCTGGCCACGGGCATTGAGCAGCAAGAGCGAGGCCACATTATCTGTTTCTTTGTGTGACAGGTTAATTCTACAATCCATTATTTTCATGGGCAATAAATTTCACAAGGAAGCTCGTCTCTTGGTAACACTGTGAAATATTTCTCCTCGGTTTTGCCTTCACCTAAATGATATGGCTATTGTGAGTCAAGTGCTGATAACATCCCCCTGTGCTGACCCAGGGCAGTACCAGGGCTAATAAACATTTCTGACAAAATTCTTCAAATACAATTGCAACCTCCTTGTCACAGCCTATTTTCAAAAGATGAGGCTTCCCTCCAAGCTATTTTACAATTCTACTAAGGGCTGTACTCTGAATAACAGACCTGGGTACTTGTGAATATTTTGCAGAGATGTCACATGGCTGAGGATCAATCAGGATGTATAAGCTCAGCACACCAAAAGGGTGACAAAATTATGACAGTGTTAATGCCTTGGCTATCCCATTTTATACAGCAATCTATGCACTAGGACTATTTTGTCCATGTAATTTGTAAGGTTGCACTAAGAGTATTTTGTCCATATAATTTTTAAGGTCTCTGGCAAAACCATTTTTCTTCAATTTACTTGGTAGAATATACATCGTCTAGAGGTTGATTATAATCTGAAAGTGAGAGGCATTTAATTCACAGTTTAAATTTCAATAGACTTATCGGACATTTATTTAAATATTGTGAGAAAAATAATTTTCTGAGGTCAAAAGCCAGCTTCATGTGTTAAAGACATGAGCTATCAAGACCTTACTTCAGAAGTCCTATATCTTTGCATTAATTATTAACCTGTTGCTCCCCTGTCATTAATTAAAAGGGAATGACTTGGATACTTTGTTGCTGGGCAACTATAAGGAAGGTCAGCAAACTTTGTGTGAATGATGAGGTATTGAATATCCCCAGCCAGGTCTGCTTCATGTTCTTGAATGCAATCCAATGTGGTCGAGTACAGCCTGATGTCTTTTCCTGGACACTTTTTAACTAAATCAAATACCTCTTGTAATCAGGTAAATCTTTAGTTCAAATGAAAAAAAAAAAAAAAAAATAGAAAAAAATATTTTTTTTTAAAAAAAGGGAAAAGAAGGGAATAAAAGGAAAACAACCAAGCCAAGTTCACATAGGGTGATTCAAAGGGATAATTAGGTAACAGAAATACTGGTGTTGACATAATAACATTATTTCTAAAACAAATATAATTTCTCTCTCTCTCTCTCTTTGTATTAACTGGAAATCACAAGGAGCTGTGAGAGTAACAACCCAGTGAATAACAGAAGGAAAGAGCATTTCTTTCAGAAAAGTGCAAACTGGAGTATTTTTCTACTTATTTTGTCCACCTAGCTGATAGTACAGACTGATCCTTTTGCATTCTATACCATGCACAGTGCTATTCTACTTCAAAAGAGAGCACTTAAAGGGATTAGTGTTTGTTGATTGCTTTCATGACATAATATAGTCTTGTTCTTCTCTATGCTTTTTACCCATAATCTTTTATTTCCAAGGAGAAAATTCTGATTAGACCTATGCTTTGAATAGCAGAATTATTTCCTAGAGTGTGACAATTGTGTAATCATTCAAATAAGCCAGTGAACAAGCCAGTACAAATTTATCCCCAGCATCACAATTCTGATTCAATTGAAATTAAAACAGTCAAAAATCCACAGTACAGAGTTAAGTTCCCTTGGGGGTTCAACAAGTGAAACCTCTCAGGCTGGAAATACCTGTTTTGATTTCTTAACCAGATTAATGCATCACCCTTACTGAATATGCTGTGAGTTAAAATACAGCAACATAGACAGAGACCAATGAAACCAGTTCACAAACAAGCTGAAATTGCCTTAGTGAATATAAAGCAGAATTAACATTGTAGCTCAGATAGGCATCTGGGTTTGGAAATAAATTATGAAAATCAGATTTCCAATAACTATTTTTTTCAGACATGAGCTGAACTTTTAATGTTTTAAATTAGAATAGAAAATAATGCATGTGACTTTTCAGAGAGACGTGGGGAGCTTGTGGAGCACTGAAGTCAGAAAAAGCAGCGATTATACAATTTCTGTTACCTGGTGATTTATGCAATGACAAAGTCATGGCCAGAATGGCTTTAATTCAATGAATGGTTAGAAGATAAAGAATACACCCTAGAGCACTCCTGCACTGCAGCTGAGATGAAGACTCTATGGCTGTACCTGGAATACTGCCCAACATTAACTTCTGCTTTCTTTGAAGAACTCTGAAAAATGTGAAAGGACTTTCAGAATGACTTTAGAGAATTATATAAAGCCCAGGGAACCTAATAACAGAACTTCAAACTGCCTAATTTGTTGAGGAGGAAGCTCAGAGTTGATTCAATTGAAAATCTGTGTAGAAGATTCTTTAGCTGGAAACTAAGCCAAATAAAATGAGAACAGAAATAGAACCACATTATTCACAGTGAGGGTAATTAACTCCTGGAATTATCTACTCAGGAAGCAGGTGTTTTCTCCATCATTCTTAGTCTGTCTGGGGCAGGCATAAGCTTTGCACAACAGTGTTTGGAAAGAGACATACTGAAACCTGCTGAAAAACACTGCTGCAGCCTGTCCAAACATTGAAACTGCCAGCTTGCCCAGTTGCAGCGAGAAAAGCTTGTGATTCAGCATGAAGTGCCTGCTGCTGCCTAGCATTACTGACACCAGTAGGCTGTGTAGAAGCTATTTCAAATCTTCCTGTGGTTTACACAGCAGCTGAGAGGAGTAAGAATATGTTACTTAGATCTAAAGGTTCCAGTGCTCAGCCACAGAACCAAGCAGGATCACAGGTACTCCTCAGAGCCAGTCTCAGCAGCCCCTTTGGACCTCCTTTTTCCCATCACAGATGGGTTCAGCCTCCCAACCAGCATGACCCTGATGCCAGCCACATGACATGACATGTCAGGAACAATACTTGAGTTGCCTGTATGCCTTACCAGGCCCAGGAGTCAACATCTGACCAGTCCTCTCAATGTAAACCTAAAGTTAAACCCTCTTCGTGTTACTCAGATAAGGAGAGGACATCTGTGAACATCTAATTGGACAAAAGGCAGTGTGTGGAAAAGGGACATGGGGAAGAGGGCTGCTTTGAATATGTGGTGCAATGCTTGAGAGGTATTGCTGGACTCAGCAGGACCAGCTCACAACCCCAGTACCATACCTACCTGGGAAATCAGCACAGCTCCATGGCACAGCAAGGTGTGATTGTAGAATATGAGTTGGTTGCATTTTACAAACATCTTTAATTGAAATTTCAGTGCAAATGAGATATTAAACAAAGAAATGTCAAGAAAACTATTAACATTTGGTGAGACTACAAATATGATAAAGTGTATGAGAATATATTAATTAAATATTAATTGAATCATATAAGGCTGTACTCCTTATATATTCTGCACAAAATAATCTCCTTCACAGAGGGGGTAAACTTAAGTTCTTGTTAACAAGAGGTTACAGTGGAATAAATTATTAAAAGCTTCTAAAAAGGAGCACTACATTTACAATTCTCCTGTGTAAATTCAATGACAGATGATCTCTCAATCTGTAGTTTTGATTTGTAATAGATGTAATCTTTTACATTACTTATTTCTGAAATTTTAACTTTTAGAATCTTCTGTTTTGGATATTTGTCTTGATTTGAAAGACAGATGTCTGCCAAGGAAGGTGGGAACCTCCTATGGAATGAAAAATATAACCTCTGCCCTCCAAATTATTAGAACTTTAAAATTAAGGGGTCTTCAGGCAAAGATATGGGAAAAGGAGTAACAGTTCTTTACTAGTTTGTATGTATAACAAGGCAAATAAACAACAAAAACGGCAGCAACAACAAACAAAACCAGAAATCCAGTAACAGCCTTCTCTTGGCTGTCAGGCACCTTCCCCTCAGAAAGCATATTAAAAATTTCCTCATTGTGGAGATGCTCACCTTGAGATCCTCACTTCTGTGGGGATTGGGAGAAATTAGGAGATCCTCTGCACACCACTGTCATTCATTGCTAAGTGACATAGACTCTTAATCTATACTATTTCTTCACTGGCTGTAACATAGGTACCTTTATTATTGTGCATTGCATTTTTATCTACAAGTAGTTCTTTTTGTGTTATGCTGTGTAGTAAGTCTGTTTCAAGTCTTATGTGTGCTTTCCTTGGTCTCCTCAATAAATGATTCATGTTGCTGTAGGCCTGATCTGTCATTAAGAACTTGTGAGTGAGAGTGGGTTTTGGGGTGCTGACTGCCTCAATAAAGCTGTTTTCTACTGCCAGAAATCTGTCAAAGGCAGGAACTTATCTAAGCTCTCCCTTCTCACTTAGTAACATACATACACACAACACGATTTTACTTCTTTGAGAAGATTCTCACTGTGATTTCAACTTTTCCTTGGCGTAAGCTTTCAACTTGACTCAGCAAAATAAGCTAAAATATTTATTTATTTTGTATTTAATCTATTAAATTTAAAGGTCTAAATATTGTCATCAGAAGCAGCTAGAGATGCTGGAAAGAGGTCTGCAATTTTAGTCTGATGGAGGTCAGTGGCAATGGCCTTGATCTGCGCCCGAATTAGTCCAGCTGCTGACTGTGTGCTTTGAGCTCTGCCTCAGGCATTCCCTGCTCTGGAAAAGCTGCTTCTCCCTGCCTGTGGGTGCCTCTGTCATTAGACATCTGTGGGTGGTCACCTGCAGTCATCAGGAGGGCTATCAGAAGAGAATTCCAGACCTCTGGAGGGGTTTTCTTGAGAGGCAGGCTGGAGGCTCACTGCTGTCATATAATCCAGATGTGCATCTCCCTGAATGCACCAGATGTGTGCCTGCTGATGTGAAGAAGCAGGGTTACACACCTCAGTACAAAGGGAAGTTCTATTAAGCTACTGTTTTCATGTCTTACAAGATGGCTAATAAGCGTACTTGAACAATTTAACAAAATGGGTTTCCAAATTCACAGTTAATTGTCTCAAACATTGACCAATAGTTAAAATGGTGAGGCCTGCATAAATAGTTTTACACAAATATCTGATTTGTTGTGAATTTAAGCCTTGAAATTTGCAAGTTATTTCAGCCAGGTCATTGTGGAAATAATTACAAGGCAATTTCTTTGGAGGGCAGCTACTTTTTATAATAAGGGAACATATGCCTGGGTTTTATTTTTCTGAATGAACAAAATTTCCCAGGTGGGGCAAATTGAGGAAAGAACAAGACCATCTAAAGATGTGCTAAGTCCCTTAGGAACACCAGCATAAAAACCTGCTGCTGAAATGAACTGAGAGATATATCTTCTTAGTGGATTATATCAGTATTTCATAAAGTACTCTTAAATCCAATATGCTTTCAGGACAACTTCTTAATTTCTTGCAGAAAGAAACACATTGCATTCTGCTGTAAACCACATTAGTAAATACATATTTTTTTCCAATAATATAATCATCCTATCTTTGCAGTGATACATTATCCTGTTGTTATCAGATTAAGACTGTTTTTTTCTCTTAACTAATCGGATGGAGGGATTAAAACCTGCGTACACAAGTGAACCACAAAACAGCCAGAGGGAGAGAAGACAATTTGATAGGACAGATGGGCTGGGAAACAGTGACATGCAGTGTCTTACCATGGCTAGAAAGAAGAGTCTGTCATGAAAGTGGATTTGCAAAAAAAACAATGGCACTTTGGCAGCCTGGAGGATCTGCTCTTCTTGCCTCCAGCTCTCCAGGATACAGGTTTTTCGGGAGGTTTAGTGTGAGAGCACACACAGATGACACAAATGATGAACTTCACAATGAACTATCACAGCTTGAAGTAGTTATGATATATCCTATCTGCAAAAGTGTTCCAAACGTGGCTTTATATGTAAGCAACTGCTGCATCAAATTAATGACTGTTTTTCCCCAACATTAACCATTTAAAGCTGTGATAGGCACCTATTTAAATGCACTTGCTAAAATCATTGCCTCTACTTAGCTCCCCCATCAGAGTAATGCCCAGTGTTACCTTTGCTCTTCTACATGGTTTGTGGTGCTCAGTGCAGCTCTGTGCCCCTGGAAAACCAACAGCAGCTGTGCAAGTGGCTTATAGACTCAAAGATACTGCAAGCAGGTTCTGAATCACAGAGGATCAATATTAATTACATTTCATCACTTTGACACTGTACTGGAGGAAAAGAAAAGCTAAAAATAACTTTATTTTCCCTGTTAATCCTCTTTCTCCTTTTCAGTCCTTTCATTCCATTTTTCTTCCTTAAATTCCAGTTGCGTACACAGGATTAGCTCAGAGGCATCTCAAACCATGTTAGAAAGAAAATTTGCTTTTTGTGGCCTTCAAGTCTTTGATCCTTGACTGATCTGAGTGGGAGTTGACCTCCCCACTGGAACAGGGAAAAGACACCCAGGAACTGCCTAATTACCAGCTGTATATCTGAACTGTCACGTTTTTCCATCATGCTCTTCCGTCTCTCTCCCCTCTGACAAGCTTCTTTTTCATGCATCCTTTCTTACATTAATTTGAAGAGATGCTTTTTTCCTTTTGTCCTTTCAATATTTTTCTGTATTTATTTCTTCAGCTTGACCTTCTTTCATTCAAGATGATTTTTATTAAACACACATGATCATTCACTGCAAGTTGCAGAAATCTAATATATAGCACCAGAAGCCTTTCAGAATTTCTCTGAGGTTTCTCATGCTTTCAGTGTGAAGAACTGCTTCCAAAGCCATAAAGACATGCTTTGAAAACTTTTGATTTTTTTTCATTTCTTCTGAACTCTTCTTCACACACAGTTGCTTCATCCCATGCATCTCCAATTTAATCTTTAAAAATAGTTTCTTTTTGAGCTCTCAGACCTTTTAAGGATGTGGGCTGCATTTTAGGTTAGCGCTTTTCACCTTTCAGTTTCTAAATCATAATTTCCCACGATGATCACTACTTCTTTACACAGTAAAGTATTTTCAGAGACATAGTCTAGCATTTTCATTACTCTTGCACAAGAAGTCATTTTCTTTAACATTATTACTCAATACTCTGTTTTCTAGGTCTTTATCTCCCTTTTCACTTCTCTGTTCCTTATTCTTCCTTTGCAGTTCCATTTAATCATCATTTGCACTGTGTACAGCTGCTGACTTCTTTTCCCCCAGCTACTTCATTTCTGCTGGAGGCAGCTATTTCTGCTGCATCTTTCCCTGAAAGCACCCCTCCTTTTACATTAAAAGTGGCAGTCTCTTTTAGCAACTTAATTAAACTGGAATGTTTCTGCCAACAGCACTTATAGTTTCTGCAAGGGGACATCTTGCATTGCATACAAGTGATAGCTTGCTAGAAAAGCTTTATTAAAAATAAAAGGAAGCTAAACTTCTGGTCTGACTCTTTGCCCTGTTTCAGCAATATGAATTGCAGTTGAGTTATTCCCAGCTTGTGTGAGGAAAAGATAGGAGGATACGGCCCTCAGTGTGCCAGTGGAGCCTGTAGATCACCTGCATACATACTGGGACATAGTTTTTGAGTACTGTGGTTGTAAGTAGTACAAATTTTCAAATAATTGAGAAAACTGTAGATCCCTGTTCCCCTCCTTCCTCTTTCCTATTAGTACTCATTAACAAATGCATCCAGTCATGAGTAGAAGAGAAACTTCTAAGTCCTTCCATTAACATGGTGGCCACACTCGTGTATGATTCAGTAATCAGGAGTCCCTGTTTGTGTCAGAAATATTTCTCTGCTTTCAAAGAACAGCTCTTCAGCCCAGGATGAATTTTGGTTCTTCATCAGTTTTTACTTCCTTTGTTTTAAGTCATCAAGGTGACTACACTAAATTTAATGGAATAACTATTTAACATTACATTGGCTGCAGTGTGATGAAGCAAGGGAAGTCATGGGCTATAGCTCTAGAACAGATTAACAGACTGTCATTCCCCTCTCATCATGAGCTGGCATAACTGTGGCTGCTGCTGTCATCACTATTTGCCTCCCACATCAGTAGGTTTGGTTCTGTGTCTCACAGCAAAGCTGACTTCTAGAACACTAGTTCATGTGCTTATGAGTGTTCACATAAGCATATAAGTACCTTCATGAATGTTATCTCAACTTGAAATCCATTAAAGTTTAAAGCAGGTACTAGATTAAGAACTACAGCACTCAAAAATAATAGACATCTTCCGAATTAGGGTCAGGGTCCAGAAATATATTCAGTGTAACAATATAAGCAAGATGTTAGTTGAATGAATTGGTCTTTGGCTATCACCCCTCAAATGTTACAGAAGTATCAGGTAAGCTGACACTTGGGGAATAGAAATACAAAGCCTTAAAAAATGTGTAGAACTGCTTTTTTCCCCCCCAAATTATTCTAGCTCGTTTTTCATATTATGATTTAGCTACATACTTGTTTATTTAAGCTTTCTATATTTATGATAGAAAAACCTGGTGTAATTTCAAATATTAAACAAAACAGCAAACATCTACAAGAAATATATAAAATGCAAATCGCAATGTTCAATGCCAATAGCTTAAGGAAGAAACTTAAACCAAAGTTAATTTTAAGGCTGCAACTTTCTCTTACATGTTTCTTAAAGCTGAGTTAGTCCTTCTTCACTCTGCCAAAAATAACTGATGACATAGTAAGTCTTCATATTTAGTGATTTATATTTCAGAATATTCTTCAGATAGCAATCTTGGCCTGGCTGTGAGCCAGACAAGTCTTCTTGTGTTTCCTTTCTTTCATTCAGCTTTTAGAAATGCTTTGCTTTTAAGTTTTTAGCCTAGAGCTGTAAAATGGCAACTTGAGACAACAGAGATCTCAGGATATGATGTGATTCATAGGAAATATACCAAATTTTAAAAGTACTTTCAGTCTGGAGCTTTAAAAGCTTCAATTAAAAACTGTGTTTTAGCCCAAATAAATGGACATCCCAAAGACAATTGTACTCTAAAACTGGAGAAAGGAACTTTTTCTAGAGCATATGCCAAGCTGTATTTTCTTTCTCAATTTAGAGGTTAAGGGCAGCTCTGGTAGAAAATCAATGGGAGCAGAGGGATGCTACCTCAAAGAAAGGTGATACCAATCAACTAATTTGCAGTACCTTGCCTCTGAAGGACAGGGACTGCCTGTGTTCTCTAAATTCAAATTATTTCACTGGATTCAGAAGAAACTAGAAACTTTCTCCTTTCACAGATGAATTTTCAAATTGTAGAATTTCCCAGCACTGTCCCAAATTGCCCTGTGGGCCATTTACAGTATGTGTCACAAGTTGACCATTGGCCTTTGATAATCACTTTTTTTGTGTGCATAATCAATATGACAGAATTTAACATTGCCTCTTGATTTCAAATGCCAAACACACTGAAGCATAGTAATGGAGGGTTCATCCTTTTTTTGATCCTGTTGTATGTGCTATAAGTTCCTTTCACCCTTAGCAGCAGTGAAAACAAAGTCAGACTCACAAAAATACCAGTTCAGCACTGAGCAACAGGCTGCATCCTATGTCCAGGCTTCCATTGGCTCCAGCAATAGAGACTTGAAACAACTGCTGATGAATCTTTACTGGAGGGTGAATGGAGAAAAGGGAAAACAAGAAAAGCTGCTGAAAGGATGATCATCATCTGTTCTCTAGAGTTTCTTCTTAGGCACTGATTATCCTTTTCTCAATGCTTGCACCAGAAAGTCATGGCCAACATGCAGCATACTTGTGATGAACTTTAATCTTGACACAGTGCAGCTGAGAAGGTGTTAGGCATCAGAATGAATTTTTCCTACACAAAGACATGCCTGATTGAGCAAAATATGCCTCAAGTTAGGTACTGCAAAGGAATTGTCTTTCTTCTAAAATCTTTTATTCTTTGCTGGAATTACTGTTCATATTGCCAAGGCAAATTTTATACATTAATTTTACAGAGCCAGTGTGGAGCTGTAGACTCTGACTCTCCCATCACTAGCCCTAAGTCTAACCCTAACACCAGCCCTAGCTCTAGCCCTAACCCAATCCTGAGTTTTCCCAATCAGAAAGATGCAGGAGCAGCAAGGCTGGGGCCCTGCCAGGATTACCTTGGCATGCCTTTTCCACCACCAGTGTTCCTGGAGCTGTAGACTCTTTGTTTCTCTGAACTCTATCTTAACACTCACCTAACTCTAAGCCTAGCTCTAACCCTAACCCTAATCCTATCAGTTTTACAGATCAGAAAGATATAGGACCAGCAAGGTTGGGGCCCTGCTGGAATGGTCTTGGCATGCCTTTTCCAGCCCTGGTGTTCTTGAGCTGTAGGCTCTTCAACTCTCTGAGTCTTAAACCTAAACCTAAGCCTAACCTTATCCTTATCCCTAGCCCTAACACAAAACAAAAACTATAGGTTTCCTTGCTGCTCCAAATTTTTCTAATAGGGAAAACTCATAGGATTGTTTGGCTGAGGACTAGTGCTAGGGCTGGGGCTAGCACTAGGGCTGGGGTTAGGGTTATGTCTACAGCTTGGGTTGAGAGAGCCTCAGGAACACTTGGGCTGAAAAGTGATCCCAGCAAAGCCCTGTGGGAGCACAAGAACTAGACCCACATTTCTTAAGGTCTAAGCAACTGCTGAGGTTAGTGAACAGCCTTCATCTTTCTGGCTGATACTGGATGTTTCTGCTTGCTGTGTGAATTGCCTGGAGCAATTCTTGTCTGGTAAACAAGAGCAGAAGAGCCAGGAATCAAGTTGTGCTAAAGCCTGTTTGCTTACCTATAGTGATAACTAAGGCTGTAATAATTGCCTTCTCATTGTGACTGAGATGACAGCGAGACAGCTGCTATTTCAACAGATCACCAAACATGTGCAGAGGCATGGACTATTTTACTTCCTGAAGCCACCTGTCCCATACTTCAGCAAGTTACCTGCCAAAAAAGAGAAACAGCAGTGTTTTCACTTGCTCTGTTTTTGTCCAAGATTTATTTGTAATAAAAAACCCTATTTCTATTTCATAACAACAGATTTATCTTTAATTTAATTTCCTGCTTTGATGGAAAAACAGGGCAGGCAAGAAAGCAATAACCCATCACTTCTCTTCAGTTACTAGTTGCTGTTCCTGAGAATTTAGCAAGCCATGTGAAAAGGCTTTAAATCATGGAAAACTATTTTCTGTGTGCCTTTGCATTACTTCAGAAAATTCACCATGATGACTTCTGGTCACAGCATTTCCAGATTGCAGGATTGCAACTTACTCCTGTACATGAGAGTGCAAAAATACAGTGTTTGTGGTTGGATTGGCCAGGAAAGCTGCACCTGCAGGGAGCATGGGGCATGTGATTGGTTTCCGGAACAGTTGAGCTATTAGCTTTGTGGCAAAGGCCTAGAGCTGGAAAGATTGCATTCATTGTGTTGGGGGAATTGCTGAAGCCTGCCATGTGTGTGAAACATTTGTCTGCTTTTCTCTCTGTGATTACAGTAATTTCATTAAATAAAGCAGGAGAGCTACAACATTTACAATGTAAGCATTCTCATCTGTGGCCTTTTCCTTTAAAGTATCACCTGTCATATTCCTTAAGCTAAGGGCCATCACCTAAACCAAAAAGTCCAGTTAAACTGATATTTCCGTCTAAGCTACACTTTTATCAATTTGAACCTCAGAAAGCAAGTGCAAACCTTGGTTAAGCTTTTGTTATTGGTGCTATTTTTGTTTGTTTGTTGAACAAATATTGCCTAAGTATTATTTGTACAGGTTGAGTTATGATTACTGTGGATCTCATGAATGGAAGCAGGTCACTGAGCCAAATCTCAGGAATTCTTTTCCTCATACCCTCTTAACAATGAACTTTTCAGGCCATTCACATATACATACCATCCATAGCTTGCACTACAGAGAGGAAATTCCCTGCTAGGCAGATTCTTGGAGCCAAACACCCTGGATCTATCAACAGAATGGTGAAAAGTAGACGTAAGGGAAGAAAGAGATCATGCAGAATTAAGTAGGTCAAACCTCTACATTCTAGGTGAGCTAATGAGAGAGAATGCACAATCAGCACAGCAGTGGGGACTAATGCAAGACAACCCAGCTGCCTCAAGTTCCATTTTGTCCTCTTATATGTGGTACTGTGGGAAATATCTATAAGGCTTGATATGGTCTAAGACACAAGAAAGCAAGCAAGCAAGGAAGGAATGAATGAAATGTTCACACTATGGACAGGTGTGTATATCTAGGAAAGGAATGTCCATGAGTAATTAGGGTAAGTTGCTCTCCCTCTTAAAGCAGAACTGCTGGCAAATATGCATGCATGACTATAGAAAGAAATAACTGAAAATAGGTACTATTGAAGGAGCATACAGCCTCCTCATCTTTGATTTTCAACCAAAAAGAAAAGTTTCCTGGTCTGAACAGGTTTTCACATAACTGTGAAGATCTGAGCTCTGGTTTTGTAGTGCAGTTTGAGGTACAATGAATCACTGGACAATGAGATTGAGCTAGGGGACTGTGCCTTCACAGAGAACTTCTTTTGCTGTTTCATGTCTGTATGTTATGATGTAGCTTTTCCTTCTCTTTGCCATTTGTTTTTTTGCTAGTGTGATTTGCAATAAGAACATCACAGCACTGGGAAGGAATCTCACAGGTCAAGTCCAGGCTCCCATTGTTATAAAATATTTTTAGAATAATCATAATTCTTGACACACTTCTCAGTATGAATGACTTGATGGTGTCTAGTCTTAACAAATAGTTATTATTTCTGGAGTGAGAGTCCCACCAGTGTGAAATGAGTCTGGAACCCTCAAATGGAAATAAAGAAAAAGGAGAAGCCAGCTGAATTAAACTAAAAAGGCCTAAATGTGATGACATTGCAGCTGTTGTAGTGCAAGAAAACCACTTATCCAGGAGGCAAAAAAGGCTGGATGTTTGCAAAAAGTCTACTGCTCCACCTGCATAAGGAGTGTGGGAGGTTCTAATAGCTAATGACATAATTTATTGATTTTCTGAGACTAAAGGAGCTACTTTATAGCTAGCAATTTCTGGAAGTCAGCACATAAAATAGTGCTGAGATTGAATGACTTTGTAGGATTACCTGTCCACAAAACCACTAGTGATTGCAAAGCTCTTCTGCTGCCACAGCAGAATCAAACAGAAAGTACCTTATTTTTCCAGTATGCAGCTAGATTCAGAATTTGATGGGACATCACAAGTTTAGCAGTTCATCACACCAAAGCAAGGGGCAGAAACTACAGCAGGAATAACATGGGCTCTTTGGAATGGCACAGATGGCTCAGAACCAGACTCTGAGCATCATGGTGTGTCTTGGGGGAGACATCAACAACACTCACAGGTACTGGGATCTCACTGGGTTCAAAACCTAGCAGCCTCTATTTGTATAAAGACAAAACACTACCATTCCACTGAGCTGCTGGTAACATGCTCATTATCTAAATTGGAGGAGAAAATAGTCTACTACGGATGCTTTAAATATTGCTAATTCACATTTCAAAATATATGATAGTGTAGGATGCACAAAGTGAAGCAAGTCCAGACATCGACTTGGGCCTCAAAATACATTAATAATTGCAGAATCATGGGAGAGAGATCTGCTAAAACTGTCAGGTGGGTGCAGCAGCATCACACAAAAAAACCAAGATACAAATCAGGCAGAAGGAGTACAGGGACACTCTCTAAGGGCATCCATTAAGTTCAGGAGACCAACTGTAAAGGACTTGAATTTTACAATATGTAACAAAACCACTTTCAAATGAAGTTTGATTCAAGATTTGCTGCATCTATATTTCAAGACAGGAAAAATTGCAAAAAAACAGTAAAAGAAGAAAAGTTACAGAAAACCTGATGCTTCTAAAGCCCTTACTGGGAGAAGAATTCTATAGAGCTTTCTAGAAGAATTAGCTAAAATTGATACAATATTTGCTAAACCTCTGTGTTATGAAATGGAGGGATAAGGACAGGGAGAAAGAATTGGTTTCAATTGCCATGCTTCCAATCATTCCAAGATTTTAAAGAAAATATAAGCTCTACCTCTAAGAAAAATTGTTGAAACTGCTGGACAATGCAGCTGGCTGATGTCTTTCAGAAGGAAACTGGGACAGATGAAACCTAAAATTATATTTGAAAAAGAGACTTATTATAAACTCATCCACACTACTGCAAAAATGAGGTAGACCACTAGATACAGAAGTATTTCATCTAACTGGAGTAAGATGAAGCTTGTTAGTTACTGTGGTAGTAATAAAAGCTGGGCTCACACCCATCTCTGCAATAATTTCAAAAACACCTGTAGCATGGCACAAAAATCACCATATGTAAACTGCAATTAAGGACATATTTGCCTTATTTCTCGAGGTGTACTCAGTCTACTTCTATCTCAAATACAGACTGAAGACAGTAAGAAGTGGTTTTAAGAAATATTAGCTTAGCATGGTGTTTTGCTGTAAAACATGCTGGTGTTTAGAAAAAAATGCTGCTTTTGCCAGCAAAGAACTCTTTCATTGTTTCCCTTTAGTGTTAAAAACCACTATAGACAGAAACACTACCTTGGTATATATGAAAAATTTATATTGAAAAGCCCCCAAATGCACACTGGGAATCTAAAAGGTTTTGCCACAGGTCACTGTCCTGTCACTTAAATATTCACACAAATAAGGCAGTGGACATGACCTTTGCTTTTGAAAGCCCAGTTATGCCATTCATGTCTGAGAGTCTCAGTCAATAAAAAAATCTCAAGCTATGTATTATTTTACCATTTGAACCAGGAGATAACAGTAAGAAAGTAGCCAAAAGGCCAGTCTGTGTTTTGCTACAGAATGAGTAAAACCCCAAGGAAACTGAGAATAATTAACTCCTCTTTAAATAACAGACTCTAGTCCAAAAAAAGGGATTCGTTTGTAACTCCCTGGTGTCCACAAAGAATGTCACATAGTATTTTTCAAACAATATACAACTCCACAGGTGAAGCTGTTACAGATTCCACTTGGCCTTCTCCTCAGAGGTGAGACTATCTTACCACAGGAGACAAAAAGAGCTCAGAGAACTTAATCTCTGAGCCACAGACACACTTGATGTCTAGAAATACACTGGGGGAAAGAGAATCACCAAAGAAAGGCCAGATATCAGCATTGGAGTAATCACAAATATACATTGGTTGTCTACAACCTAATATAAATTTTCTGATAAGTGAAAATGAACTTATTAATTTGCACTCAGTAGGTTTGTGATGGCATATATGACACCTGTAATTCAATGACTGGAAGTCATCTCCTGTCTGATACTGTTCATCAGTGTGGGAGCCTTCCCTTAAAAATTCTTTTCAACACAATTCCCTTTCCCTTTTTGTGTGGTCATGTTGCACAGTTGCAGTCAGGATTTGTCTCACTTATTCGTGGCAACTGCTGATAACCCCACTCCTTTCCAGAGCCTCTGATCTTATACTGATTCAATATTCCCTTTGTTGAGTTCAAGTTTATAAAAAGGATATTAATGGGTTTAAATCTATAGGTTCAAGTCCCTCTATTAATTGTTCCTCAAAAGCACCTTATGACTGCCATTGCTTTTATTCATTGATTTAACTGTGCAATTCAGGTACAATAATGTAAAACAGGTAAACTGAGGCAACACCTGATATTTATTTCTGAAATATTAATAGACATATATTGTATGTCTACAGTGTTCTACATACAAAGGTTTATGGCTTAATTTGTTTTAAGATGGCCATACATATATTAGGAAGTTGGTTAAGCTGTGGGCACAGTTTATGTAGTTCAGCTCATAAGAACTCCTATAAGCACAAGAAAAACTGAGGAGAAATAAGCTGCTCTTTCACAACATAGACATTATGTAGTTTCATTAATAGAACTATAATTAGATTTCAGTAGATGCATGGTCTATATAGCCTGAAAAAGCCAGTATGAATCAAATACATAGTGAATTATGATGAAATTGTTAAAAATTGTCTTCTTTTATGGATAGCAGCTCCTGAACAGAATGTAGATCACAGTTTTTATCCAAATGATTCTTTGAAATTATTTGAAAAACATCACGTTATTGTCCTACCATCCTACCATAATAATAATAACAGAAAGCAAGGTATGCTTTGGGTCCAAATGTGTCAAATAACAGCCTGCCAAGCCACACAACAGCTATTTCCCTGGGTTTATCAAGTCCTTGTGAAGCTTCAGTAGAGGCTCAGCATCTGCAGTATAATTTGTCACACTACATTTCAACCATTATTTGAAGCCTTACTGACACGTTTACTTTGAGGAAACAAAGGTCTGTTCAGCAAAGTCCAAAGACAGGTTATTAAGTCAAAACCAAGAAGGTGACATTGTAATATCAGTGAGGAATAAAATGTTATTAAAATAAAAGTTCCACTTTTCACCTTTGTGGAATGACCCACTGTGCACTGAAGTCATGCTAATGGAAAAAAAAAAAAAAAAAACCCTGCAGATAGATTGGATAGGATTATATACAATAGAACAACTGAACTTTTACAATTTTTGTCAAACTGCCTGAGTTGTAACCTCACAATATGTCAAATAATGACTGAAAACCACAGCTATTAAGAAGGATGCAGTATTTTCAGTATGACAAGGTTGAAGTAACTGCTTTATGGGGAATGAACAGCACCAGATTGGAGTATGAAATTCTGCAGATGAGTAGCAGATGGCAAATGAAGGCATGTGAATACATGCACCTCATACTAAGTCGGGCTAATTTACTAGAAATTTGTGTTCTGCTTTTACAAATTAGCATTGATATCAATTTTCTGTAAGTATTCATTAAGAGTTAAAGCTGAATCAGATACTGCTTTCATATTGTTCTCCCTCTGCAAATATTTGCATATTTTTAAAGCACTGTAATAGAGTTTACCATGTTCCAGAGCTCAAAGGCATCAGGCAGAGCAGCCCTATGGGTGTAGGTGCAAGTTTGTACATATCTACAACCCCATGGCATTTAGAAGTCCTGTAAGTAACAACTTTTCTTCATATTGACTTTGTGTGCAGAATAAGCACAGTTTTTGCCAGATTGACACCTCATTAATATAATTGTTCCAATACATAATTATTTTTGGATTGTGATTAGAGGAATTCATGATTCACAATGCACATCTATTTTAAAGAACCCATGGTGTTCTTTAAAGCCAAAAGAGACAACATAGTAGCCAGTTAGGCAGTCTTCCTTGAGTGTCATTTCTTAATGTGCATCAGAAAAGCACAGAGCTTGGTGTACATGGGCTCTTACATCTGCATCTGCTTGCATCTTTGGAGTACCTTCAGTCACTGTGAAGACATTTACAGCTGAGGTATATTCAGGACAGAAGCCAAGATTAATGCATTTGGGACAATGTGTTCTTGCTCCCATTCTCATAATGAAATTGGACTTGAATGGGAGCAGTGCTGAGCTCTCTGCAGCTACTGATTACACATGTCAATATTAGGCTGTGTTTGAGTGATGCTGTATTGTGCATAAGAATATAACATCATGGTGTTGTGATTCAGCAGGCAACATAATTACATGAATTTCAAGTGAAAATATAGCAGTATATATTAATAGCTCATCTCAGCCTTTCTTCATATCTGGGCCCTTGTTTACTTAATTAGGAATTATTATAAAGTTAAATCTCTATTTTTCTGATGATGGCCTTGTTCTGAATGTACATACACTGAGAAAACCTTGTTGACATGACCAAGCAGGATATAATATTTTATTTAATTTACTTTGGAGACCACTGACACCAATTGCCAGCATGCTTGCAGTCTCAATCACACTGAAAATCTGATAGCAACATGATCTTAGAATAACGGCCATGTGTTGTTCCTGCATGAAGAAAAATCACTGCCACCCTGTTCTGGTAGACTACTACAAGATACACTTCCCTGTAATTTCAGGTAAAGGATACTGATTTTTCTTGGTCACAACTACATTTTAACAGGATATTAGAACGTATTTTCTACCTTGTATCCACAGCAGTATGAACAGAATATGTGAAAAATTGTTGTCAATGTCTGCAAACAATAAGCTTAGCTACTACAAGTGTTATTACTATCTGAGGTAGTATATTATAGTTTTATATTTATCCTTAAAATAAGGAAACAATCCAAGGCTCAGTTTATAAATGTGGAAAGCTGGCACAGAGATATCTAGTGGCCATCCTAAGCACAGAGATATCTAGTGGCCATCCCAACTGAACAGAGAAAGAATGTGGGAAAAAAGGAAAAAAGCCTGAATTCAGCCATGTTAGAATCTCTCTTCTCAGAAAGAATAGAAACTTATTCTTGCTATGTAATTACTAAGATCCAACCCAGATTTTTAAAGTATTGAAATTCAATAGCAGGATTTCTCACTTGATTTCATATCTCATCATAGATCTAACAGGACAAAATGGTCTCAGGCTGAAGCAGGTCATCTGAATCAACCTGGGTGCTGTGAAGCCTTCCAAATCGGTATTTGGCAACAGAGTTAACAGCAGAAATAAGAGACAATTTCATGGGCAGCAAGTGTCTTGTGACTCAGTCACAAAGATACATGGTCCTGGCAAAGCAATCTCATGGAAACTGATGTGTTAGGAGTAGGTAATGATTGACTTGCTATTTACAGAGGGCTTCATTTAGCCTTTCCTGCTGCCGGTACTTTGTCTTTCAGTTATTACAAACAGTGGCAGCTGTCCTGTGTTATAATTACATATTTGTAGATGTAGTTTCAGAAATTCAAAGAACTAGAACCATAAAATCAGCACCACAGTTAATTAATACAACGTTTTATTATTGACACTAATGTATGTAACATTCCAATATAAATCTGTCTTTTATAAAGATGTTCATATGCCCTACAACATTTTCAAAAGAAAGTGGCACAGGAAGCACCTCCACAACATTAGTATGTTTAGTTTACTGTTATTAACTTCACGTGGTGAAATCTATTAATGGACATCTCCAAGTACAAAGTTAACTGTGTAACAGATATCACTATATCTGAACCATGGTGGTTCATCCTAAAACCTCAGTGATGCTTGGTAGATTTTTAGTTAGAGCTATTCTATATTTACAGCAATTGTTTTGAGAAAAGTCTGAACTCTGATCTGCAAACAGCCTGTCTTTTTAAAATCAGTGCTGAGTCTACAATAATATTGTTATGTTTTCCACCAGGAAATTATATGTTTTCAGTACTAAGGTGGTATTTTCTTTCCTTGAGTTTTCATGTTTATGAAAATTGCAATCTTTGAACTTAATTATATATTAATTTTGAGATTTCTAAACTCAATATATAAAATAATCAAATATAAAAATACTCAAAATACTCAATACTCAAAATATAAAAACAGAACTAGAGAGAGAGAATAAATGACAATTGAAAGGAGCCTTGAGGATGGTAGCAAAGATGTGCAAGCTTTCTGCAATATATCAAACAAAAAAAATGAGGTAAAATCATAGAATATACTGGGTTGGAAGGGACCCATAAGGATCATCAACTCCAACTCAAAAAAATAGGAATGAGGAATAACTGGAAATTAGTAACTCAAAACTAGCTAAAATAATAAAATCCTTTGTTTTCACTGAGGTTTATTCTAACGAGAGTAATGTAGAGTTTGAATTAGGCAGCAGAAGAGTCACAATAGAAAGTTAGTGCCCTGCCAACAAGTTTTCTTCCTTTGGTACCTGCTAGATTTGCTGTGTGGCTGAAGGACTGCATCCCACCCTGCCTGGGTCACAGCCTCTTCAAGCCTGAAGGGCTCACGCAGCTGATCCCACCCCACAGACTGCCTGGGTGTCTCACTGCCCCACTGCAGCACTTGGCCATCCCTCCCAGTCCTGTGCCAAATGTGAAATGCAGTGCTGCCACTGCCCTCCAGCCACCAGCACCTGACTTGGTGAGGAGCTGTCACACAGGATGCTCTTGGGGCAAGGTGGGGTGTGCAGTGTCCACAGTAGTTTCAAGGACTCTGCCTGTCCATAAGAATCCCAACACAGCTTCAGGCTCAGTTTTATATAACAATATTTCTTGTATAGGCAGTGAAAGTTCCTAAGAAAGCAATGTATGCACAGCAGAAGCTGTGAATTTATCTTTTCTTCATGCCTTCATACCTCCTGCAAAACTGCAACTAAAAGAGAAGAGTCCAGCTGACACAGGAGCTGTCTCTGCCTCTTCCTTCACAGAGCTGGCAAAGATGGATGAGCAGATTCTGCCATGGGAAAGAAAGCTGTCAGGGCTTTAGAAGGCTTCTGGAGGCTTATAACCTACCCAGCTCTGAGACAGCTCAAATACACTGTCCTTGCATCTTGATGTTTTCCATTATCTCCCTCATTACACACAGTAGAAGACCATATATGCAGTATCCAATAAAACAAGGATGTCAAAAACAATCTCAGAGTCATGATTGCAATATAAATAACTGAGAAACTCACAGAAGACAGAAAATTGAGACCAACCATAAATATTTACCAATATTAATCAATAATATTAAAAAATTAACTCCTGTGGAAATTGCACGATTAAAAGCTTGGGCAGGCATGGACAGATGCAACTTCCAACAAACATGTCTGCAGTTAGAAAGAAATAATTTAATACACCAAAGCACCTCTAGAGACACAGGACAACAAAAGTTAGCAGGTAGGAATATTTGCTCCGTTTTACCAGTGGAAAACATTTGGGGCACTTACTTTAGGGGCAAGTAAGATGAGGGATGGCTGTGACAGAAATTTGGCTTGGTGTAGTGTTACTGCACTGTTATTCAGTTTTTTGAAACTTCATGTAGTGGTGCTGAGAAAAATAAGATGAATTAATGTATTGTTGGATTTTTTTGCACTTTTCACTTCCTTCAAGCACTATGCCCTCAGCATAGAAATTCAAGTGGGACCAAGGAGCAATCTGGAGAGGTCTGCTGCACTAGAGCAGGGTAGAAGTGAGAACTAGACTTGCTTTAGAAGCACTTCGTACTCTTTGAGTGGATGGCTGCAGATAAATGGCTATAGCAGTACCATTCATGTATTTTTTATTTGAAATTCATCCAGCAAATGCCAAGTTGCTGGTGCTGTTCACTGGAACAGTCCTAGTATGGAAGTCCTGTCATGCAGCATGGGCTGAGGTTTCAGAGACAGAACTTGAACCATCCAGTGTTTGGAGCATCTGTAACACTTGCCTTCTGTCTCATCATGCTCACAACTATTCAAACATACGTGTTCTACACACTCACATTATGTCCTAGCAAAACTGAGCAGCTATTTGTCAAAGTGAACAGCAATCCATGGTATAGGAGGGTTCTGAAAAGCAAGGATTTATATTCACAGTGATTAAAAGGCAGGTGTAAAGCAATTCAGTACACCGAATCTATGCAAACAGGCTATCTACAAGTTACTTCCAGGTGCTCAAAGATGGGTAAGAAGCCATAGAAGGAAACAGTACATAAAGAAATACACTGGTAACATTGCAGTAGTGCTGCAGTGATTTAAGAGGTCATTGATGTCATGAATTATTTATTCATCGCAATTGAGATATTGTATAAGGTACATTTTGGAGAGAAGAAAACACACAGTAAAGAAGTCAGAGAACCTTTAATTGGTGCATGAATTTTGGACTTTTAAAGTTTTCAATATTATCTGTTATCTTGGGGGCTCCAGTCTTCCCCGATGAAGAGGACTCAGATGATTGCATGCGGGCGTCAATGCGATAAGAGGAAATTCTAGGCACCAGAAGACTCCGAGAAAAGCCCCGACCTGCCCAGGGCTCCATCAGTGAGCAGGGGCCGGCCGCACCGGCCCCGCGGACAGTACCCGGCGCAGGGACACAGCCGCGGGCGCTGCTTCCCGTGGGAAGGGGAACTTCAGGTGGCCGTGGCAAAGCAAGAAAGGTGTCAGCAAGGCTTCAGAAAGCCGGAGAGACACCAGGGGAAGGGCGAGATGACCGGGTCTGCCCGTCACCGCCGGCCCCTTCCCGCACATTCGGGCAGGGCCGGCCGGTGCGGAGGCCGCCGCTCCGGCCCGTCACCGCCCCGCTGCGATGCTCCGGGGCGGGATCGGCGCTTCGCCACTCCCCGCAACCCCCGGGTGGCCCCGCGGGGAGACACCGGGTGCCGCCCCGGGGACCCTGGGCCCCTCCGCAAGCCCCCTCGTCCCCTCCCCAGCCGGGCTCCCCCGGCCCTGGCCGCTGCCCCCACCCCTTCGGCCTCCGCCTTCCCCTCCCCTTCCCCTCCCGGTCCCTCCTCCCCGCCGGCGCCGGCCGTGCCCGCCTCGACTAAGGGGCGGCTGCCGCTGCTGCTGCCGCTGCCGGCGGCGGCTCCGCGAAAATGTCCGAGCGCGGCGGCTTCTACCGGCAGGAGCTGAACAAGACGGTGTGGGAGGTGCCCCAGCGCTACCAGAACCTCACCCCCGTCGGCTCCGGCGCCTACGGTTCCGTCTGGTAGGTGCGGGGCGGCGGCACGGGGGCCGGCAGCCGGCAGGTGCAGCCGGCGGGCGGCGAGCACGGACAATGCGGGCGGGCGGGAGCGCCGCGCCGGGCCGGGGTCGTGTGCGGGGAACGGGGGCCGGCGGCGGCAGCGGGGCGGGGGCGTGTCCGCCGGGCTCCGGGCTGGGAGCCGGAGCTCCCGCCGCTGCCCCGGCCGGCGGCCCCCGGGGCCGGGCATGCCGCGCCATCACCCGGGCGACTGCGCCCGGGCTGCCCTGCCCGCCCGGGGCCGCCCCCCGCTGCCGGCTGATGCTGCTGCCCCGGAGGGACAATTGCCCCGGAGCCCGCAATCCTGCACAGTCATGGCGGGTCCGAGCGGGGTCCGCCGGGGCCGGGAGGGCTCCCGCGGCCCTTGAGCCGGGGCTGCAGCGGGACAGCCGCAGGGCCCCGCGGCGGCCGCGGCCGGCGAGAGCTCTGTCCGCCGGGACGGTGCGAGCGGCCCCGCAGAGGGGCAGGCGGACGCAGCGCGGGATGCTCGCCGCTGCTTTCGGGCATCGCCAATTAGGACAGATTGCCGCCCCAGCGCTCCGGCGTCTCAAGGCGTGCCACATGTTGTCATCGAACGTTTCTCTTTCTTTGATAATTCCTACGTCAGGCTTGCGCTCTCGGGAACTCCCAGTGCAGGTTGGGTTGTTACTTTAGTATTCGATTCACACTTTACTACGCTTATAACGCTTTGAAACAATTTTTGGACATAATAGTGGCGTTTAAGGGTCTTTGAGAAAGACTCGTGTTTCTTTTGTAAGCTAGGTTAGTGGAATTATGTAAAACAATCCATAATGGGCCTTTAAATGCAAGTATTACGTTAAATAAAAATTAAAAAAAATAAAAAAAGCTTTAGAACTTTGCTTTTTGCCATGCTCTAAACTTATGCATCAGTCCTCGCTTTTTCTCCATAGTCAGATGCCAGAGAACATTTATGGAGTTTTGTATTAGTTAGTTCATTCTCTAGCTCTGTGAAATGTCCAAGTTTACACATAAACTAGGAATATGCATTTTAAAATACCTCCAACTATCAGCAGAAACACTCGGGACTGGTGTAAAGTATCTTTGAATTCTTCTCTTCTTTATTATTTGTAATTTATTCTTGCACCAGGGAGGTCTAGGCAAATACCATATGAGTGTCAATACCTGCCATTGTAGTTAGCACATGATGATCTGCTGAGAATAATTCCACAACAATTTATTTATCCTATAAAAATCTTAGTTTGTGAAATAAAAGAGGAGAAAGTAAACTAAGAGTTGGATGGATATATAGTAGCAGAGTAACTACTTTTGTGTTACAATTGAAACTGCATTTCTGGTTACTTTCCCTATTTATGCTGACATAGATTTGAGGGAAAGACCTACTTTACTGAATTTTGTAATGAGTGTCAAGACTTGAGAAATTGCAAAGGAAGTGAAAACATGTCGTGATTCACTTACAGCACAGCTGGTGCTTTGGTTTTTAAAACTGCACAGCCAAGGAAATCCTAGTAATTTTTATCAATTGCAGAGCCTGGGAGCTGAGATGTAAGATGGAGACTGGAAGATGCTATAGGAAAGGTTTATTCTAAAATAGACATTTAAAAATAGAATATAGCAATAAAACATATATTAATAGCTTTGTTAACATCAATGAAGTATAAACCCAAACAGAAGCTTGAATGTGAGGAAAAGGTATGCATCGCCCTGAGAAAAGCCATCTATTTTTAGTGTCTATTGAAATTGATTTTTTTTTTTCTGTCTGTGTGGATGTGCTTTACCCAGGAGACCTACGAGATGCAACCATTCCCTCAAGTAATATGCTATATTGCTTCTGTGAATAGTTGTGCTCCTATTCAGTAAAATACCTAAAAACATATTCAAGACTTACAGAAACTACTAGAATTAAGTGCTTTGATGAATAGAAGCCAAGGTTCTGAACTCCAAATGCTGGCTTTGAAATGAGAACAGAATTGTTGTAACAAATATTTTCTGCCTCAGTGAAACTGTTCTGTAGTCCTACCCTTTTTTTCTTTTTTTACAGTAAATTATTGGTCATAACCCATAGACTTGAGTAACTGAATTGATAACTGGTAATAAGAAACATATTCTAAATGCTTGCATTTAATCATCTTTTGCTCAAAACCTACAGAACAATTTGTGTCAGGAGGCTGTGTTTTGGCCCAATTTATTGGCATTTCATATTTGAAATATATTCATGTTTGAATATATTTCAAGTAGAATTCATGTTTGGGTTAGTTGCAGATGCATCAAATATGCTATGGAGACAGAGATTACTGGTTTAAAACAGATTCATTTTTAGAGAGATATCTGTACCAAGCACAGTACTTATCTTTTTTTGTTTGTTTGTTTTTGTATAGGTGTGGAATAGGTAGAAACCCCAAATTTTCCCTTATATAAAGAGCTTGACTGCTTTTCTCACTTTTTAAATGACCTATCACAAAGCACATTTGGCTTTGGAAATCCTCCAAACTCAGCTGCACTGACAAGCAGAGTTGCACCTTAGCTTCTGTGTGAATCACAGAGAAAACTGTAAGGTCTTTCCCTCAAGTAGTTAATCCTTGCAGTACTTTTTGTGTTACTCTTGTACTTTAGCTCTGTGCAAGGCTTTCTTTTACCTGAATTTTTTCCTATGGTCATTGGCAAGTATCAAATTTACATGCACAACTGGTTTGGTTTGGAATTGTTTTCTGTTACTTCTATAGCTTTGCCTATCAAGGTGAGATTTTTTTATTTATTTATTTATTTAAACAATTATTTTAACTCTTTCTCAAACTAAAATTTGGCTAAATTTGAAGTTTTCTTGAAAAAGTGCACTTTTGCTGTCCAGCCTTTATAGCTGGATTTACCTCTCACAGAAGTCAAAGAGCTGGTTGACTCTTAAGGGGCCAGGCACCAGACCTGCCAATTGAGAGTTTTGCAGCATTTAAGTTATTAAAGTTAAGCCATTTAGATAGGAAGCAAGATAGTTTACTTTTACAAGGTAGTCTTAAATCTACAACCCTTTCTTTTCAGTTCTAGAGAAAAGCAACTATGTCTCAGGTAAAACTGAATTTCAAATCTTGTTGCTTATGGTTCTGCTTAGTAAAATAAGAATTCTGGCTGTGTTTGAGTCTTCCAACTGTTCCAGTGATATTGCTTATAAACAGGACTTTTTATCCTGGAGCATCTGTGCTTTCCATTTGTGTTGCCCTGGTAGTTCCACTGTGGTTTGATACCTGACCACCTTTTCCCCTGGGAGGTGGCATTGCTACCTGCTGGATAGACAGCTCCATCTTTTTAAGAGTCTTCTTATTATATCACAAATTATGTAACATGTATAGATTTTTGGTTTCTTACTCTTTGGATCTTTTTAAAGCTTGTATGCCTCTTTTTATGCCAGCTTTTGTAAACTGTTTTCTAACCTATTTAGCCCTATTTTTGCCTGGGAGGGATTGACAGCATTCTGCAGCATGCTGTCTCTGATCTCTTCAACAGGTTGTTTTCCATTAGCATTTTGCAGACTCTGTGTTCTGCCTTCTTTGGAAAGAACAGACCTTGCAAGATGAACCAAACTGAGTTCAGAGTTTCCTCGCAGTCATAAACTCCTGCACTGTTTTCTCAGTCTGTTGGCATCAATAGTACTTTTATTCAGTCCTTTTTGGTTTTAAGACTATGCAGTGCCTAACACCAATTCAGGTGACCTAACACATTTTTAAGAAGAGGCCTGCTAAGTCAGAGTATAATGGCAGAGGTCTCAGCTCAAAAAAAGCAGGAAAGCTAAGCCTGCCTTAAGTAATTTACAACACTTCAGCATCACTCTATCCTGTTAACTCTATCCACATACTTAAGATTCATTAAGTTTTTGTCCTGGCTAATTTTGGGTAAAAATGGGGGAAGGTGGAATGGTATTTAGGCTACAGTTTTGCTTTGAGGAAGTACAAGTGGAAAACTGGAAGCAGAAAACTCTGATCTTGAAGTTTAACCCCTTATTTCCTGCCATTCACCCCATTCAGTGCTTCTGGTTTGAGGGCTGTGCTGGGGTGACAATTAGCTTTCAATACTGGAACATAACTCTGCTGATAACATCCTTTTCACACTGAGGAACTCTGAGAAGATGCTAGGACAACTCAGTAGTATGTGAGGGTTTTTAAAAGCTGGTATAAATTGACTTTAGACAAAGAGAAAAACTCTTAATCAAAGATTGTACTTGATGATTTCAGGGGTTTTTTAAGTATCTGTTTGGTTAGCTGTAATGATACTAAGTGTATGATTTCAACTGTGAGATCAGGTTACTGGAGTTATGCTGTGTATCACTGTAGCACTGCATGCTACAAATGCTGAGATAAACTTTTAGAGTAGTAGTAACACAACCTCTGTATGTAAATACAGCTGGAAACTGAAGATGATGTAGATCTTTACAGCTAAATGCACAATCCCAGGCACGTGTGGATTTTAGTGGACTCCCTCTGGACTTCTTTCTGATTAAGACTTTTGTTTTCAATACAAATACAGAGGCTGAACTTCATCTTACAAATGGTTGTAATTATTGGAAACTTTTCACTCAACATTGTTAAAATACTGCTGTCCAAGATCTGATAGGAGTTATCTATTTTTGGTATGTGGAATTCAGAAGGAAGGTAGTGAAGCCTTTCTTTAGTTGTGCCCCCTCTAGTTGTGACCCCTCTAAGCATATTCAAACGCTTGGTTGAAAACTGAGATGAGGGCTGATATGAAAGCCCAGTCAGAGGCAGGATACCTCTTAAAAGTCAGTATATGTAATAACAATACTTAGAAACAAGGCCTTGAAGGCAAGGTTGCAACAGAGAGGATAACTAAATGAAAGATGTGCATGGTCAGTGTTACTGATGAGGAGGATCTTTGCAGCAGTATTGCTGGAGTGAATGGGTGAAAATAGGTGAAGCAGCAAAAAAAAATGTAGCAGAGTGAAAAAGATCCTCAGAGAAATATAAAGAAACAGCCATTAGAAATAAAGACACAGTGGGATTGGCATCTACAAAGCCAAGGAAGGTCAAGAACTTAGGTATTTTTGTGAAAGATACGTGAAGGAAGATAGAAGGGAGTTTCTGAGCACTGGCTGGAGAGACACTAAGGAATTAGTTGAGATGGCTTTGTGGAGTACTAGGGTGGAATGCAGATTGCTTGTCATTCCCTTGTCTGGTTTCATCCTGAGTATTTTCCAGCTGTTGGAACAGCATACTTAACTGATTTGGGAAAGGGAAGCAGGATGGTAATTAGTGACATCAATGAGAATGTCTAATAGCACTTTTAATGAAGGAGGTGTTTCTGGAGAAGGATGAGAAAGGCTGAGAACTGCTGTGACAGAGATTCCTGTGTAGGGTGCTGTCACTAAACTTGTGGAGTGGTTTGGGAGCAGATGACATCTGAGTGTGCATGAGGAGGGTGATAGAGGGGTTTGTAGCAAAGGTGAAGAAAAGACAAGGTTAAGAAGTGGGGACTTTGTATTGTGTAGGTTTTCTTTCACAGAGAAATAATGACATCTTTTTTAGAGAAAGGGGAGGCATGGGATGGTAGCGATATGAGAGGCATGAGGTCAACCAGTTGTGGCAGAAAGACAAGGGTCATGGAATGGCATCCTTCTATGTGGCTGTAAGGATCCATTAACAGAGGGTATTCTCTGCAGGTCTCCTCCATCCTTACTTCAATATACTTTTTTGTGATACATTCCTTCCTGACTGCATGAGGCAGCATAGCTGTCTCCTTTCCTGTCCTGCTGTCAGCCACGATTACAGACTGGGGACACAGTCCCTGTCCCAAAGATCTGAAAGTCTTAGGGCCTTGTTGTTTGCTTCAGTACAGCTTCACAAGGAGCTGTTTGCAATTTCAGAATGTATTGTTGATTCATATCAAAAATACAGTATCTTAGTTATACAGTTGTGAAGGGAGAGGACATTTCAAACCCCTATGTAACCTGGGAATAAATTTCTACCGTTTCATATTTTGGCTGTCGTAGAGAGAGGAAACAGGAAATGTAATGAGAAGTGGGGAGAGGAAAAGGAAAAAGAAGGACAAAGTATAAGTGAGATTTTGTCTGTATAGATTTAATGTTTTTGAAAGCACTGATATTTTTCACGTTAAACTTTATATCCAGATTTACTGCAAGGATTTCTATCTGAAGCTTCAAAGCCCACAATGTATAACTACCTGTCAGTCCTTTTTTTTTTTTTTAACTACTGAATGGAACACATTTGTCACTAGCAGTGTACTGGCTTAGTGGCAGCTGACTGATATTCTTGTTTACTTACTGACATTGGGCTTAGGCTATGGAGAATACATGATTATTTTAGTATCCATGAGCTGGTTGCATGTACTGAGGAAACTAACAGCTTATGACCCCAACCTTCTGTATCTTTTTCTCACAACCATGATTTAAAATGCATCATTCCCACTGATAAAAGCTGTGTTGTCTGTAGCTTCACCTAAAGAAGTGGGACTGCTTCTCTGCAAAGTTATTTAAATGTTTAAGTCACTGTGGAGACATGGGAGACAGATTAAAAAATAAAATATGTGTTGTGGATTCAGAGGCTGATACAGCACTTTTATGGTCATGTTCTATTGAACACAAACTTGTGATGTTTTCACATAAACATGTGGAGAGTATTATTTTTTAGTATTTTCAATAAAACAAAAAGCCAACATATTTTTATGTTGGTTATAGAACAATTATGTTGCATATGTAAGAGATTTTGTGGGTTTGTGTTTGATTTAGGGGTAAATTAATCTGAGGTAGTTAAACAGTCATTGTACTAAAACCAAAACTATTGATGCTAGTGCTCAGCATGGTGTGTTGGAATAATATCCAAGTGAAAGGATGTAATTTTTATGGTACAATATCCTGTCATCATCAAGCAAGTGGATTTTTCTGTCTAATGAGAAGATTAACATGTAGTTTCAGAGCTTCCCATTACTCATCCTGTTTTCTCTTGTTAAAGAAAATTTTTTTTTTATGGTTTCCTTTTGATGCACATGTATGTTTGTGTGGTTTAGCAAACAAACCTTACAGCTAGCTCTTCAAGAGTGAAAATCACCAGCATGAACTGGCAAAACAGTAACAAAACATTTATAAAGAAGAAGCAAATAGACCATTTCCTGGGTTTACTTTACTACTTTACTTAAAATGGCTGTGGGTAACCTATTTCTGTTATCTTGCTTTACTGCCAATAGCTGATATGGTCCATTTGCCCAGGTTGGGTGGATGCTTTTTTCATGACTATTTCATATCTCAATAAAAAATAGCTTTTTATTTGAATTAAAAATAAATAATTTCTGTTTTAAAGAAGAACAAGATAGGTAAATCCCAGAAGACAAAGCTCACAAACAAAACCTTGCAAATAAAAACTAAAATCCACCTTGTTCATGTGATGGCTTTCTTTCACTTACATGACATTTATGAGAAGTGTAAAAAAGGGTTGTTATTCACTGTAGTGGTAGGAGCCCAAATTACATTAAATTACTAGAAAATGTCCCAGGGCAGGATTCCTGAGGTCCCTCTTTTCTATTTTACTTGCCAGTGCATAGTGCAGTACGGGCTGCCTCCATCAGTGATGAGTGTTGACCCTTCTTCAGTTCTTTCCCCTTCAATACCTGTTTACATAGACCCTTCTGTTACTGTTACTTGTTTTTCTCTGTAATTTAGGATCTTACAAATTGGAGGATATCTGTCCACGAGGAAGTTCATGTCTCCTCCAGTGGAAGGAGTCAGTGGGTACTTGAAAGGATGCTGAGGTCTGCAGATAAGAATTCAAAATTGTGAATCTGTGTTTTGAGCATAAATAGCATTTTTAGGTGGTTTTGTTTTTTTCTTTTTTGGGTCTTTCTCTTTACAGTTACATATAAGGGGGATTTTTTTATGTTTTGGAGGAATGTGATCCAGTGAAGGAAAGAAACTCATGCTGCAGTGAAAGAAACAAAAATAGAATCCGGGGACAATACAGGGAAACACCAGACCCAGTGTCACTGTCATATGTGCTGTCTCCAGCTTTCTCTCCAAGTTTTGGTATTATATCTAGCCAGTTGTCAAATTTCTGATGATGTAAAGGTAACAGCCTCACAAGCTGGGACACTGAATTACGTTTATAAAAAATCGGAAGAGTTAGTCTTCTGGTTTTCACTCCTAATCCCAAATCAGTTGCTTAGATTGTATATACCTAAATAATTTGCACAGTTATAATGATTCTGAAAGACTTTGTAGACCATCAAAATGTTGTGGTTTTCCGGAGTGGTTGGGATGGAATATTGTGTGGCACGGGTAACCTACAGCAGATGGGAATGTTGCTGGAGACACAAGACTGGCACCACTTACCACCAGCTTTGGGTCATGCCTTCATTCTGCATCAGCTACACCTGAGCTGGCTCCAGGAATGAAGAGAATCATAGACTGGATGTTGCATTGAAGATGAACTTTTTCCAGGCACTGTGGGTAGTCCTGTGCCCTGCTAGTAAGCTCTTTCTCAGCCCAAAACATTAGGAATTTCAGGGACTGGATTTAATTCAAGGGGACCAGCTGATCCTGGGAAGGATTCTTCCTGCACTGGATACTGCACTTAGCTAAATAGGGTACAAGTTTGCTACTTGTGTGGATTTTAAAATCAGGCCCCTACAAACAGCCCTTCAGCTGCTGAAGCAAATTTGATCCCAAAGACTAAGTAGCCACAGGTGAATAGTGTGCCTCTATTCCCAAAATCCCTGAGGGGTCTGAGCAGGCTGCACACACAAATGGCCTGTCTGTCCAGTTTTACTCATCCACAGCCACAGAGGATAAACTCCATGGATATTAGGGAAATTACTGTATGTACAGCCTTAGTTATAAAGATCAGCTGCCAAAATCCGTATCTCATCAAAAGTTATAGAGTTATCTTGAGGCTGTTAAAATCCCATACTTTCTGCCTCTTGATGTTTTGGACTGCAGTAGCTTCCTATGTTCAAACTTTTCTTTGAAATCTTAAGAACTGGGAAAATGTGCATGTAACCAAAAATTGATATTTCATCTAGTGGAACTTCAATAGAATTATTAAATGTAGGATTTGACAACACTAAAAAGGTGAGTCTAATTTAAGCAATGATTGAAAATCACACTAAACCAAAGTCTCTAATCTGTGTGAAAATGATGCCATCCCAGCAGAATAATGACTTTTTATCCTTGATCTTGAAAAGGAGAGACAGCAAAAAATGTGTCATAACTCTGATGGGTTCTGGGTCAAGAACGATGATGTTGAAAAAGCTATTGGTAAGATTGTTACAAAACTCTTTCTTTTAACTAAGAAGATCAGGGTGAATCTATTTCTTTCTAAATTATGATAGAAAGTAGTGTTATTTGGCATTATGATTAAATTTTATAATATTTTGTTTCAATTATTGAATGGTTCTTATGCCAACACATAAGGTTTCCTTTTTCTTACTGAGGTGGAGGTGGATGGGAATGAGCAGGCAGCAGTGGCACTTAGTTGCCAGCTGCAGTTAAACCATGACAAAGGGCCTCCAACCCTTTTCTTCCCTGTTAACCAGTTACCAGCATGTGTTTGGGGTTTTTTTAAGAAGCAATTTTCAGTCATTTTAATCATGCTGGTTACAGGCCCCCAAGGAAGGATTTACAGGTGCCAGGCACAGGTGGGTCCGTATTTTTGCTGTGACTGGAACCAGAGATGTCCTCTCCAGGGACACTCTGAAAGCTGAGCCTTCATGGGGAAATCACACAGAAAGGGGAGCAGTTCATCCTGCCACCTAATAGTTTACTCAGTGGCTGATGAGAGATTCAGGAGACAAACCAGATTGTAGCTATGATTTTTTAATAGCAAAACAGAAGATCTAGTCTAAAAATGTGATCACAGAGGCAGTAGCAGAGATCACATATGCAAGTCCTCCTTGAATCTGGCAAACAAGACAGTTCAAAGAACATGAAACATATTTTTGGATGCTTTGCTGTTAATAACTTGAATTATGATGATGGTAAGCCAGGCAAGAACGGAGTCTGAAGGCATTAGCTCTGATTAAAATGTGGTAGTTAGTTGAGTGTTGGAGCACTTATTTACACCAAATCCATCCCTGAGCCATCCAGCTTCAATGCATGATTTCCTGTTGGAGGTCTCAGGACTCAACTTTCCTTTTTCCTCTTTCCTTTTTCATTCTCTCTCCTTATGTGATTCCATCTTGGGTCTAAAAAGCTGCTGTCATAAGAATTACTGAAGCTAAAAAGATTGTGCCTTGTACCATCTGAAAGCTTTGCAGCCTTGAGTCATACAAAGGATAAAAAGCAATTCATCTTGAAGATCAGTGATTTTTTAAACCACTGAAACTCACATTTGAACTTAGAATTGGGAGGAGAGTGATGTTTAGCATTATAATGGGATTTAAAATCTAGTTCTTCCTGGTCTTATATAATGCATACAGTATTTCACAGACTGGTACAAGCATGAGTGGGAAGGTTTGTGGATTACCAGAAAAGCTGAGATGTTAAGCAAACTGTTGTTTTGAGCAATGTTATTTATTTACCTGGATAAACATTTCCTTTCCCCCAAAAATTGGATAGGCTGTGGACAGTGTGCATTTGTGAGACTTGGCAGTGTTCTCCAGTGGCTTTGTTGGCCATGACTAAACAGAAGGAAATTAAATTTAATCTTTGTTTATATTAGAAGCTAAGCATTGACTTCCTTTTTATTTCTTTAGAACCTTCATGTTGTTCTTGTGGCTAGTCTTGTGGAATTTAGGATATTTCTGTTGTTGGTTCTTCTCACACTGTGTTCCTTGAGCTGCTCCATATAATTCAGCTGCACAGCATCTTCATATCCTGAATAAATCTGTCCCTGCCCCACTGTTGGAACAATTTTCTCTGCTGTATCCCTTCCATCCACTCATCAGAGTGATACCAGTCTTTTCCTTCTTCCTATGCATTCTTTCTTCTCCTCAGGAAATGCTCTTTCTGAGGTGCTCAGCAAAACCACGGCACTCTACACCTTTAAAACTTGTCAGAAGATCAGTTTCTGTGATGCTTGCAAAAAACTAGCTAAGTAATCAGCTTATCTATGTCATTTATCTCATGAGCAACTCCTTCCTTCCACAGAGCCTGCAGGAAACTTGTTGATTAAATCTACTTGCTTCTATTCTTTAGGAAATTCTGGATTGGCCTTGCAGGAGGTTGGGTTGATTCTAGGACACTCACCTTTTGGATGTCCCTGTTCTTCCTGCATGTTTGTTGATTGGATCTTTTGTTTCTTCTGATTAGAAACACCACCTTCTCCTGCAGATAGAGGCTTTGCTCTTCACTTGGCTCTTCATGACTTTAGCATAGCACCAAATGCATGTCACAGTGTGTTAATTTGGAAGCTACTCCAGGAATCACCAATGTTTTTGTCTCTAGCAGCGATTTGTCTCTACAACGATTTGTGGGAGTGTTTAAAACACTGTGCAGAAAAATTTAATAGCATTTGATGTGACTGCTGACTGTTGACATTCTACTCCATGTGTTTTTCATGTTGTTTAATTTTCGTGTTTGTAACTCCAAAAAATTCTGTAAGATAAATATGTGGGCAGGCTCTTGATTTGTTAGTGCTCTCTAGCAATACACATAGCACTATCCACTCTTTAAACAGAGAATTCCCAGGTACTGCAGTTGAACACAATTACTTCATAGGTAGGAGTAACCACTGAGAGAAATCTTTTCCTTCTTAAGAGGAGGTAACAGAATCTTTTTTTAATTGTACTATATAGTGTCATGAACTAATACATACAGGGATCATTTTTATCCCTGTGCTACATATCAGACATAATTTTTTATAGCTTGTACGTGTCATGTCTTTCTAATGCCCAAAACAGTGTGGGTCTCCTTTGTTTGAAAATACTGACCTGTATATTTAGTGTCCTCTTCAGCAGGGCACCTCCATCTGTGGGATGTTAAGCACATGCTGTGGATGTGTGGGCTGGAGTATAAGGTGTGCCCATTCTTCACTTGTTGGGAAGGCATGGCCAGGGTTATCTCAGCATCCTACCTTGATACCAGTTTGGGGACTTTATTCTCTATCAAGCTAATGGTTACATAATAATTAATATTCATAGATACAAAGGCAATGTTCCTCTAATTAGTAAAGGTTCCAATTTGCTCAGGAAGAACAAATTTTAGTTTGAATCCCCTATGAGCCCTGCCTTGGAGCTGGAGGCTGGAGCTGCACAAATTGAGCTAATTGTCTGGTTACTTTTCCTGCCATTTGGGGAAAGGGTTGTCTGGGGATGAGTCCTGAACAGTACCATAAGCATTAGTAGTTTTCTAGATGGAAAACAAGGGACCTGTGTTTGAATACTCAGCAGTTGCTGCTGACTAGCTCCCTGGAAGGGGTGAGAGCCCTCAGGAGAGTACAGCTTCCTTCAGTGAGCCAGCTGAGAGCTTTGCTGGAGAACATGCCATCAACGTGGACTTTTTCTTTCCCTCTTCTAGCTCAGCTTATGATACCAAAACAAGACAGAAGGTGGCAGTGAAAAAGCTTTCAAGACCTTTTCAGTCACTTATCCATGCCCGGAGGACCTACCGAGAGCTTCGGTTGCTTAAGCACATGAAGCATGAGAACGTAAGCGGGAGTGATTCTTCCCTTTGGCTTTCCATTGCAAAAGTTTACATAACTTCAAGTTTGCATAATTTCAAGAAAACTCATTAAAGTGTGCAAAATCTAAAGTATAACAATCATCTAAGGCATGTGTCAGCTTTTCTGTGATGTGACATTAATTCTTCTGCCTTTATCATTTTTTTTACTCTTTGTATTAAGATTGTAATTAAGATGGTTGAGGTGATACCTGAGATGATACTATGTCAGTTTTCAGGATGACCATATGTCTTGTTTTTGTAAGTTTTTCCCAAAAGCATTGAGCACTGTCAATACAAATTACATGTTGCTTCTCAGGTTTGTAGAAATAAAATGTCACTTCCTTCCCCTTCTTTCACCTGACAGGTTATAGGACTGCTAGATGTTTTTACACCTGCAACATCAATAGAAAACTTCAATGAAGTGTAAGTAAATGTTAAATCATTCTGACTAGTTCCTAAGTAAGTGAATATCATTCTGGTTTTAAAAAGAAGGAACATGCATTTCTAGAAGACTTTCAGCCAGTCAGCTTTGTAAAAATCTTTTTGCAACTTTTCCCACAGAAGAGGAGGCAAGGAGATGGACCTAATTTTTGTACTTTTCTAAATAAAAATTTAGATTATTTAAATTAGATGAAAGGTATATGGTAAATGTTTTAATGCTGCATAAATGCCAGTAAACTTAAAACTTTTTCAGTTCAGTTGTGTGTTTGTAACCTGTAGATTGTTTTTCATACAGAGATGGCAGAGCTCAGGAATGAAGGAAGGTATTCTGTTAGTTAACTGAGATAAGGTAAATTTAGGCTAGAGACCTGGCTAATGTAAAACTAGGTATATTTTGGCGTGAGTCAAACATACAATTTATGCTGATTTCCTTTTGGTTGTAATTGTATAAGCACTTAAGTAAACAATTTAGCAGAGGAAATAGTAATTGGCATGTTTTTGTCTCAGTGGAAATTAGTGACCAAACCCTTTTTGCCACTCTGGGGCAAAATTACACAAATGGGAATTGGGTATGACGGATGTATACTTTTGTTCCAGCACTGCATTTGGCAAAGAACCAATGTTTCTTCAAAATTTGTTGAAAAATAAAATTTCCAGTGGGAGCAGAGAGGGAAGTTACACAAAACACTCTCATTTCTGCTACCCTCCATCATCAGATATTCCAGGGCCCTGCAGGTCCTGTAGTTTTGGTGTCTCAGGCTGCCACTTTGATGTTGGGTGAGGCTTCTTCTTCATTGAAAAATATGTTGCATCTATCACTGCTGTTGTGTGTCATGGAGAAAACAGAGGTAAAAGCTTCTAACATACTGCAAGGATTTTTGTTTTTCATTATGTTAAGTCTCAAGCAGTGATTGCATTATTAGAACCCATTTAAAGGATACAAAATGTGTTAGTAGACAGTGGAAAAGGAATCTACATGACCTGTGTGGATGCTCTTCCAGAAGAATTTATGTTCTGCCATTCTGTGTTGTTTTTTTCCTCACTTCTTTATTTTCACAGATATCTTGTGACAAATTTAATGGGTGCTGATCTGAATAACATTGTGAAGTGCCAGAAGTTAACAGATGATCATATACAGTTTCTCATCTATCAGTTACTTCGAGGTCTCAAGGTACTGTCTGAGTCCTGGAATCTAAATGTTGTAATAATGAGTCAGCAATCTAAATGTTGTAAGAACTAGTTGGTTGCAATGAGCATACTTAAACACTTTTTTTTTAATATCTTAAAAGTACACAAATAGTAGCAAGCATTTCAGAAATTATCAGATACTTTTTCTAACTGGAAATAAACCCCCAGGCCTACCAATGTTTGCATGCACAATGCACGTGAATACTCCCCTTGAAAATTAACTTTAGATCAGTGACTGTTTCAACTACTATTGCAGGACAATAACATGTCTCAAAACTCTGAAGAATGTGAAATGGATAAAGAATAATATGGAAAGTAACTCACATTTGTGCTTTGAAAGACATGAGCCACTTTAAAAAACCACAGTCCTGATTTTTGTAGAGAGTGTCACGTGGATGAATAGATAACCAAGTTAGTTGGGTCCTTTGGGAAATGTCTGGAAGTAGAAATTCATCCCATCAATGTATGATGCTGCACACAATCACTTAGGATTTACTCTGCCTGTAAAGTCATTATTTCCTTTCATCATATCAGTTAAAATTTATACACTTTAATAACACAGGTGATTGGCAATGAATCTACAGCTGAATTTTCTTCCTAAAAAATCAAATTATGTATCAGTTTGATGATGATTAACATGTAAATGTCCACAAACAGAAGAAAATGTAGGTAATGCTTCCTGTTACTAGGTTCTCCAACCAGTATGGATTTTCCCAAGATATAAGCAAACAGAAAAGAGAGAGGTCAGCAGCTTTACTAGCTAACTTAACAGTAATTGATATTTTAGACATGGAAAATAATTATGTTTGAAAGCAAGCCATGGTAAATACTGGCTCTGAAATATACTTATTACATGATTTTCAGCAACTCACCTTGTGCCTGAGACAGTAATTCTTATTCATGCATGCAGATTCTGTCACTTTAAGTGCAGATTTTAGTGAATAAAAATTGCACAACTGAGTCCTTAATTGCTTTGTCTCATTTACATGAGTTAATAGCTTAGTTAGGAAAATTGATTCTGGCATTAATTATCCAGCTTGTAGTTTTGAATATAAGTCTATGTTGTGTCAAAGCTAAGTAATAGTAAGAATTGTGCTCTAAGTGAATATTAATTTCAAAAATGCACTCAGGTGCATTTCTGGCTCTGTTTCAAAGGGGAGGGGTGGTTCCTCTTTCTGGAATTGAAATTCTCATGTCGCATTAGTCAAAAAACATTTGATCCTGTATATGACTGCTTGGGGGCACCAGGAGGGGCTGCTCTGGTTGTCAGCAGAGCAGGGACACAGCTTCTTCTGTTAATAGCAGTGTTTTGACTTCTTGTCCATTCAGCTGCCTGCAGCTGCTGTGAGGAACACTGAGAGGTGGTCCTGCCTTCTGATAAACAGTTCTTAGGTCTGGAGCATGAATAATGCTCTTGTGTTCTCTTTTAAGTTTTCCCAGTTGCTATACAGGTTTTGTGTATAATCCCCTCTCCTAAAAAAGGTGAGTTCACCTCTAGAGAATAGAAGCTTTTCAAGGCCCCCCCCCCCGCTCATGCTGGCTGATAAGATCATAGATAAACCTGCTGTTAGTCCTAACTAGAGAATGATAGGTAATGACAGAGTAAGCTGTTCTTGGTTTTTTTATTTTAAATGTTTTATGTAAAATAGCAGAGACACGAAATAGCCGCTGAAGTATTGCTTTGAAAGTGGACCTGAAGTATTGCTGTGGCTTAGGTGGGTATTTTGGTTACTAACTGTCCCAGAGTGCAGGTGTGGCTTCTTTCACCCACATCAATGTTCACAGCATGGGAAGGTGACTTTTATCATGTAGGAGTCAACCATAGGCCACTGATTTTACTAGCCACTAGCTGATCAACATGGACATCCAGGGAAAGCTGGAACAAATTCCAAATTGGTAAGAGCCTTTATACAGAAGAATCACTGTGAATGCTGCTTTTAATGGTAGAATCTAGTCTTCATGGTTACCTTTCTTGAAATATCCAATTTTGGATAAGACAAAACAGGAAGGTTTTGAAGTTAGACATATCTCTGATCTGAAAACATGATATGACGTAAATATTTTCTGTTTATAAAACAGTCGGTTGCAGAAGCAAAAAAAATAAGACAAGTGTCTTTGACCTCTCTTCACCTCTAACTTCAAATCTTGTTTTTTGTTTTGTTTTGTTTCACAGTATATTCACTCAGCTGGGATCATCCATCGGGTGAGTTCAGCGTTGAGGTAACAAAAATGAATGGACTGTGTCCCTCTGTGCATCAAATGTTACTAAGATATAGTTACAATATATTTTAAAAGGTTGAAGTAGCACTTGACTAACTCTGTGTTCTGCTACAGGACCTGAAGCCCAGTAACCTAGCTGTAAATGAAGACTGTGAGCTGAGGGTGGGTATCATGCTCTTGTAACAGTGTTGCAAAAACTCTCAAGATGACAGTTTTCTAAGATAATGTTAGTTTTCTTTTTTATGGTTCATTCCATTAATTTTTTTGTGTGTTTGCTACTTGCCCATTTCCTTGAACAATGTGTTTTTTCCCAAATGTTAACTTAATATGAATACAAATATGTTTGCAAAATCCCTCTGTACCCCACAGGTGGTACATGGATAATAGCTTGACCCTTGAGTGAGTATTTAACTGAATATATCTTGAGAGTCTGACCTGTAATATGCATCTGCCATATATAGATGAAATCTCATAACAACTTTCATTTTTCTATCTATAGAACATACAAGATAAATTAAATAATGATGGCAAAAATATACTAGTATTACCAGTTACAGGCAGTTAGACAGACAAACAAACAAAAAAGCCCAACCAGCAAAAAGGAACCCTATAATCCTTGCTATTTTGATGTACACACTTAGTATGTCTGTGTGATATGATACTGCATAGTAAGCATGAGACTCTGGAGGAGGAAATGATGTCTTGTAGCTTTCTAAGCCTTTAAGCTTAAGAATGAGAAGTTAAACATCTCTCCAGGACAGCCAGAAACATCTTTATTCCTGTTTCTAAGACTCTGATGTAATCAATTTATTCCAGCTGCAAGGGATTTAAGAAAAGAGTCCAAATGCCACAAGATCAGCAAAAAAATCACAGTAATGAGTAAAAGCAGTGCAGTTAGGTTCTTGCACTAATCCAGATCTGTGGTGAGAACTGTAGTTCCTGTTTGATTTAGTGACACTTGCAGATGCTCAGCAAGTTTAATGATTATCTCTTTAATGTCTTCATGCATGTATGTTCAGCATCTGTGAAATTTTGTGGGTCATCTGTGTTTGATCATCTACTCTAAAATGTGTATTTTATTTTTTTACTGTAAGTAAAGGAGACTTTTACTGTCTTTTTCTATTTTTATGAAATCTGTGCACCTCCCTGTCTAACATTTGTTACACTGCTCTCTGCTTTATTTCTATTTATAGCTTTACTTCCTCAAATTATTTTTAGCTGGACAAACTAGTGGATATTTCCAAGTACTAGCAAAAAGGAAATAGAAGGAAAGAATGTGTGTATGTGCATACATTTGATGGAAAGGATCAGTTGTTAAGGAAAAATATTGCCAAAATCCTTATAAAAATAAAGGCGTTAATGTTTGAGTTTTATGCCTTTAGTTGTGCTTGTTTGCCTCATACATTTTTCTTCACTTCCTTGAGAAATAAATTAAGCTTTTAAACTAGACTGGAAGTAAAGATGTTAATTATTTATATCTTAATATTTTTCTTTAGGCTTTTCATATCTTTTAATTGGATTATAATTGAGGAATTTTGAATTATACTCTTGAAATTTTCTTATTCCCTATGAAAAGGATTAGCCATCAGCTTAATAAATAATCCTGGATCTCATCACAGGAGATAGTCAACAATCATACATTTCTATGTGAAGAGATGCTGGCTGGCCCACTGAGCAGCACTGAGGCTCAGATGGAACCCTTTAAGGGCAGTCACTCTTAGAGCTGGGGTCCATAATTAGTGGGACATAGAGTAACCAGAGAAAAGAACAGAAATGAGGAAAGCAAGGAAATGAGATGGGAAAATTCAGTTGAAATAACTTCCCATCAAGGTAAACTTAACGAGGGAAAGAATCTGCAGGGGAACATATTCCCATCAAGCCTCTGTGTACATAAAGAGAACTCCTGTGTTTTGGTGGCAAGTTCTACTGAAAACAAATGGGGTGTGATTTGAATTTACATTGTTACACAGTATATACATTTCTCTCCTAGTGGCATCAGGATAATGTGTGATTTGAGTAAATGCTTAGACATAAGAAAATTAGACAACAGAAATTCTGCAGATTTGTGATCAGCTTATTTGGTCTTTAAATGGCCACTGGCACTTGCTGTTAGTGTTTTACACAAACACTCCTAAATGATAATAATACTTCATTTTTTATAGCAACAGTGTTTATTTTTATTAAATGAATGTCAGTGGAAAATTGAACTCAAGGCAAAATATCAAGTCTGCATTGGAGAACAAAGCACCAGGTTCATTACAGTGGAAATATCTTAATGCAGCACCAGAGGCTGTATGGATACAGCAGGGAGAACAGATGAGCTCATCTGCAGTGAGGGACTACAGAAAACTCAGAATTGAGTAATGGGAAATAAGGACCTGTTGTAAAAGTGAAAGGGGTTTCTTAAAATTATCATTTTATTTTTATTCTGTAGATTTTAGACTTTGGTTTAGCTCGTCAAACCGATGATGAAATGACTGGATATGTTGCAACAAGATGGTACAGAGCTCCAGAAATTATGTTAAACTGGATGCACTACAATCAAACAGGTAAACTGTGAAGGCTGGTATTTTGCTACAGCTGGATGTAGTGATAGTTTTAAACCAAGAAGCAGCTGTGTTTAAGGATCTCTGATTAATTGTACACACTTCTGTCTCTGTTTTTTGGCAGTTGACATATGGTCTGTTGGATGTATCATGGCAGAGCTATTGAAGGGAAAGGCTCTATTTCCAGGAAATGATTGTATCCTTAACATAAAACTTAAAATAGAACTAAAAAAACACTTTCTAATTCTTCCCTTTTTTTCCCTAAGGACTTGAGTGTTTCTATGGACATGATTTTGAGGTAATAAACTTGTAAAAGAGTAAACAATTTGCTAATCTTTCAGTTCAGTGTATATGACAACTGAATATGAGACCCACTGGTAGGATAAAAGCCAGTAACAGATGTTCCTAAACACCAAAAAGTTACATTTATTATTTTGTGTATCTGTATTTAAATAATAACCTAGTTACAACAGGGTAGATTTCTTCCATGTGTGTATGTTATTGAAACAACATAGGCTAAAACTGAAGCTGAGTAAAAGCACTATTTTTTCATGAGCTAATACGATTTAACAAAATAGAACTGCTTTTAGGCTGAAAGTTCCAGAAAATGCAAATAAGTTATCTTTTAAATAATGAGTGAATTAATAGGTCTGTTGTATCCTATTGTATTAAAAGAAGCAAGTAGTTCCAGAAATGCCACAGGAGCAACAAAGCCTTTTCTTTTCTGCAGCACTGTTCTGTGGTACCTGATGGAGCATCAGGGATTTCCATTGGCATTTCCTGTGCTGGCAGGAGCAAAAAAGAGATGTTTCTGAGGAGAGCAGTAAAATAATAAAAGAAAACTGAAGAAAAACACATAATAAGGAATGAGGAAATAGCAGCATCAAGCTTTTATTATGAGAAACAAAAGCACATTCTTTTATACTGAATATTGACATTTCTTGCTACTCTGAAACCCCTCAAAGAACAAACACTTCTGCTAATACTAAGCTGTTGCTGGGTGCAAAGCATCATGACATTAGAATTGCACTGGCCTTTCTGTTGTGCTCAGCATCATTAGACTCTATTGTTACCACAGGCACTCTCCAGGTGTATCATCATTGCTAGATGACTGTCCTCAGACTGATTGCATGATATGTAGTATTTGAAAAAATCAATATATCTAGTTAGCAAAAAATAAGATTTTTTTTGTTATGAAATATTGTCTACAACTATATGATTATATCAATTTAAATAAAGCTGCAAAATAATCTTGAATCTCTATAAAAATGTAATATACTTTACAGGTCCTAGGTGACAATGAAAAATAACCATTTTCAAAGTTTTTAATATTGAGACCTATATAAAGCAAATTTTTAAAGATACTAAATGAGAACTTTTCACTTGCCAGTCTTCAGATTAGTTATCTAGGCCTATGAGCTGTGTATCATATTAGACAGATTTTCAGAAATCACTCATATCACTGAAACATTAATATGCTATTAAGATTAAGCTTAAGAATGTAATAAATTGGGAACTAGGACAGAAAAGCAATATTTTTCATGTAGCTGCCATACCTGACAAGTTAATATAGTACAGTGGAGAGTTTTGTACTCCAGGACTAGTCTTAAGTGGGTATGAATTGATATCTTTCCATGAGCTGTGGTGGAATTGTCTCGCTGAGTGGTTTTAAGCATCATAGTTTCGTGCATGGAAGGTCATTAACTGCCTAAACCCAGAAGGACTGTGTGCTGTTTATTTCCCTGAAATTATGCAGATATCGATCAACTAAAGAGAATAATGGAAGTTGTGGGCACACCCAGTTCAGAACTTCTGAAGAAGATATCATCAGAACATGTGAGTTCACAGCTTCATTCAGTTAAGTGACTTTCTGTAATTCTTTCTCTAACTGGCATTGTATGTCACTGCCTGTGTTACACAGACACTCTGATTTGGAAATGAGCAAGTATCTTAAAATGATCTCTGTTTTTTGCTGCTAGAATGCCACCATTCAAAAAAATAGCTTTTGGAGGCATTCAAAATGTCACCTGGATAAATTTTGACACATGTTCTCATGTACTCAGTTTTTGCAGAGTTAAGAAATTAGTTGTGATGATCTTTTAATTTGTTTATCATTCAATTATTCTTATAATTTAAAAAATTCAAACTGGTGCTCAGCTCAGAGCATTATATTGTTGCCATTAAATCTGATGTCTCTGTAATCTGTATGTTTTCCATTGTTGTAAGGTTTCTAAACACAGATGTATCTGAATCAAATAATGTGTGTTCTGCGTCAGTGCTCTATTTAGATCCCTAATTTGAAAATTGTATTTATTCATCTCTCTAAATGCTTGCAGGGGTCCAATTTCTTGATCATATTTGTAGTTAAGAGTGGTCTTTTTAACTTTCTATGTGGCTTCTTTAAAATAGTAATCTAGTAAATGAACAATTTCCATTTAATTCTCTGCTGAAGTGACACTTAGAAGATTCCTTGTAAGCAGTAACCTGGATAGCCAGGTGAGGAATGAGAGTATTGTTTGATAAAGGCAGGTGATGGGCACAATGTAAGAGTTCAGATAAACACCAGCACACTGATACCTCCTGAGCTGCAGCTGTTTTTTAAAACCTCTTCTGTATACACCTCAGACAAATGTTAATGAGTATTTCTCAGCCTGTGTATATATTGACAGGTTTCCTTTCACCTTACTAATGAATACACTAGTGGGTTAAGTAAGCAGGAGCAGTAGGAGAGCCAGAGCAACCCTGTATTTCTAGAAGGTCCAAGCACAATGAAACCTTATCATCACAGGCCAATACACAGTCCCAGAGTTTTTGGGTACCCAGCACCTATGAATGGCTGGGGCAGGAGGCTAAGTAAGCATCCATCCTTTTGCTAGGGACTGCATCAACCAACAAATCTCAGACTGTGCTGTCCTAGGTCCTTGTATAGTCTCATAGGTCCTTTTGTAGCCTTCATGTGTTATTAAGATCCTACAGTTTTTGCTGTAACACATTGTCAATAGTGTATGCAAATGTGTAATTAACCACAATTAGTGAGCTTTTTGATTGTTGAGAGTAACACCTTAAATACTTAGTGGAAATAGTACATGCTTTGTTCTTTTAATTTCTTGTGTTTCAGAGCATACATCAGTGAGGTACAGGAATCCTGAAAATATTTTATTTGGGCTAATTTATCTTTAGAGCACAGGCAGGACACAAAAACCAGGTTAATGAACAGGAGTGCTGCTAGGTCACCTGTGAGCTGCTGCTGCCTGATTAGAGGAGCAATGTCAAAGGAGATGCATACCTTTCTTGGAGGTAATTGCCAGCTACAAGGGAGTTTCTTCACTCTAGTTCTTCTTTACCATGTAGTTTGGCCTTACTGTTTAGATATTTCTTAATGCAGCTTGCAGACATGGACAATTTCTTAACATTCCTGTGACAGCAATATCAGAGATTTGCTGAAATACCCAGCCTATTTTCAGTTATAATTAGAGGATTAAAGAACTGGAAACTAAAAGATCAACCTCCTTGGATGTTTCAGCACAAGTTACTGAGGTGTTTGTCAGTGTTCCATGTTAATATGAACATGTTCATGAATATGTTTAAATGGTAATTGCATTTCAGAATAATTTAAATGTTGGGATTCTCACAGGTTTCTGTGGTGAGTATATAATCAGAGGGGGCAGGCTAGTAAGTGCACTTTGATAGGTCTATGTTGTTTTCTGGACAAAAGTGGAGGTAATTTTCACAGCATCTTGTTCAGTCATGTTAGGATTAGTTGTTGATTAGTTGCTGTTTTCCATAATCCAAGGATGCTTAATTAGCCTTCTGTAGATAGTGTCCTTCTAACAGAACTGCTAAATGTGAAGAGATGTCTGTGTAACACAAACATGTTTTAAAAGGGTTAGGGTTTGTCCAAGGACCAGCTGAGGTTTTTTTATGGATTTAGGGAATAACCATCTGCTTATTTTTTGACAATTCCTTTTAAGAATTCCCTGTTCTGTCTGATCCAAGTATGCAGCCCCTTCTCTTGCCAACCCATCTACCTCAGCCTAAAAATTCGTAGTTCATGTAGCATCAGGCTGATGTTTGTGGATCCTATGTCTGGACAAGGTTTTACTAGCTGAGTTTGGATGAGCCTTTCACAGCCACAGTGAAAGTGCAAGCTCTAAATTCTGTCAAACATCTGTTTGATAATGTGTTCCAATGGAGTATCAGAATTTGCTCTTTGGTTAGTGAAGCTGTGTCTCACCAGAGAAGAGAGAGGAGGGAGGGCTGCAGATTGAATTATGCCACTTTGCTGAGGGTAACTGAAAGATTATTTAGTTTCTGATTGAGCATTGCATGCATGTGTTCCCTGGGGATATTCTACAATGAACCAGTAAGCACAGGTGAAAACTAAAGTGCTGGCACTCAAGCCTTAAACCAAAATGTGCCTCCTTAAAGCTCTCTTGCTTATTGCCCAGTATACAGGAGTGAGTGTTTGAAACAAGGTCATACACTGTGGTTTTATATCAAGAGGATTTCCCATGTATAAGAAACATATAAAATATAATGTCTGTTTTTTTAGAGTTGATGTGGTTACTGTTGAGCAAAATTTAACCCTGTGGATATGGTATGTTTATTGACTTTTTTCTAGGCAAGAAAATACATTGAATCTCTTCCACATATGCCTCAACAGGATTTGAAAGCAGTGTTTCGTGGTGCCAATCCATTAGGTAAGAAAGTCAGACTGATACAGATAAAGTTTTTCACTAACATAGGAACTCAAGCATTACTTGTGTTCCTTGTTGTACGAACCCATATAATAATGATCAGACCAGTGAGAAAAGCATTGCATAACCTTTCATCCTGGGACTGTTTTCCCTTCATGAGGCCTATGCCTTTTTGTTTCTGATGGAGATTACAGGAACCTCCTAAAGGGAAATGGTCCATGGATGTAAAGCAAAAGCCAGCTGTACATAGCAGAAATAAATAAAAATGTCATGGGGTCTAGATTAGAGACATCGCTTCTGGCTCCAGAAGGCCATGAGCTGTAAATTGCTGGCAAGCAGAAGAACATACCAGGAAGTATAAGTGTCTGAATGACCCTTTGGAGTATTATTTCCTGGGAATATATGAACCATTGTTGGACACAGGATACTGGGCTAAGGCAGACCTTTGGTCTGATTCTGTATAATAGTTTTTCTGTTTAATCAGTTGGTTCTGCCTGTGCAAAAGAGATGTTTATGTGAACTTTTGTTGTGATATAAAAAAGAGACACTTGTGTCATTAGAGTCATCTCACTGCACCTCACCAGGTCAGTTCCATCAAGTACACATTACAAGGAAGTACTGTGAGTTAAAATGCTTCAGATTAATTTTGTGTATTAACACAAATTTTACTCTCACAAATAAAAGTAGTTTGGAACACTTCCATATTAAAAAATGGGATTTATTTGCCTGAAGTGCATGTGTGCATGCTATGTATTAATAGCTTAAAGGCAAATTAATGTCAATGCTTATATGAAAAAAATAGTATTTGTAATAGTTACAATAAAATTTCCATAAAAAACTAATTTCAGCCATACAACTCTCTCTCGTTTCTAGTATACTTCAAATATCAACTTCAAACATACTTTGTTTATACTGGGTCCTGTGAAATTACTTTGGGGTTTTCATCTTATCGTTGCATTGGTGTGGTTTATTAGAAGTGTAATCTCACACTTTATTTTTAACAATTTACTTAGCTTGGTTCTGATCAGTGCAAACTTAAGCACACAATGCACAACACAGGCTATCACTATATAAGCACACACAGTTCTTTTTAGAATTAAGTCCTTGGATAGCTGAAGATGTGAATCAGATCTCCAGCTGATTATACTGAACATTTGTGCATGCCACAAGCAAACCAGAAGCTCCCTTCAGCTCTCTTTGTACTCACAGTACAAAATCTTCAAAACTTACTTGTTACGTTGCCCAAATTTTACCAGTAATATTGTGTTTAAGGTGAGTGAGAATAGGATGTGTGTAAACAGTTGCCTTTTCTTTTATTTCCTCATGGTCTCTTCTGCCTTTGAACTGTGTTTCTGTTTTTGCCTTAGCTGTAGATCTTCTTGAGAAGATGCTTATTTTAGACAGTGATAAAAGGATCACTGCCTCAGAAGCACTTGCACATCCCTACTTTGTACAGTACCACGATCCAGATGATGAACCTGAGGCTGAGCTCTACGACGAGTCCATCGAGAACAAGGAGCGAACCATAGATGAATGGAAAGGTATCACAACTGCAGGCACTAGTTAAGACATGTAGCAGAAGAAAGCCTCACTTAAATAACAGTTTTCCTCCATTTCTAGGCAGAGGAATTTGAACTTTTAAGCCTCAGGCGAACAAGCTAAGTTCATATGTGTGCTTGTGGGTTTGGACAGGCAGAAAGGGTTACATTTCCTCTCTGAATTTTGCCTACTCTCCCCCTTCTATCATCTCCTTACTAGATTCCCTGTACCAGTGAAAGCTTAACTAAAAGCTGATTCTAGCTACAAGATAATCACACATTCAGTTTTGCTTTTAGTTTTCTAGGTCAGATCCCCAGCTGAAGTAACTGTCCTGGGGCAAGTGACACTACTTGGGATTCTGGACTAGCTCAGACCAGAACCAGAAAGTAATATTATCCTCAAAGATGTCTGTTTTGTTAATAATCCTTCATATAGCAAAGGAATTTGGATTAATAACTTCACCATGCTATTGGTCCTGTTTGAGATGATAGTTGATGATTTTACTTGGGAGTGGCACCCCAAAACCTTTCTTAGATAAATACTGCAACAAGCTTCCATGCTTGCAACACAATCGTATTGCACTGCAGTATCACGGAAGTAAGGTGGCTCAACATTAGATTACAAGTACACTGAAAAGTACAGCCCAATTTCACCACTGTCTAATGAGGACGTATTATTCTAAAAATTCCTTACTAGAGATTTTAAATTGAGAATAATGTTGTAGAAAACTAATTGTTTCTGTTTAGAAATTAACATCTTTCATTGGCTTAAGATGAAAAATGCCTTCTATGAAATAAATGTTCTTTTGTTTCTATGTGCATTCTCTGTAACTTCTGCTCAGGGAAGATTTGATAAAAATGCATTATCATAGTGGTTAGGTTTATGATGAAGAGTACTCTGATGTCTTACTCATGGCCATCCACTTGTGCTATGTTTTATCCTGGATATTACAGGGAAGAAAGCAAACTATCTGCAGCAGATATATCTTAAAGAAAGATAATAGTGGGGTCATGGCTCTCTCTACAATAAATCAACCTGATAGAGCCCTGGAAAGGCTTTTGTAGAAACTGAGTGTGTCTGTACAAACAGGGAGGATTGGCTGGCATTGTTTGCTCATTACACATGCTCTCCTTTTCAAAACCTGGCAGCCTACATCTTGTTTGTTGAGAGCTGTGTTCATTTGCTGCTGTACTAAGGAGTGGATGATTTTTTTTTCTGCTGCTTTTTCAGTTGCCTGAGTCTTTAACAGGAAAGTTTAACAATTTCTGAGTCACAAAGCGGATTTCTGTTTGTGATGAAACTCCACTGAAATTATTTCAGGAACAATCTTAGCTTAACACTTTCTAAACTGAAGACATGAAGGTGAATCTCTTGGAAGGGCAGTATCATATTATTTATAATGGCATTTATCATATATCATTTTTTACATCATTGATCTTGATGGAACTACATGTCAAATTCCTTCTTTATTCAAGTTTAAAAAAAGGCCTGAGACAAAAATCTCCAAACTTGCACAGCAGGTTTGCTGCTTTTCCTTCTTTCCTCTAGCCATATTTTTATCTGGGTGAATAAACCTTTTATTTTCAAATACAGCAGGAGCCACATTTAAGTGAGATGACATAAAACATAGGTGACATAGCGTTGATGAAATATGACTCAATTTCTCAACAGTTTATGGCATGTTTCTGCTCTTTTTCTGTTCAACTTAAAAATCAGTGGTGCCTGATCTCAAGAGGCTGAGCACCAGAGTAAAATGAGAGTTCAGACACTTCATACACATCATGCACTTCAGAGTTTTCTTGGCCTCCATTGAGCCTTGCAGCCCAAGCTCATAGATTTCTTATTGACATCTTTAATCAGTTAAAAAATATTTCAAAATTTTAGAGGCCAAGAGTATGCTATTCAGAGTTTAATGTTATACATTCTCTGCTCTGATGTTGCTCCAGTTGTACATATCTCTGCTGAGTAGGTGCAGTGAGAAGTGGGTAAAGAGTTTCATTAACATAAACCACACAGCCAATGAGAATAATTTCTAATACAGTTCCAGGTGTCTGATTTGTAAGGACACTGCCTTCTCCAAGTTCAGTCACCTGTAGCTTCTCCTTGGTTACCTGTAATTTTACGTAATAGTCATAAATCAGTCACTCAAAATCGCCTAACAAATCCTCTGATGCCTGGAGCCCTGCACACAGAATTTCCTTCAGAGAAATCCCTCACTGAAAGTGATACACATCACTGTACACAGTGGTACAGCATAACACAACCAAAGCATAAGCAAGATTCAGTCCCAAGATTTTTTACATCCTTTTTAGAGGAGTCCTAGGTATGCTTGCTGGCATAGCACCTATCTCAGAGTTACTTAATAAACAAGCTAATAGGCATGAGTTTGATATGACTTAAGCATCACTCTTTGGAAAACAGAACCTGAAGTAAAATTTCCTGATGAAAGCTGTTACATGCTTCTAAGAGAAAAGGGAATTTTTTTTCAGAGTACCATAAAATAAGTCAGCTACAGTAAAACATTAAAAAAACAAAAACCACAGGATCCCAGTAAATTAGCACAGAATTGCAAATTACATATAAATGAAGGCAACTGACTGAGAGATGATAAAGAATATTCTCCATAGTTAAAAGTGTACATTTTTACTAACAGTTTACATTAAAGATTCAATGTTCCATTGCATATTGTCTTTTATTACATCATTTTGGCAGGTCATCTGACAATGTAATTGATGTTTTCATTTCAGGTTCTGTGTGTTTTAGTAAGTAGTTGAAGGGGACAGTCATGTTGTGCAAAAACAGTATTTGTGAGTCTAATTTGTAATCTGAGGTTAAGAGGAGGATTCCTAGTGAATTCAGTCTATTATTGGATCTAGATGCTAAAAAGGCTGGAAATATAAACTACAAGTCACATAAGTCACATGTATCTATAGACCTGTTTCATCTGGAATATTTTTATTTTAAAGAAAATATTGCCTAATTCTTCTCTCTTCCTTACACCCCCTCTACAGAACTTACCTATGAAGAAGTGAATAGCTTTAAACCACCCGACTTAAAAATGGACAGCCTGGAGATAGAGCAGTGAATGCAGGCAGCTCTGTCTTGCCTTGCTGCACTATGAAGACTGTTAAAATATAACCATACAATTTAACCTGTGGTCAGACATAGATTTTACTATCCAAAGATGTTGGAGGAGATGTGGAAAAACAGATTAATTAAACAGAAGCCAGATGTTGTCTGTTTTGGGTAGGTGGGTTTTGCCTTGTAATATGAATGTATTCCCAACTCACGAAGGGTGGTAAAGAACTGCTTCATTCTGACAAAATTATGCACTGAGTTCTGTCCAGCTGTGTGTTCTGCATGTTTCATTTTATCAGTTGTATTGCCAAAATAAAGGTGACCTTTTAAATTAATTTTAAAATTGTACATTTGAAGCATGAATGTAAACAAGCATCAACAAGAACTCCATACAAGCAATCCTTTTTTTTCTTTTTCTGGTGGCATTTTATCTGTTTTCGTACTATTTATAGTTAGTGCCTTTATGAAGAGAGGGCGTGGTAGTGAGATAGACAGAATATGCATATGTAGTCATATCTGTGGTGGTCTTACACATGTATTGAATGTCTCTCAAGCAATCTTAACACCAGTTGAAAGTCAGTAAAATAAATCTTTCTCTTCTCTTGCCATTCAAGTGTCTTCTCATTATTTCCCACATGTATTTTTAAATCTGCATTATGCCCATTTGTGAGACAGTTTTACTTCCCAATGGTGTTCCTCACCATGCCATTGCTGGACTCTTGGTGAATTTGCCTGGTTTACAGGAAGGTGCTGTGCAGGTACTGCAGCAGAGCTCTGTAGATTTCTGCAAGCAGAGGCTGTCACAGATGGCAATGCAGGAGTCCTTGGTTCAGTTCACAGCATTGAATTAAATATTCCACATTGTCTTATTTTCCTTCACAAAATCTTTGGGAAAATAATCTAATAATGGCCATTGGAAGACATGACAAAACAAGGAAATTCAATAATTTGACACATTCTCATTGGAGTTTCTTCTTAAGTAAAACTTTAAAGGTTCTCCTGCTCTGAAAAGTTGGAAAAATAAATTAAAAATTGCAGGATACATCAGATACTGAGATTTTTTAAATAATTAAATTTATCTGATTCCTCCATTATACTATACAAAGGAACATAATATGCATAATACTGTAATGGGAACATCCTTTTGGCACAAGACTTCTTGTATTGTACTGGCTGTGTCTTTCTACACACTTGTGATTCACAGCTGTTAAATGTTTAATTTGTGTCTTGTTATTGCTGTGTCAGAGTCTTATTTTGGAGGTGGCTTTTTATAATATTTAGGTTTTCTGAAACTTTTGTCATTAATATTCAACTGTATAGCAGTTATATAAGGTAATGTATTCTACTGCATTTACTTTCCTCTGTATCTTTTCTATGTAAAAAGGCTTTTTCTAAATAAACAGATTTAAAAACAAAAAATCAAGTCCAAGAACTTTGATTTTTTTCAGTAATAGAAATAAGCATTCTATCTAGAAAATATGCTTCTAATTTGTGAACTAAGTGATAGACTGTTGTGGTAATGTTGACTACTTATCCAATACTTGTATCCAGTGAAATGCATCCACTTGTATTCAGCTTTCCCCAGGGCATGTTAATCTGAAAGTGAATGCCTGCATGGATTTCCTGTGACTCTGATAAGTGCTGTCAGCCATCATTACTTTGGCTTTTTGTGAAGCTGGATGAGGCCTGTAATGATCATGCAGACTAAAATAGGTGGAAAAGTTCTAAATCTTTAAACTATTTGTCTGACTACATAATGAAAATATTCACTCAATCATATCTTAAACTTTTTTAAATTTATTTGTTTGCTAGTTAAAAGTAGATCAGTGCTTTATTTTCTCTGAAATCTGATATTGAGCTTACAAGGCTATTTGGCAGCTCCATTTCAGTTGGAAGGGCAAAGATGAAGTAAAAAGATGTCACAAGAACTTCTTGTATCTGACAACAATTGATATATTATGGGGTTTATCCCTTCATTTGTTAAATCTGGTTTCCTAGCTCTGAGGGTGGCCATTGTCAAATGCTTCAAAGGATGCATAAACTGGTTGCCATAGCTCTGCCACTTGAGGTAGAAAGAAAGTTTTACGTTGCTTCCAAAATTTGTTCTTCTGGCAACTCTGAATGTTCCTCTGAATATTTTCTCTGACATTCAGAGAAGCAATTTTTTTTTTCTAGGAGATAAATTATGTAGGAAGAATATGGTCATAGACACATTTAAACTAATCAAAAGTGACAGTAATGGGCAACAGTAGCTCTGCCCTTTTTAATGAATTACCATCAAAACCTGTAAATCATCTCATTTTAATGTCAAGAAAAACAGAAGGGAGACAGACATCTTTTTCCTAGATGTGCAAAATGAAGGTGATTACTTAGACCTCAAAAACCAATAATTAAAGTATTTTTCTGGAGTAGGTAATCAGCTCCCTTGTGGCAATCCAACATGAGACAACAATTTGATAACTTTATCAGTTTACAACAGCAGGAGAGGGTAATTGGAAAGCCAGTACCCCAATGGGACAGAAAGGTGGAAGGCTTAGCACTAACAATGCTTATCATTTGAACACAGATGGAAGAAAACATTTATCAACCAACTCAAACAGGCAGATGGAGGCAAATAGAGGAGTGAGGGCTTTGTCAGGCTTGGTGAGGCAGATGGCTTTAAAGTAAATTTAAAGAGCAAGTAAATATAAAGCTTTTATAAAAATGTATTTGCTAAAAATGTCTTTAATCAAAGCATTGATTACATGGCCCAAATGTTGTTTGCAAAATTTGTAGTGGTGCCTGCTTAACCAGTGGGGGTTTAATCTCCTGACAGCACTCTTCCTTTCAGTGGCACAATCGTGCCTTCGTAGGTGCTCTATACATTGCATGTATGCTTGAGGAGAGCTGTGTAGGTTTTAGCCCACACTAAATTAGGGTACTCTCATCCCTGGCCACCAGCAAAGCATGGAGGAGCATGGCTGGGCTTTGCCATGGAGGAGGCAGCTCAGGCTTCCAGTGGGGAGAACATAGCTATCCAAAAGCTTTCTCTGGTCAGTTACTGACATTGTTGCAATTTACTTTTAATCTGAATTTATCTAATTTCAGCTTTCAGTCACAAGAGCTTGTTATCTGTCCACCTAGTGAATTGAAATCACTTCTAGTATTTATTCCCTCACTCTATAATGAGGGTTAGTGCAACGCCAAGTCTAGTAATTTTATCATTACTGGCAAGAAAAAGGTCTTGTAGAAGGAAAATCTTTTGCATGCACCTCAGTCTTTTGACATGCCTAAGTATACACTACACTTTTAGAATCTGCATCTTTATTTTTTAAGCTCTTTACCTCATCAGCACTGAAACTCAGTGACAGAAATTGATACAACACAGCCAAAGAGACAGGAATAAAAAAACTTCAATCTACAGTGAGTCAGTGGAAAGAAAAACCAAGGACGGTTCAGAGGAAAAGCACTGTTTTAGAGGACATCATGTGCCATACCCTGGAGATACCTGAGTCTGAAATAACAGGGTTACTAATAAGTTTGAAAATTTATTAAGGGAAAAAAATAGGAAATTAGGCAATCAATCCTCATATATAAAAACAAATACATCATTATCAATAGGTAGAATTATTATTTAGACAGCATTGTTGCAGAGTTCCAGGTCATGTTCTTGGTGGCTTTTTGATATGGTGTATCAGATGGAAGCAAGAGGGAAGGAGAATCCTTGTGCTGCAGGATCCAACACAGTGAGCTCACCACAAGGTTCAGGAGGGGAACAACCCTTTCAAGGACAAAATGTTGACAGCAAAAGAAACTTTGACAGAGATGGGAAGCAGCCAATACAAAAGTTCCTTCCTTCCTTTCTTCCTGTCACATGTGCTCCTGGATCATAACAATAAAACAAGACTCCACTTTGCCCACTCTTGGGACTTGGTCAAAGGTCAATCTGTCCAAAAAGTGACATACTGAGCTGCCAGCACAAATTACTTAATTATCCTTTGCTACAGTAAATTACTGACTTGGCCCTAGAATCCCTGACAGATGAGCAGTGGTAAAGATTTAGCTCTCATGAAAAGAGAATTGCATTGTAAATTGGGTTAACTATGTCTTTTGTTAGCAGCAGGAAGGGATTCAAGCTCAACAAGATCAGCCTCCTTCAGAAAGAATTAATAGCAACACTTCCATTTACTTTAAAAGCAGTTGCTTTTTTCTCACACATTGCTGCTACAGCTGCTAGTGTTTATGGATGCAAACACTGGTCCTTAGAAAATCAGCACACTTGCACAAATGAGAGTACCAAGTGTCATTAATTTATGAGTCTGGGTAAGGGGTTTTAAGGCACTAGTACCAAGAGATTTAGAAAGCTACATTAGTGTTGCTGCCACTGCCCTTCGTTCTGCTGTAAGATAAAATATTGAACTGATATGCCTAAAAGGGTCTAAGTTTTCACAAGGAGGGAATAAATTGTGAGCTTTCTATGTGAACACTGATCTTCCAACCAATCTGACACTTAATCCGTTACACCAGAAATTTCTACATAATGAGTGAAATTCTTCAATTAGGCTTCAATCTTGCAGACATACAAATGCTTCATTTTGCACTCCTATAGTCCCCCAGCTCCAATTATTGTCACAAAATTAAGATGTGTACCATAGCACAGAGGTTTTAGCCAGTCCTTTCAGGTTCCAATTTGATCACAAGTAATACTGAACACAGTAGAAATAGTGAATCACAGTGGCAGCTCTGAGACAACTATACTCTAAATCTGCCTAACTGGCAGCCTCCACTGAGCAATACTTCGTTCCTTACAGAATAATATCTTGTGGTGTAGCACTCAGATAACATACACCTATTTTATATTAGAGCCTAATTGCTCAAATCAGGAACCCATAGTTAAATTATATTCTGTGCAAAAATTACATACAGTACTCCTGTTCTGCCCAGCTCTCTCATTAGGTTGAGGTGGAAACAAAGAAAACTAAGGCAGCATTGATAAGGATGGGTTAGATGGGGATTAGAGTGCCATGATTGTTTTGGGTGGTTTAAACAGGAGATGTGCACAGCTATGCAGTGACAAATGAGTAAAGCTATCCATCAGTGATATCCATTCATGCTCTTTTCATATAATATTTGCACTGAAGTTGGGAAACTCTTGAAGAGTTCTTTGCTCTGTAGACTAAAGCATCTCATACTGCAACAATCTGTGATAGTTTAAAAATTAAACTCCTTCAGTCTATTGTAAGAGAGGAGCTTTTGGTGGATTCTGAGAAGAAGAAGAAGTTAGGACAGTGTTAAAAGCAGTTGATTTATACATAGGTGTCTACTACTCTCTACAACTGGTCTCTCTACCAACCTCCAGCAACAAGGATAATGGTGGTAAGTACATAAAGTAAGTACATAGTTACTTAGTAAGTTCTCACTTGACCTCTTGAAAAAATGAAACTTATAGTTTTAATTTTTCTTTTTTAAATAAAAAATGCACTTAAGTGGTGCATATTTATTCCTTTCTGCTGATGACTGAGTGATCCTGCAACATGACAAGGCCCCCAGGAGGGCTACATGCCACAGAAACTGGAACTGAAACACCCTGCTCGTGGGCAGGGAGACAAAATCAGAAAAGTTGCAAAATAGTTGGCAGTGACTCCACTGGGGAAGGGTGGGGACAAAATAGCACAAGAGTATTTTCCGATTAAAACTGAGATTTTTTATTACTATTACTTTTTGTAATAAATAGAATGGACTTTCTTCTTCCACAACAACAGGTCTAAATAGAAAAGCATAGAGTATTTTTTGAAGGTGAGGATACAGAAAGCTTGTTAAAATAATAATGTTCTAGGAATCAGCTTTTGACAATTCAGCAAGATTTTATGTTTATTGGCACTTAAGGTATGTTTCACACAACCAAATTATTCATATGTGAATTAGTGTATCAAGAATAAAATGATGATATGAAAGATAGACATAAACAGGCAGAGAGGTGGGAAGGTGTTTGATTTTTCAAAGGACTTTGTATGACCTCCTTTCCTGCAGGTTATCAGTGCCTGGACTGGAGATCAGGTGTCAGTCCCCTGTCCCTGCTCACACTGATGCACTCCTGCACCCAGGGCCCAAAGATCACCTGCAATTCAGCTCCTGACAAACAGGGCTGTGCCATTTTGTCATCTCCATGTGACAGCTTGTGGTGAGCAGCTTTGCCATCAAACTCACCAGACTTCATACATGTAGGATTTCTCAGGAAAACATGGTTAGATTTTGCTTGCTTGCAGAGCTTCCGCTCCAGCAGCAAAGTTTCACCTCCAGGCTAGAGGGAAATTGAGCTCTCAGTTCCCAGAGGGATTAAAAAGAGTACTGTACCCATCCCATCTACCTCATATGCTTTGCAGCTGATGGCAACCCTCCAGCACATCAAAAGTTGGCTCTTTAAAAAACCCCCACCACATTCTGACACCTCTTAAATCTTCCCTTTATGGCTGAGCATTAGAAAATTGTGCCATTTTTGCACCATTAATGCATTTATTATTTTTTGCTAATGATGTCTGAAGAAGATCCCTTTTTTTCTATTAACTTAACAATAAACATATGCCAGAAACAGAAACATCTGATAACATTGTTTTTTTAATCCATCCTGTCAAGCACACATTGCTCAGAACAAGATATGTCTGTAGCATCCATTAGTCCCCCTGCAGCAAGCTGTCTTTGGGAAAACACATCCCCATGTATCCAGCTGAGCCTAGCAGGATGCAGAGTTATGCAGTTTGTGACACTGCTGTCAGATCTACCAGCTGTGGATGGACCCAAGTCTTGTGCCTGATTCTGTTCATAGACATTTTGAATAGTTTACAGAAAAAGCATCCCTTATTATGACTGTGCTGATTTCCTAGTCTTTTCAGTAAGTTTGCCAGTCCATCTCCTATATTTGTGATGTGATAGGGAAAGCTGGTCTTATATTTGACCTACATGGCTACTTCATTCATCTATAGCAAAGTATGCTCAAATACTTACTTGAAGGGAAAATGGGAAAACCAGCAGTGAATAATTTAATCCATTTAAAATGTTTTCAAAAATTTGCTCTGTAATATTCTCAGCTTCTGCACAAGAGTGACCTTGTCTTGATGCTAAGTTAGTACTTTTATCTGTTGTATCAAAATCATCTAATTTCTGCCTTGATAAAAAGCAAGCAGTAAAAAAGTATCACTTTGTCACAACTGATAAAAGAAAAGTAAGTTTGGGATGACAAGCAAAACTAGTCCTCTCTGTATTAGAGACGTATAATGGTCATTTAAAGTAATTTAACTAATGGACTGGTTCGAAACAAGAGGAAGCTGCTCTACCCTTCCCCTTACCCGTACCAGGTATCACACCAGTCAACATCTGAATGGCAAACAACACAGAAGAGACGTCAGAAGTTTAAAAAAAAGTCTCCTGGGGCAGTGGATTTTTAGAAGTAAACATCTAGAATTGACCTAACAGTTCTCACAAGCCTCATGTTAGCTGCTAAATGTCAGAAGGTTGCTCTCCATTGTCACTAAGCCAGAGATCCCAAAAGTCAGTGGAGAGCAGCTCTGGAACACGGGGCTGGCAGCTGGAAGGTTGTGTTCCTCCTGTACCCCGGGAGCAACAAGGGCAGGGTGGCTCTTCCACATCTGGAAAGGTCTGAGCCCCTGGCAACTACAAAAGGGCATTGGGAACCACAAAACTGTCCAGATTGCCCCTTTAGAACTAAACCACAAATTGGACTCTAGTGACAGCAAATCCAAAATATCTAACCTCAGCAATATTGCTCAGGGGTGAAGTCAAACAAAACAAAGGCTTTACCAGACCCTGAAGGACAAGAATTTTAATTCTATTCACACAGAGAACACATAAAACTATTTTAAACCAAGCCTTTGCCTTACATGCATTGCTGGCCCAGGCCTATTTATTACAGAGCTACTGAGAAGGTTGCTCCTTTCCGTAATCCAACACTGAAATAATTTCAAGCCACTGCTGCAGCAGTTCCATTCCAGTTCACTTCAGCCATGCACAGGACCACTTGCTCTGAGCACCTGAACCAAGTGCGAGCTGGTTTTTATTTACTTTGTGAATTATTGTTGTTGTTTGTTGTGATCGATGATCTGGGGACCCTCAGCTGCTCGTCTCAGGGCGGAGGCCATATGAAAGCTCACTTTGGGACTCCCAGCTCTACCAGCTCCCGTACTCCTTCACACTCGGATGCAGCAGCCGAGGGCCCCTCACCGGAACCTGAGCACAAACGCAGAACGGGCCCCGCGTGGGGGGAACATTCTGCCGGGAGGGGTTTGCAAGGGCTCGCACGGACAGCGAGAGCCTCGGCACTGCCTCCCCGCCGGGAGCGCTCCGCGCCGCGGGACACCGCGCCCTGCGCGCCTCAGCCTCGGCGGAGCTGCCCCAGGGGCCCGGGCCGGGGGGAGGGAAGGTGCTGCCGGGCCGGTGCTGATCCCGATGCCAGTCTCGGTGCCCATCCCGGTGCCGGTCCCGGTGCCGGTGCCGGTGGCCCGGGGAGCGGCGCTGCCGGCGGGGCGGGGCGGGGCGGGGCGGGCGGCGCCGCTCGCTCAGGCCCAGCCCCTCAGCGCAGCCCGGCTCGGCGGCGCTGGCCGCTCCCGCTCCCCCGGCCCGGGCTCTTTGTCGGCGCGTGCCGGCGGGGGTCGGCAGCGCCATGTCCTCCCCCAAGAATGGCTTCTACCGGCAGGACATCACCAAGACCCTCTGGGAAGTGCGGGACCGCTACCGGGACCTGCAGCCGGTGGGGTCCGGCGCCTACGGAGCCGTGTGGTGAGCGGGGCGGCCGGGGGCAGCCCGGGGGCGGCCGGCGGGGGCGGCGGCCTCGGTCCCGGCCGGGGGGATGCTGCCGGGCCCGGCCCTCTGTTGCTCGCTCTAACTTTTCCCGGTTGTTGTCCGGACCCGGGCTGGCCCCGCCCGGTGCCGCCGGCCCCGCCGTTCACCTGGCCGCGCCGGGCCGGGCTGTTCCGCCGGGAGCGGAGCCCGGAGCGCTGCCCAGCCCTGCCCCAGCGCTGCCCGCGGCTGCCGAGCCCGGCCCGCGGCGCCCCTGAAGCCCCGGGTGTTGCAGCCCTTGAGGCGGGCGCCTTGGTTTGGCTCTGCGTTGGTGGTGGGTTTGGGCGTTTTGTGGGGGTTTTTGTGTTATTTTTAGTTCAGATTTTTCTTTTTTCCCCACTCCGCAGATGTTCCTCTTTAAAGCTTTTGATACTTGTCTACATTTCATCACAGAGTCTGGCAGGCTTTTAAACGAGCGGAATGCTCTGGCTGCTGGCAGAAGTGCCGTGGGGAGGTGATCTCCCCCGTGGGCCCGCAGCCTGGGGCAGGATGCAGCCCCTGCCCAGTGCTGGCCGGGTTTGCTGGGCTTTGCACACCTGCTTCGGTCCTTGCTCACCAGACTCTTTCTTTTCCCTTAAAGCTCGGCCATCGATGGAAGAAGTGGTACCAAAGTGGCCATTAAGAAATTGTACCGCCCGTTTCAGTCTGAACTCTTTGCCAAAAGAGCTTACCGAGAGCTGCGTCTCCTGAAACACATGAAGCATGAAAACGTGAGTTGAGTCATTAGTTCAAAACCATAGCTTAGGCACTCTAATTCAAAGAAAATGTGTAGATTTGGACAAGGCAGATGTGTAGCTGCATGGAATTCTGGAATCTTTCAGCCTGTTTTTTTTGTTGTTGTTTTTTTTTGTCTGCCTGTCCTACAAACATCAGTTCACATAAACTAGAATATCCTGTGGGAAACACCACTTAATTTCCATGTAGGAAAGATTGGGTGGGGAAGGTTAGGACCACAGTGTAATTTGCTCAGTGCTAGTGAGAGGGATTAAATACCAGAAATTACAGTCTCCATTACTGTGTTCCTGTGAGTTGCAGGAGCACAGGTCTGTGGTGGGTCTCCAGCATCTTCTTTTTTTTTTTTTTTATTCTCCAGAACTTGCATGAAGATGCACACAAGCATATCTTTGGGCAGGGTTTAGTGTTTTTGTCTTTTATGGTTCGTAAAGCATTTGAACCTTTCAGGTTGATATTAATGGGCAATGGGAAAAGTCCATAAATGACTAAGCAAATTGCTTTACTGTGAAGAAGAGAATAGGTAATAGAACTCTGAACATAATTCCTATGTGACATGAAAGAAGAACAGTTGTAGAAAGAAGTATTGTAAGTGTGATTGAGAAAAAGATTCATGGTCCCAATACTGCTTATGGGTTTAGAAAAAAACAAGAAGTTTGTGCAAAACCAATTTTTATAGAGTCAAAGCATGGATTCCAGGTGAGAAGTGTCCCAGAATGGGCTTGGAGGGTCACAGTGGTAATTTTAAGTACTGTTCATGAAGTATGCATATGGGATAAAAAAATTTTGGAGGGAGTTGTTAAGATTATGCATAAGAACATAGTCTGAAATGTTAGTTGATGTGGAAGATTAGAGCATACCTCCATACAGAGCACCTTCACAAAAAGCTGAGAGATCAAAAGTGAAGATGAGAGAAAGTGGTAATAACAGTAACTAGTCATGGCCATTTAACATTATAATACTAATATTGTGAGTACCAGCTAGGTTCATTCATGAGGAATAATATGTGGGCTGTCCTTACAGTCCAGAGGGAAAAAGAGCTTTTTGTAGGCTTAAGAAGCTGTCTGCTTGTTTTAATCTAAATCTTTTAGTCTGATTACTTCAAAGCAACTGCCTTATAACCACTGCTGCATATGGTTAAGAGTTAATGTTTGCAGGAAACTTCTGTGTATGGGCTTTAATACTCTCAGCATTTTCTTTGCTGAACATTTGGGAGCAAAGCAGCCCATGCAGTTGCCAAGCTCCTAACTGTGTCCAGAATTTTGAGATTATTTTTCTTCCATTTCCCAGAGTAATCTGTTAGGTAGCATTTTCCACTCCTAGCAGGTTTTATGCAGTGTATGCCCTTCGGAATAATTCTCTAGAACTCCACTGTGGGCTCAATTGGTAATTAAAGAGCCCAGAAGAAAATGCTCTCTGGGGAACCTGAGCACAATCTGTATAAGTTACAAATCAATATATATGAAGGAAAAGAATGATTTACAATCTTAGGAAACAGTTGGGCCACAGAAATAAGAGGTTATGTACTAAGGAAAATTTTTAAAATTACTTATGGCATCTACTCATTAGAAAAGTAAGACTGAATAAATGATCCTGCAGAGGTTGGAGGCAGAAGCTGACTGTTCCACCCATCTGTGATGAGACTGACATGGCAGTGCAGCCATCAAGACAATTTCTGTCTGCCCCTCAGCCTCACCTCCTCTGTCAGTTGTGTTGGCCTTGGTCAATTAGAAGCAGCAGCAATGCCTTTTAGGATTTTTGTTTCCTGAGCTGATCTCAAGGGTACACCTTTAGGTGCTCCACCCATCCAAAATTAAACCAGTATTTCTCCTCATCGTGCTTTTCAGCCCCACCCCTTTGACATGTGACCATTCTGTCAAAGAGTTGCTTTTTGCATATTTCATAGAAACATAGAACCACAGAATGGCTTGCATTGAAAGGAATATGAAAGATCATCTAGTTCCAACCCTTCTGCTGTGGGCAGGGGCACCTTTCACTAAACCAAGTTGCTCAGAACCCCATCCAACACTTCTAGGGATGGGGCATCACAACTCTGGGCAACCTGTTCCAGTGTCTCACCATCCTCACAGGATGAACTTTCTTCTGTTTATTTGGTAGTTAAAATTGCATCCTGTGTTTGTTTCAAAATTACTTCTGTAATCATGAGGAATATGATGTTGGCTTTTATGGAAAGTGTGATGTTTTATTTGTTTCACTATGATTACCTCTCAATGGACCACCTCTGCCCCTCATAGCTTTCAGGGAATTTTTGTGTTAAGCGTGCAGCCATAAATTATCACAGTTAATTTAACCTTATGCTGTATTCCGAATGATGGAAGAAATTGTAATGGTCTGACACATTGTGTTAAAAATAGCAGTTCTGATCCTCCATTACATTAGCAGAAGATACCATTAACCCTATGTCTCAGTGATATAATTCATCAGCATGTCAGTGAAGAAAAATGGAGGAAATCTACTGCTTAATACCCTTGACCTCCATTATACCCCCTTTGAGGAATATGCTCATCTTTTTTTATGTAGAAGGGTGGTAGGATGACCACAAGTCCTGCAGAAGCAAATATAGGAGTAATTCTACTGAATTTTATTGGATTTTTATTTGTATTTGTAGGGAAGCTAAGTCTCACGTCAGTTTTCTTGTCCAGGCATTTTCAGGAGGAGTTGTCTGGTTGCTGGCATACCATTTTTAATTGAACCTTTGTTCTCTGTGAAGTCTCTCAAGTAAATGAAGAGAGGCATATTTCTATATAGACCATTTAGTGAGGAATGTTCCTTTATAAACCATGCATATTTGGTCACATGGGACTTTTCATCAGCCCTTTGCAAACAAATCCAAAGGGACAAGGGACAGAAGCTATGTTTGAAGAAGATGAGACTTGTCTGTTAAGAGGCAAATCAGTCTTTAATGGCACTAGTATGCTTCTGTTTGTTTGTTTGCTTATTTGTTTGTTTGGTAGGCCTTTTCATTTGAGAGGACATGGGATATTTCCCAAATTTTATAAGCTGTTTCTACTACTCAAGAAGCAGTCTAACCCAGATCAATTCCTAAGACATTGCCAAAAAGAAAAGTTGGTTTCCAGTGGGATAAGCTGCTGGATCACTCTGTAGCTGCATAAGTAGCTGGCATATGGAAGGACATGGTATGGTAATAAGGAATAAATACTGCTGGATGGAAAAAGCACTTATTGGGGTTCTTTCTCCTTCATTTAGTTGTGGTAGCTTGTAGTATTCATCCCACTACAGCCTTAATAGCTCTTGATTATTTCTTTCCCATCTGCTGAATCTTGTACAGAGGAATAGTCTTTTTACCTTCAGGAAATATTTTCCAGCAGTGATGCTTCTGTACTGTGTTTGTGTCCATTTTGAGTTCATTTGAAATAAGGACCTTTAAAATTTACCTATTATGGCTCTGGCTTTATACCAAAAGCAGTGAAAATATGGGCCAGTGTGCTAACTTTGGTCCTGGCTTTAGCTCTCAAATATTTGCATAGCTCTATATTTCTGTATTCTTCTGCAGTTAATGGAGACGTTTGTGTATGCAGAGTGGAACCCAGACAAGTAAGTGGAGATGCAGAACCTTTAGTTTCTTTTGGCAGATAAGGTGGATTTTCCTATACGTTTGTACTGTGAGTGATACATTAATACCCATTTTTGTTGAAACAAGTGCACAGTTGTTTGCAGTGGTTCAGCCCTGGTGCTCTCCTCATCTCCAGTTTGTTAGGAGAAGTTTTCAAGCAGGAATGCAGAATAGCTGTCAAGGGGAGATGGCACTGGAGAGAGGAAGAGAAGAACAATGGCTCATGCTGGTAGCTCATGTTGGAACAGAGTGTGGATTTTATCAAAGTGTGGTGTTTGTACATATGTATATACCTATGTGTACATACAGGCACCCAAGGGATTTCTGATGCAGTTCTACCAATTAAAGTCTGAATGTGTTTTTGGTGTAAAATTTCTGACAAATGCCTATTAAACATTTCTTGGGTCAGTTAATATTCTACAGATGTTTTCCCTTCCTGGAAACTCTGTATATAAGAGGCAACTGCAGTATTTGTTTAAAGGTACTCTATATTATGCTCTCATTCATTGCTCAGAGTGGAAATTATTCTCTGGTGTATTCCCACATCTGAAGACCAGTGTGTGTTTTGCATTATGAGAAGAATGTGGGGTTTTTTTCTGCTTTGGAAGGAATTGGATATCCAACAGACACCAAATTATCTGTCTCTCTACAGTTGCATTTCTGAGGATGATACACTTTTAGGTTGGCTGCTTTTTAATTATGTTTTCTTTTTTATTTTGAAAAAATGTTAAGCTTTTTATTTTTACCTACAGAGTGTCAACCAGGGAAGGAATTAGTTCCAGGGAAATTAGTTAGTCATGCTGTGTTCTTGTTTGAGAATAATCTTAAGTCTGTCACCTTTTGCAGTTTGTTTAGCTGACATAAGCAGTGGAAAGCAACAGCATCTGCAGTGTACAAAATCAGACCAACAAAGGAGTTGTAGATGAGTGATGCCTTCATCAATGAGAGAGCACTCACTGTGTTAGAAGTTTCCTGCAGCAAGTCCTGCAGGACTGCACCAGCTAAAAAATCATGTTCTTTGGGTATATATATGCCAGTAAAGTCCTTATATTTCCTGTCTGGAAATGGCAAATCTCCTTATTGGTCCTTCTGAAAACAAAAACACAGTTATGACTGGACAGGTTATTGCTGTCAAAAATTTGTAAGGGAGAAACATTCCTGTCTGCTTTCATCCTGCAGGGTGAAAGCTTAGCACATCTAGGGAGCTAACACGACACTGGAGTAATTTTATTTTGGTATTCAAAAATCAGTAAATCAGCATGGGGTATCTTGTAATTTCTGCCTATTTTCCTGACTTGACTAATAGGTGATTGATGTGGGTTGGGCTTCAGCTTACAGCATTTATTCACACCTAGTTTTGGGTACTGATAAAGCAGACTGATGAGTTTATTCCATGAAATGAAAATAAAAGCAGCACTGAAACCCAAACTTTCCCTTTTGATTCACATCCAATCTAGAGATGAAGATGAGTCTGTCTGCAGGATTTGCATCTGTCCAGTGTTACATATGAATCCTTTGAAGGAAGAGTGGTGGGTATGGCTTGTGAGTGCCAGTGTGCTGACTGGCAGGAGAAAAGCAAAGAAGGTCTTGCAGGCATCCCTCATCTCTGTGAGAAGGAAAGGTGACTGTGGTACAAGCCTTGGCATGAACAGTAAAAATTTTAAAAAGATTGAAAATTCTTAGTGTAATAAAAGGATGCAGGTGCCCATGAAGAGAACAGCACAGGAACATGAAGTTAATCCTGCAGAAAATTTAATGTGACATAATATGTATTTCAGCAAGGCTTTCTCTTAAGAAATGTACTTGCATGTTTAGCCTGAGTGCTAAAGCCACTCAACTTCACTGTGTTTTCATGCATAACATCTGCAAGAGAAAGCAGCACTTACTGTATGAGAGACATAACCTACATTACTTATTAATTTATACTAGATTCAGGTCTTTTCTTGATGTACTGCTGCTTACATCAGAAACTGTCTTTTAGGGAAATGTAATGAGGTCAATCCTTGAATAGAAGTAATCCAATACATCAAAGTATTTAGATGGGGGAGGGCAGAGGTAAGGAGCTATTCACCATTGTGCTCTGCTGTTGAAATAGTGTTTGGAAAAGAAGGCAGCTGAGAAGGGAAGGGCAGAAGCCACCATACCAGTGTGAACCTGTTATTTATTTGTTAATAGTAGTAACAAAGAATAAAGTTGGTGTGTGTGGTCAGGGAACACACACAGTAGGGTTAAGAAAGGCTGGAGATGCTGCTACCCACCCCCTACTGGCTTCAAAGTAAATATATTGGGTGAAAGCTAACCTGTGGAAAACAAGTTAGACCAGTAGATGGGTAGTTGTATGTGTATGAACTTCAGGAAGATGGAGCATATCTTACAAAGACAGACTGGGAGGCTTGGAATTGTGCCTGGAGATGAGAAGGCTCTGGGGGGACCTTGGAGCAGCCTTCCAGTGCACAAACAGGGCTACAAGAGAGCTGGAGAGGAACTTTTTACAAACACATGTAGTGACAGGACAGGGGACAATAGTTTAAACTGAAAGAGGGAGATTTAGATTGGACATAAGAAAGAAATTCTTTACTGTAAAGGTCATGAGCCACTGGCACAGGTTGTTCAAAGAAGATGTGGATGCTTCATCCCTGGAAGTGCCCAAGGCTGGGTTGGATGAGGCTTCAGGCAGTCTGGTCTGGTGGAAAATGTCCTTACCCATGGTAGGGGATTAGATCTACATGAGCTTGAAGGTCACTTCCAACCCAAACCAATCTGTCGTTCTATGGAAGTGATGCAATATTGCATCCTGTCCTTGAGATAAAAGCTATTTAAGTACTTCAGTGCAGGCTGAAGAAATGAAAAAAGGTTTTTTACATTTTTCAGTCAAATGTACAGTAGATGCATTCTTTGTGGGCTTATTTATTTGAGGAATTGCCTCTTGGCAGAGTTAATTGGTATAAAAATAAGACCCTGAAAAGGCTGCACTGCTGCTGATTTTCTCAGATGTGTTTCATTGCCATTGCAAAGTGTACTATGTTCATTCCTCAACTGGGCTTCCATCTCTGATAGTGTCAGTAATTGTGCTGATTAACACCAAAAATACATTTATAGAAGGTTTCACAAATATCTCTGTTACATTTCATATAGGCAACACTATGAAAAATAAATTATTCTTGTGATTGTTTATGACAGCTTACTTTAGTGCTGGAACATCATAAAGTTCTTTACATATACTGTCTTTAATTGAAAGATTTCAACAGAAACAGGATTTTCCATCATATTATAAAGGAGGGAGTTGACACTGTGTCCATTTCTTTCCCTTTTCCTGAACAAGTAGCTGAAGTTGTATCTTCCTCAGAGGATTTATTTTATCCCAGATTTCCTTGTGCTTAATATAGCTGCAAAAATTCCTGTTCTAAATGGAAATATGAATGACTTTGCTCCAGTATGGGAAAATAATCCCAAACCACAACTATTAAATAAAGATCACTGAGAAAAAGGTAATCACCTTAAGGTTAATCACTTTTATTTTAAAATTGATTAACTATTAGTATGTCTTACCATTTTGGGCACTAAGATGGATTTAGAAAACCTGGTTTGTAAAGCAAGAGAAGTATTGTGAAATCCTTAGCATATTTAAAGAGTTTCCTGGTTCATCATTTAAAGTTCCCTTTTTTGGGAGCTGAGCATTGGTCTTGGTGGTTTCATTCACTGTAGGGGATTTGCAGCAATGATAGGTTTGTATCCATAAGTTTGCAACCTTACCTCAATAATGTACAATTAGCAATAATGTACATCAGGCAGCATTAAGTACCAGGAACTCTGTTTGCTTGAATGGATATGCATTAGAATGTTAGTGAACTTAATTAGAGTGTTTTGGGGCTGATATGTTCTGCATGGAAATACGTTGTTCATGCTCCTGTGTTTCACAGAGATGCCTGATAATGACTTGATGCACAGATGGGTGTGATAGAGCAGCCACATTATTTCATTCCCCTCTGTGCCCCTTCTTTTCATTGTGGTGTCCCAGTATCTTTCAGTGCTACATTCAGATGTGGGGGGGTTTATTTTGTTAGGGTTCTTGCATAGGTGTATGAGGGCATGGAAATACCTGCTTAAGGAGAACAAGCAAGACTTTTGAGAAAGTGGGGCTTGATAAGGAAAGATGCATATTAAATAAGATTATTTCCAAAATTTTAACTACCTTCTTCATATATGCGCATCTGAGGAGAGCACACAACTTTTCTGACTGTGTTTGCTCTGCGTGTGTTTGCATACACACACTGCCTTAGGAAATCCCTGTAGAGCTGCTTTATGCTCCACTATTGCAAAGTATGTCTTTGTAATCCTGTCCTCCTCCTTTCTCTCATTATCTCCCCAGAGAAAAGGAAAACCTTATGTAAAACTGTCATATAAAAGAAAATTCTTACTGTAATGTTAGCACTAGAGGTATTACTTCAAATAATAACCACATCCTCTGTGGGCTTAATTATTGTTTTATAGTAGTCATTCTTTTTTAATTAGTTTCATATAACAGTCCCAGGTAAATATTATTAGTGGCTTGTTTTGAAAGACATATCTGGCTACAGAGAAAGGGAGCTGTAATTTTCTGCCTCCATCTTTATTAGTTTTTCTAACTTCTTAATCGTGATGACATTTTGATAATATCCAAGCTAACCATAGTAGTCTGCCCTTAATGTGGAAAGACTGAAAAGATGTGAAATAAGCATTTCATCACGGTTGGGGATTTAAAGCTTCGAATAAAGGAAAGTGTCCTTTTCTTGCATTTCCCCCCTCTATTTCTGTTTTATTTTCACTTTTTTTTGTTGTTGTTGTTGAAGATCTCTGATTTGGATGATAGTTCTTGATGTATGATCTAATGTCTGTATGGCCACAAAGATAGGGTTGAACAAGGTTACAAAGCTTTTTAGTCTTTTAGCTTGCTTCCAGCAAAGTCCTGCACAGCCTCATGTTGCTAAAAACAGCAAAGCTGTGGGTTCAGTCCCCACACAGGCCATTCACATAAGAGTTGTACTCGATGATCCTTGTGAGTCCCTTCCAGCTCAGAATACTTTGTGATTCTCTCACACAGCAGCCTGCACCCAGAAAACACCACAAACATTCTGAGGCTTGGGAGTCTTCCTCAGAACAGACAGAAATGTTCATGAATTAGCAGCAGAGGTAGAAAAGAAAAAGCCTCTGTTATTTAGACACTGTCTGGATTAAGCAGCATCTAAACTAAAATCTGGCTTCAGATCATTCCAGATACTTTTTTGAGCATTGAGTTCTGTATATTTAATTTCCTGGTGTTCAATGGGCTTGAAAAAATCATTGATATGTAGTGCAATGCACTCAGTCAGTTTGTATAGTTCTCCCAAAAACCATACTAATAGGAAAAGCTGTGATGGGAAATCCATTTTACTAATAGATTGTTATTTCTCTGTTCAGTGATATTTCTCCATTTTGTTTGACAAAAAGACTCTTTGGAGAACCTAAAGAATAGGCCATAGTAAATCATATAAATTTCTTGCTAATTTTTTCTTAATAAAAACAGTTTAGTTCCAGTTTCTTCTTTGGACTTTCAAGATGCTTTTGTAGTCTATGTGCCTAAATTACCTGTTACTGAAATTAGAACATGTTTAAAGTGCACTTCATTGACAAGCAGCAGGCCCAGCTAGGTGGAGAACATTTACAAGTGCTTTATACTGTAGACTGATTTTTCTGGTTTATTTTCAACACTTAGTAGTTAAAGTGATAAAATACTGTCTCCTCTTACATAAAATGGTTAGCCTCTGAACTTCAAGTTCCAGTAGATACTTTTTTTTTTCCTTTTTTTTTTTATTCCCAAGGTAAAGCTGCTGTCTGAGTTATAAAATTTAACACATAACAAATCCTGGCATTAATTTAGGTGCTCTTTCTGCCATGTTTATGCCTGTAGCTAATGTCTCCCTATGTTTTTGATTATATTATTTCAGTTATTAGGTGATTTAGGCTTTATTGTGTGAAATCAGCCATTAATTTTTTTTCTTTTATTATTTTTTTAGGTCATTGGAATTTTGGATGTGTTCACACCAGATGTAACACTGGAGAAGTTTAATGACTTGTAAGTTGCAAGTTGTTTGTTTTTTGAACTTTGTTGCTTGTGCAGGAAGAAAGGTTGTTGCTTTTTAAATAGAGAATTTCAACATTGTTGCTTCATGGACTTTTTCTGAGTTTCATCTTAATATAACTTTTACATGCAACTTTGGTGGGCTGGAGCTTTCAGACTGTCATTAGAACTAGTCTCCTGTGTTACAAGATGTGTACTTATTTCAGCCCTTAGTAAATGGCAGTTTAGTGAATTCCCTAACCACCTTACAAATATTGATTTCTTACCCTAAGGCCCAGGTTGCTCAAATGGTAGGACAATTCTTAACCCAATCAGGTAGGCTGATCAGTTACCCCTATTACATGGCATATCTCAGTGGGCTCTATCCAAATTCAAGAATCAGTTTCAAAGTGCTGGTGCTGCTGAATTTTTTAGTGTTTATCTGCATTGTGGTCTGTTGTGCCCCATGACTATTTTCCCATTCAGTGGTCCAAACAGCACCTGATACAGGTTGTTTATACCACATCTCCCTGACCTTTTGGTTGTGTCTCAGACACAAGATGTTTAACATATTCACTGTTTCATTTGTTTACTACTCCAGTTCTGGTGAATTAGAGTTGCTAGAGAAACAGTGCTCGGAAATCCTTTTGGGCTTAATGGAGGTTTCTGTGTTAGTAGAACTGTTCTGGATTTCATCTGGTGTATCTATGTTTCCTAAACAACCTTGTCTATTTATATATTAAAGAAAGGTATCTGGCAGAAAAATGTAGGAAATTAAGTATAGAAAACATGAAGCATGTGTTCATATTGATTGTTGAGCCAAAAATAATGTGTCCATATTGTCTATTGTGCTAGCATTTTATACAGCATATGTAATAGAATGCACATGTATGTGATGAGCATTGAAGTACTGTGTTTTAAATGAGAGCCTAAAATCATCCTTCAGATTTTGATAGTTCAAAGAGGTGATCATGACTGTGAGATACATTGCCTTGCATGAGTGTCTCAGTTTTCTGTGTAGCTGTCTTTAAAATATCATGAGGCTTTTGGTTAGTTTCTTTCTAAGCTAGTTCTGATAACTAGCAAATTTATCTAATCAGTGACAGAACTGGGCAATACCTCTTTAAGACAGTCAGATAAAAGTTAATGAGCTTGGAGGGTAGGAGGATGATGAAGGAATTGTTTGGTAGATGGAATGATCTATAACTTAATATTGTAATTGAACTATTACATACAGTTATGTTTTAATTTACATGACAAAGTTAATCTTGTTTTCTTTCTTTATTTTTGGTTTTGGGGTTTTTTGTTTGTTTGTTTGTTTGGGTTTTTTTATTGTTGTTTTTTGTTTTGTTTTTATTTTTGTTTTAAGCTACCTCGTCATGCCATTTATGGGAACAGACTTGAGTAAGATAATGAAGCATGAGAAATTAACTGAAGATCGAATCCAGTTCCTGGTCTATCAGATGCTGAAAGGCTTAAAGGTTTGCCAGTTCTACTACTATTTTGATATCACAGTTTTTTTCCTAGTAAAGTATTATGGGGAACTGTAAGTACTTATAATTTAATAGTAGGATAAAATGTATCTCATTTTAGTAAATTTTTTTTTACTATTTTTACTAGTATAGTAAAAATATATATTAAATCTAAACCATTACATTAATTTATTATATAAAAGTGTATTTTTACACCTCTCTAAGTTTCTCATCTTACATTAGATGCTCCAGTCCCATAGTCATCATCATTAAGCTTCTCTGGCCTTGCTTCAGTGTCTCTACTTAACTAGGGAGCCCATAGCTGAGGACAGCATTCCAAATGTGTCTCACCAGAGCTGAGAAAAGGGGAAGGGTCATCTTCAAGTTTCTGGCAATGCTCTGCCTAATGCACAAGGCTTTTTGTTGTCTTTGGTGTAAGGGCACAGGTCCTTTCCTGCCAAGCTGGTCAATCTCCAGCCTTGTCTAGCACATGGCATTAATCCATCCCAGGATTTAGTTGAACTTTGGTGGGTTCCTGTCAGCCCATTTCCTTAGCCTGTGGAGGTCCCACTAAATGGCAGCACTATAATCTGGTGTGTCAACATTATTGTCAGTTCTGCATTATTTGCTGAGTTGCTGAGGGAGCCTTCTGTCCCATTATCCAGGTCAGTAAGAAAATGTTAAACAGAGCTGACTTTGTACTAACCCTAAGGGGGACACTGCTGGTGATGAGCCTCCAGCTGGACTTCCTGCCACTGATCACAACTGTTTGATCAAGGCAGCTCAGTCACTGTCCATTAATCAACTCCTACTTCCACTGTCTCTCAGGGTATTGTGAGGGTTGCTAGCCTTGCTAGAGTCAAGATAAACAACACTGTCTGCCCTCCTGTCATCTGCCAATCCTGTTGTTGTATCATAGAAGGCTAGCAGGCATGATTTTCTTCTGTAAATCCATGTTGACTACTGCCAGTCAATTCTTTTTCCTTGTAGTTTTTGGAAATGGTTTCCAGAATTACTTGCTAATCACATTTCCAGAGAGGGAGGGGCAGCTGACTGGCCTTCCTTGATCCTTTTCTTCAATATCCTTTTGAAGACATGAGCAGTATTTTTCTTACAATCATAAGGGACATCTCCTAATCACCATGATCTTTCACATACTATTTAGTCTTCTCATGATGACATTGCCAATTACCCTTAGAATTAATGAGTGCATCCCATCAGGGTGTTTGTTTAAATGTTAATTTTGTGTTTGTTGAGGTGTTTCCTACCTGATCCTCCACTACTGAGGGTTAAGTCTTCTTTGCTCCAGAGTTTTTCAGCAGTTTCAGGGACCTATGATATGGCATATATTGGCAGTGAAGTTGGATGAAAATAAGGCATTGAGTACCTTGGCTTTTTCATGCCCCTGGTGTTCTCCCTAGTTTTGTTTTTGCACCCAGTTTGCATGTAGAAGCCCTTCATGTTGACCTTTGTGTCTCTTACCAAATTCAGGACAAGAGGCTTTTGCCTTTCCAAATTCCATCTCTGCACACTTGGGCAGTATCTTCACATTCCTGCAGGGTGACCTGACTCTGCTTCCATCTCATGTATGCTTTTTTATGTTTTGGTTTCCCTAGAGTTTTTGTCTCCTATCACTTTTGCTTACTTTGGACTTCCAGTGTTTCTTTTTATTATGTGCTGATGTTTTACACTGTGAAATTTGGAAAAGATTCATAAAAGACTATAACAGACCATGCAGATTTGTCTAGTTTTGAGGTATAAGCTAAATAATTAGCTTTTGTGTTCTGCAGTTGTGCATTTAAGTGCTGTAATTATCATTTTAAAAATAAAGGAACTAAAGTCAGGTAAACTAAAGCCAGGTTTGGAGAAATTGATTTTATTTAAACTAAAGCAAATTCATCTCTAATCTGGACTTTGAATGTGGAGTTAACGATTTCAGTTTTGTAATTAATTCCCTTGTCACAAAGCCGTGTCCTAATAAGTGTTGTCCAAGGACTGTGTAAGTGGAGTGGTCTGTTTAAGTTGCAGGTAACTGTCTGGGAAGTAGGTTTCCAGGAGAAGCATGCTATTCACCAGGGATAGAAAACATCATTTGTGCTAACTTTACAGGCAAGCAATATATGAACTGTAAATAATTTGCTTAGGTTGAGTGTAGTGGAAAGGATGAATAATTAATTTAATTCCAGTGAAATGGGTTAGAAACATATTTTGGTCCTAGTGACATGCACTATGTGACAAAGGCCAGCAGAGCAGAACATGTGGTCCCAAAGGTTATGCTGAAGTCTGTTGGATCAGTAAATGTGGAAGACAAATGGAGCAACTGCATGTGATTGATGTACATGGGAAAAGAACAGAGCAGGAATTTATGAGATATGTTAGGCAGGTTAGTGGCAAGGTTTGTTTGTTAGTGAAGGCTGCAGGGGTGGCTTCTGTAGGAAGATTTCTTGTTACACAGCAAACAGTCCTTATTGTATCTGTTTCAATAAATTTTGGAGTCTCATTGAACCATTTCAGCCAGAAGTACACACCTAGCTGGAAATATTTTGAAGAAATAGGAATGGTCCAGTATTTGAGCACATTCTTGTAGCCCTATCTGTGCTAGGAAATGTGTTAAGCTGAAAGGAGTGTTGCTAGCATGCAGACAAAAAAGAAAATGAGTCATAATTTGTTTATTCTTTTACTGATATCAGTAAATTAGCTGTTTAAGAAAGGGTTAGCCAAGTTTTGCATGAAAATCTTGTGGTTTTTAAGGTCTACTGTATCTGGGTTAAAGACGGTCCATCTGTGTTTACTTGGATTGCTTTTCTGGTGGGGCATGGGGAACAAACATACACTTAGCTAGTGCTCAGTAGAGGCATTATAAGGGAAAAATGCCTCCAACACCTGGGAAGGAGAAGTATGCCACTATAGATCTTTGTGGTAAAACTCAATGCTTCCCAAGCTTAGCCTCTCATTTGTATGAACTCTTTGTTTTTCACCCTTTAACTTTGATGGAGTCTGTTCTGAGAGGGATTTTTTGGTGTTAAAGATGTAACCTGCAATATGCCTTTGTCCTTTGTAAATATAAGAACTTTATGGTATCTGTATTTATGTCTGGTCAAAAGCAAAAAGGCTGTTCATAATTTTTATCAGATTGCATATTCTACTGTAACCTGTTTACCTGTGACAGTTAAATGTGTGTAGGAAAAACTCTGCGTGACTGATGTACTGTGAAGAGATAAGGGAGATTTTTGCTAAGCTCCTCAGTTGTTTCCCAGTTGTTGCAGGCTTCATTTCTACATCCTATCTGTAGGCTGATTCTGGATTGGTTGTATACAATGGGCTCAACAGCCTTGATTTAAAAAAACCTGTATAAATTGAGGTCAAGACTGAGTTCATGAAGATTTGTATTAATTCTTCAGCCTTTGCTCTGCAAGTGTGTGTCTTTTTTTGTCTGTTATCATTTCTGTGTTTTTTCTAAGATAATGAAATAGTAATTTTCTTTCTTTGGTGGACCTTGTAATTTATCAGAATTCAATGTGATGTGACACCGCTTAAAAACAATGAGATGCCTCTCCTTTGTCTGTTTCCTAGTTGGGCCTTAGTCTGGCATTAAATTTTATTTAAGTATGAGCTTGCATCTTGGAAGGGCTTTCATAATTTCTCTTTTGACAATAAACAGCTTTTCTGTCACATAATAACAACAAAGAGTACAGAAGGCAAGCTGAACATAAATATCTGTATATGTAGGTGGAAAGAGACTGGAGCTTTCAGTCTTGGGTCCCTGTTCTGCAGGAATGCCAGCTGGGCTCCTGTTCATAGAGGTCTGGGGGAGGTGGCTGTCAGTGCTCTTTATTCATAGTGCTTGAGAAGGGACAGTGCTCTTGGGCCATACAAACACCTGTTTAAGCTTCTTCTGCTATACTTATGGTAAGATGTACCTACTCTAGTTCTCACGTTTTCTCATCTGTATTACTGCTTTTTGTTCACATTTATGCTGGATTTTTTTCTGCTTCTCTGCTTTCCCTTCCCCCTCTGACTCATTTCCTCTTCAGTTTTTACTTCCCTGCCAAGATGCTTTTCATTTTCATTTTCATTTTGCATGTTGCCTAGAACACATTCTCCTGTGTCTTTGTTAATTCCCTTTTGATTAGCTTTTTATTTTGTGTAGAGATTACATATGAAGAAAAGAATGCTTAAAGTGTAGATGATTGTTGGTTGACTTCCTAGCACAATCTGAAGCTTGCATTCCAGGATTTATGCATGCTACCAAAAATTGTCATTAGGATAATACCCAGGGCTCCTGTGCTCCAAGGCACTTCTCTCATGTTAACTGAGTTCTTGAATCAAATATGGTTCAGGTGAAGTGGTAAAAAAACCTGAAGTATATGTCTATTCTCTTCTGAATTGTTTTGTCATGTTATGAATGAAAAGTCTGTCAATAGATGGGTAATTTAATGAGTAGAACCAGTAAGAACAGGATCCCATATCAGAAGGCTATTGAACAGAAATGGAAAATCTTCTGAATGATGACATACTTTCAGTGTTGCTACCTGCCAGGAGATTATGAAATGCAGTTAAATACTGCTATTGTTAAAGAAACACTGCAGCACAGCACCAATATTTCAGCTTACAGAAAGGCTGATGTGTGTATTACCATTGGGAATAGCTGCTATTTCATGTAATCTCAGTAGTGTTGTGTTAAGAGGAACATTCAGAAAATATAGGAGCTTTCCCCAAAGTGTTAACATTATTTTGGTGCTGTGAACATTCATAAAACCTTCAGTGGGGTGAGAATGCCAGCAAAAACCATACTCTTTCCCCCAAACAGGTGAGATTTACTTTAACTGAAACTGTGAAGGGTGCAGAACTTTTAATTTCTGTTTCTACATTCTGCATTCTTAGATGACAGATGACTGAGTCTGGCAGCTATTTCCTTACTGTGTACAGTCTTAGCAGCAAAAACCGACTATAGAATATTTTAAACATCTGTTCTAGAAAATCAAGAGGCTTCAGTTAGAAGATATTGCAATAATTTAGAATGCAAGTAGACATTGTGATATCTTTGATCAAGATAGCTAGACAGAAGACACCTTTATCTTAATTTATCAGGAGTTTAGCTACTGTTTCATTTACTGTTACATTTCTGGTTTGGGGTTTTTTTTAAAGTGCACATGGTCTCTGTGTATGATCGAGAGACTTCCTCCTCCTGTCCCAATTCACTTCATGCACATCCATGACAGATAAAACATTTTGTAGTTTTTTGTTTGCTGTAGCGGTTTTACAGCCAACACTCTGTGAAACAGCTGTGTGCCCTCAACATCTTATGTCAGCCCCAGGAAATCCTGTGAAGGGCTTTGGCATTTCCTACTGGTGATGTTAAATCTTGCCCAATCTGCAAGTAATCTGGAGCAGGAACTGTTGTGCTGCAGATGCCAGGACAGCCTGGGCTCTGGCACAGCAGTTGATAGTGTGACTGTGCAGCAGCAGGACCCTACCACAGCCTGGGCTGGATTGGTAAAGTTGTAGGCACAGGGTTAAAGGAAGTGGGGCTTTTACCCCCCTCCCTCTTTTAAGAACCTGTGAGATCACATCTTGTGTGGCTGGTCAGGTGTAAGAGGGGCCTGTCAGATGTTTTTTCACTCACTGCTTTAAAACCTTGGCACCTTAAATGCAGATGTTGTACTGCTTAGGTTATATGGGTTTTGTTTTAAGTTAGGGATTTCCCTTTATTGACTGATGAAAATAGTCTCTTCTAGGGTATCATTCAGCTGGTGAGAGAAACTGCATACCTTGGTGGGGAGCACTTGGTGGCAGTCATGGGTTCAAACATCTGTGTTTTATCAGGTGTTATCCCAAAAGAACTAGTCCTGGGTGTTCAGTTTGTTGGTTTGGCTTTTGTGAGTCCTTAAATCAGTCATTGAATGGCTGATGAAAATTTTCGAGTGAAGAGAATGTCTTTGAACTTGACCTTTCCATTTTCCATTGAGGAAATACTGAAGCATGTAGCAAGAATTCTCAGATAAGACCTTGACTGGCCTTCATCCCAGCCTTAATGATCTCTTAAAAGCTGAAGCATGTGAATCTAAACTATGATGGCACACCAAAGATGCCTATTGCAGGAGATCATTACTGATATATCACATAGTTTGTTCCATTCTGATATATATATCAGTTGCAGTATTCAAACTGATTTAGTGCTTTCTCATTGTTAGGGGAGGGAAAGGACAAAATGCTAGTATAATTATCTGAACATTAAAACAGATCTTCTATGCAATAAATAAACATTTTCTAATTTCAGTTTACTTTAGCACATTCTTTCCTACTTCAGGCAGCTTTTAAACTCAGGACCTGAACTAAAAAAATTATTTCTCTTTTCACAGTATATTCACTCATCAGGCATAATTCACAGGGTAAGTTAAAAAACAAGAAAGATGTTTATATTTTGATAATGTGAAGGATGTTTGTGTATAAGCATGCTTATAAATATGCCTGACATTCTGTTTATACACTTTCTCAATTTGTTGGTGCCTTTAATTTCTTTCTCAGTGGGAACAAAAGGTGGCATAGCTATGTCAGTGTAAGCTGGGCACTCAAATTGCACTGAATACAGCTTAGGTTTGGGGTTCCTAATTTACTTTCTGAAGTTGAGTTATAAGTCTCCATAAGAGCAAATAGTGTCTAAATTGAGATTGATAAGTTTTTTTCTGGGTTGGTTGTTTTTGGGTTTGTTTTGTTTTTTGTGGGGTGTTTGTTTTTGTTTTTTTAATGGAAGATTGAAGTTTTTAAAACAATGTTTAGGTTGTCTTTAAACCTTACATTAGTCTTCAGAGATTTGGGGGAACCCTAGAAACTGAAAAAAATTGTCCAAAATTATAGAGACTTAAGAACCTCATTTTTTTCCCTGAGAGAAATTAAGCATTTGTTTCTTTTTGATTCCCTTCTCTGTATAACATCCACTTAAAAGCATTTCTGCACTGTGAAGGACTTCTGAATGGTGCCTTCATGTTACCAAGCATCATATCTTCCCCCAGGACTGCATTAGAAAATTAGTAGAAATTGTCCATTTTTAATAAAGTATCAGGAGCACCGTAGGAAATGTACATTGTATAGTAGCTTTAAGCTGGACATGGAAACTGCACAACCTGACAAAATAATGTAAGATATTTTTATTTTTGAAACTGCTGGGATCATGGTCTAAACTTACCATTGCTTAGTTTTCTTCCAAGATCCCTGTTGATGACCCCTTGAGCTTCTTAGCTTCATCATGGTTTATTGCACCAAATTGTTTCTCTCTAAGGCCTCTCTGATCTCATGTAAAGCGTGTGGATTGCTATTAAACAGCTCAGAGAGAAGATACTTCTAAAGATCTTGTGCTAGTTTATCAACCAAAGGTTTGGAAAGGCTGAAGGAAAAAGTGTTTCTAATTATGTATGTCTGGGTAACTGTTGTTGCAATATCATCTTAGTCCTTGCAGTACTCTTCCCTTTGCTAAACTTTACAACTGTGGAAGATCATTAGAAGTCTCTAAAGTGGCTTAAGAGACTTAATGGAATACTTTTTTCATGTTGCAGTTGTATTGACTTTCTTAGGTAATTGATTTTTCCACAGAAGAGAGCATAGAATTTTAGGTAAAATGTTGTTTGATTCCTTCAGTACTCCTTCTGAGTCTGTCAGGGTAAGGAACCTTTATAATGCATATTTTGGTATGCAACATGTACAGTCCAGAACTATAGATGTGAATTGTTAACCTTGTGGTGTTAGTATTAAATGTGATAAATTCGTGTCCAAACCCCTCTCATAGAAAAAGCAGTGAATTCCTTCACTGGCAAGTATTTTCATGACTTCTAGCAGAACAAAAAAAAAAAAATTTTTTTTTTTTTTTTCCTTGGGGAGGAAAAAAACCAAACATATACAAGTTTGCATCCTTGTTCGTGTTATCACATCATTTTATCTGTTGCTGTTCAAAAACCAGAAAGAAAGAAGGAAAGACAGCAAAAAAGAGTGCTTTCTTGTCTTGCTGTAAAAAAATAAAAACAAAAAAACATTCATTTACAATCTGGTTGCAGGATCTAAAGCCTGGAAACTTGGCCGTAAATGAAGACTGTGAATTGAAGGTATGTTTATTTGAAAAAACAGTCAGATGTGTTAGAAGACAGAAGACAACAAGTGCAGCAGCTGTGGACATGCTGTCTGGTTTCAGTGTTGGGCCAGGTTTTTTGCTCTTGAGTCAAAATTGTCCTGTATATCCTCACAAAACAGCAGGGAATTTGATGGGGAATTCTGTGTCCTGATGTGTAAGGACACATCAGATCTTATGGCTAAGGTTTTGTCCCTAAAAGAGACATAAGAGTATATGGGAATGATTTGGTTATGTGAGAAGTTCAGAAATAGAAAAAAGTCTAATTCCACAAGCTGGGAGATACAGAAGATCAAAGGTTGTGAAGGATACCCTTTACTGAATAGAATAAAAGGTGATGCAAAGCACAGAAAAAGTGTTTTTTAGCATTCATCATGCAAACCATATACTTGTATGTAGCCATTGTAACATAAATTTTGGTATTTGGGGACTGATCTGAATGTTTCAGGTTCCTGTGATTTTAGAGTTTTCCTATCTAACACGAAAAGCCATTGACTTCTCCTGGTTGTAGGTGGACAAATGGTGAGTGGATCCCAGGGTGATGGGAAAAGAGAAGAGAGTCTAGAAAAACCAGTTGTATGTGGTTGTCTTCCCCCACACCCTCAATTATATGTGCAATTATATTTTTGGATGCAGGCTAATCTGTATCTACTTATTTAACACATTTTTTCTGCACACTCTCAAAGTCAGATTATGCAGGCACAGATCACATTGTCAGGGATAGTGCAACCATTTCCCCCATGTCTCTGCACTCAGCAGCTTCCCTTGCATCAGCTCCAGTGGTGATGAGACTGTAAGCATGTTGGAGCAATTCCTTCAATGGGTAATTAATTAGCTAACATTTTTTTCACCATGAGCTTTCTGATGCTCATTTTTTCCCCTCATCTGATGCTCTCAACTCTTACAAAGGTATCAGAAAAGTGTCAGTGAAGAATGTAGGAGGGGAAATCACTGCCCTTTCTGTAGTCTCAAAGTTACAAGTTATTTTTGTTAGTTACTGAAGCAGTTTACAAAAATTAAATTTGCTGAGTCAAATGAGATCTATCGTTGAGGAGCTGAGGGAAATTGGGTCATTCTTTAATAATTTACAAATTCCAAAAAGGATTTTCAAATGTGCTCTGAAAATTGCTTTTAAAAATAAAAGTTTTATATGAAGATAGTTATTGAAATGGTACTATATTAAGTACAAATAGAATACACTTGTGCCTGATCTTAATGAAATGTAAATGAAAATAAATCCTGAAGTTAAAGCAAAATGCACAAAAAAATCTTAGTCATTTTCTACTTCTACAAATCTGCAAAACCAAATTACATTTTAGCTGTTTCCTACTCTACATGCCACAAGCCTTGGTAGATAAAATGCCTAAAGGACTGTGACAGAATAGACTGCACCACATTTGGCTTTGACCTGTTACATAAGTTTTTAATTTTTTTTTTTTCATCCTCCCTGTCTTGCTGGGAAAATATGATGTGTGCTGAATAAGTACAGTAAAAACCATATATAAATATGTTTCACCACTACAAACATTTTTGGTCTAGTAAATCTACAGTACCCAAAGAATCAGCCACAATCCAGTGCATTTAATTTATATGAATAAAAAATGTCTCCCTGTGCATTCTATTCCTGTTTTTAAATTGATTGGTAATCAGCAGTTATGGGAAAAACATGCAAATTATATTTCCAGTATGGCAATAAAGATGAAACTATCATCATTCCCTGAATGAAAGTATTTTAGAATGCTTAATTGCAGAGAGCATTACAAAAATATGACTCTTGGTATAGGAATGCCCTATCAATAAAAATGTGCAGCCTGATTCACATGTGGCTGTTCATGAAAAGTTTCATATTTAGTTGTCTCTGTGGGACCATGATTTATCTTCAGTAGAACTTTACTTACTCTTGCCTCCTGTTTCTTGTTAGAAGCATGAACTTTCCAATAAATACAAACTGATTGTCATTCCAGGAGTTCTCGTTGTTTTCTGCATCTTTTGATGGTCCATACCTGTGGACCTTCTTAAGGCAAATTTTACAGAAGTTGACCAAAGGTCATAACATTGATTTTTAATCTTGCTGCTCTACACATTGCTGTATTTAGAGAGAAATATCTGAAAATCCTAGAAATTAAGCTGAATTGTGCATAGCACTTCAAAAAAATTACATGGATCTTCCATTTCTTACAAAAGATTTTTCTGTAGTTGATGCTGGAGGTTGGAGAAGACTTAGTGGGACTAAGTGATGGTAATTCCCTGCTCTTGTTGCAATTTTCAGTATGACCAAGAAGAAGTCTTCCCTTGTGTGAGTTACTCATAAAATGGAAATAACAATACCTTCTTACTTCAGAATATTGTTGGAACACACTCTTCAAGTGTGCCACCTGGGATATGGGAGCAATGGACACTGTCTAAAATGGATACTGTTCTTTTAGCTGTAACTTGATACAGTGGTGATTCTGTGGTTAGGGAATTAAGTGCATTAAGTGTGTCCAGTATCTTTTTAATTAAAAAGTGAATAAGTCATTATTTTCTTTACTGGTCTTACAGCTTTTGTTGGTGCCACAGAATTATGTAACTTAAAAAAATTTTATTCAAATCTCTGTGCTACCTCTGTCTTGATATTCAAAATGAGAGCAGACACAAGTGAGAAAAAGATACAAAAATAAATTAATCTCTGCAGATTGGTCCAGTTGGTTCTTTTTCCTGCAGTTGTAAATAATTGTATGAAGTAGATAATGAGTTAGCTGATCTGAACAGGCTTTGTGCTTTCACAGATCTTGGATTTTGGATTGGCAAGGCATACAGACAGTGAGATGACTGGCTATGTGGTTACCAGGTGGTACAGAGCCCCAGAGGTCATACTTAACTGGATGCATTATACTCAGACAGGTCAGTGACTCCTCAGAAGCATCTTAACAGAGCTAAAGCATTCACTGAATCAAGTGATATATAAACAAGACTTTGTTTCTGAAATGAGTAAGAAATTGGAGGTGGAAATGACAATGTAATTATGCAACAATTCCTTATAGATAAATTGCAGGCAATCCTGTGGTGGTGAGTTTGGGTTTTTGAATATATGATTTGAGAGTAACAGAAAGTGCCAAGGTGATTAGAAAAAAAAAAAAAAATTAAATTACTGCAGTCATGATGGTCTGGTCTCTATTCTTCTATTCCTGTAAAGGTGTGCTAATTTTAATTTGAACAGACAGGGTATAATGGTAAATGGGGGGAATTCAAACAACACTAAGATAACTATGGAAGTTTTTGAAAGCATTGAAAATTTGCTTCCTATGTGCCTGTTACTGAGAAACTCGTTCTGCATATTATGAGATTATCTCCAGTTTGCTCATTAGAAAGTCTGTTAGTTTTACCTGTGCTGTTCATCATACTTGGCAAGGCACACATTTATTTTATAACAGGCTATAAAGGTAATTTTTGTACTTACTTAAAATATGTTCTAAATTAAACTTTATGCACATTTAAACAGACAAGTTAATGTGCCTCTTGGTCTTTTTTTCAGTTGACATCTGGTCCGTGGGCTGTATAATGGCTGAGATGATAACAGGGAGACCTCTGTTCAAGGGAAATGATCGTATCCTTCAGTGAATTTATGATACTGATGTAAGAAAATTATGAGAGGTTATGTGATACAGTAAACCTGTTCAACATTTAATGAGTATAAATTGAAATTAATAGTAAAACTTGATTGCAGCTTTCTCATTAAATCATTATGTCATATCTCTACCACTTTTGCACACCTGCCAATTAAAACTTGCATTACTGATTTTTTTCAGTAGAAGTGATCTTTGAATCACATCTCAAATCATCAAGTGAAAGGTTCTGTGATTATAGAAAAGCCTTTTTTTTCTTTCCTAGCACATGCAATACATATGTTGATTGCTTAGATACTCTAGTACTTTTGGACTCATTTTCATCCAAACAATACAGAACAGGCCTGATAATATTAGAAAATGTTGCAGATGATTCAATTATGTGTTCCCAAATTATAGGATATTTTCTTGGCCTTTTCTAAGAAAAATTCAGAACTTTGATCTTTTATAAATCTTCTGTTCAGTCATTGAATTAAGATTTTTACATTATTCTCCAACAGCAAAAAAATGCATTACTTTTGCAGGATGCTTAGTTTCCTAATAGTGAAAGAATTTGTTCCTTATTTCTGCTATTCAGATCTGGACCAACTCACAGAAATAATGAAAGTAACAGGTACACCAACTCAAGATTTTGTTCAAAAATTGCACAGTCAAGATGTGAGTATTCTGATTTGTCAGTTGGTTTTCTGTGTCTTAGTTTTTCTTTACACCATGCTCAGTTCTTAGAAAGACTGAGGTGATAAGTATTAATTACTGATATGGAGACCTCTGATGGTCCTTCTCTGCCTTGACATGATTTGTGCACCCACAATAGCTGCTGGAGATGAGGGGTGGAATGACAGAAAATTATCAGAACATTATTTAAATATTTCAGGATTCCAGTGTGTACCTAGAAATAGCTGAGCTGATACATGGCAACTTTTGTTGTAAAGGTATTGAAAGCATGAAGATATTGAGAAAACCCAGTTGCTTGCAAATGTTTCTTTTCTGTCCTTAAGTCAATGTCCTTCTAGACTCCTGAGGCCCTTACTATAAAGAACCTAAATTTATTCATTAGACTAACTGTACAATCTGAGGGAATTACTGTATAAGGTTCACTTCTAGAGATTGCTGTAAACCCACTATGACATTCTTTCAAATAATTAATACATATTCATTTGAATAAATAAATATGGAGCACTAATAATTAAAGCTTTGCATTATAATTTCTGAATCATTATTTTAAAGCTTGATTTTTTAAAAAATATTCCATTTGGGAAGAAGGTGAATATCATCAGAAAAAGTGAATTTGTACAATATGCTGTCAAAATGTTATTGAGAAAGATATTAAGAATATTGTTAATGCTGTCCCATTACAAAGGCAGCAAAGATCTAATTTAATATCCATGTTTCTTTGAAGGCAAAAAACTATATCAAAAGCCTCCCAAAAGTCCAGAAGAAAGATTTTGCATCCATCTTGAAGTATGCAAATCCTTTGGGTAAGACTATTTCTGTGGATGTGTACAATTTGTTCCTGTGTTTGCACTGGAAGCAGCTGCTATATCAGTCATGAGACAGGTGATCTGATGGTTCTTGGGCTATTCTGTCTCTTGCTTTCCATAATTCATAATTTTGATTATGAAGTGGCAGCTGAACTTTGCTGGGTTTCAACTTGCCAGGAATCAGTTGTTTCTTAGAAGCATAAAAAAAAAAATTAGTGTATTGTGTTTTAGGTTTCAGTCTAGCACCTGCTTATTGGTTTTACTTGGGCAGTTTTCTCAAGAGCCCTGGCTGATTAAGTATATGTAATAAAATTTTCTCTATACTGTATTTGAACTGTAATTCTGAAAGCAGTTGAAATACAAGAAAATTGAAAGCTGACATTTTAGTAATGGAATTAATACATCCTGAGAAACATCTGTGCCTGAGAAACACTGGCTTGGATTCCATAGATATTAACAGCCAGAAGACCATACCAAGTGTGCATAACTGTGACATGACCTGAGGCAGCCAGAGCTCTGAAATTGCTCTCACTCAGCATTATCAATTCCCCAATGACCTAAACACTAACAAAGCCAGTTTTATTAGAATATAATCAGGATAATTTAATTTTCTCAATTTAAAAAATTAAAATTTTAGGTTCAGATACAGTTACAAATAAATCCTGATTAATAAACAGCTCTTACCCTTATTGCACGGTTAGCTGATGGGTAGCTACAGCAAGCTACACATTTCCATTTAGTTTTTAGGATGTCTCTTCTTACCATTTCTGTGGCCATCAGGCTGCTTGGGGTCTGGAATAGGACTTTAAAGAGAATATACAGCATGGCAAGCAGGAGCTGAAGCATCCTGTCCCACACTTCTGCCTCTACTTCCTTTCAGCTGCTCCAAACCCAAGAATGTCCTTTCAGAGTAGAAAAACAGAAAATAAACAAAGCATTCATCATACCTATTTATACTAGTAAAATAAGTTTATACTTTGACAGTTTAGCAATGGACCAAATCCCAAATCCACAGGAGTGGAACACGCAGAATTGTAATGGGTTGTTTTGGCTGAGGTCAAAACTACACAGCAGATAAAGTTCTGACATTCTGATACAGCTCTGAGATTCTGAGCATGGACAACTGACCTGTCTTAGTGAACTTCAGAGTGTACTTGGTTTGGATTTGGTGACACAGAGCAAAGTTCTCATTCACTGTTCACCTGTTCATTCAGCTGCTGTCAGAGGGTGATGTACCTTAGAACCACAATGAGTGGCAGTGATGAAGGACACCTGGGAAAGCCCAGGTACAGTGGTCCTGGAGCCAGAAGCTGAGAAGTCATTAGCTGAGATGTTTTCTGTATTGCATACAGAAGCAAGGGAGCACCTCTGCATTGCATCAGGCTTTGTGCACATCCCAGCTTGCTCACAGCAGTCGTGCAAAGAGGCCCCACTGGCTATAAATGGACACCCAGTGATTCCATTCTATTACTCCATGTACTTATTTGAAATACCTCCGGGACAGGTGTACAGGTATCAGGTGTGTGATTTGAATATGTTGTGGTTTTCTGTGCAATAGCTGTAAACCTTTTGGAGAAGATGCTGGTGCTGGATGCAGAGAAGCGAGTCACAGCAGCTGAGGCTTTGATGCATCCTTACTTTGAACCAGTTCATGATCCTGAGGAGGAAACTGAAGCTGAGAAGTACGACGACACATTTGATAACATGGATCTTCCACTAGATGAGTGGAAGCGTGAGTTTAATTTCGTGATTTTTTTCAAAAATATCCAGATTGAAAGGCCATGCAGGAATAAAAATGTTTCCCCTTAGAAATAAGCTCGTCTGCTTTTGATCAAACAGAGTAAATAGACAGCATTAAGAGAAGTGCCACTGATAAGCCAGTGTTCCTCTTACCAAATTCTGTAGAAGGATCTCCAAAGGTTTCTTCAATGCTTCCTGACAGAGGCTGTCCTCCATTTCCCTAATGTTTCTGTTCTCCCATCTTCTGCAACATAGAAAAGAAACCATTTCTGTAACTTGCCTTTCAGTGGATAGGGCAGGTGAAGAGATTGTTTGACTGTTGCCTCTAGAGGACTGCAGTGGTTGCTGGCCTTAAGGTTAAATCTCTTCTGACAAAGATACATTTTTTCTCCCTCAGAGAATCTAAGTTTAATCTTATTTTCATCTAAGGTCAGAGGTTTGTAGTTTGGCGTTTAAGTGAGGACCTGATTTTTAAATCTGATGTGCTCAGGAGCTCGTGCTGAAGATATTGCCCACTATATTTGAAAGTCAGTGCTTGCATCCCTTTGAAAGTACCCATACCATTTCAGTACTGGGCTATTTTTTCAAATCTGAAATGGTGAAAAAGTGATCCTTCATTCCCTTACTTTTTGTATTCTTCCTCTCTTTTTGCCTGAAGAGGTCTCTCTCTTCCTGAGCTAGATCAGAGCCCGACCATGCTGAGGTTGCACCTTGCTGATTCATGTTTGTGCAGCTCCTTTTCTGATGATACCACAGTAATGCTATATCTGTTCTGTTGTTTTGCAGGCATTACATATAAAGAGATACTGAACTTCAAGCCACCACAGACATTGGACTCGAAGGAGACAGCAGTGTAATTGTATGGCTCTGTATTTTCAGAACTCTGAGGAAAGCAGAAAAGTTGTAAATGTTTGTGACATTTCAGGTGTATAAACTTTTTATGAATAAGCTCTATGTAATCTGTTTCATCTGCTCTGTAAGAAAAAGAAATGTCCTTTACTCTGCATGTGGAAGTTGGTGCCTTTGGGCATAGCATTTCAAAAGTATCCAAAAACTTATTTCTGCCTGCAACTTCTTCTTTCTGCATGAAAGGACTCAGACTGCAATAACCTGGTGCCACGCTCAAAAGAGCAGGACTAATTCTTCAACTCAGAGATCAGAAGAGTACAAGTTGCCACCCCAGGCAAGCTGGAACACAGTATGTCTGATGTGCTTTGACTGCTCTCCCAGGCCACTGAACTGTCTTGAATGCAAGAAGTGCTCATGTGACTTCTCAGGAGTATTTCCCTTTGCTGAGGTGCCTGGGAAGGCTAATCATCTGTTAGCTCAGGGACTGCAGTGGGTAGCAAGACACAGCCCAAATGAGTGCCTGCATCCCTTGTCCTGTGTGAGTGGAAGAAGACCTCAGAAGTGTTGATGTCCTACCTTTTTTTCAAAGTAGCCAGCATAGCAGAACAAGATTTCATAAATTTGCTAGGTGAACAGTCACTGGATATATAACTCACTGTATAATATTTTTCTCTGAATACAGTGAATTTTCTTTGTATAGTAGACTAGGGATCAAGGATTTCCAGGGAGAAATTCTTCATATTTTCTAAAATTTTGTAAGCTCTCTAACATCTTAGTATTGAGATTATCTCAGACAATCAGCAGTGCTGATTTTAAAAATAAAGCTGCATGTGGGTCACTTTACAGAAAATGTAATGAGGACCAAAATGATACACTGCAGCTCTTCATTGGGAAGACCTGCAGGAAGCTGGGTTTTTTTTTTTTCACAGCATACAAAGCTCTTACCAGGTGAAGAATAATAACAGTTTCCTTTTTTTACCCTTTTGAACTCATCTTGGAAAAACCTTCAGACCTTTTGTTGAGAGGAACCTTAGCAGGACTCACCTTCCTTATGGGATAGATGTTTCCTGAGTTCCTCTTGCTGTCCTGTTACTGTATTTTCCTAGGTGCTTTGTAAGGGTCTCTGAGAGGTGGGAGAAAGAATTGGCAAACCTTTGTGAAGAATTTCTAGGTGAAGTTGCTTGTCTTTCTTAAAGATATCTTCACAGTTGACTGTTGGGATGAGGGTTATTCTCAGTGTAATATTAATATGAAAGAAGACATTTGATCTTGTCAGGTGGTAACTGGAAAAAAAAGAATTTACTTGGGTTTTTTTGCTTTAATAACAAATATAAACCATAAGTTTAATAAAGCCACAGTTATTCTGTTTCTTTCAATTAATGTTTGAATTAAACACCTGTAAATATTAGCATTTGTTTAAAAATTGTTTGTGATGAGAGTTGATTAGCTGAGGTGGACACCTAGAGAGACTAAACAGTAACAGAAACCTTAAATTCATGTATTTGACAAGTCATTAAAAATTAGTTTCAGGAATGCATGAAAAAAGGCAGGGTATGTAAATTGAATCAAAATATTTTTCCAAACTATAGGCTCCTCACAGAGGAAGGTATACTTAAAAGTCATACCCCATTTTGCACTATGAACTTTCTGCTTGGTCTGCACTTCTATGTTAAATAGAAACTTTATCTTTTACAGCATCCTTTTTTTTTTTTTTTCCAACATCTCTTAGGATCTTGTTCTGTGGTCTTCTTAAAAGTCATGGGAGGAAAGCACCTGTTGTAATTATTGGTGTTGATAGACCAAGTCAATGGGAAATTAAAAATGTCAAACAATTACTTGAAAATGTTGCCACTATATTTTAAATGGATTTCAGCATCCTAAATTCTAGCAAATGCCTGAAAGTCTGGAGATAATGCAGAGGTTCAAATGTTAGTCAGACTAGGAGGCAGAATTTTTTTTAATAGAAAAACTGCTTGCATTTTCTTTCTAAAGGCCAACACTTCAGTGGGCATTTCCACAAAGTCAAGCCCTAAAATCCTCCATTGTCTGAGGTGAACTTTTCCCACTCTTAATTTTAACTTAGCATTGGAGAAGCATCCAGCACACATGAGAAAGACATAAAAAGATAATGTTAGCTTTTCTTGCTGGTGGAAGAATACAGAACTTTTAAAGTAACTGAAAACCTTAATGCATATGTCAGCAAAGATGTAAATACTGCTGTGCAAATGGCAGAGGCAACATCAAGCTGGTCAAGAAGTTTCTGTGAAGAGAGTGAATTCTGCAAAAATGGCTCCAAGTGGCAATAGGGATCATTGAAAGAACTGTGAGCAGAAAGAACTGAAAGCAGAAGTACTTTGCAGCAGAAGGAGCAGCTACTCCGAAGGGAGAAACAACAGTTCCAGTTTTTATTTGCTATTCCTACTGGTGCTAAGCAACTCAGGTATAAGAATCCAATTTCTGTTTGCCTTAAAAGAAAAATGTAAATACATTTTTGCATGTACATAAAATGTGTTGTGACAAATAAAGGTTGTGAGTTTGTTTTTTACACAATAATGGTCTTATTTTCCCCATATGTATTCCCAGATGCATAATCAGCACTGAAAACAGTAAAGAGATTTGTATGAAACTAGTACTGTAGGTACATTTCATGTAATATTTGCTGCTGATGCAGGTTTTTTGGAAGCTAGTCAGACCACAGATGCTAATCTTTCTCCCATTTTCTGAACCTGGAGTTGCCACAGAGCTGATCTGACTGTACTACTGCCACCAAATTATTTCTTAACAGCTTCTTGGATTTTACCGGACATCTCTACTTTGTTTTGAAGGCCAGGATTTTGGTTCTTAAGTGCAGTTGCATTTCTCAGTCTGATTTTAAATGCCAAAGTCAGGCTGATGGTCATCAAGCATAAATACCTTCAAGTTGGACAGAGAAGTTTGAGTTAACAGAGTTCCAGTAGGATGTGTGGGACTCACATGCTACCTGACTATTTTAGAGCAAGATTGTCCCTTTAAGTATTAGTCTTTGTTGTATTGAAGACTCACCAAATGCTGAATTTTGATAATGTGCTGTTGTGGGCCAGATGTGGTTCACTACTTCCTTTCTTGATTATTTTCTCTTTTTTAAATCAGATATCACTAAGGTGCATGCTAATGTGTTCCACAAAATGTGTTCACTTTGTTCCTGCTTGGGAATTACTGGCATATGAGCTGGGTGGGAATCTTTGAGTTTCCCTCTTTCTGATCAGCCGTTCAGAAGTGAATACCAGATGCTTCTGGTCTGTTACAGCTAAGGTTCTCAAAGAATGAAGCATCTGTTAGATGCTATCATTCACTGGATCTTGTTATAAAATAGCCATGTATTTTGACAGTCTCTGCAGGGACTGCAGAAAAGAATAGGGCTCAAAACACCTGCTGTCTCTGCTGATTAATTCTCCATCTCCTACATACACTGATGGCAACTGATTGTGTAAGTCAAACAATACCAGAAGCAGTTTCATGCACAGCAGCACTTAAAATCTCCTCCTAAGTCTTCATAAGAATTCAGAAGCCTGAGTTGGAGAAAGATCAAGGGAGAAGGACTTCCATCATACAAACATTCTGAAACTTCATGGAGTACCACTTAATAAGCAGCACTTGTGCACAGATCATTTGCAGCCTGTAGAAATCTGAAAAGTGCATTTTCACCTAGCAGCCCCCTGCAGCTCTGAGGCATGGGACTGATGTATGCTTTTTAGCTACAGGAACAGCATCCCACAAGGAGGTCAGTGGGGGCAAGGAAAGTGTTTTAATGATTCATCATTTTTGTCTGCTGCTGTTTTACTCTGTAATAATGGGAGCTGCTTTATGTTTAACCTTGTTACTTTTCTAGCCAGGAGTTTTCTAGTTTGTGGTCTGCTTCATGCATAAGCAATGAGGTGCATTTCCCAGCAAAGTTAGAGTTATCCAGGCATGCAGCCTTTACACCTTCTTACACCTTTCATTGAAGCATTTTGAATAGGTTGTTATCTTTGAGAAGCAAAATAGGCTGCTGGTGAAACAGATTAAATGCAAGGAAAAGAATTGCTCAAATCCTGTTTGAGAATGCTCTTGGTTTTGCCACACAATGTCCTGAGAGCACATTCTGCTGGGAGCAGGTAAAGTCTCTTGCTGTGTTTGCATGGTGCCAGCAGCTGTCAGGCTTCTGTCAGAGTGATACTTGTAATACCAGCACCTAATCCACTTCAGTCTGATACTAATGGGAAATTCACTATTACTATAACATTGTTATATCACAGATGATAACAGTAAAATTGTACTGCTTGGAAAACCATGGGCATTTATTCCACGGGGTCCTGGGCCACGGCAGCTTTTTTAGCCATTTTTAAAGTCCCATTTATACATGATAGTTCCTGCCAAGTAGCACCACTTTGGCATGTGCCCAGACATTTTGCTGTTCCTATGCAACTCCTTACATTTTGGGGTTTGAGCCAAGTTTGATTTTTCTTTTCCATGAAAATGGTAGTGCACTACTCTAAGGAGAAAAAGTAGAGCCAAGAAATGTAATCAGAAAAACATCCACTCAAGTTTTCTCTAAAGCAATAGATCCAGCAAAGTGCTGCAGGCACGGTTCATTTACTAGCACTGACATGGCCACAGAGCCAATAGTGGCTGGAAAATTGTGCTCAGCCAAACTGATGGGTGCATAGGGCTGTCATCTCTTGTTCTCCAGCTGTAAACGAGTAACAATGCAGCCTTTGTGAGGTGGTTGTTCTGAAAGCCTGACAGAGAGCTCTGCTGTGAGGGTTAGGAGAGCATCTGCAGGAGGCCAGTAAGTTTGGGCTGCTGGGAATGGGGGCCAGCTCAGAGCCACTGCAGCCAAGGCTGGCCCCTTCCCCATGGTGACCTTGGGGGGAGGCTCCCAGGGGGCAAACCCTGATGGGGGAGCTGCAGCTCCCAGCAGAGACTCTTGCCTTGGCCCTGCCTGAGCTGCAGCTCCTCAGCACCCCACAGTCCTGTCCCTGGCCATGGGTGCCACCAAACCTTCTCCCCTCGCAGGCTGGCATCCCAGTCTGGGGTGCCCCCATCCCCAGGAGTGCCCCACACCCAGGGCTGGGGCCAGCCTCAGCTTCCCCCTGCCATCTGCCCTGACCTAGATATGGTGGTTTACATTACAGTAGGGTCAAGCTGAAAAGATTAGTTGGCAGTTCTCCATAATAAATGGAATGAATACGTATTTCTGTGCCATTGGCAATGCTGCTGTAAGTTGCTGTGAGTCTCCATTTGGACTGTGTCATGACAACATCATTAATGAAATTTTTCATACATGATGCATTTATGCAAAAGGTAGTGATCAGACAGGAAAGAAAATTACTGCAAGAGAGTTCAGATTTCCTTTAAAGAAAGAAAATACAATGCAGGAAGAATTTTTGGAAGGCATTAGTAATATTATAAATAAACAATCAGACTCATCAGAAAAGTAAAACTACAGCAGTGAGAGTATTGTGAACACTGAGACCAAGCCCTGCCTGCTAGCCGAGTGGGAGGGCTAAGTCACTAGGCACACATATAAATCTAGGTCTCATGTCACCTTACAGACTTCAAACATGACTCCCCATATGGCTTTCAAGCAGTCTGGTAATGCTTTATGTTCAGATTGCTGAATTTTCAGAACAGATGTGAAACTATGGCTATACAAAAATGAGTGAATATTTGGAGACTCAATGAAATGGGCTCACTATAACTATAATTACTTTTTCTACTCAGTATTGCCATTGCAAGTCTTTAAAACAGAACATTAACTCTGTTTCCTTAGGTTTCCCAGTCAGTTTTATGGCCTCTTATGCTTTATGGCTGGATTAGTGGTTTTGATCACCTGGATTTGATATGATTAATGTTATGAACTTGCTGCATGTCTTACAGCTTTTGAATTGCTTTCCATAACTAGTATTTGGTGTCATTAGAGTAATTTGAGACATGTATTATGTATGTACAAGGAAAGATCCCTTTATGCTGTAACCTCAGATCTTGGCAGTGGGGTAAGAATAACTTCCCATGAGAAAGGCTGAAGAGCTGAGCCAAGCAAGCAGAGAGCATCAGTGTGCCACACACTGGCTTGCCTTAATGTATCAAATTCATACCAGTGGATGCCTGAGGGCCCCCTTAGGGTAAATAAAGACTTCTCTAATATGGTGTTATGACATCATCAGCTGGTTCCTACATCCTTTGTGATCAGCTAGGAGTTTTAAAGAAGACTAAATCTCTCTCTTCTTGTCCAGAAATGTTGGACCTTAGTAAACATGGACATGACAGTAGGGCTGGTTGTGAAGGGCCTCTACCACAAATGGTCCTTTCCTCTTGGAAAGGAGAAAAAGGAAAAATTTGGAGTAGGCAGAATTTGAGCCACTTATTCCCCTCATTTTTCTGTCTTAGTTTTATCTACTCAAGCAGTATTCTAACCAAGAAAATCAAATATAGCTAATCCTCAAAGAAAGAAGTAGCCAAGTGAATGTCCTCACATGTGGCCATGGATGCAAGCTGGCTTCTCCCACCAGAGTGTTTGGACAGAATTGCTGTGGAAGGATTTCAGCATGCACAGGGACTGAAGTCGTTTGTTCCCTTTAAAGACTGACATGTGCATCTGCAGCATCCCTTGCTGAAGGATATTAGGGTGAGGTTGCTTTATTGAGCCAACCTTATGGCAGGGAAAGTACCTCCTGTACTGAATGCTTTTTCAACATCATGGACCAAACCAAACATTTTGTAGAATGTTGTGAAAGATAATTCACCAAAAATAGTGAAAGAGTGGTCTGTGTATGTTGGCCACCTCTGTCAGTTTTGCTCACATGAAGGTCTGCCATAAGATGTTGCCATCAATAAGATGTATTCTAACACTCAGCATAAGCAAAACAGGCAGAATATTGCCTTCCAGGGTATAGTCATGGATTGTGGAAACTCTTTGCCTTCCTTAGTTACAGAACCTGTCTGTCAGTAACTTCAGTACCTCTGTTTCATTTTGCTAGACTATCGGGAGAAAAATGCTACTCAGCATGAAGAGAAACATGTAGCATTTTCTCTGGATGTTTCTAAAAGTAGTTTTCTTACCAAACAATTTAAAGGTCTGCTGTCCCAATACGTTTAACATTAGTAATGCTGTGGTAGAAAGGTAGATGTAACAGGGCTTATGGGGAGTGGCAGTAGCTTTTATCACTTTTAGACAGATGTAAGAGCAAAGGAAAAAAGCTGAGGAAGCTGTCAGGCAAACATGCACCTTTCATGGTGTGAAATTAGAGCTGCAATCACAAATCCTTTTTCTCTGGATGCCCCAGTCTAATTTCAAAATACCTTCTCCTCTAAACTGTTTGCTCCTCTATGGTTTCCATAATGAAAGAAGTCTCCTGTGGAGACAGTTATCAATCTTTGATTGCTGCAACCAGCATGAAACCCTTAATGCTATTAGAGAATGAATGGATCCTAAGACCAAAAAACCATCAGCCTCTCCTGTCTAACTGTAAGTTTAATTATTTCTCTGGTTGTGCTTCCCTGGGCTTCATATACTAATTAGAAGTAAACCATAGTGTTTAGGTACTGTTTGATTTTGAGCTATTTCTAAATTATTGCTCTACATTTTTTCTTATTTATTCAGCTCTTCTTGTGATGTAGCTATTTAGGATAGATTCACCCATTTCACTTCCCAGTAGCTCCATTGGAAGAAAATGGTTGCCCTGCAATGAAGGTAAAGGGCTGTGAAGACCAAGTGACAACATTTCACAGGCAGACCCCTCAGTCTACACCCAGATTAGCAAATGGGTGCTGAAGTCTGAAGTCTTGGGCCCTCTAATCCTGGCCTGCTGGCTCAGGGGCTCTGCCCAGGTATTGAAATCCAAATAGAGTTTAATCATTAGGGTGGAGACTCCTTTATCAGTGAATTTCTCTTTGAGATAGGGTAATAGAAACCAAATGTCTTTGATGTCAACAGTGTGCACCATAAGCCATCACAGAGAAAAAAAAGAAGGAGGCTGCCATCTGCCCCAAGGCTTAGAGAAAGAGAAGATATTTTTTTCTTCCCTATCTTTCTCTTTATACTTTCTCTTTAAAGACTGACTTGTGGTTTTGTTTGGTTTTTGGTTTTTGTGTTTTGTTTTGTTTTTTTAATAGAATTTTCCCCCTTTGCAGAGAATTTAAAGCCTTCCACGAATACCAATGGGGCTGTCCCTCCTAAAAGAATGGAGGGGATGAAGTGGTTGATTCTGTAACTCTCAGGCTTTCTGTGGGAATGGTTGTGGCAGTATGAATCTTCTTTATAGGAACAACTGCGGAGGCTTTACAGATTTTGCAGACCTAGCATCAGGGCTACAGTGCATATACAAAGATTTAATAAGAATACAAGATGTAGAATCCACTTACTTTTACAAAACTGTTCTAGATGTCTTCTCAGACAGACAAAAAAACCTTAGTATTTATCCCTGCAGGATAATAGAGAGAAAATCATCAAGGTTCAAATAAAAAAGTAGTATCTGTGAAGCCTTTATCACATTTGAAATCTAGACCTACCCATGATGATCCACCTAATGCCTGGCTTGGACCTGCCAGTTGTCTGCCACAGTGCTGTGCTCCTGCTGTCTCTTGAATTCTTCACTCCTCACAAAGAGGTGTGATTTAGTTAAGCATTTGTAGTCAAAACAGGTTACACATAAGGCTAGTTGCTTCATTCATTGAACCTTGAAAAATATTTTGAGTTCCTCGATATATTAGGAATAGTGGAAAAAAATAGATTAATGCCAGCTGCAATAGCAAATATGTTTTTTGTCAGGATAGGGAGGTGCCTTAAAGGCTTCAAAAGACTCCCTTTTGTGGTCATCCTTATCCAAAAGGTATGGGTAAGGTAATATCTAAAATTGGGAGAGTGAAAAAAAATATTCACACTGTCAGTGAGTAATCCTTAACCTTTGAGCACATAGTTCATGGTGCAAACAGAAAAGAACTATTCCTATTGAATATTTGTATAGCTGTCAGCTAAAAATTATATACCATACCCCATGAATGGACACACTGATTTGTGAAGCAGTTGCTCTTGTAATTTGTAATTGCCACAGTTAAAACTATTTTTTTCTCAGAATCCCAAGAAGTTTTTGAATATTGCCTGTATACATATTAGAGTTCAACTATTTGTTTTGAATAGAGTTTAGTGCACACGTTTGTACTTGAATTTAATAGTTTGCAAATGTTCTGAGTTAGAAAGCCCAAAATAATAAATCTCTTTCCAAAACAACACTAATATAGAATCCTAAAGCTAGGATTTATCAAGAAAATATATTTTGTTTTTGAAATCTTAAAATTCCATTCTACAGTCTTAAATATGAATCCTGGTTTGGACAGAAATTTGTAACAAAACAAAACAAAAAAAAAGTGCCAGAATTCTAAGGATCAGAAACTCAGGGTGTAACTTTGACTATTTCTTCACAAATTTTTGATTTCACCAAGAACATTTGCAACAAGAATATTTGCTTTGATTATTTAGATTTAAATACGTACTCAGTGTCTGGGATGCAATCACATTTTACCATTGAGGTGAACCAGAGTAGGTTTACTCTGGAAAGAATTATCAAGTGTTGCACAGGCTTCCCAGGGAGGTGGTTGAGTTACATTCCCTGGGAGTATTCAAAAGACATGTAGATGAGACATTTAGGGATGTGGTGTAGTGGGACTTTGCAGTGTTAGGTCTATTGCTGGACTTGGTGACCTTAAAGGTATTTTCCAACCTAAATGAATCTATGAAGAGTTTTATGAATCTACGAATAGTTTTATGAATCTACATTATTCAAGAAAACGATTCTGCAAATGCCAGAGGGAATCTTACTTAGAGAAGATTTGGCCGCAGTACCTAATTCAGGTATTTGAAGCACATCTGTATTTGTGAAATGTTACAGAAATTATTTAAATTTTGCTTATTCAACGAAGTATTTAGGCTGAAGTTTGCTTTTTAAACAGAGGCTTCAGGTCTGCTGCTTCCCCTGGTGTTAAAGTGGATCAAGCCTGGCCGGCCATGCCTTGTGAAAACGTCAGATGCTCAGAGCGTTTCCTGCGGGTGGCTGGGATACATAGAGGTTAAATGCGAAATACTGCCAAGCCACTTAAAAGGGACGGGCTCCAGGCGTGCTGGAGTCAGCAGAGCACTCTCCCGGGGTTTGACTTGTTTAACTGATAGAGCTATCTCTAGTGGCAGCTAGAAGCCAGACACGATTTTCAAGACTTAATGTGTTTCTGTCTTATCTTGATGATCACTAGTTGGCTACAGACCCCAGACAAAGAAAGAATCGGGGAGGGGGAGCAGACAAGGTGACGATGTTTACTTTCTCAATGGACTACAAATAGTTGGTATGTAATGTTTACTTGTAGCCCAAACAGCTCTTGCCTTGTCTCCCTATGAAACAGTTCGAGTCTACTTGCATTCCCTTATGTTCACAGAGGTTTAAAAACAATTCAGTGAGCTTCACTTTTTATTTCATTTAGAGCTGTTTGTGACAGACAGGGGACTCAGCTATGACAGAAATTTCATAGAAGGGAAAGCCAGTGTCAGCCCAGTTGCCAAAAGACTGCAAAAGCTGCCTAAATCCAAGAGAAAAGAGGAGCTTTTCTGTGTCAGAAATTGTACCTGAAATATAGGATACTTCATTTGTCAAACACTCCTTCTTTCACAAAATTAAATTAGAGAACAAAATTGAAATCCAGTAAAACCGACTCGAGACTAAAAAGAAAATATTGGCCAAAGCAGAAAACCAATACCAACCAAGGAATAAATATACCCTAAGACATTTAATCCTTTACCTGGGGGAGAACAGAGAGGAATGGCTGTTACTACTGGCTGTTTGTGGAAGGTGCTTATCTGGTACATGATCAATACTGTAAAACCCTAAATTCAGACAGACTGTATTTTGCTCCCACCTGAAAGCCATTATTTAGAATTTGCTTACCCCTGGAGCAAAACCAACAACACTATTGATCCTGCCATGGTTTTTATGGCTGAAAAACAAAAATCCACTTTCTTAACAACAACCATGCCAGCATTTCTTTCCTGTTTTCAGCAACCTTGAAAGCAAACAGCTTCACACAGCATTTAACCAATGTGGTGTTCACCACAAGCACACGGAACACGGTCTAAATGCAATTTTGTGAGTGTGCCACTAGTAGATCAGTACTGGATTTCAGTTCTTCCTCTAAAATCACTTTACACAAACTGTCCTGCTCTTCATTGATGGAACACAGCTGGGCAGAACCTCCAAGAGCTGAGTGGGTCTCTGAACATTGTAATGTCAAACTCATATTTGTATGCCTATGTTAGCCTCTAGCTGATTAGCAAGTCACCTCATCTTTCTGTGTCCTTTTTCTGGCCCTGACTGTCTTGGCCTCTAGAAAATGCTGCTTACCCAGTTTTTGTATAGTGTTCAGCACCCTCGTGATTTGAGTGATACTCTTGGGATCTGTTTACATGCCCCCTCCCCTCTTTTGTAGCATCTGAGCACTTCATATTTGAACATGTTTAACTCCAGCACCCCCCCTTCCCCCATCCCCTCATTATTAACCAGGACAATCTGTGTGTGCAGTACAGTGCAGCAAGATTAAAGCTTCCAGAAGAAGAATCAGAAACTAAGTTTGGGTCACCCAAAGCATCAGATTTCTCTTTTACTATTAAAATAAACTTTCTTCTCAGTTAATCAATTGACAGTAAAAAGGGCAACACTGAGCATGCCAAAGCAGTGAGCCTGTAACAATTTCCATTACAGATTTATAAGGAA